>NC_139539.1:7374218-7996718 GCF_965153285.1 Podarcis tiliguerta
GCGCCAGAAGACTGCGCATTATTGTGCCTCAGCAGCCTTGCGCTTGAATGCCAGCCCCACAAATTGAGACGATGGAAGCATTATAATGTCAGGCACAACGCCATGTAGCAGGTTTTCCAATCCGCTTCCCTCGCAACAGAGCAAAAGCTCTCCTGGTCACACGTAGTTAAATGTTTCATTTGCGCCCTTCATTTCTGCAAATGAAAAGTGACAACCCGGCTTCGTTAGGCTGTTTATTACACAGCGGTAATTTTTAATTTGGGGGCCTTTGGAGGCGAGAACAGCAATCTCTGGTGCACACACACACACAAAAAGAAATGTCAAGAGAAATTCTCCAAAGATGTAAAGCTGGGGATGCCATGTTTGTTGCTTAGTCTACGGAAGTGTAAGAGATGCAGCCAGGGAAGAGGAAGGGCATAAGTTGAAACAGCAAACTCCTAGTTAATTCAGCTGCGAATGAGACTTGGGATGGGTGGGATGTCAGGAGAACTTAAACAGAGCAGCTGGGAGGGCCCTAAAGGGAAAAAATGGAGGCGGGGGAGAATTCGGAGATGTCTAAAAAATGTGTAGCTTGGAGCTACTTGATGTACCAGCTACAGAGCAAAACACAGGCAGTGCTTTTGCAAAGGCATACATTTAAAGCTAGTAGTCTTCCTGCTTCCACTGGTCCCTGTTTTGTTCCCCTGGGCTCTGCACAACCAAGAGGCAGACTTCGGAGCCGGAGTTCTTTCTCCCTCTACAACTTCCGTCATCCCTGACCATTGGCTAGGCTGACCTAGGATGAGGGAAGTTGAAGTTCAAGAAGGCAGCACACTAGCTACCCCCTGAAGTAGGAAATCTTTCCCTACCATTTGGTGGCCAATAGATTGATTATTTATTTATTTATTTATTTATTTATTTATTTATTTATTTTTGTTATTATTTCTATCCCACCCATCTGGCTGGGTTTCCCCAGCCACTCTGGGTGGCTTCCAACAAAAGATTAAAAATACATTAAAACATCAGTCATTAACAACTTCCCTAAACATAGGGAATACAGTCATACCTCGGGTTGAAGTTGCTTCAGGTTGAGCGCTTTCGGGTTGCGCTCCACGGTGACCCAGAAGTAACGGAACATGTCACTTCCGGGTTTCGCCGCTTCCACACATGCGCAGACGGTCAAAATGACATCACATGCATGCGTGGAAGTGGCGAATCGCAACCCGCACAAGCGCAGACGTGGGTTGCGTTCGCTTCAGGATGCGAACAGGGCTCCAGAACGGATCCCATTCGTATCCAGAGGTACCACTGTAGAGGTTTCCAAGGTAGCACTTTGGTTGAAGCATGCAGGAAAATTGCTCTCCTGTTATGTATCATATTACAGGACAGCATATGTGATATTTATTGGGATATGGTTGTTGTTTTTTGGTGGGGTGGGGGTTTGCTTCCCCCCCCCCCATTTCAATTGCATTTTTATATGCCGTAACCTTATTATTAATATTAGATTCAACAAAGATCTCAAGGTCCAGTCGTGGCCGACTCTGGGTTGTGGCGCTTATCTCGCTTTATTGGCCAAGCGAGCCAGCGTACAGCTTCCGGGTCATGTGGCCAGCATGACTAAGCCGCTTCTGGCGAACCAGAGCAGCGCACAGAAATGCCGTTTACCTTCCCACTGGAGGGGTACCTATTTATCTATTTGCATTTTGATGTGCTTTTGAACTGCTAGGTTGGCAGGAGCAGGGACCGAGCAACGGGAGCTCACCCCGTTGCGGGGATTCAAACCACCAACCTTCAGATCGGCAAGTCCTAGGCTCTGTGGTTTAACCCACAGCACCACCCGCGTCCCATAGTTGCATGAGTACAGCTGCAGTAATTGGTGAGCAAGAAAGACGGGGGGAAATAAGATAAAAATAAGATAAAAGTTATTCCCTTGCGAAAGATTGGAACTAAGGAGGTTCCTTGAAAAGTTGCGGACGGCTCAGGGGCACACCCTACAAGCGGGGAAGCCATCTCAAATCACTCACGGCAGAAAAGATTTAGCTACCTTCTGCGCCATCACAAAAACGTTGGGAATCTAAATGCAAGCTGTCCCCCTCCACACACAGAGACAAATACTGTCTCTCTCCTTTTCTTTCCGAGGGGCCAAGGGAATAAGTGCTTTCTTAGTGGTTGTTTCCTTTCATCGTTTCTAAATTACGAATGGGGAAAGGTGATGTAGAAAAGCGAAAGAAGAAAGTCACAGCTGCTGTTGTTCATCAAGAGGCATCCATAGTCAGCATGCAGCCCCCATTGTGTTTTCTGCAACCTTTTCTGTTTTCAGGATGGTATTTCCCCCCCCTTTTTCGTTTCTTTTCAAACAAAAATAATTTATCTGCATGGAACCCAAATTGCTAAGGCATGCTTGAAAACCAGCAGAACGTTTGCCAATTTCCCTGGGAAAAGTGACAAAATAAAAGTGAGGGGTGGGGGGAGGGAGGGAGAGAGAGAGAGAGAGAGCCACGCTAGATTTCATTTCAGCAAAAACACACACAGCCGTCCAGCAATCAAAAATATTAATTCTATTGTGAGGCGTGCATCGGAAGGCATTAACTCTGGCGAACACCAGGAACGGCATATTTGAAAGGCTCGTAAATGTAATGAAGTCCTTTTGACACCTGCTCCTCTCCGCACTTTAAATGTGAGCCATCGGTCCGGAGGGAATCAAGGCTTTAAAAATAGAAATTATAGTAATTGTCTTCTTGGGTTATTGGGAAGGTTGTAATAAACACGAGGCTCATAAGGCGATGGGGCGGCAAGAGCGTGGATGACAGGATGCATAAATTACCCCCCTTTTTTTATTTCTTTCCCCTCCCCTCCCCCCTTCCAGTGGCCCCCTCCAGCAAATCACACAGTATAAATCATTGTACGTTAGCGCTACATTACTGCAAGGGGAAATAATATGCATGGAAATTCCATCTGAGATATTCGGTTCACAGACGAGACTTCAGGGCGCTTTTGTCATCCTTCAGCATTTTAAACAAAACAACTCGGAACAACTCCTGGCGAGGAGCAACCTTCCATTGCCCAGCTCAGGAGAAGAGCGCAGGGGGAAAAGGAATATGCGGGGGGTGAGGAACTCTGGCTGCAGAGCCACACTGCAGACTGGTACCCGTTTAATACCGGTTTAAACATCATGGCTTCGTCCAAAGAAGGCTGGGGGTTGTAGCTTGCTGGGGGCAGCTCTGTTCGAGACCCCCTAGGCCTTCCTGCAGACAGACTTGCAGCGCCCAGGAGTTTCCAAGGAGGGGGAATCAAACCAGTTTTAATTCTGCGCCGTGCAATCCAAAGAAGCCCACATTTAAGAGCAGCCTCCTTCCACCTCCCTCCTTCATTGAAGAACAACAGATCACAGCACGTGTCTGGCAACTGGCGTGTACTCATGACTCTTTGCCAATGAGAAAGCAGTACGCTTTGTTTGCGTCCGACACTCTGCCAGCGAAGGGACAGAGAAGGGAAACAGCATGTGCTGCTCGATGCAGTTCGTGTTCCAGCTGCTGCCTTCGGCCCTACAAATCCCCCCCCCCCTTCTCTCCTCCTCCTTAATTTCATTCCATGGCATCTTCCATCCCCCCCCCCCTTTTGGCTTCTTCCCATCATACTAAGGATATTGCCGGCCTATGATAGCCGGTCAATGCTTTCCATGAAACGTTGAGCCTAGGATGTGTGTGCTAAAGCCTTTCTTGGCAACCTAACCCAATCTATTCTAGGCATTCTTTTCTCCGGGGAATTTCATTTCCTCCTGAGGCAGGGGGCCATAGTTAATAATAATAATAATAATAATAATTTATTATTTATACCCCACCCATCTGGCTGAGTTTCCCCAGCCACTCTGGGTGGCTCCCAATCAAGTAAAAAAGCAATACAGCATTAAATATTAAAAACTTCCCTGAACAGGGCTGCCTTCAGATGTCTTTTAAAGATAGGATAGCTACTTATTTCCTTCACATCTGAAGGGAGGGTGTTCCACAGGGTGGGCGCCACTACTGAGAAGGCCTTCTGTCTGGTTCCCTGTAACTTTACTTACAGGGAACCGCCAGAAAGCCCTCAGCGCTGGATCTCAGTGTCCGGGCTGAACGATGGGGGTGGAGACGCTCCTTCAGGTATACAGGACCGAGGCCGTTTAGGGCTTTAAAGGTCAGCACCAACACTTTGAATTGTGCTCGGAAACGTACTGGGAGCCAATGCAGATCTCTCAGAACTAGTGTTATGTGGTCCCGCCGGCCACTCCCAGTCACCAGTCTAGCTGCCGCATTCTGGATTAATTGCAGTTTCCGGGTCACCTTCAAAGGTAGCCCCACGTAGAGGGCATTGCAGTAGTCCAAGCGGGAGATAACTAGAGCATGCACCACTCTGGTGAGACAGTCCGCAGGCAGGTAGGGTCTTAGCCTGCGTACCAGGTGGAGCTGGTAGACAGCTGCCCTGGACACAGAATTAACCTGCGCCTCCATGGACAGCTGTGAGTCCAAAATGACTCCCAGGCTGCGCACCTGGTCCTTCAGGGGCACAGTTACCCCATTCAGGACCAGGGAATCCCCCACACCCGCCCACACCCTGTCCCCCCAAAACAGTACTTCTGTCTTGTCAGGATTCAACCTCAATCTGTTAGCTGCCATCCATCCTCCAACCACCTCCAGGCACTCCAGTTCAGTGGTAGAGTGCCTGCTCTGGGCCAAGAAGGTCCCAATTTCAATCTGTAGCATCTCAAGGTAGAATCCTGGCTGTAGCCAGGAGGGCAGCTGCCACCCCCCCCCCCCCAATAAAGTAAATAAATAAAAAATACTTAACTAACTGGCCAGTTGCATTGCAGGTAACTCGGTTCTGTCCCGTCCCCCAGCATAAAGCCTGCCCCCCCCCCCATTAATCCTGGCTACACCCATGGGTAGATTCCTGCCTGAAATGATGGAGAACAGCTGCCAGTCGGTGTAGACCAGTGTTTCAACCCGGGGTCTCTGGCTGGATTTGGACTGCCAATCCCATCATCCCTGACCATTGGTCTTGCTAGCTAGGGATGATGGGAGTTGTAGTCCAAAAACATCTGGAGACCCAAGGTTGGAAAAGACTATACTGAGCTAAAGGAACCAATTGTATGACTTGATAGAAGGCAGATTCTTGTGTTCTACACACACACACACACACACACACTCCAGATGTGTCAAATCATACAGCTATAGCAATGGAGTGTTTCATGACAAGGTTAGCTAAGCTATCAGGTAAGTACTGCATCTGACCAGAGTAATAATAATATGAGTTCTCAGGAGTGTCCTCGCAAATAGCTATGCTTAACCTATTCAACCAAGCTTTGCAAATATTCTGAACTTTTCAAATGTTGACCTTCGAATCTGAAATTCAAATATGCTTTTTGACTGCAATTTTTTACCCCGGCCTTCAAAATTTGGGTGAGTTTTCTTGGTTATTTGTTGGCGTTCCTTGCTTGTTTTGATTTTGCAGGCGTGAAGTGTGAGATCTGTCAACTATCAAATGCAAAATTGCATCACGCATCTGTTCTCAAATACGGTCAAAGGTCCATTGTCCTGGTGGGTGAAGTCTTGTTCTCACCCTCCTTCTGACAGGAAGTCTCACTTCCATGCTTTCAAGATGGAATCTCCCTCTTTAACTCACAGAAGTTATTGTTGACTCACAGAAATAATATTGAAATCAAATATCAAAGTCAAACACCAAGTGTTGAAATTAAATCTTTGGGTGTCAAAGGCATATATCAAATATTTGGTGAATAATCTGTATATTTGGAGAGTAAATTCACTGCAGCTTTCTGTTGACAGCCATTTGTCAGGATTTCTTTCGGTATGAGTTGTCTTGGGGCTGGGGGTGGAGACCGAAAGATGGTAAAATATCTTATTGGTTCCAAGTTGGGCCTGCATTTCAGCTAGTAGATAGATCTATGTGACCTTACAGTGAATATGCTAATAGTTTCTGAGATTTTGTGATGTCTGTGTAACATAACCAACCGTCAGCTGCCCCAGAAAACGTGGCTCTAGACTCCTGAACTGCACACTGCGATATAGTTATGCTTAATTAATAAATGTACTCCCAGCACTTGGAAGTTACAAATATTATTTATTCATGATGCTGTTCCTTGCTGAGCATCATGTTTGATGTCCCAAAATTAGAGAGGATATTTGAATGGATCGGCCTCTCTCGGTAAAATTTCACTCTGTGCAACCTTAATTGTCTGCTCTCTAAAGGTCTGCAGAAAATGTGAAAGTGTGCTATCACTTTTCTGGCCCACACTTTAATAGCTGAACAGAGAGAACCAAAGCAAATGTTCTTTCAAAGAAACCCAGTGAAATTTCTGTCAAGGGGAGTGCGATGACTCATTCACACAATCATTTTCCCCCCAGCCTGGTAGATTTTATTTGAGTTGGCATTATCTATCACATCCTGAACTTACATGGTTACTGCATCTTGTCTCCATAACCAGAACATTATTTTGTTTGGTTTGCTTTTTTGGTTTCTAATCTGCATCTCTGTGAGAGCATATGCAAGAAAATAGACGCAAAGCTTATACAGTGGTACCTCGGGTTAAGTACTTAATTCGTTCTGGAGGTCCGCAATTAACCTAAAACTGTTCTTAACCTGAAGCACCACTTTAGCTAATGGGGCCTCCTGCTGCTGCCGCACCACCGGAGCACAATTTCTGTTCTCATCCTGAAGCAACGTTCTGGACCTGAAGCACTATTTCTGGGTTAGCAGAGTCTGTAACCTGAAGCCTATGTAACCTGAAGCGTATGTAACCCGAGGTACCACTGTACAGCAAAAGGTCCAGAAGGAAACAGATGCCGAAACATCTCAAAATGTAGTCTAGTGGATGCAAGTTTGTCCCACCTCACCCCAGTTTGTGACACTATGGTTGAGACAACCAGAACATCATGGTAACCCTGTTCACACTTATGGCTTGCCATGTAAAGCCGTCCCCCCCACCCTCGTGTGCCAAACTGAGCCACTGCTTTGCTCCTGTGACGTTCTGCCCAAGTGGTGGTCTTCTTGTTTATCAGCCATGAATGGAGGCAGTTTCCCAGACAGCTCGTGTCTTAGATCTTTTCCGCTTGCCTTTGTGCAATCCAAGCTCCTGGTTTCCAGGGGCACATTAGCTTTGATTGCAAATTGTTTTCATTAAATAAAATGTTAATTCTGTTGTTGTTTGATTCCAGATGAGTTTAGAGAATGACGATAAGCGAGCACGTACACGATCAAAGGCAATCAGAGGTGAGCACTTTGTGGAATTATGCGCTCTGGCAGTTAAACCTGGCTCTGTGGCTCTGTGTGGTTCATCAAAATACTTCTGTCTCTGAGGCCAACAATCTTGATCTTTTTCTCTCTGTGTGTGTGTGTTTAAACGCTGCACACACATATCCTCCTCAACTTTTCCCATGAGATCTCTTCAGAGAGTGACTCACAGGGACACTCAAAACATTTTCAATCCACATTCTGATTTCCCCTCTCCCTTCCCTCTCCCTTCTTTTAAAAAACAGCCTCGCATGCTTTGCTTCATAGAAATCTTGATAGCTTCAGATCACTTTTATCACATGTGCTCGGCCGGAGGCTTTGAAGTCATACATCTGAGAAAGCCAGAGAGAGACTATGCATGTTGCAGAAGCAAACAAGGCTGATGCGGTGGGAATTTGAAGACAAATGACTTGATAATTTGAGGCCTGATTGCTATTTATTTTCTGACTTTGAAAGCAAAAATGCCTTCGTGTATTTCACCTGGCAGAGGGAAGAAATTCTGGCAAATAAAACGGGGGTGCCACATCATTGCCTTGGGCAAATTAATTGGTTTCTCATTTCTGAGTGAATTGTTCATTGTGAGTGTGTACATTAGGGAGAATATCAACTGAGTGGTATATGTGCATAATAACCAGCCATTGTACACATTCACCAGGCCTCATGGAGAATGTGCACATAATCTGTCCTTAACTGTACACGTTTCCCAGTCAATGCACACAATCTCGAAGAGGTCTTGGAGATTATGCATATATTGACTGAATTTTATACATTATCCAGTCATTGCTCATAATCCCCAGTAGGCTTTGGGGAATGTGCAAAACTAGCCTGCATTCTGTACATTTTTCAGGCAATGTGCGCATTCTCAAGTCAGTATGCATAGTCTCTAAAAACCATGCCTTTCTCCACTATCTCTAGTTCAGAAGTCGACCTCATGCTTCTGACCCACTGCCTAATTTTATGTAGCCCACAACACATCCTTGCACTGATCAGCTGAACAGTGGGGGGGGGAGGGGGGCTCCAGGAAAAGAGTATATTTTTTTGCAGGCCAGACTCATTTTCACCCCTCAGCTGTTCCTCAGTCAACTGAGCAGCGCAAGGGAATCACAGGGAGAGGAAAGCTTCCTTCCCATGATGCGCTATAGCAGCATGGCACAAAGGGACATGGGTGGCACTGTGGTCTAAACCACTGAGCCTCTTGGGCTTCCCAATCAGAAGGTCGGCAGTTCAAATCCCTGCAATGGGGTGAGCTCCCATTGCTCTGTCCCAGCTCCTGCCAACCTAGCAGTTCGAAAGCACGGTAGTGCAAGTAGATAAATAGGTACCTCTCCAGCAGGAAGGTAAACAGTGTTTCCATGCACTCTGGTTTCCGTCATGGTCTTCTGTTGTGCCAAAACTGGTTTAGTCATGTTGGCCACATGACTCAGAAAGCTCTCTGTGGACAAAGGCCGGCTCCCTCAGCCTGAAAGCAAAATGAGCAACGCAACACCATAGTCGCCTTTGACTGGCCTTAACTGTCCAGGGGTTCTTTACCTTTTTATATAGGAGCATGGGGTCAATCATCACGGGACTCTCACAGGAGGGAAGAGTTGGCTAACTGAGCAAGTTAGCAGTCTCTGTACTGTAATTGCAAGAAATGCTCCTCAAAAGCCAGCTGTAAGTCTTGATCCCAGTGTAAGGTCTCCTCCATAATATGTAGGATAACTTAGCTGTATCGTGGTATCATCACATTTTTGTACACACACACACAAGCAGCCAATGACAGGGAGCATTATGCTATTGGGGCATGAGATAAGTGACCCTACATATAACAGGGGAGGAAATGTAGAGCCCGTGCGATGCAAGCAGAAGGTCCTGGGTTCCATTTCTTGCACCTCCCATTGGAATTAATCAAGTAACAAATGATGGGAAGGTTCTCAGACTGAGATTTTGGAGCCATGCTTCTAATCACAAAAAAAAAAAACTGTTGACAGCCACGTTGGTCTGTTATGGCAGGAAATCCAAAAGCCCTAGTAGGTTCATACTTTTTTAGAGCCAACCACAGTGTCCAGGTCATCAGCAAGTTATTGTGTTGCCCGGAACTGTTCTTGAGACTAGATGTTTAAAAATAGAGGGAGGTGAGAAACTGGGGTGGGGTGTAGGGCATGGTATTAAAGCCCTGAAGTCTGAAGGAGTTAATGGTCATAAAATGGAGTCGGTGGGAATTATGCCGATTTAATTAGACTAGCCACGCATAGGTGATAGACAGAATGCACTAAGGGTAGACAATACTGGTTAGATCAGGGTTCTTCAATATTGGGTCTCCATATGTTCTTCGATTGCAACTCCCAGCATTCCTGGTCTTTGGCTAGGGGTGTTGAAAGTTATAGTCCAAGAAAATCTGGAGATCCTGGGTCAAAGAATACTAAACTAGATGGATCAATGGTCTGATTCAGTATAAGGTGGTTTCATATAACGGGGGTGTTGTTTTCGGTGGCTAGTTCCACCTGTAGAAATTGCCAGAAGGGTGACATCTTGTGTGACTTTTCTTTTTTCTGCTTTGTTTTCCTTTTCTTCTTCTCCGTCTTTCTCCACAGTGCCTACAGAACTCATTGGCCAGGAGGTGAGGTAAGGAAATTTTCTTCTCAGCAACTCAGGGATGATTCACATGTGTGTGTATTTCACCCAATTAACAACAATGATTTTATTATTTATACATGACTCTGAGCCAAATGTGTGCGTTGTTCCCCCCTTGAGAATTATTGTGTCTGAGGTGATGTGAGCTGATATGGAAATTCAGCCGTCTCTGGTGTGGGATAGGTCTCTCACAAATGCCACTCATCATCACGTGGTGTTGCTTGAAGGCAACTTTCATTTGGTCAGGGAAAACAACAGGCTGCCACTTTTTAAATAGGAGATCAACCAACTGGGATTTTAAGGGGTACGTGTTGACTATGTACACACACACACACACAAATATACAGCAAAAGAAACAAATTATGACTTCAAACTAAAACAATGCCAAGGATGCTCATTTGCATCCACTGACAAATAAAGATCTAACCATCAATGCTTTTCAGTCCAATCGATTTCTTTTTAATATAAGAATTTTTATTAAGTTTTCAATTTTACATTTCAGAATAAACATTTTACAAACTTTAAAATATCCAGTGACTTCCCTTCTTCATTTTACATATCATACATTCCGGCACATTTTACTGTAACCATTCAGATCAGTTTTCCACTTTTACATCAATCAAATATTATTTACACTGCTGAATTTATCTTAATGCTGCCAGCGTTTTCAGCTGTGTACAGTTATTTTCCGTATAGTCAATAAATGCTTTCCAATCTTCTTTAAATATATGTTCTTCTTGCTCTCTTATTCTATGTGTTAAATCTGCAAATTCTGACAACTTAAGTTGCCAATCCTCTTTAGTTGGGACCTCACTCACTTTCCATTTTTGGGCTAACAAAACATGTGCCACAGTTGTTGCATACATAAATAAACTTTTCTGACATCTAGGGATTTCTGTCTGGGTTATTCCCAGTAAAAAGAACTCTGGTTTTAAACATTTTTTTCCAACTCATTTTTTTCAAACCATTTCCCAATATACTTTTACCTTTTCATATGTCCACCACATATGAAAAAAAAGGTTCCCTCGACTTCTTTACACTTCCAACACGTATCTGATTCTGTTAGATAGATCTAAGCCAACCTACTCAGAGTTAAATACCATCTAGGGATCATTTTTAATTCTCTTTCAGTGAGTAACGTGCAGTAAATTTCAAGTCACTTTTCCACCCCAGGGGCTGAAAACTATATTGTGTCCTATATCTATTGCCCAGTGTGTCGTTGAAGCTTTCACAAGCTCATCTTTTGTTTCCCATTCTAATAAAAATTTACACATTTTAGACAGAAGTTTATCCTTATTTTATAAAATTGTGAGCTTTGGTCCAAAAATCCATTTTTAAATTCTAATTGAAACATATTGTATATCCAGTGATATTGTAGCCGATCCGTAACTTGGCTCCTTACATTTTCCATTGGTTTCAGTTCGGGTTCTCCCCCTGTAAAATCCAGCAGTTCCCTGTAGGTCGCCCATGTCTATCCATATTAACCCTCTTAATTGTAATTGCCTCGATAGGAGATAGCCATAAAGGTGTTTTTATTTCCAGCAGATTCTTATATTTCTCCCAGACTCTATACAGATTCTAAGAATGTGGTTCATGAAACTCTTATAAATTTTAGCCTTCCCATATCAAAGACATACATGTCAGCCGAATTTTAAATCTTGGCCTTCTAAATCTAAACTGTCTACATTGTCCAATACAATCAATTCTTTTAACCAACACAAACAAGATGCCTCATAATACAACTGCAGATCTGGCAGTACAAAGCATCCTTTTTCTTTTGCATCAATCAGTATTTTATGTTTAATTCTTGGCTTTCACCCTGCCAGATAATTTTAGAGATATTTTATTTCCATTCTTTGAAGCAGTTTGACTTATTTACAATAGGAATTGACTGGAATAAAAACAGCATCCTAGGGTGTATGTTCATTTTAATGGCTGAAATTCTACCTAACAGGGAGAGTTTCATTCTCCCCCATATCTCCAGCTCTTTTCTTAACCTCTTTCCACAATTTAATATAATTATTTTCAAATAGGTTGAGATTCCTTACTGTCAGCCAAATTCCCCCAAAACTTAACTTTTTTGCCTATTTTTAAACCAGACATCCTTTCTAAAACAATTTTTGACTGCTCATCCATGTTTTTAACCAACATTTTGGTTTTATCTGAGTTTATTTTATCTTCTCCAAACCTTTTTATCTCTTCTAATGCTTTGGGAATGCTCTCCAAAGGTTGTTCTACTGTCAACACCACATTGTCAGCAAATGCCCTTAATTTATAGACTCTACATCCCACCTCAATACCTTTAATTTCCTTATGTCTCCTTATATTCTGAAACAGTATTTCCAATGTCATAATAAACAACAGTGGAGAAAGGGGACAGCCTTGTCTCATCCCTTTTTCTATGTGGCAAGTCCAATTGATTTCAGCTGGAGAGATGTATGCATAATCTCTGCTGTCCCACTGAAATCGGTGGGGTTTAAAGGTGTTTGACTGGATAGTGTCCTAATTTTACATCACTATCAAAAGCAAAGGTGAAGAGGGGAAAGTCTGGACTGAGTATACTTTGCACAAAAGCTGGTAGAAGCAAGCAAACAATTATACAAAACTAGCATATGGGAATATGTGGACTGAGATAGCTCAACCAATGATCTGACTCAGTCTTCATATTACACGGATGAGAATGCTGCTTTTAAGCAAAAGCTCTGCGGCCTGTGCCACCTTTAGAAGTCACCACTAGGGAGACTTTGTTGACACTCACAGCAAACCTACATTTAAAGCAGATGGCTTCTCCCAAAGGATCCCATGAACCGTAGTTTACCCCCTGACTAAGCTACAGTTCCCAGCACTCTTAGCAACCAACGCTTCCCAGGATTATTTGTGGGAAGCCATGTGCTTTCAGTGTGGTTCAGAGGTATGTAGTGGATGTGACCCTTGTATTAAACAGTTGTCTTGTTGTTGTTGCCGCCACTGCTGTGTGGGTTTGGGTTCCCCCATCATACCTGGAGAGCCACTGCCAGGCAGTGCAGACAATACAGAGCTAGGTTGACCTGGGATGGCTCAGTCGGTAGAGCAGGAGACTCATAATCTCAGGGTTGTGGGTTTGAGCCCCACGTTGGGCAAAAGATTTCTTCATTGCATGGAGTTGGACTAGGTGACCCTCATACAGGGCCGTCTTTAGCAGATGCAGCGCCAGGGTGCAAATATCTGCCCAGTGCCCCTAAATTACCATGGATAATAATAATAATAATAATAATAATAATAATAATAATAATAATTTATTATTTATACCCCGCCCATCTGGCTGAGTTTCCCCAGCCACTCTGGGCGGCTCCCAATCAAGTGTTAAAAACAGTACAGCGTCACATATTAAAAACTTCCCCGAACAGATAGTGTTGGGGTGGCCATAGCTGCGCACTGCCAGCCATCGGAGGGGGGGGAAGCAACTCTCTCCCATGCTGCTGCAGGAGAGCGATCCCCACAGAGGCTTGGGAGTGAAGTTGTGCCCCTCCCAAGCCTCCTCGGGACGAGAGCGATCTCGCAGAGGCTTGGAAGGGAAGCTGGGTGCCCACCAGCCTTGTGGTTGGCAGGGCTAAGCTGGCGGGTGTGCAGGAAAAGGGGAGGAGCCTGCAAAGCCACACAGGTTCCCCACTTGCTGGGGTGCCCTTGAGAGGCTGGCGTCCTGGCGCAGCACACCACTAAGACGGCTTTGTCCTCATAGTCCCTTCCAACTCTACAATTCTAGGTGGACTAGTCAGTTTAGGGCAGCTTCCTACGCTTCTATATTCTTTCTGTGCTCCTCAAGCTGATCATGCATTGAGCAGCTTTAATTTCTGAAGCAGGAGGGGCACAAGAAAAGGCCTTGGTGGATAAAGGATGCCAAGCTCTGCTATCCCCCAGCCTGCCCCAAGGGAAAACTGTCGCCTCTTCCTCGCTGTTCAGTTGGCCAACTGCTCATCTGAGTATTAGCCTCTCATAACCTGAGGCTGAATTGTTTGGTGCTCGATAGCATTACCCGCCCTCGCCAGGGGCAGCTCGGGAGAAACAGAAGCAGCCCTTGAAGAACTTAACACAGACCTGAACTCGAGAGCATACAAATTATAGGCTCACAAAGCCACCGAGCACTATTAGAAGCACACCGAGTGCGAAGGTTCAAGTGAGAAGAGCTCCGTAAGCACAGCACAAATGACACAGGCTGTCTTTCCTCTCCCCTTTTGATTAGAACGCTTCTTGCATCAAAGAGTAATTGGACCTTACGTGACCCAGCTTCCTAGGGTGTTTCTGCTCTGAGAGCCTGCTGTTTCTCTCTCAAGATACTGGGTTAGAGAGCGGCAGGCGTACCACTTGCCTACGTTTTATTGCTGAACACATGAGTGGAGGTGGTAATTGAAGCTGGCGACATATTTAAGGGGCAGCTCGGAGGGCCTGCACACAGCCATCTCTGCAGCTGTCCTCTAATTGCCTGATTAACTGGACGATTAATCGACTAATTGAAGCCCAGGCTGCGCCTGCATGACAAAAGGAGAGGAGGCCATGGGAAAAGAAATTAGCGGTGTTCCAAGAAGCAAGGGAGAAATATCCAATGGGTGATGGATGTGAGTGCCCTTCCAGGACAAGGAGGAAGATGTTCTAGTCCTGCAGCAGAATGAGGGGGGTTGAATCCCAAGGTCTTGGGGAAGACTAAGCAAAGTGCCATTTTTGAAGGCTCCCCTACGATGGACAGAATAGGTTTCTTTTTATGGAGACACAACTGCATGTGTATTGGGAGCACGGAGGTGGTTCCTGTCCTAGAGAGTGGCAAAACCTGGTGATCTTTTTTTAAATAAGATCTCCAGCCACAATCATGCCCAAGTTGGGTGCAAAACAGTAGTTCAACAATGCAAATGCCTTTTCACTGGTAGCTTGAACAGGTTCACGGGAAGAATGAGATATTGTTCTTAGACTTAGAACAGTGCTTGATTTGTAGAAAACAAATACACAGATGAAGGTACAACGTGAAACTTCGGGGCCATGAAACCCCCTACAGACATTCAGCTTGCAGACATTCCTACGGGTTATGAGAAAATTTTCCATTCATTTCTTGGAAGCCAGGCCTGGAAATGGAGCAGCTCTGCCTAGCCAGGAAATTTAGCTGTGAACCTGCCTCCAAGCCCTACTCTAGTTGATCACCAATGCAAAACTATTGCCCTCTTTCCCAGGTGCCTTCCAAATGGACTTACTATTTTTGCACTGGAGCCCAGACTCAGGTGCTCTCCCCTACGGGAGGATGAAGTGGTTATGGGGAGAGAAAGTTGGGATTGGGCCCTGTGGAGCATAGCCTGCCCTCGTTCCTTCAGCTCCCCAATGCAAGACTTAATTCATTCCCCAAAGACCACAGGAAACCCTAGAGACTTTGTATGAAAATAAAAATCAGGGTTTTTTCCACCTGCTTTTGTCCATTCAGTTCAAGTCACAATGTAGTGAAACAAAAGCCCCTTTTGCTTGTTCCACTGGAAGCACTTACAGAAAAAGCGGGATCACAGCTGCTGCCCCCATCATACATGCAAGGTCCCAAATTACCAATGCATGTACTTACTGTATGTATGTTGCCTTTGTCCATGCAACTGCACCTTAAATAGGCAAGTTGAATGACTGTGTGGACAATGCCTATAAATGTACAGTTTAATAATAATAATAATAATAATAATAATATATTATTAGTACTCTGGGCAGCTTCCATAGAAACAAAAAATACAGTAAAATATCACAGATTAAAAACTTCCCTGAAAAGGGCTGCCTTCAGATGTCTTCTAAATGTCAGGTAGTTATTTATCGCTTTGACATCTGATGGGAGGGCGTTCCACAGGGCTGGCGCCACTACCGAGAAGGCCCTGTGCCTGATTCCCTGTAGCTTTGCTTCTCGCAATGAGGGAACCACCAGAAGGCCCTCGGCGCTAGACCTCAGCGTCCGGGCAGAATGATGGGGGTGGAGATGCTCCTTCAGGCATACAGGACGGAGGCTGTTTAGGGATTTAAAGGTCAACACCAGCACTTTGAATTGTGCTTGGAAACGTACTGGGAGCATGCAAACTTCAGCCAGATGTGCACGGTCAGCAGCAGCAAGCAGATGTGATCCCCATTTGTATACGCCAGGGGTCAGCAAACTTTTTCAGCAGGGGGCCAGTCCACTGTCCCTCAGACCTTCTGGGGGGCCGAACTATATTTTGAAGGGAGAAAAAAATGAACGAATTCCTATGCCCCACAAATAACCCAGAGATGCCTTTTAAATAAAAGCACACATTCTACTCATGTAAAAACATGCTGGTTCCCGGATTGTCCACGGACCGGATTTAGAAGGCAATTGGGCCGGATCTGGCCTCCAGGTCTTAGTTTGCCTACCCATGGTATACGCAGTGCCCTCGTTTACACATAATGCTAAACCATGCTGGACTAGATGGGTTATTGGCCTGAGTTATGTTCTGAACTCATGGTTTGCTAAACAAAGCATGTCTTAGTGTTATGTGAGAACCAGGTCATTCTGTTGAACATGTGACAGAGGCTCAAATTCACCATTCTTCAAGCATGCAGTAGACTTCAGACTTGCCTCCCTCTTCTTCAAAGCAGCCACAAACATAAGCTTTTAATTCAGGTGAGCCACAGCTGATATCACCCAGAAGCTCAGGGTCCCAGGGTCCAGCTACTTTTAGTGTGTCTGGGGCAGCCTATTATGCTGCAATCTCCAGTCCTGAGGGAAGGCAATTAAAATTAAATAGACTTTTACAATCATCAGCAAAAGGGCAAAAAGAGTAAGCAGAAGGCTCAGCTGTTCCACTTGTTATGGGGGACAAATCTGTTGTTCATGGAGGTTAGAATTATGGAAGTGCATTCTGTATAGCAACAAGGCTGTATTTAATCGCATTTTCTCAGGAGTGGAACATATAGAACATTCCCATTGGGCTGGAAAGGAAACCATGCTTCTCAAATCCTGAATCACCTACATATAAGTTGGACCTTATGAAAATTCGCAGAGGAACTGCAGTAGAAATTGGCCTCAGAGGAGGAAGCACAGTGGGAGCATCAAACAATCTTTTAATTCAGCCATGTTTAAATATATAAAAGGATGTCACATAGAGGAGGGAGAAAGGTTGTTTTCTGCTGCTCCAGAGAAGCGGACATGGAGCAATGGATCCAAACTACAAGAAAGAAGATTCCACCTAAACATTAGGAAGAACTTCCTGACAGTAAGAGCTGTTCGACCGTGGAATTTGCTGCCAAGGAGTGTGGTGGAGTCTCCTTCTTTGGAGGTCTTTAAGCAGAGGCTTGACAACCATATGTCAGGAGTGCTCTGATGGTGTTTCCTGCTTGGCAGGGGGTTGGACTCAATGGCCCTTGTGGTCTCTTCCAACTCTATGATTCTATGATTCTAATCTGATGTAATCATTGTAACCACATCATAAATACCACAGTCATGCGTATCTGAACATCAGAAGTAGTTTTGGATGTACGAATGATTTCAGGATCCAGCACTGAAAGACATAGAGCTGCAGAGGAAGTCCAGTTGTGTGTGTGTGTGTGTGTTGGAAATAAATAAAAGCACCATCGGTAGGAGGTGAGCGCAAGAGTAGTCTGGTTTTAAAAGGCTTGCTTTCACACATGCAAATCTTTAATTAAACCTACTCATAAAACTATAATGAACCGTTCATTTAATTAAATGGGGTGAGTCATTTCATTAATTTTTAGCAAACTGCAGAGCCGCTGTGTTGCCCTCATCTGCCAGAATTCAAAGGGAAGAGATGAACTGTTTAAAGGAAATTATCTTTTCTTTCATGGGGTGTTTCAGTGACTCCTTTGTTTTTCAAACGCACACACGACTTGTTGGCTTTTGTTTAAACACGCTACACACTTTGATTTCGAAAACTTTGTTGTTGTTGTTTCACCTCTTGAAGTCACGCCTGTTTTTGTTTCTTGGTTATGTCACTCTCCTAACTTAGCTGCCCTACTCCAGGATGTAACGGATCGGGACACATCCGCGGGAAGTACGCAAGACACAGGAGGTGAGTTTTGGTCACCATCACCAACATGGCTGCCATTGTTGCCAACCTCATCAAATTCTCCAACCTGCCACATCTGGAAGACATTACCTATGCCCTGTGTTTCTTCCAGGCCTCTTTCAATTCATTGCATGCTGATTGTTGTTGTTGTTGTTTAGTCGTGTCCGACTCTTCGTGACCCCATGGACCAGAGCACGCCAGGCACTCCTGTCTTCCATTGCCTCCCGCAGTTTGGTCAAACTCATGTTGGTAGCTTCGAGAACACTGTCCAACCATCTCGTCCTCTGTCGTCCCCTTCTCCTTGTGCCCTCCATCTTTCCCAACATCAGGGTCTTTTCCAGGGAGTCTTCTCTTCTCATGAGGTGGCCAAAGTATTGGAGCCTCAGCTTCAGGATCTGTCCTTCCAGTGAGCACTCAGGGCTGATTTCCTTCAGAATGGAGAGGTTTGATCTTCTTGCAGTCCATGGGACTCTCAAGAGTCTCCTCCGGCACCAGAATTCAAAAGCATCAATTCTTCGGCCATCAGCCTTCTTTATGGTCCAGCTCTCACTTCCATACAGCACTACTGCATGCTGATTAAGGATGAGCAAATCTGTCAGTTTTGGTTTCTCTCAGTTTCTCACTTTTTCAGCCTTAAATCCAGGCCTCCGTATCAGTTTGTGATGTTTATTTTTTTAAAGTCTTTTTGAAAATTCATCAATGTTTTGATGCAGATTTCTCCTAAGACACATTGTTGTGTGCAATTTTGCCTGATATACGAAATATTTTTTGCAAAGCGTATTCTCCCAAACATAATGTATTTTTGTATGTTATTCTCACCGATGTTATTTCTATGCACACTTTAGCTTAGGCCATGCATTTCTGTGCACACTGCTTGGCTAAAGAACCACACTGCCAAATTCAGAGAAGTGTAAATATCAAAGGATGAATGTGTTATAGTCTGCATATTGTTTCAGAAAGTGCAAATTAGGTAGATTTCACTTTTAAATACAAACCAAATCCCTCCCAACTGCCTTGGGCTTCTCCAGTATCACACTTGATGACAATAGTCCATTGAAACTTTCCAGTTTAAATTAATCAGACAGTGAAAGTTTCATCACATGTTCAGAATGAAGCCATTACCTAAACATTGCAAATTAAGACACATGTACTTCAGCCAGCTCAGCGGTGGCGCGCCGTGATCGTATAGTGGTTAGTACTCTGCGTTGTAGCCCCAGCAACCTTGGTTCGAATCCGAGTCACAGCAAAAGTTTTAGAGACGTGGGTGGTGCTGTGGGTTAAACCACAGAGCCTAGGGCTTGCCAATCAGAAGGTCGGCGGTTTGAATCCCCGCGATGGGGTAAGTCTCGTTGCTCGGTCCCTGCTCCTGCCAACCTAGCAGTTCAAAAGCACGTCAAAGTGCAAGTAGATAAATAGGTACCACTCCAGCGGGAAGGTAAACGGCGTTTCCGTGTGCTGTTCTGGTTCGCCAGAAGTGGCTTAGTCATGCTGGCCACATGACCCGGAAGCTGTACGCCGGCTCCCTCGGCCAATAAAGCGAGATGAGCGCCGCAACCCCAGAGTCGGTCACGATTGGACCTAATGGTTAGGGGTCCCTTTACCTTTACTTTACTTCAGCCAGTCTAGCTGGTTAGCTTTCGGGAAGCCAGTGCGTTACAGTAACAAATCTCTCTCTCCCCCCCCCCCCCGTTTTTTTTTTAGTTTACAAAGTTGCCCCCTCGCAAAGAAGAGGAAACTTCAAGGTGCAGAAGCAGAACATCTGGCATCCAAGAGGAAATCCCACCCGCTTAAGCTAGCCCTCGATGAAGGCTACAGCATTGACAGTGATGGCAGCGAAGAGGCAGAAGCGAAAGAGGAGTCTGTGACGGACGACTCCGAGGGCACGCTGGAGGAGGAAGAGGCAGAAGCAATAGACCAAGAGGAGGCCTGCAGCAGCTGTCCAGCGGAAGAAGGTGCCTTATTTCATTATTGGCTCGATTGCAAAGATTTACTTCATGGGTAGGAATAAGAAAGGGAACGTTGACAATCGATAGAGTGAGAGCTCCTCTAAATAATACGTAGATGCTGTCATGGTAGGCATAGAGGACATGCTAGCCAAGGAAGCTAGACATAAACTTTATCGGCTCTCACAAATCTAACAGGAAACTCCTGACTCCACCCAGAAGATGCAACTAAGTCCAGTGCCTCCTAGTGACTAAACTATATAATGACACTATCCACATATCTCATTTGGTTGGAAGTCGCTTCAGGTTGCCTTGGGCAAGATAAAACAAATAAAGATAACAAATTTTAGTAGTAGCAGTAATATTTTTTTTGAAAAAGGGAACATTTAAAATGTGGAACATTTGATGCTTCAGGTACAGTGGTGCCCCGCAAGACGAATGCCTCGCAAGACGAAAAACTCGCTAGACGAAAGAGTTTTCCATTTTTTGAGTCATTCCGCAAGACGAATTTCCCTATGGGCTTGCTTCGCAAGACGAAACGTCTTGCAAGTTCTTGCGAGTTTGTTTCCTTTTTCTTAAAGCCGCTAAGCCGCTAATAGCCGCTAAGCCGCTAATAGCCGTGCTTCGCAAGACGAAAAAAACGCAAGGCGAAGAGACTCGCGGAACGGATTAATTTTGTCTTGCGAGGCACCACTGTATTCAGCCACGAATCTCTAAACCTGAAAGGTTTCTAAATAACTCAACCAGAGGAAGGTACAATCTGAGTAGTAACATTGCTATGGGTGGAATGAAACTCACTGGGTGTCCTTGGGCCAGTCACTGCCTCTCAGCCTAACCTACCTCACAGGAGGGAATTAAATGAGGAGGGGGAGAACTCTGTATGCCACCTTGAGCTCCTTGGAGGAAAAAGTGGGATAGAGTTGCAATAAATAAAATAAACCCAACATCATGCTATTTAATTTTAACTACTTCCAATATTCACGAGGCCTTTGGTGCCTATTTTGCACTATCCACATTGTGCCTGGGGGCCGGAGGGGGAGACAGACATACCTTTCGCTTGACCCTAGTTACAGTAATGATACTGCCGTATGTGCTTTCAAGATGTTACCAATCTATTAGCACCTCTACTGTCATTAGCCAGGAGAACCTTTTCATTAACTGCAGTGGACACCAGTTCACCGAAAGACTCGTTGGCACAGCAACGAGAGAACTATTGGCAATAACCAAAGTTATTGCCTTGCTTAGCTTGGGGAGCCCAGATTCATTGCTTTCCCCCATGTAAATGAAGGCAACGCTGTATGTTTCCATTGACAACATCCTTCTGTGTGATATTTTCCACACATAAATATCAGTCTAGAGAGGCATTAGACAAAGCACACAAGTATCTAGTTGATGACTTCTGGAGGCATCCTGGGGAAAATAAATGTCAGGCACTGATGTTCATCTCATCAGAGGGAACAGTTTTAGGAAAGAAAACGGTCTGTTTACCTGCCATGGCTGAATGCTATAAATATGGCCACACCAGGAGCGTAATAGCAAGGCGTGGGTTTCGATCAAACCTTTAAAATTGGCTATTTAAATGTTTATGTGGGGGGGGTGTCCCCCAGCTATTCTTCCCTGCTTAAGTTGGGTTGCCACTTTTCAAAAAGTGGGGGGGGGGGGATTGGACATGGGTTGCCATACGTCCAGATTTCCCCGGACATTTCAGCAATCTCCGTCCGGTCACTGATTCTAACAGCAGAATCCCGACGATGTCCAGGAAATTCTAGATGTATGGCAACCCTAGCTTAAGGGCCAAAACCCCAAGTCACAACATAATATGGCACCCAGCCTGCTTCAGACCAGCTACAAGAGAAAACAACAAAGACCTAATGAAGAGAGCACAGCAAAGGTTATATTTTCTGAGAATCCTCCGGAAAAACAATCTCTCAAAGGACCTGTTGATGGCATTTTACCATTGTACTGTGGAGCGTGTATTAACTTATGGTCTGTGTGTGTGGTTTGGGAGCTGCTCGGTCAGGGGAAAAACAATACTGTCCAGGGTTGTAAAGACTGTGGAGAGAATAACTGGGTGCACGCTTCCCACCTTGGATCAAATCTATGCTGTCAGGTGCCATAAGAAAGCTGCAGAGATAGCGCAGGATAGTGCGCACCCCGGAAATGATCTCTTTCAGCTTCTGCCTTCTGGAAGAAGGTATAGGGTTATAAAGACCAGGACTAGCCGCCTGAGAAACAGTTTCTACCCAAATGAAATTCTGGTTCTAAACACAGTATAAGGAGTCTCTATAGTATATTGTATTTTTAAGTGGGGTTTCAGAGTTTTTAGGGGTTTTTGAAAGTCTTATGTAGATTTTTCAATTTCATTGTTCTGTATGGGACAATGACAATAAAGATATCGTATCATATCATATCGTATCAAGAAATAATTGCCAACTCTCTTTTATTTCTAGGCCAAATATCAGAAGGAACTCTTGCAGCCAAGGGGCAGATCTCCAAAAGCGAAGGACAGGTCTCCAACACTGGGGAGGACGTGCACTTGCTACATGAAGGAGCAGCGGAGGAGGAGGAGGAGGAGGAGGAAGAAGAAGAGGAAGAGGAAGAGGAGGCAGTTGAAGAGGAATGTGAAAAGGAGATCATCATCCAAACGGAGGATGCGGAAGAAGTCATTGAGGTCACCAGTGAACGCAGTAGTGATTTGTGCCTGGAACATCGGGATGATGAGGTGAGCTATGAGGAGTCTTGCAAATTGCAAAAGGAGGAGGAGGACGAGGAAGAGGAGGAGGAAGACAATGAAGAGGAGGAGGAGGAAGATGAAGAGTATGAGGAAGAGGAGGAAGAAGAGGAGGAGGAGGAAGAGGAGGAGGAGACATCGGCTGCAGTGATCTGTGAAGAAGCTCCTCACACATCTCAGGACTCCCCAAAAACCCACTGTGAAGGACAGATAGTCGGCTCCAAGCCTGAGTATTCTGTCATTGTGGAGGTGAGATCAGATGACGACAAGGACGATGATTGCCACTCCCAGAAATCCACTGTGACTGATGAATCTGAGATGTATGACATGATGACCCGGGGGAACCTTGGTCTCTTGGAACAGGCCATTGCTCTGAAAGCTGAACAGGTTAAGGTTGTGAGAGAGCCTGGCCAGCAGCTGGCCGGGGAGCATGTGAAACTTTTCCAGGTCGAGGACAAGCAAAACAAAGCCCTGGACTCCATCAGAAAGAGCTACTACAGCAAAGGTGAGGACGTTGCCCTTCCAGTGGCAAATAAACTGCTATCCCCACCCCACCCTGGTGGCAATGAAAATGAGTTTGGTAGGGTCTGGGAGCCCCATTCCTATAGATCTGTAACATCTGAATGCCCCTATGTCCCCACCAGCCCACCGTTCTCAGGGCCCATGCAAAGTTTGAATGGTTCCAGTAAATACAAAATAATCAGAGGATGGTGGAACAGAAGTAACTCATCTTCTGTCATGCTGTCTGTGTGAAGCCTAATGGAAAGAAGCAAATGGTCCCTGCAATGGTTTGGTCAATGGTTGTTTCTGCAATGGTGCTGCCATATTGTATTCTGCAACTTTCATTGGCTGCTGTTTTGTGTTGACCTCAGTACCCTACTGTGTGCTCCTATAAGTGACAAAGGAGTAAAGCCTTCAGAGTCTGCATACGCTTGAATATTCCCCCCACTCCTACTCTAGGGAAAGTGCTGCTTCCAGATGGGTGTTGCTTGTGGGATCAGTGTTTCTCATGAGTTTTTTTGCAGCATCCAAATGAAGTCATTGTCACCCAAATGCCAGCCTGTGTTTTTCCTGCATTTAATCCAAATTTACCCTTTCTGGGGGGAATCCGATAAGATTAAAAACAAAAACACCTGTTGCCAGCAATATCTCATTGACCCATTAAGCTCCTATCTGGAAGCACCTGGGGAATCCTCCCTCCATACAAGCCCTGCTGGATCGGTTGTCCAACATCCAGTCCCATATTCTGTTCTCACAGTGGTCAACTGATCCGTTGCCCGCAGGAATCCCACAAGCAATGAGTGCACAATAGCTCTCCCCAGCTACTGGCATTTAGAGGTACACTCTTTCATATACAGGAGGTCATAATGATACCGGAGAATAGAGTTTCCCATACGCTCATTGGGACTATTCAGTGAAGCAGTTCGCAAGAAGGTTTGGGGCAAACAAACATCCTAAGCATGCTTCATACAATTCTAATTCACCTGGGAAACTCATTGCCATTAGACATGCCAACAGACTCTAGCACAGATGACTTTCAGGAAGGATTATCTTCTTCTTTAGCGATCCCTCATAGCTGAATAAGATTGTCTTCCATAAACACGGTCTTAACAGTGAGTCCGTAAATGACTGTGGAGGCCAATTCTGGATCCACACGTCCTTCCACAGTGGGGACATTGGTTTCCGGGCATGAGTTGATCACAGTGTGGATTTGCCAAGCGTGTCTTCCTCTTAGCATGTTTCTCCCTTGCGTCCTGAGTTTGAGTGTCTTCAAAGCCCATGACACCTTTGGCAAAGGCTGTTCTCCAACTGGAGCACTTGCACGCTAGTGTTTCCCAGTTGTCAATGTTTATACTACATTTTTTTAGATTTGCCTTAAGACAGTCTTTAAACCTCTTTTGTTGACCACCAGCATTACGCTTTCCATTTTTAAGTTTGGAATAGAGTAGTTGCTTTGGAAGACGATCATCAGGCATCTGCACAACATGACCAGTCCAACGAAGCTGATGTTGAAGAATCATTGCTTCAACACTGGTTATACCAGTTCATGGAAGATAGCTCAATTGAAGCATATGAGCCACAGTAGCATAAAATACACCCAGGGGGTGGGTGACTGTTTCAGTAACACCTTGCTTCCTAAGGGTGTCTTGGGGGTTACCGTGGGAGATGCTGAATTAGAGTGATTTGGGCTAATCCATCAATCCATTCCTTAAATTCTTTGTTCGTATGTCCATAGGATTGCAATCCAGTAGCACAAGTGGCTACTTGCACGACTGCAGCTTAAATTGATCCATAGAATCAGACTGTAGGAAACATAAACCTGTACATGAGCTTCCCTCTATCATGGGTTTTAGGGGTAGTGCTAGGTAACAATATCTGAAGAGTTACCTATCTTTCCCAGAGCTGTTTGGTACTATTGGCTGACTCTTTCCCACTGATCTTTTGTTGTTGTCGTTGAGATGTACATTACTGTCCCTCTGGACTGGTGTCCCCCAACCTGGTGCCCGCCATATGTTTTGGAAGACAACTGCCATTGGCGCCAGCCACCATGACGGGCACTAGGTTGGGGAAGGCTGGTCATTAATTGTGTAAGTAAATTTTCACCTGAAATGAAATGCAAAAACCGATTCAGAGTATTCTTAATAAGACTGGTTTGATTTTCTTGTGGACTTTTTTGCACGTCTCATGATGTTCTTCTTGCACCCTCTCCTCCCTGCCTTTCCTAGATCCTTCAAGACCCGAGAAGCGAGAAATCAAATGCCCAACCCCTGGCTGTGATGGCACAGGGCATGTCACAGGGCTGTACCCTCACCACCGCAGTTTGTCTGGCTGCCCGCACAAAGACAGGATCCCTCCTGAGAGTGAGTGTGACTTGGAGTTATTTACAGGACAGAAATGGTCCAGCTTCTTCTTTTGCAACAAATACTACTGCTGAATGAATGAATGAATGAATGAATGAATGACAAATCCATCATCTCCAATGTGGAGAAGGGGGACGGGATGTTCAAGGTGCAGCAAGGCAAAGGTGAAAGTGGAAAAGAGAACAGAGCAGTTGGGTGGCAGCTGAGCAAACAGGGAAGAGAGGAGGGTCTGTGACCTAGTTGCTTCTGCAATGTTCTAGACCAGCCTTTCTCAACCTGTGGGTCCCCAGATGTTGTCGAACTACAACTCCCATCACCCCTAGCTAGTACAGCCAGAGCTCAGGGATGATGGGAGTTGTAGTCCAACAACATCTGGGGACCCACAGGTTGAGAACCGCTGTTCTGGACGCTTGAAGGCCAATCCCATGCCTGCTTACTTGGAAATAAGTCACAGTGAAGAAAGTGGGACTTCTGTTTCCTGCGATTTGCTACCAAATAAGTATACAAAGGACTGCACCCTTCGATAAAGTGATATCTTCCTTAATATGCTTGCATGTATGCAGGTAGACCCAAATTAATATCTGTTTTCTCTAAGCGGACATAATTTTGCAATGCAGTAAGCATTTAAGCTGTTATACTAACCGCTCAGTATGCCTGCTTAGTCATCAATGAATTTCAAAATGAGAAAGTCGATTTAAATCAATTGCTTACACCAAGTAGGTGTAGCTTCCTGGTTATTTAAATCATGGTTTAAAACAATAATTTAAATGGACTCAACTTAAATCAACCCACCTGCAATCAAAATTGGCCACATTCACTACATTTCGAATGCTTTCAGTGGGCAAACATTGTGGCACAGTGTCTGAAAAAATCGCCAAAAGGATTTTTTTTAAAAAAAATTGATGCCCAAAATGTTTTTTAAAACCACCCATACCCCTTTATGCTCACCCCTAGGTTCAAAAAAGACATGACAATGGCTTACAAAATGCCCTTAGTGTTAAGTTGTGACCTCAACATCATTTTGATGCCTGCGTGCCCATCGCACTCGTTTATGCTAGGCACTGTAGCACACTGGTTAAGAGACTGAGCTGTGAGCTAAGCTAGTTTTTCACTTCAGCTATGAATTCATTCAGTCGCCTCAGGCAAACCACTGTCTCTTAGTGCACATCCGCACAAGTTGTAAGCTAAAGGTAGTTGTGTGGTAAGCCTTTCTAAAAAAAAAAACTTTGAGAAAGTTCTTTGGGCACCCCCATGATAGGGGGCTGATTTTCCCTCTCCCACCCCCCACCCACAAAATGGCCAAAAGCGAGGATTGCAACATTTTTTTTCCATTGCTCTGTTTTCAAGGGAGAGGGTGCTTACGCATATACAGTACTTAACTGTCTTCCAGTGAATTAAGTGGAATTTCAGACTGATCACCTTCTGCTCAATTCGGCTGCTAGTCATAAGATACTGTATTTTTTGCGCTATAAGACTCACTTTTTCCCTCCTAAAAAGTAAGGGGAAATGTGTGTGCGTCTTATGGAGCGAATGCAGGCTGCGCAGCTATCCCAGAAGCCAGAACAGCAAGAGCGATCGCTGCTTTCACTGCGCAGCGATCTCTCTTGCTGTTCTGGCTTCTGAGATTCAGAATATTTTTTTTCTTGTTTTCCTCCTCCAAAAACTAGGTGCGTCTTGTGGTCTGGTGCATCTTATAGAGCGAAAAATACGGTAGTTGCCATACCTCTCAGCCTGCTACACCCCTGTTTTCTTAAACACAAAGTGAGGATAAGCCACCTCCGAAAATACAGTTTCTTAGAAAGTATTCCATCTTGTCTGGAATGAATCAGACACTTCATTCGTACTGATTTCCATGAAATGTTAAAGAGGGAAAGAGAGATGTTTGCAAATTATCTTTTCCCTCTTTTTTAAAAATTCAAACAGTATGTATGAGGCAGGCGTGGCAAAACACAAAGGAAATGGAAAAGTCAACTTTTTCCTGCTATTAAATATAAATTGGTATTGGAAAGTTTCATATACTTTCTCCCCAAAGGGCAAATGTTTGTTATTTGTGGGTTTAATTCATGTCTTCATAACAACATCACAGGAATCGCTGTGTGCATATATGAAAATAAAGTGAAAATCTGCCTTATCGGTTCACTTCAAAGGTTTTAGACTTGAGGGGAAATGAGACAAGGGGACATCAGTTATTTTCTCATATGTGTGATTTTTTTTTAAAAAAAAAAAAAGAACTGAAAAACAAATTAATTCCTTTGCTTTTAAGGTCATCACCGCAGGAGGTAGTAATCCTGAAGATTAAAAATATTTTTAAAAAACAAAACAAAATAAGAGACTATAGATAATTCCAATTGCTTGAAAGTACCTGAAACAGATAGGCAGGAGAAGCGCAATGCAGTAGGAAATATATATATATATATAAATATGTTTTTATCTTATTTTTTAAAATTCACATTTAAACTCATTCTATTACGGGACCAAAAAACCTTGCATGTGGCCTTCCAGGGCAGGGAGTTCTGCAGAGAGGGTTGGACTTTGGGGAACAAGCCCAGGGCTATGCAGGCTAAAGGTAAGGGTAGAGGGACCCCTGACCATTAGGTCCAGTCGTGACAGACTCTGGGGTTGCGGTGCTCATCTTGCTTTACTGGCCGAGGGAGCCGGCGTACAGCTTCCGGGTCATGTGGCCAGCATGACTAAGCCGCTTCTGGTGAACCAGAGCAGCACATGGAAACGCCGTTTACCTTCCTACCGGAGCGATACCTATTTATCTACTTGCACTTTGACGTGCTTTTGAACTGCTAGGTTGGCAGGAGCAGGGACCGAGCAACGGGAGCTCACCCCGTCACGGGGATTCGAACCGTCGACCTTCCGATTGGCAAGTCCTAGGCTCTGTGGTTTAACCCACAGTGCCACCTGTGCATTGGTTAATTTTTTGGTTGGTGGAGGGGATGTGGTTGGCTGTGCCTGCCCCTCCAATGCTGCTGCTGCAAGGGAATTCTGTTAAAGGAATCCAGGGGCTCGCCATGCTTTCGTCTGAATCCCTGGTGTGGGGCTTGGGCTGTGCAAGCCCCTGGGAGCATGCGGGGAGAGGTGAGGGTATGGTGCCCAGCTCCACTTTCTCCCCAGTATTGTTTTCCCTTACTGGTCCCAGAGTCGGCCACGACTGGACCTAATGGTCAGGGGTCTCTTTACCTTTAACCGCAACCTTACAAGTGGTGGCGATTTGTTACGCGGTAGGCAAAAACCAAATGGCACCAGCCAAATGGACAAAATTCCTACCAGGCCCCTGCCCCAAAAGCAGACGACTCCATGACAGGCATAGCAAGGTCAAATGCAAAAAGCCCTAAATTAGGGAGGGTGGGCGGGTGATCCGGTGCACGCAGCGAAAGAGAACGCTCAATGCTGCATGCTCAGTATATAAATCCTTGGTCCATCCCACAAATTGGCAACATCAAAATTTCCCCAGTAACTCAAACAGCTCAATCACTGCTATGGCCATCTATAAGATCCCACCCAACAACAGAGGGGTGGCCTGTCAGACCCCCACCGCAACATGTGCTCTCCATGAAGCAGAACACACTTTGCCAGCTTTGGTTGGTGCAGCTGAAGGATACAGAATGAGGTGCTCAGACGAGCCCAAACAACTGCTTGTTTTCTGAGACCTGATGAACCATCTGTTTTCTTTCTTTCTTTAATCGTGTTGTGGTTTCTCCCCTTCCTCCTCTGCATCCCTCCCCTTTCCTTTCCTTTCCTTCCTTTATAATAAAGTCTTGGCCATGCACGAGAATGTATTAAAATGCCCGACGCCAGGGTGCACCGGACAAGGCCACGTGAACAGCAACCGCAACACTCACCGGAGGTACGTGGTTCACAGCAAGAGCTCAAAATTATCCTAGAGCCAATTTAGAAACTGTTCAGGATAGGACAACAGAAGTCTTGGGTTCAAGAAGGCATTTTGGGGCAGAAAAAGGCAGATAACTGTTAAATTGTGGGTGAACATATCAGACGACACAGCGATTCTTCAAACAGCTCTTGTTTATTCACAGGCCAGGACAGAACTGAACTGAAGGGTTCAGTCAGCCTGCTTATATAGAGCTCCAGTACAATGTAACTGTAACAATTTTCTAAAACTATCCAATCACTGAACGTCACTTTCGATCCTTTATTTGCATAACTATCTACAGTATCCCCCTGCTGGCCCAGGTTGAGAACTTCAGTACATAACAATAACAAAAGCGTAGCATTTGGTGATTGTACATCTATGAACTTCTAGCCCAGATACAAGCAGTGCGAACCTACAAGAAAGATGATAACAATTCTGTCCTACCACATGTAGGCATATAGTGAAATGTATGTGCATGGAATGGTCAACACGTAATGATATTTGTATGGCTTAATTGCAGTGTAGGAATTCTCTTGTACGACACAAAGCGGTTTCAGAAACAGATTCTATAGATTGTAAGACCTATTTGGGAAGGGAATGTGTTATATGGAAATGCATGTAAGAATCTAAGCAATCTCTAAAAATCATTGTTTCCCTGGAATATGTTGAGAGCAACAGGATCAGGTTAGGAAGTGAACTCACTGGATCAAAGGTGTCACACATGGCACACACAGTTGCTCAGTTTGTTAAACGTTGTTTGTGCAGTGGGCTGGGGACAAGAAACGTACCCTTTTTTGTGGGCCTAGATCAGAAGGAAAAAAATAGATCTGTTTCTTCAATTAATTGAGAAGATCAATTTGGCTTTAAGCAGTAGCTAGCGAGCGAAGGAAAGTGAAATTAAAATCTCCACTGTTGCTGATGTGCAGGGCAAAGACTATGCTCCCTTTCTCAGTCCCTGTGGCCTGAAAGCTCCCCCACATACTCCTCTCCCCTTCCTGCTGGTGACATTCAGATTCCCTTGTATGGTAAATGATCAAGTGTGGCAGGCACAGGGCAAACTTTTGGCACAATAGTGGCACAAGCTGCTTTTGGGATGGATCCGGGTTCAGTCCTGCCATCAAGGTATCAGGAGCATGGACTGCATGCAGTAATTTGAGCATCAGAAAAAGGCAGATAACTGTTAAATTGTGGGTGAACATATCAGACGACACAGCAATTCTTCAAACAGCTCTTGTTTATTCACAGGCCAGGACAGAACTGAACTGAAGGGTTCAGCCAGCCTGCTTATATAGAGCTCCAGTACAACGTAACTGTAACAATTTTCTAAAACTATCCAATCACTGAACGTCACTTTCGATCCTTTATTTGCATAACTATCTACAGTATCCCCCTGCTGGCCCAGGGTGAGAACTTCAGTACATAACAATAACAAAAGCATAGTATTTGGTGATTGTACATCTATGAACTTCTAGCCCAGATACAAGCAGTGTGAACCTACAGGAAAGGACAATTCTGTCCTACCACATGTAGGCATATAGTGAAATGTATGTGCATGGAATGATCCCATGAGTTGCTTTGATGCTCGTATAGAAAATAACGCTGGGGTATAAGCAGCCAAAGAGTTGTGTCCAAAATCGTGCTAAGTGGCTAGTTCTATCAACAGAAGGATTTCTGCTTTCCCTCCTCCTCCCTGCATGTCCCCCCCCCCAAAAAAATGTTATGGGGGTTACCCCAACCCTCTGAAGCAGATTTGGGGAGGGTGTAGGATGTGCATTCAAGGATGAAAGAGGGGAAAGTTCCATTGTACGAGACTAATGGAATGAGTGTATTGGATAGTGACCTAAATCAATGTAGCTGACTATGGTTGTCAAGTTGCAATGTGGAGAATTCTTTTTAACTTTAATTCTGTTGCCCAGTTTCTTGCAAGGGTTTTGTGGCTCGTCTCAGCCTATGATTGCTGCCCGCCCTATCCAGTCCTCTCCTGCTGAAGCAAATTGGAATTTATTTTTGCCCCACGCCATGCAATTTTTCTTTATAGAGTATGTCCAGGTGGCAGCCTGCCAGCCCTAATTAACTGAACACATTTTTGCTGGATTATGCAAACATAGATTGCTTCCCAAAAATAAGATTGGTGGCCAGCTCATCTTAAGTCCTGGACTATGGCATTCATAAAGCTGCTATCTACATTTCAAATTGCTTTGGGGAAAGAAAGGGTGGAATTCAACATCGCACTGTTACAATTGTCGTCACTGTTTTATTTTTCATTTCGTTTCTATACCGCTTTATATTTTAAAGAGAAAAAAACCCCTCAAAGCATGAACACATCAAATGAAACAATCCAGAATAAAACAAATTCAAGCTTCAAGGAAAGTATTTCAGATCCCTCTCTGTGTGTCATTTTGCTTTCTCCGTACCCACTTGATTTATGTAGCTGCCACATAGCAGAAGAACTCTAGGAAGGCAGTGTGGTGTAATGGTTAGAGTGATGGACTAGAACCTGAGAGCACAGGGTTCAAATCCCCACTTGGTCATGAACGTGTCCAGAGGAGGGCAACCAAAATGGTCAAAGGCTTGGAAACGATGCCTTATGAGGAACGGCTAAGGGAGCTGGGCATGTTTAGGGAGAAAGGTTGTTTTCTGCTGCTCCAGAGAAGCGGACACGGAGCAATGGATCCAAACTACAAGAAAGAAGATTCCACCTAAACATTAGGAAGAACTTCCTGACAGTAAGAGCTGTTTGACAGTGGAATTTGCTGCCAAGGAGTGTGGTGGAGTCTCCTTCTTTGGAGGTCTTTAAGCAGAGGCTTGACAACCATATGTCAGGAGTGCTCTGATGGTGTTTCCTGCTTGGCAGGGGGTTGGACTCGATGGCCCTTGTGGTCTCTTCCAACTCTATGATTCTATGATTCTATGAAGTCATTGGTGCAAGAATTTCTGCTCCCCGGATGGAACAACCTCCCCTCTCCTCCCTCTGTGTGCTGTTCTAGGAGTACTTCTGACACCCCAGAACTTATATAGGGGAAGTAGAATCAGAGTTGGAAGAGACCCCAAGGGTCATCTAGTCCCACCCCTTGCAACGCAGGAATCTCAGCTATAGCATCCATGACAGATGGCCATCCAACCTCTGCTAAAAACCTCCAAGGAAGGAGAGTCTACAACAGGGGTCAGCAAACTTTTTCAGCAAGGGGCCGGTCCACTGTCCCTCGGACCTTGTGGGGGCCGGACTATATTTGGGGGGGGATGAATGAATTCCTATACCCCACAAATAACCCAGAGATGCATTTTAAATAGAAGGACACATTCTACTCATGTAAAAACACGCTGATTCCCGAACCGTCCGTGGGACGGATTGAGAAGGCGATTGGGCCAGATCCGGCCTTAGTTTGCATACCCATGGTCTACAACTTCCCGAGGGAGACCGTTCCACTGTGGAGGAGCTTTTACTGTCAGAAAGTTTTTTTGTATGTTTAGTAGAGAGGGGAAAGTCCAGTTTTGCTTGCAAGACTCACTGTGCCGGCTCCCACTAGATTTTAACCTCACCTCTGCCATGCAGTCACTAGATGGCTTTAGGCAAGCTGTCTCCCTTACCCTTCTTCCATTTCCAATATGAGACTAATATTTACTGACCCATTATACCCAGTTCTTGCATGGATTACAGCAAGCCAATGCATGTGAAGTACTCTGAACACTCTAGAGTAGCCTTCCCCAACTTGGTGCCCTCCAAATCTTTTTGGAGCACAACACCCATCAGCCCAGCCCAGCAGGCCGAATGGGCAGGGATGGTGAGAATTGCAGTCTAACATTGGGACGGTACCAAGCTGGGAAAGTCTGCCGTAGCAGACCCCCCAAAAGTCCCTATTTTCCAGCGACAGTCTCAGATTTACAGAAGCCATCCCGGTTTCTGATTTGATCCTGGAATGTCCCGCTTTTCCTTAGGACGTCCCTATTTTCATCAGAGAAATGATGAAGGGTGTGTTAGGGCACCCCTATTTTTCATCGGAGAAATATTGGAAGATATGCAGTTATGCAAACCCCATGCAAAGGAGATAAGTAACTATACAGTCATACCTCGGAAGTCGAACAGAATCAATTCCAGAAGTCCATTCGACTTCCAAAACATTCAGAAACCAAGGCACAGCTTCCAATTGGCTGTAGGAACTTCCTGCAGCCAATCGGAAGCCGTGGAACCCACATCAGATGTTCAGGTTCCAACGAATGCTTGCAAACTGGAACACTCACTTCCAGGTTTGCTGCGTTTGGCAGCCAAAACGTTTGACTCGCAAGGCGTTCGACTTCTGAGGTACAACTGTACAACCTTTAGAAGACATTTGAAAGCAGCCCTGTGTAGGGAAGTTTTTTTAATGTTTAATGTTTTATTATGTTTTTTTATATGTTGGAAGCCCCCCAGAGTGGCTGGGGCAACCCAGTCAGATGGGCGGAGTATAATTATAATTATTATTAAATAGGACGTCCCTATTTTCATCAGAGAAATGTTGAAGGCTTTGCCGTAGAGTGTAGTATTTCTATTATTACTTTCCTCCCTAAGATATTGAATTATTTGGGTAGGTTTGAACAATTTGGGGCAATTAAAACGTTAAAAGTTAAATAAACTTTGTGGATGGAGGAGTGTTAACGTATATAGAATTGGCTATATGTTATTGAATATGTTATTATTGATTATGCCACATTGTATCAGCCGACTGGGGGGTTTCACTGTTTGTATTTTGGTTGTTGGTAAAAATAAAAAAATAAAAACATTTTTTAAAAATGTAACACACACACAAAAAAAATTACTTTCCTCCCTTCCTCTCTCATGCCATTTTTCTGTTCCTTCCTTCTTTCCTTCCTTCCTTCAGCTTATCCGGGTGCCCAATTGCCGCTGCTGAAAAACTAGCCAAATCTCACGAGAAGCAGCAGACCCCAACCGGTGACCCATCAAAGAGCAGCTCAAATTCTGATCGGATACTCAGGTAAATGGACAAGCAGATCCCAAGCCACCTGCTCTTCTTCCCTCCCTCCCCTCAACCGCCACCAATAATATAATATCTCTGAAAGTACAGCAAGTCACCACTTATGCAAGTGCCAGCATATCTTGTTCCTGCTGGTGCTTTTCTTACTGTCAAATGTCTCTGCAAACAGTTATAAAAAAAGTGATTGATGTTTCTAGGCAGGGCATGGGAGGACAACGAATGGCTTCTGTAGCATCAATTAGTGCTGAGACTACAGGCCAAAGGGTTTTTCACAGTGCAGCCATACTGCGTCCGTACTGATTACACTGCATTGCAAACTGACAGAGAATTACAGCTATCATATTGACATTATGAGGATGGAGGCAGAAAGCCACAATCCAATATTTCAATTTCTGTTATATTGTTAACACATCCTCAAGCCCGTTTGTTTCTTACGACTGTGTAGCTTTCAGGAGCAGAACTTGTCTCTAATTTAACGATCAGAGAGTTTAACATGCTTGCTCCGTGGAATGGCTATGTTTTTGAATATATACAATCGTGATATATTTGAACAGGTAATGGCGGAAGATACATGGGAAAGCAAATGTCAAAAGATTTTGAATACAAGTTATAGGAATTGGATAGCACGGGGGGGAAGCCAGCCCAAGCATCCAAATTAGAAGGAATAATCTGTGCACATGGATAAAGATTTGAAGAGAGAACAATTTTGGGGAGGAGGGGTTAAAGGGGAGGGAGGAAGGGGGGGAAATAGGATTAATGAGTAGGGACAAAAGTATATACTGTTATATTAACAGTTGCCATTAATCTGATTTGAATTAATTTTATAATGAAATGATTTTAGAATGTTGTGTCATTTTACTGTTGTTAGCCGCTCTGAGCCCGGCTTTGGCTGGGGAGGGCAGGATATAAATAAAATATAAATATAATAATAAATTATTATTATTATTATTATTATTATTATGCAAAACGAATAGGAGGATGATTTTGATGCATGTTATTGTTAGATTTTTCGACTGAATGGGGTTTTTTTGTAAGTTATTCAATGTCCCAGGATGAAAGTGTGATTATAAAGAATGGAAAAAAAATATTAATAAAATTTAAGAGTATTAAAAAAAAATCCTTGCTCATGCTACCCCTTCACCAGCTGACTACAGATTGTGCCAGCCAGACTAGAAACGGTTATATGACACACTCACACACACATCAAATCTCTTCCATCATGGGCTTATAAATTTGGAACAAACTACTACACTATGGGTGGAATCCAGCATAGAGCAAAGTCTCTCCCATCAGATTTCTTCTTGCACAACAGAATATTCTTCCCTTTCTTTACCCCACAATGCACCCCTTAAATTTGTTCTATGGGATCCCCCAATCCTCTGGAACAAAATTGGGGGTGGCATGTTGTACGCAGGCATGGGGAAGAATGAATTCGTGTTGCGCAAGGGGAAATCCTTGCGCTTGACATGGTAGTTATAATCATTTTTTAAAAAAATTATTATAATTCTCTTGCAAAAAAACGCCCGCACCCCTGTTTATAATATTTCTTCCATCTCTAAATCTCTCCACGTGGTTTCCCCACAATAGATGTCATATTCTACACTCTCTTTGTTCAAAGTACCTGCTGCTTTCCTTCTCACGAACAAAACCCATAACTCATCTTTTGTCTTTCAAAAGCCTCCCTGTGAAATTTCACCCGGAATAGAAATGTTTTACGGGAGTCTCAGTGTCTTCTTTTCTCGTCCTCTTCAGGCCGATGTGCTTTGTGAAGCAACTGGAGGTGCCTCAGTACGGGAGCTACAGGCCCAATATGGTTCCTGCCACGCCAAGGGCCAACTTGGCCAAGGAGCTGGAGAAGTACTCCAAGGTCACCTTCGATTATGCAAGTTTTGATGCTCAGGTTTTTGGCAAACGCATGCTTGCCCCAAAGATTCAGACTAGCGAAACCTCACCTAAAGCCTTTAAATGTAAGTTGGGGCTGGTCACGGACACTGCTTTGGAATTGTCCTGGAGGGTGTTTTGTTGTTTCTTGTTGGTGGTGCATAAGTCTTGCCCTGTGCTGGATCTGATCCAAAGTCCATCTGGTCCAGCTTGCTGTTTTCACAGAATCCCCATGGTTTACCCACTGAACCAGGGGGTTCCATTTTGCTCTTGTGGCTAATAGTCACTGATAGACCCACAGTCTGTACATTAGTCTAATTCGTAAAACACAGCTAAGCTATTGGCTGTCACCAAATCCTGTGGCAATAGCTTTCATAAACTGATTACTTTTTTTGCAGAAGTTCAGCCTCTTGTCTATCCTGAACCTTCTTCTGTCAATCCATTTCATTGTGCAAATCTGTGTTTTAGTTATTTTCAATGGACGAATTGACTGTTACCTGCAAACATGTGTAATGTAACCCAACGGTCCTTTTTTGCCTTGAAAAAGCAGCTCAGTGTAGAGTTGGTGGGTGGGGGGCTCTTTAACCCTTCCCTGCCCAGTTTCTCTATTCCACATCAACGTGTAGCCAACTACTGGGTTTCAAACAGATGTTTGTAAGTACAGGCTGATCCTGGTGATAGTAGCCTTTGAAAATCAAGTACATAGGGTTATATCCAAATAAGTTCTAAGGACACAAGAAGAACGTGCCTGATAAGGCCAACATCCTATTCTCATGGGTAGCCCAAAAGTTGAGCCTGAACACTAGAGCATTGTCCCCTCCTGTAGGTCATATTTCAAAAAGTAGAAAGCAGGACACCTCGAAAGTTGCTGAGGGTTTTTTTTTAGGAATATCCAAAGATTGTTGATCCCCAAACTGTTGAGCTTTTTTCTTTTTTCTTTTTTTACAAAAATGCAAAAAAAAAAGTCGGTTGACTTGCCTAAGATCTAGGACAAAACACCACCTTTTGGAAATTCCCCCAGGATATCAATACTGCCTTTGAAATCTCAGTAATGTCCAGCAAAATCTGGCAGACATATGGCAGCCCTAACCTCTTGCACAGCCTTTCTCAACCTGAGGGTCCCCAGATGTTGTTGAACTACAACTCCCATCACCCCTAGCTAGCAAGGCCAGAGCTCAGGGATGATGGGAGTTGTAGTCCAACAACATCTGGGGACCCACAGGTTGAGAACCGCTGCTCTTGCAGACTCCAGCAAGCGGTATTCAGACACGTATTGGCTCTACAGAGCATAGCCATCACAGCCTTATCCTCCAAGAATTTAGCTAATCCTCATTTAAAGCCCTCCAGGTTGGTAGCCATCACTGTGGGTGTGAGTTCTCATACCGTATTGGCCCGAATATAAGCTGCACCCACAAATAAGCCGCACCTTTAAAATTCATGGGGGGGGGGGAGAAAGAAAATACTCACAAATAAGCCGCTCCCTTAAAATTCCGCAGAATTTCTCACCCGTTTCGTTTTACCGTATTTCTTTTTCGGCAGCGATATCGTAAAAGCCAATTTTTGTAAGGTCACAAATTTAACTTTCCAGTGTCGGAATTTGGAAAGAAAAAAAAAGTGTGGCTTATATTCAGGCCAATGCAGTAATTTAACTATGCACCTTGTGTAGAAATACCGTCCTATACCTATCCTGAATTTTCCAGCATTCAGCTTCCTTAGCTGCCCACAAATTCTAGTGTTACAACTGGGGGGGAGAGAGAAAATGATCTAGCCACTTTTTCCATGCCTTGCGTAATTTTATAACTCCTATCAAGTCAGCTCCTTCTTGCCTTCTCCCTAAGCTAAAAAGCCCCCAAATACTGCAGCCTTTCGTTACAGGGCGGTTGACCCACCCCCTTGATGATTTCAGTTGCCAGTTTCCAGTGGCGTAGCGTGGGGGGTGCAGGGGGGGCCGGCCGCACTGGGCGCAACATCTGGGGGGGTGCGCTCGCACTCGCAGCTCTCTGCCCCTACCTGGCTCACTCACTCTCTCTCACTGCAGTGCTGGCTGTGCGAATCCGATCCGAGCCGCCGGGTCGCCGCCCACTGTGGAGGGGAGGGTGCCAGGCGTGCGGTGCGGTGCGGAGAGAGAGCGAGGGACTATCTGGGGGAGGGACAGTGCAGCGGGGGGGCAAATTACTTGCCTTGCCCCAGGTTAGGGGGCGCAAATTACTTGCCTTGCCCCGGGTGCTGACAACCCATGCTACGCCACTGCCAGTTTCTGAACCTTCTTGGAAACGGCCCAGTAAAATGAATGACCAACTTAAACGAATCTACTCTGAGCAGGATGTGGTTGGAATCAATCCATTGCTCTCTCTGCACAGCCTTCCTCCTGGGATCTGTTTGTGTTAAGATGCTGGTTATATGTAGAGAGAGAGAGAGACTCGTGTGAATCCTTGAGCAATTGTTCCGTTGTGGGAGAGGAAAAGCTCTGTGCTTTTCTGAGGGCCAGGGCAGCATTTTGTTCCCACAAGGCAAAAAACTAGTGTGAAGTGTGCCCATTTTCATCCTGCTAAATGCGTTCCGGTGGGCGAGGGAAAGAAAAAGGACAGAGAGGCGAAGCTTTCCTCTTTCCCACCCCTTTGAATTCCTCAGAGGCATCCGGCAATACAGTTTTAATGGAGAAGATTGCAGTGTTCTGGGAACTTGATGGCGCACTCAGTTAGCGGCTAAACCTTTCACCCTTAAGAGGACCTGCTCATATATTTCTCGCTCTCCTCGACAGCCCAGTTTCTTTTCACATCATTTTATACAGCAGTGTCATTGGTTAAGAAAAGATGAAGAGCCTTTCCGGGACCAGATCAAAAGGTCTAACTAGTCACATTTCTAGTGACCAATTACCGTATTTTTCGCTCTATAAGACGCACCAGACCACAAGACGCACCTAGTTTTTGGAGGAGAAAAACAAGAAAAAAAATATTCTGAATCTCAGAAGCCAGAACAGCAAGAAGGATCGCTGTGCAGTGAAAGCAGCAATCCCTCTTGCTGTTCTGGCTTCTGGGATAGCTGCACAGCCTGCATTCAGTCCATAAGACGCACACACATTTCCCCTTACTTTTTAGGAGGGAAAAAGTGAGTCTTATAGAGCAAAAAATACGGTAGGTGCTTTGGGGGAGTCCAGAAGCAGGATGTGAATAGCCCAGCCCTGCAACATTCAGTAGCCTAAGCCGGGTTTCTGATAGCCCTTGTGGCTAACACTGTTTAGGGGAGGGGGGAAAACATCCTCTGTGAATTTATCTAATCTCCTCTTAAGTGAAGCCAGCGGTCATCTGTACATCTGGTGGCAGCAAATTCTATCAACTAATTACGCGTGGTGCAGAGAAGCACATTACTTTTCCTGTCCTAAATCTACGGCTAATTGATTTCATTCAATGACCATGAGTTCTATTATCACGAAGGAAGAGAAAACATCCGACAGCCACCTGTGTGCTAGATATTTATTCCAAAGCGACAATTCCTTTTGTTTGCTTTAAATATATATATTAATATACAGTGGTACCTCTGGTTACATACACTTCAGGTTACAGGCACTTCAGGTTACAGACTCCGCTAACCCAGAAATAGTACCTCGGGTTAAGAATTTTGCTTCAGGATGAGAACAGAAATCGTGCTCAGCAGGAGGCCCCATTAGCTAAAGTGGTGCTTCAGGTTAAGAACAGTTTCAGGTTAAGAACGGACCTCCAGAACAAATTAAGTTCTTAACCCGAGGTACCACTGCATTTTTGCAAGTTCTGTATTGGCAACACGGCTGGAGTTATTGCTCCTGAAATTCACTGCTCTAATTTTCAATTCTGCACAGAGTGTATTCAAGATTGTGCTGCTGAAACTTGCTAAATCCTTTCCCCACCCACACCCCGAACTGAAATCTGAAATGAGCAGGGCCATCTTTAGTATATGAGCCGCCGGGGTGCAAAAATCTGCCCAGCGTCATCGTCCCCTGTCCCCCGATTGCCGGTGGCCAGGAGGCAACATTGCATTCTCATGTGCTGCCCTTTCAGTTTTCACATTTGCTACTCCCAGCAGTGGGCACCTGGCACCCTCCCAGAATTCAGCGCCCGGGTGCCCCACACCCCTTGCACCCTCGGGTAAAGACGGCCGTGGAAATGAGGCATCTGGCTCCGGAAGCCTACTGCACAGGATTGATTTTTTTTATTTTATTTTTTTGCACCTGGTCCTTTGCCAACCTTCATACATCACCCCCCCTGTGTTACTCCCTTTTTGCAGCCAAACCTTTTCCAAAGGCCTCTTCCCCCGGCCACAGTCCCTCCAGCAGTTACGTGAAGAGCACTTCGTCTTCATCCACAGGCTTCGACTATTCCCACGATGCGGAAGCCGCGCATATGGCTGCCACTGCCATTTTGAACCTCTCCACTCGCTGCTGGGAAATGCCTGAGAACCTCAGCACCAAGCAGCAAGATCTCCCCAGCAAGGTGAGTCTGAAATGGGCTTCTAAACCAGGTAAAAAGGTAAAGGACCCCTGACAGTTGAGTCCAGTTGTGAACGACTCTGGGGTTGCGGCGCTCATCTCACTTTGCTGGCCGAGGGAGCCAACATTTGTCTGCAGACAGTTTTTCCGGGTCATGTGGCCAGCATGACTAAGCCACTTCTGGCGAAACCAGAGCAGCGCACGGAAATGCTGTTTACCTTACCACCGGAGCGGTACCTATTTATCTACTTGGACTTTGACATGCTTACAAACTGCTAGGCTGGCAGGAGCAGGGACAGAGCAACGGGCGCTCACCCCATCATGGGGATTCGAACCGCCAACCTTCCAATCAGCAAGCCCTAGACTCAGTGGTTTAGACCACAGCACCACCCATGTCCAAACCAGAGATATGAGTAATTGAAGGGACGGGTGTTAAAACAGAGATTTCCAGGTGAAGAATGATTTTGGATTGTTTCCAATAGCTGGGTAGCCATGACCAGCTATGGCCCTGTCCCATATAACCACCTAACTAACTTCCAGGGGATGAGGGGTACTTGAAGTTTAGTCTCAAGTGGCAATTTTGGTACATGTGAGGTTTGTACAGAGGAAGACCTTTATGGATCAAAATCAGCATATTGAAATACAGTTGTACCTTGGTTCCCAAACGCCTTGGCTCCCGAACAAATTGGCTCCTGAACAATCAAAACCCGGAAGTTAGTGTTCTGGTTTTCAAATGTTCTTTTGGAAGCCGAATGTCTGACGGGTGTTCCGCAGTTTCCGATTGGCTGCAGGAGCTTCCTGCAGCCAATCAGAAGCCGCGCTTTGGGTTCCAAATGTTTTGGAAGTTGAATAGACTTCCGGAACAGATTCCATTCAACTTCCAAGGTATGACTGTACCCTTGGTCTTTAGCAAGACCCGAGTAACTGCTGGACTGGGTGAGGCCGAGGCAATCCTTCATATGTCAGAAGTTGTGCCAATTGCACATCCCATTTAAGTTTCAGCTTGCAGGTGCTTCCAGATCCATATGGCTCCAAAAGCTTTCAGTCAACTTTAATATGTATGCTGCTGTGACCTTTATAAAGGACATTGAAGTGAGGCAGCAGGAAGTTGGAGGGATCAAAATATTTCTATGGCTTGCTCAACTTTAAATGCCAAAGTCAGTTATGCCCTTTGGACCAAGAAATTATGGGTAGATAAGACTTGCTTTGTCAGCATCATGCCAATACAAAATAAAATGTATGCTTGTAGAAAACTAATTCAAGAGTTCACCTGTTCAAATTTCCACTAGAAAAATATTTCCTGGACTAACACACCCCTTGTGCCAAATTCACATGGAAGCATTCTTTGAACTGGCATTGCCATGTTGGGCTTAGGCATTTATCTTTTGTGATTTGCATTTACAAAGGAAGTATTGTGATTGTGCAAATCATGGCAGTCTCAGGTATATGCCCCACCAGGAGGAATCTATCCATACAAGTGGTGTTTCCAATCAGCCCCTGTTGAGTGATGGGGTCGCTTCCAGCCATGAACTCTCCTGCGGGCAATTGTGTGGGTTTCACTGAAGTAGCCATAGCAGTTAAAAGGGACCAAATCTGCATCTAATGCAGTTGCCATCCACAAATCAGAACCCAAGCAGTCCACTGTGGCATAGCCAGACAGATGAGGCACACCGCATTATGGTGTCGGGACAGAAGGGTCAGGGCCGTCTTAAGCATATCCGGCACCGTGGTGCAAAGCTCTGTCCGGCGCCACACCCCACACCCCGTTTCCCAGAGTTTTTTAGGGAGGACGGAACTACCAGCGGGGCTGGAGGAGGCGGGCAGCAGCTGGAGGGCGGCTCCTCTGGCAGGGAAGAGGCGGAGGCTGGACGCAGTGCCTCCTAGCTCAGCTGGCCACTTCGTACCGTGGTGGCTACGGCAGATGGAGGCTCCAGGCGCGGTGATGCTTCGGTGTGGCGTGGTGGAGGCAGGCGAGGGTGGCGAGCTGATGCCGGGAGGTGCCACGTCCAGCCTCCGCCTCTTCCCCGGCGCCCTTCAGAACTTGGCGCTCCGGCGCCCCGCGCCTCTATGGGTAAGACGGCCCTGAACAGGGTAATAATAATAATACAGTGGTGCCCCGCAAGACGAATGCCTCGCAAGACGGAAAACCCGCTAGACGAAAGGGTTTTCCGTTTTCCGTTTTGAAGGTGCTTCGCAGGATGAATTTGCTATGCCTTGCGATTCCTGGGGTTTTTTTCCCCCTCCCAGCCTTTTTCCCAAGCCCCTAAGCCCCTAAGCCGCTTAACAGCTGTTCACTAAGCCGCTTATCAGCTGTTTGCTAAGCCGCTTATCAGCTGATCTAAGCCGCTAATAACCTTTTAGCAGCTAATCCGCTAATCCCTTAAGCCTTTAATAGCCGCTAATAGCCTTTTAGCAGCTAATCCGCTAATCCCTTAAGCCTTTAATAGCCACTAATAGCCGCTAAACCGCTAATAGCACTAATAGCGCTAATCCGCTAATGGGGTTGCTTCGCAAGACGAAAAAACCGCTAGACGAAGAGACTCGTGGAACAGATTCTTTTCGTCTTGCGAGGCACCACTGTAATAATAAATTTTATTTATATCCCGCCCTCCCCAGCCGAAGCCGGGCTCAGGGCGGCTAACAACAGTTAAATAATCCAACAATCAAATAATCCAACATTCTAAAAACAGTCCATTATAAAAATTACTTAAAATCAAATTAATGGCAACCGTTAAGCAAAATTCTGTGCAGGTTGCCAGAGGAGGGAGTCAGGCTGGGCTGAAGGTGATTGCAAAAGCGAAGTCAAGGCGGCTGTTTCCTTCCTTTCAGTCAATGGACATTGAAGTGGATGAAAACGGGACTCTGGATTTAAGCATGAACAAGCACCGGAAACGGGACAGCGCCTTCCCCAGCAGCAGCAGCTGCAGCAGTAGCCCCAGCATCAAGTCCCCAGATATATCCCAACGCCAAAACAGCACCAGTGCCACAAGCAGCACCATGACCTCACCCCAGTCCAGCCACACGTCCCGCCAAGATGAATGGGATGGGCCCATCGACTACACCAAACCAAATCGACAGCGGGAAGAGGAGCCAGAAGAGGTAAGTAACCACAGGGGCAAGGGCACAGCCAGGGCCGTCTTAAGCATATCCAGCATCCCTCCAGTGCCGCCACCCCCTTTCCTAGAGTTGTCAAGCTTTTTTAAGGAAAGGTTCCCCAGAGTTGTTGACCCTTTTTTTAGGGAGCTGACACCATGCTCACACATTATCTCTAAAGCAGGACTCATTCAAGACTCGGCAGTTCCTCTAATTCATCCTCATGATTCAAATTACCACATAAGTTGAAGCAATCACCAGTTTGTTGTTCTTTAAATAAATTGATAAAGGCCTGGTTAAAAAGGAACGTTTTTACCTGGCGCCTAAAGGTGTATAATGAAGGTGCCAGGCGAACTTCCCTGGGGAGAGCATTCTATAGATGGGGAGCCACTGCAAAGAAGGCCCCGTTCTCGTGTTCTCGAGGAGTAGGCACACACAGAAGGGCCTCGGGTTATGATCTCAGGGTCCAGGTAGGTTCATATGGAAAGAGGCGGTCCTTGAGGTATCCATTCTATAGAATCATAGAATCATAGAACGGTAGAGTTGGAAGGGACCCTGAGGATCATCTAGTCCAACCCCCTGCAATGCAGGAATATGCAGCTGTCCCAGACGGGGATCAAACCTGCAACCTTGGCATTCTATATACACATTTCCCAATCTGCCAAGAGTATCAGTTCACAGAAGCTGCTTCTTTGTTAACATTTTGCTGGATTAGATTATCTCATCCTTCTTTGAAAGGAATTTTATTCTACTAATCACCCCAGTGCCCTGAATTCCAACAGGCACATGAAATTCTGGGCACCAGGGGCCTGTAAATTATCTTCAACTGGGAACCACATTGCTGACTGGCTTCTTCTTTACAGCTCTTCCTATTTCCTTACTTTGCTTCCAGCAATGCAAGAGAAAAGAGAACAGGATTCGAATTAAAGCTCGGCCACTGTATTTGTCCCATGGCTCAACCCAAAGAAACGGCATGTTTCATTGGGGAAGGGGGCCATGCACACAGCTGCTGGGGAAATTCACTGAAATTAACATTGCCTCTGCTTGCCCCACTGAAGACACCCACCTCTTCAGCACTTGGGAAGAAAATGTTACCTCTTCAGCATCATATTCTAGTACCGTATTTTTCGCCCCATAGGACGCACCAAGTTTTTTTTTGGGGGGGGGGGGAATAAAGAAAAAAAATTATTTCCCCCCCAGGCACTTGTGGGGCCGACAGCGGGGAGAAGCGCTCTTCTCCCCGCAGCCCACCTTCAGATCAGGTCCGGGGACAGGGGGAAGACACGCTGCGCTCCCCACTGTCCCCGGAGCTTGTGGGGCAGGCAGCGGGGAGAAGTGCTTTTCTCCCCGCAGCCCGGCTTCAGATCAGGTACAGGGACAGCGGGAAGATGCGCTGCACTCCCCACTGTCCCCGGAGCTTGCAGGGCTGGCGGCGGGGTCTCCCCGCCATCAGCCTCCAAACCACTTCAGGAGACAGCGGGATGGTGGCGTTCCGCCTCCCTCTGTCCCCGGACCTTGTGGGGCTGGCGCTGGGGCTCTCCTGAAGCCTGGAGAGCGAGAGGGGTCATTTTTGGAGGGGAAGAAGTGCGTCCTATAGGGTGAAAAATACGGTATTTTAATTTTGTTTGACAAGCACTTGGGCCAGACAGATATCTTGAAGAAAGGATTGCTATAGAACAGGCATCCCCAAACTCAGCCCTCCGGATGTTTTGGGACTACAATTCCCATCATCCCTGACCACTGGTCCTGTTAGCTAGGGATGATGGGAGTAGTAGTCCCAAAACATCTGGAGGGCTGAGTTTGGGGGTGCCTGCTATAGGACAACAAGGTGGAGACTGAGTGGTTGGCTGCAGACCAATGGTTTAGTGTAAAGAATGATATGGTCTCTCCCCATGCGCCAAGTTGCCCAGACTGATGAAGTCTTCTTCTTGGGCTTAATGACACAGCAAGGCCAAAAAAAGGCCCTGTTTACTGCCACCTACTGGCAAAAGTAGTTTCACATCTCACGCACAGGCTTTCATAAAGCGTCGTAAACTCTCCACTGAGGAAGTCAGCAAGGACAGAGACTTTACAATGGGTGGGTGGGAGGGTGGGGGAAGGAAAGAAATTTGATCCAGTTCACATTCAAAGGCAAAACAGTACGTCAACTGAAACATAGCTACCCTTCAGAATTTGCACTTAGCCACATTTTGTGAGACAAGCAATGTTTCCAAAAAATAATAATAAATGCTTATATTATGCTAAAGTGTTCAGCGCAGAAATGAATCTGTTGGCGAAAACGGCATGCAAAAATGTGTTTATCGAGAGAAATTCTCAATAACATGCTGCTGAATTTTCATGAGGGCTTTAAACAAAAACAAAAAAATCTGCATACTGCTGCCGAAATGGGAAGAACTGGATTTAAGAATGGGGAAACACAAAACTGAGAGACGTCCGCTCCCCTTATGGGGAGGCGGTGTTGCGGAAGGGCATCTGGGACCTCCCAGTAACCCGGCCGTGGGTGGAGGGATGCCGCCCATGTCATAGGGACTCCTGGCCGCATTACACCCCCTGGCTGGGGGGGGGGGCATGGCCCAGGAGGCCTTGTTTCGCAATGATGGCATTCACTTTTCCGATATGAGAAATGGTATTTTGCTGGTCGATATTGTTAAGGGCATTCGAGATTGGGTGCAGGTGTGAGGGTGTTGGAGGCAAACCTTTGGGGCTTGAGTGGCGGTTCTTCTTCTTCTTTGGCGATCACTTGTAGCCGAGTAAGATTGTCTTCCATAAACACGATTTTAACAATGAGTTCGTAAGTGACTGTGGAGGCCAATTCTGGATCCATGCGTCAAAGGGTATCTCGTTAAAGGGATTTGGGGTGTGGATCCTGTCCAAAGCCTGGGCGTGGGTTAGGGCCATGCTACGACCTCATCGGGGACCCTGGGGGTGCTCTTAATTGATGTATATCACAGGGCTCCCCCTACCGGTGGTTTACCCTTATGCGACTCCCTCATAAGAGTCAGGATATAGTCCAGTTTCACCCGATGGCTAAGCCAAATCGCTCACATCTGTAACCAATAAAGTTGTGGCCTGTTTTATCCCATTAACCTAAACCAGGTATAGGCAAACTCTGGCCCTCCAGATGTTTTGGAACTACAATTCCCATCATCCCTAGGTAACAGGACCAATGGTCAGGGGTGATGGGAATTGTAGTCTCAAAACATCTGGAGGGCCGGAGTTTGCCTATGCCAAACATGTGTTTATTATCTAAGGAAAGTGCCGGACCCGGGGCCTCGCCACGCAAGTGAAATTAACCAATCTGTCCACCCCTTGTCTTTCTACTTAAAAGTGGCACTGGATTGGCAGTCCAGTACTATCTGACTTCCCAGGCTGGAATGATTATGGGAAGTTGTAAATCCACGGGCTGGAATCTCTTTTCCAGCTTTCATTGTGAATGTAGAAGAGAACCAGCGTTTACCATGAAGGGTTTCTGACTGGGAAGCTGTCCCCTTTAGCCATGGTCTCAGAGACCACCTAGGAATGTGATGGTGGGCACCTACTACAGAATCCTCTGCAGTTTTTACAGACTGGTAGCAAAAGAGTTCTGTGCACAGCTCTGTTTTCCTTCAAACCCACCCACATCCTTCGCTGCTTTCTTGCAGTCAGAGGCTGCCGTACGTTCCTTCGCCTCTTCCGAAGTAGATGACCAAGAAGTACCTGAAGAAAACTTTGAAGAGAGGAAGTATCCTGGGGAAATCACCCTAACAAACTTCAAACTCAAATTCCTTTCCAAGGAGATCAAGAAAGAGCTACTTACGTGAGTCTTCCTACTTGGGCAGCGATGCCTTGCAGTAACATGGGGGGGGGGATGGGACAACAAGAAGGAAGGGGTGATTTTGCAGGATGGGTGGATAGGGGAAATTCTTCAAGAGAAAAAAAAAGTCCAAGTTGATGTTTCGTAATGGGAGGGTCTTATTTAATCCAAACACTTCATAGCAAAAGCTTTAAAGAGAAACTTTGTGCTCCAATTATTCCTGATTGTTGAGATGATGCGACCACTCCGTACAGCCTCCTGAAACTGTGCAATTATTGAAGGGAAGGCAGAGACACTCGACTAAAGCACCAGAATCTTACCATTCATTAAACCGACTATACAAGCATAATTACCCCCTACTTATTTCTCTCTATGCTCAAGCTAGCCTTTCTAATGCAATAGTAGGAGGAGAAATCTTTTGCCAATCCTATCGCTTTGTTTCCTTGCTTGTAAAGTGTGGTGTTATACGCTGGGAGCAGCTTTTCTGAAATGCCCCAAATTGTTGGGAACATCCTATGCTGAGCAGCATCACTCAAGTGTTATGGAGCTGAGGGGGTGGATAAACGGGGGGGGGGGGCAGAAAGAGAGTCTGTGTGCCTGTGTGAGTGTGGAGTTCTCTAAGAAGTTTGAAATCTGAAATCCAGATTTCAATGTGTGGGTTTTCCAAATGGAAACTGGAAAACCTGTGTACTTCCCACAACTGATCGTAGCTGTAATTTGAATATTGAGCAAATTGCAGGAGGAAAAAAATACGCCCCAATGAATAAGGCAACCCCTATTTTGGGGGACTCCAATTTAGGAAAATGGGGGGAGATGGCCCCCATGTATAAGACACCCCCAAATTTTGGACATTGTTTTTTAGGAAAAAACCTAGTCTTATACATGGAAAAATACGGTAATTCTCATATCATTAGTGTATACTTCTGAGAAAATGGGGGCAGGGTTGAATTGGCTATTTACATTTTGACTTTTTTGTCCTCTTAGTCAAACACTTTGTAAACAAAATGTTAGATACAAAACGAGAAAATGTAATATCACCAGCACCTGCAGAGAACACCATCTGCAAGCATTGCAAAACTGGCGAGATCCTTAAAACCTAAGACTCAACTTGAAAATTCAAACTCTGGAGTCTCCTGCTGACTCTGTCTCCATGATCTGTTCCTCAGAACCCCGTTCACTCCAGGGCCTATGAGACATCAGTCTCACAGGAAAACATGATATTAATCTCAATGAGGACAGCAGAGAATGAGGGAAATGTAGAATCTCCAACTGGGTAGTGAAAGAGTTTACAAATTACTGAGCTAAATACCAGTGTCTTGAGTACTGATGAGTCACGTAATTTTCTGCAGAAATGGTGTGAGCAGTTATTTATTGCATTGGTAACCAAATTTTCTCCTTAAAGACAGGTGCAATTGATACTCACACATTTAGCATCACATCTAATTTGGTCTTAAGATCTGAGTTTTATGCTGTTCTCCTGGACTGCACCACCCAAAGGTGGGAGATTCACAAGTTTGAATCCTCACTCATATTTTTAGTAAAAAAATATAAGAAAAAGACAAATCTTCCTGCACATAAAATATTAGCACAGCAAGGAAAAGGATCCAATGAATTATCTGACAAAATCTAATCCTACAGTATTGGAGATGCTAGGAAAATGTGGACCACATCGGTGCCTAGATGGGAGGCACTAGGAGCTCCCAGTTTTTTAAAAAATGAATACCATATCTAAACGTATAGCATGATATAAATAATATGAAAACATTCAGAGTCGTGCCAGCATTGGGTGAATAAGACCCAGGTTTTTACAAAACAGATGTAAATCTTCCCTCATATGGCATTTTTATTCCCCCCCAGTATTGTGGATGGTAAACAATATCCTTTAAACAATTTATCCTTTTAAAAATACTCACAGTAATGTATACAATGAAAACAAGCACATGTTTTTCAACACTTAGTAACAGAAACGTATCAATGCTTACGTGTTATCAGTATTAATGTGACCTGGAGGTTTGGAGTGGTGTTTCTTCAAACCTAACATTAGTGATTGTGAGAGCAGAAGCAGAAACTGGGTTTCAATTTGGGTTATATTAATCTCAAGGTTAATGTTGTGAATTCTCCCTGCCTGAAGCTCTGGAACGGAAACGCATCATTCAGGAACTCCTGAGCCATAATCTCAAAAGTGGCACCACTTTGCTCGCATCTAACCCTTGAGAGGGGGACGTGGGTGTGCTGTGGGTTAAACCACAGAGCCTAGGACTTGCCGAACAGAAGGTTGGCGGTCTGAATCCCTGCCATGGGGTGAGCTCCCGTTGCTCGGTCCCTGCTCCTGCCAGCCTAGCAGTTCGAAAGCATGTCAAAGTGCAAGTAGATAAATAGGTACCACTCTGGCAGGAAGGTAAACGGCATTTCCGTTCGCTGCTCTGGTTCGCCAGAAGCGGCTTAGTCATGCTGGCCACATGACCCGGAAGCAGTACGCCGGGTCCCTCGGCCAGTAAAGTGAGATGAGCGGCGCAACCCCAGAGTCGTCCACAACTGGACCTAACGGTCAGGGGTCCCTTTACCTTTAGCCCTTGAGAAGAGGACTTTATCGAACTTGCTCATTATGCAATAGCATGCAATGGAAATAGAAGTATCCCATTCCTGTGGGGAAACTCACCAAGCTCTTGCAATTGCCAGGTTGGTTTCTTAAAGAGGCCAGTTTGCTTACCACAGTGGCAAACCAGTCGTTCCTGAATGCCAAGGTCGCAAATCAATAAGGATGCCCATCTGCCATTACCCTTAAAGGTAAAGGGACCTCTGATCATTAGGTCCAGTCGCAGATGACTCTGGGGTTGCATCTCACTTTATTGGCCGAGGGAGCCGGCATACAACCTCCAGGTCATGTGGCCAGCAGGACTAAGCCGCTTCTGGAACCAGAGCAGCGCACGGAAACGCCGTTTACCTTCCCGCTGGAGTGGTACCTATTTATCTACTTCCCGCTGGAGTGGTACCTATTTATCTACTTTATCTACTATAAATGGTAAAACCATTTGGAAATCTCACCTCTTTGCTGCAGTGCAGTAACTAATAATAATAATAATAATAATAATAATAATAATTTATTATTTATACCCCTCCCATTTGGCTGGGTTTCCCCAGCCACTCTAGGCGGCTTCCAACTGAATATTAAAAACAATACAGCATTAGACATTAAAAACTTCCCTAAAGAGGGCTGCCTTCAGTTGTCTTTTAAAAGTAAAATAGTTGTTTATTGCCTTGACATCTGCTGGGAGGGCGTTCCACAGGGCAGGTGCCACTACCGAGAAGGCCCTCTGCCTGGTTCCCTGTAACCTTACTTCTCGTAATGAGGGAACCGCCAGAAGGCCCTTGGCGCTGGATCTCAGTGTCTGGGCTGAACGATGGGGGTGGAGACGCTCCTTCAGGTATACTGGACCGAGGCCGTTTAGGGCTTTAAAGGTCAGCACCAACACTTTGAATTGTGCTCGGAAACGTACTGGGAGCGAATGCAGATCTCTCAGAACCGGTGTTATGTGGTCCCGGCGGCCACCCCCAGTCACCGGTCTAGCTGCCGCATTCTGGATTAATTGCAGTTTCCGGGTTACCTTCAAAGGTAGCCCCACGTAGAGTGCATTGCAGTAGTCCAAGCGGGAGATAACCAGAGTATGCACCACTCTGGTGAGACAGTCCGCGGGCAGGTAGGGTCTTAGCCTGTGTACCAGGTGGAGCTGGTAGACAGCTGCCCTGGAAACAGAATTAACCTGTGCCTCCATGGACAACTGTGAATCCAAAATGACTCCCAGGCTGCGCACCTAGTCCTTCAGGGGCACAGTTACCCCATTCAGGACCAGGGAATCCCCCACACCCGCCCGCCCCCTGTCCCCCAAAAACAGTACTTCTGTCTTGTCAGGATTCAACCTCAATCTGTTAGCCGCCATCCATCCTCCAACCGCCTCCAGGCACTCACACAGGACCTTTGCCACCTTCACTGGTTCTGATTTAAAGGAGAGGTAGAGCTGGGTGTCATCTGCATACTGATGAACACCCAGCCCAAACCCCCTGATGATCTCTCCCAGCGGCTTCATATAGATAATAAAAAGCATGGGGGAGAGAACGGAACCCTGAGGCACCCCACAAGTGAGAGCCCAGGGGTCTGAACACTCATCCCCCAACACCACTTTCTGGACACGGCCCAGGAGAAAGGAGCGGAACCACCATATAACAGTGCCCCAGCTCCCAGCCCCTCAAGACGGTCCAGAAGGATGTTATGATCGATGGTGTCAAAGGCCGCTGAGAGATCCAGCAGAACTAGGAAACAGCTCTCACCTTTGTCCCTAGCCCGCCAGAGATCATCAACCAGTGCGACCAAGGCAGTTTCAGTCCCATGATGAGGCCTGAATCCGGATTGGAAGGGATCCAAATGGTCCGCATCCTCCAGGCGTGCTTGGAGTTGCTCGGCAACCACCCGCTCAATCCCCTTGCCCAAGAATGGTAAATTTGAGACTGGGCGATAGTTAGCCAAATTGGCTGGGTCTAAAGATGTTTTTTTAAGAAGCGGTTTAATGACCGCCTCTTTCAGCGGGTCTGGGAAGGCTCCTTCACAGAGGGAAGCATTCATCACCCCGCAGAGCCCATCGCCCAGCCCTTCCCGGCTCGCTTTTATCAGCCAGGATGGACAAGGATCAAGGAGACAGGTGGTCGGTTTCACTCGTCCAAGCAGCCTGTCCACATCCTCGGAGGTAACAGGTTGGAATTGATCCCATATAACAGGACTAGACAGAACTCTAGCACTCTCCCACCCTGGCCCTGCTCCCACGGTGGAGTCTACCTCCTTCTGAATCTGAGCGACTTTATCTGCAAAAAACTTTGCAAAAGCATTGCAGGAGACCTTGGGGTCCCTACCAGGCCCCGGTGGTACAGGTGGTTCCGATAGATTGCAAACCACCTGAAAAAGTCTCCTGCTGCTGTTTTCTGCAGATGCAATGGAAGCGGCGAAGAAGACCCTCTTCGCCGTCGCCATTGCCACTTGGTAGGCTCGACGTTGAGCTCTAACCCGTGTCTGGTCTGATTCAGAGTGAGTTTTCCGCCACCGGCACTCTAGCCGTCTCAGCGATTGTTTCATCGCCCTCAGCTCCGGGGAAAACCACAGGGCTGTCCGGGCTCCATGCAATCGGAGAGGGCGCTTCGGAGCCAGACAGTCAATAGCCCTGGTTAACTCCGCATTCCAGCGGGCCACCAGGGAATCAGCTGAGAGGCCATCAACTTGGGATAAAACATCCCCTACCACTCTCTGGAAACCAATTGGATCCATTAAGTAGCGGGGGCGGAGAATGTTAGCTGTGAGCCTTAGTTTCAAATCTCACCACAGATCTCACCGTGTGAGTAGACTTGGGCAAGGTACACACATTATCAGCCCCGGACCCACCAACTCACCCCCAGAAATATGCGGGTAAAATTGCATACTGGAAGACTTCCTGCCTTACATGGTTGCCGTAAAGATATGGGGAAATGGGAACACTTTGAATGCTCTAAGGAACTACATAACAGGCTAAGAAGATGTTGAGCTCCATATTGCCAACCACCACAAAAATGGGGTGGGGTGGGGGTTAAAGGCAGCAAAGCCCTCAGAAACCCTTGTAAGTACTTTTTATTTTTAAGTATGTCTTTCCAGGAAGTGTAATCCATTAGAAATCTGACCAGAAATGGGGCAGGAGAGACTTAGAAATGGGATGGGCCAGCCTTTCACATTACAGGAAACAGGAGCAGGATTGAACCCTGCCAACACAACATCTCGTGTTTCATTCTTTGTTACTTGTTAGACGTAATTAAATTGTATTTTATATGCATGCAAAAAGTAGAATTTGGGGGGGGGGGGTTGGGGGAGGGCCTGCATTTGAAACCTGGCTGAAATCAAACAAAGGAAGAATTCACACCAAGATTTCTCTGCTTCCGAAGAGATACTGGGTCATTCACCCGTTAATGTGCTTTGCCCCCCCTAAAAAAATATCCACATAATAAAAGGTACAGTGAAATAAAAACTTTATGAACTGCAAAAGATATAAAAGACCTATGTTCTGGAACTTATAGAAATTGCCACTTTTCCTTCATTGAAGTCTTAATAATGTTGTAGAATTAATCTCCTTTTAAAGTTTTTGTACTGCACAATTCTAACGCTGCAAAGCACCTAAGGGGACATTTTGAAGGTCAAGGCAGAATAAAATATTGTTATAAATAAATGTGCGTTTTTCTTAGATTGGGCACAATGAAATCAAGCTGCAATTTATTTTCAGATTCATTGTGTTGAAGGTTGATGGGTTTTTAAAAAAATATGTAAATTCCAAATATATATATATATATATGCCAATTATTTTTATGGATTTCCCATAACGTTTAACAAATTGTCACCAAATTAATACACATTTAAAAGCTGACCCCCCACCCCCCAGATGCCTCCTTTATTTTCCTCCCTCCTTTCCTGCTTCCAATAAAATAACTTTTCCCAACTATCATTTCAAAATACTTTCATCCCTTCTCCCTACACATCACCTGTTCAGTTACCAATTCCTGCTATGGCTTTTATACATTGCTATAACCTGTCCTCAACATAGTCGGGTAGAGTAAATCCTCTTTCATCTTTATGTAATAGTCATCTGTCAGTTCTGAAACGTTTCCTTCTGATACCACTTGAGGAACACTTTGCCTGAGAAAAACAGATCTCGTTTACTCCCAGACAACGTACACACTTTCCTCTCTAACATGGCCTTGAACATTATTATTATTATTATTATTATTATTATTACTACTACTACTATTATTATTATTATTATTATTATTATTATTATTATTATACATGTTAGCAGATTCCCAAACTGCCAGAAGAAGTGGAAAATTACAGTGGTACCTCCGGTTGCGAATGGGATCTGTTCCAGAGTCCAGCCAGATCCCATGGTTTCCTCAACCAGAGGATCACTGTTCTGCGCCTGTGCTTGCGGCAAAACCCGGTCCGATACTTCCTGGTTTGCAGCTTTCGTAACGTGAAGATTACATAACCAGAGGGTTACATAAACCAAGGTGCTACCGTATAGGATTCCTACAGCCAGTGTGGTGTAGTGGTTAAGAGCGGTAGATTCGTAATCTGGGGAACCGGGTTCGCGTCTCCGCTCCTCCACATGCAGCTGCTGGGTGACCTTGGGCCAGTCACACTTCTCTGAAGTCTCTCAGCCCCACTCACCTCACAGAGTGTTTGTTGTGGGGGAGGAAGGGAAAGGAGAATGTTAGCCGCTTTGAGACTCCTTTGGGTAGTGATAAAGCGGGATATCAAATCCAAACTCTTCTACAACGTTTTTGTTCCAAGACAGTGCAATCCAGTGGATTGGTTTTAGCAGCAGCAGCAGCAGCCCTCTGGCATTGTGCTTCCATGTTCAGTTCGCTTTAGAGAGAGAGATAGAATTGTATTCCATTGCTGTTCACAAGCATGGATTTGGTGCTTTTTTAACAAAATGCAAGTGCTAACAATTACAAAAATCACCATAACCCTTGTGCTGGTGCACAGTGCATAATCCAATTACCACAACTAATTAGCATCTAGGGAGAAGAGGACTCATGTCCCAACATGAGCTACCATCAGTGCCAGATTTACGTATAAGCTAAACAAGCTGTAGCTTAGGGTCCCACTCTCTTGGGGGCATAAAAAAATATTAAAGGGAAGAAAACTGGATGTACATTTCCAAAATAGAAGATAAAAAACAAATAAAATAAAACCTACATACAGCAACAGTGTTTTGTGTAGGCTCCTATGATGTAAGTCATGGGCCCCGCCTGCTAGCCTGCTCCCTAAAATATCACTGGTTTGCTCATTTCTAAATATAGGATGCCTACATTCTGCATAGACTGGTTGAATGGCAACATGTGCAAATGGCTTTCGATGCCTATTAGATCCATAAATTACCATATAGCATATATTCAAGACAAAAACCAGCGACAATTTGTTGTTGACAAAGCACAGCTGGACATATAAAGGGCTCCATTACCTTCAGTAGCTTAGGGCCTCATCAAACCTAAATCTGGCCCTGGCCACCATCAAGGGGCACCTGGGTGAGAATGGAGTCTGGCTTATCCTGTGCAAGTGCTGTTGTTGCAAAGAGGCCGAAAACTGCCTTAGTTGCTCCTACTACCCGATTCACGCAAGCCTCACCAATCCTGGCAAGCTCCTCAAACGCAATACCTCTTCCTCAGATCCACCCACCCAAATCTTGACTCGCTACCTGCTCTTTTCCTTTTTTAATGTATTTTATTTTCAAATTTTATAACCCCAGAATTCATAAACTCAATGCTTTTCCCAAACAGAAAAAAGAAACAATATAGACCTCTCCCCTCTCCTCCCCTGGGTTCCAATCTTTTCCCACATAATTTCTTGCATCTCATTTTATCTCCAAATCTTTGTTTTCCCTCTTGTTTATCTTAATTTCCAATTTTTTAATGTTATCTCAAACTGCTAACGTTTTAATATATTTACAGTGGTCTTTTTAATAGCCTATAAATTTCTTCCATTCCTGCTCAAACTTTTCCCCCATCTTGATCTCTGATCTTTGCGGTCATCTTTGCCATTTTGGCATAGTCCATCATCTTAGTTACCTTTTCTTCTTTTTTTTTGGTGTCTTCTCTTGTTTCCAGTTCGGGCAAGCAGCATCCTGTTGTTGCATACATAAATAACCTTTTTAGCTCCCTAGGTATTCCATCCCTTGTTAGCCCAAGTAAAAAGGCTTCTGGTTTTTTAGCAAAGGTTATCTTAAACATCTTTTTCAATTCATTATAAATCATTTCTCAGAAGTCTTTTACTTTTCTACAGGACCACCTACCTGCTCTTTTCCTTGCTTGTCCATCCAAGCCCCTCCTGTCAGCCGTGTCAGCTTAATAGAAACTCTGTGTCCAGAGATACCACATCTCTGAATTCCATATCCTGGGAACAAACAATAGGGGGATGTTCTTGTGCCTTGCATCCAAGCTTTTCCAGAGGCATTTGGTGGACTACTGCCGTAGGCAAAATAATGAACTAGATGAAAACAAGACACCATTCTCCCAGCTCCACCTCTTGCTTAAGGAAGCAAAAGGACACAATGCATGAATTTTTTGAATTTTATAAAAGGGGGAAACTGCTGTCTATTCAGTGGCTTGCCTCCCATCACCTGTCCTCTATAAACACAACACAGGACCTGCCCATGTGTGGCATCCCAGCTTTTTCTATAGGGTCAAGCAGTGGCATAGCGTGGGGGGTGCAGGGGGGGCCGGCCGCACCGGGCGCAACATCTGGGGGGGGGCGCTTGCACTCGCAGCTCTCTGCCCCTACCTGGCTCACTCACTCTCTCTCACTGCAGTGCTGGCTGTGCGAATCCGATCCGAGCCGCCGGGTTGCCGCCCACTGTGGAGGGGAGGGTGCCAGGCGTGCGGTGCGGTGCGGAGAGAGAGCGAGGGACTATCTGGGGGAGGGACAGTGCAGCGGGGGGGGCGCAAATTACTTGCCTTGCCCCGGGTTAGGGGGCACAAATTACTTGCCTTGCCCCGGGTGCTGACAACCCACGCTACGCCACTGGGGTCAAGCAGGGAGCAGGCCCAGGAAATCTCACTGTAGTTTAAAAAGTTTAAAAGTGAGCACCAGCATTAATTACGGGCATTCATAAAACTGCCTTTCCTTCATGTCCCAGGATGGTTTACATCAGGCATGTCCAACTCCCAAGAGACTGCGATCTACTCCCACTGTAAACAAAGCCTGGCAGTGATCTACCCATTGGATTGACCAAAGTTGTTGAACTTTTTGGGGGGAGGAAGACCGGTTGGACAGGCCTGGTTTACATGGGGAAAAAGGGGACAGGGAACCCAGCAAAACCGTTAAAATAATAATACAGTGGTACCTCGGTTGTCGAACATAATCCGTACCGGAAGACCGTTCGACTTCCAAAGCGTTCGACAACCGAGGCGCAAAGAGCGGTCTGCAAAGTCAATGGAGAAAATAGAAGAAAAAACTCAGCGGAAGCCGTTCGACTTCCAAGGCGCGTTCGAAAACGGAAGCATTTACTTCCGGGTTTTCAGTGTTCAGGTTCCGAAACATTTGACAAAGGAGACGTTCGAGAACCGAGGTACCGCTGTACCGATAAAACAAGGCAGGACACCACAAAAAGCATAGAAGCAGTCAAGAGAATTAAAACTTAAGGCTGAAAATTGAGTGGTTTATTGTTTTATTGTGGTTGTTTTTACCTGGTGCCAAAAATGTAACTGTGTAGGAACTAGGCAAACGTTTCTTGGAAAAGTATCCCACAGCTGGGAGATCATCACTGTCCTTTCCATGCTTGCTACCTGCCTCACCTGAGAAGATCCTTTACTATACATCTCAATGTATAGTAGGTGCATATGCGTGCAGGCAAGCCTTCAAGTGTTCTCGTCCTAAGTCTCGAAAATCTTGTATATTGATTTTATAAAAAGGAAAGGGGGGAAGCAATGTGGTGGGGGGTGCCCTTAAGATGTCAGTCAGTTACACTGCCCCACACAAAAATGCCTTAGCCAGTGTATGCAATTTATATAGCTGTATATAAATATATATATATAATCCTGCTGACAAGATGCCAAATTTCCTAATCGAAGGTGCTTACGAAAGAAGCGTGGTTGGACTCCTAAAAAAAAATCCCTACGGTAATTTTTCTCCCCGATTTCTACAGAAGAAGGATTTTCTTCTCCCTTTTTATATTTTTAAATTTTTTTACATATGCATGAATCTTACTGGTTTCTTTAATTTTTTTTGCCACTCACGTTTTTTTCCCCATAATTATTTTTGTTCAGTTGCCCTACCCCAGGCTGTGATGGCAGCGGACACATCACGGGGAATTATGCCTCTCACCGCAGGTTAGTTGACCTTACCTACGCTATTCTTTCAGGCTCTGACAATCTCTTAAAGATCTCTCTTTTTTAAAAAAAATATAAAAATAGTGTGGATACTTTGGTTCTATTCCCTCTTCCCCTTTTCTTTTACCTCCCCTACCTTTTTTTTTTTTTTTAGCTTACCCAAATATTCTATCTCTTCTTTTTCAGCCTTTCTGGTTGCCCTCTTGCTGACAAGAGCCTCAGAAATCTCATGGCTGCCCACTCTGCTGACCTCAAGTATGTTTGCGCTAAACTTGAATCTCTCTCTCTCTCTCTCTCTTTCTCTCTCTCCCCTTTTCGCTACCCCTCTGCCTTTTTCTCCCTTCCCTCTGCATTTTTCCTTTAGAAAAAGGCTAATAAGAAACCTGCCTGTGAGTTTAAAAAAAATTGAACTTAAACTGCCAATGCAAACAAAACAATATTCAGCTGGGAGATACGCAACATGTTGAATAATATTCAATTGCTGCTAGGAGATCATTGGCTTAGAATCTTCCGATACATATATTCCTTTGAACTCCAGGCAGATTTTTTATATTTTTTATTGGCTATCCTGAAGATGTGTCTTTCTTTTTCCCCCCTCACACTTCTCTCTTCATGGTCTTTTGGAGATTGCAACATTGCCAGAAATTTTCTTGGATAATAAAGCAGTACTATTTCCCACCCCCGGACGGGTTGATTAACTTTCTGCCACAGGCTGAGAAAAAAGGGTGATTTGTGTAAGGGGTTTGCGCAAGATTTACAGAGGGCCTTTCCTCTTTACCTGAGGAACAGCTTAGTGAAGCCCAAAATGTTCATACCGGTTCCCCCCATCTGAAGATGGCTTTCTCATCATGTTGACAACAGTAAATTAACGACCGCTCAAACTATCCGTACATACTTTATACAAAGCCAAATCAGGTGAATTGCACCTGGGTGGTATGTTAACTTTTAGGAGGATTTCTGTTTGCAAAAGAAGAATTTTAATGGGGGATCTAAGAGGAAGAAACACATGCATTTTTCAAGGTGTGAATGTAAAGATCTCCAGTAAGCGAGGAAAATCAGTAATTTGGTTGTATTTCCGTCAGTACCATTTTCACATTAACGTGACGGGTTACTTCACGTGAACGGTTGTTTTAACACTTGCTTCTCAGCGGAAGTCATTTGACATGACTACTTTGAGGGCTTAATTTTTTTCCTCCATTGTGACTTTTGATGTTTTTCGGTCAGGCTGACCCTGAACTGAATGTCCAGCCATCCAATTCAACCAACCAGTACTATTCCATCAGGAATGGTTTGCCATGGTGAACTAAACTAGAATCTAGGCTGGAATAGTTGAGAGACTTGTACTCCATTAACATTCAACCTACGCAAACAAGGGAGAAATAGTAAGAATGGATGGAGGCTGGATCCAAAATATACTTATGTGAATCAGTTTGGAGAGAGGGGGGTATTGTGCTCAGTATGTATCCATTCTAATACTAAAAAATACATTCTTGTTGGGAAATAAGCGCCATTTGGTGAAACCTAAGTAATTATTTTTGGGGGGAAATGTAGCCCTCAAAATATAATTAAACAAGGGATAGTTTATTTCTAAAGTGCACTGGGATGTTTAAGAAATGAAGGTCCTCCTCTGGAACAATCCCCAAAGAAGTTACCGTATTTTTTGCTCTATAGGATGCACTTTTTCCCTTCTAAAAAGTAAGGGGAAATGTGTGTGTGTCTTAAGGAGCGAATGCAGGCTGCGCGGCTAAGCCCAAAGCCAAAACAGGGAGACGGAGTGCTGCGCAGCGCTCCATCTCACTCTTCTAGCTTGGGGTTAGCTGCGCAAAGCTTCCACAGGGCAGCGGGGTGAAGGCACCTTGCTGCCCTGCGGAGGCTTCAAAGGCTGTCCCCGAAGCCAGAACAGCAAGAGGCTATCCCAGAAGCCAGATCCCTCTTGCTGTTCTGGCTTCTGGGATTCAGAATTTTTTTCTTCTTGTTTCCTCCCCCCCAAACTAGGTGCGTCTTATCATACAGTGCGACCTATAGAGCGAAAAATACGGTATTTCTTTGCACATGAACACAAAGTGCTTCCAGGGTGATTTCAGACAGATACTTATTGTGGGGCAGAGGACGGTTTAAGCCAACAACCTGCTTGCGATATCTGAACCGCCCATTTGCAATATTGAGCCCCTGCCTGGAATCACCCGCAATATATGGTTAAAAAGCCAGGCGCAGCTGAACTGTGCTGTTGCCCAGAATGTGCCCAAATGCAGCTTGCTGCTGATTTCACCATAGCCCAATTTCATACATTGCTTCCATCTCATTTCCCCCAAAAGGTAAGTTCTTCCCAGCCTGGTAGACTTCTTTTCCCCTCAGAGATGATTGAATGATTCACTTTTATTTTATTTATTTATTTTTTTAAAAAAAATACCCCACTCTTCAGCCAAAAAGGAGGGAAAACTACCCAGAGCAGTTTACAAATATCAATAAAAATACAATAATAGGACCAAAACGTCTTGACAGGATATTTAATAACACCGCGGGGAAAGAGAAGCAGATCACAATTCTGTGCACATTAGAGTTCATTCTTTCATTCCAAGTCGCAGTGCCTCAACCACATTAGTTTTGGTGCTTTCATTTCACTCATTGGGCAGCAAGTCATCAAATGTCAACAAAACAAGCCTTGAGAAAGCAAGTGATATACTTGCTTTCAATGTTCTTCACACAGGTACGTGTGGCCCTGATTCAAATCAACCTCCAGGAACTGCCAAGTGTCTTAATACGGTGTTAATTACTCCAGAGGAGTTGTGAATAGTTGCTTGGGCAGCCTTAGTGCAAGATGAAGCAGAATATAATCCCTGTGTCTCCAAATTATTGCTACCCTCAAGTCTCCCACCACGTTCCCCATTCAAGATGCTAGATGAGATTTTAGTCATCCAGCCATTTAGTCATTTAGTCCTGGAATGGTCAATGTTTTGTTACAGTTCTTTAGAACATGTCCCAAAATATTTAGCGCTGTGTGGGCTGCACCTCTTCAAACTTGAAATATTTTAAGAAGTACCTGCTCTCTGCTAGTAAAAACACCATTCTGTACACTGTGTTCCCTTCCAATGTATTACTTTGAATCAAGAGTGTTAAGTTGTGGGTGAACATATCAGACGACACAGCGATTCTTCAAATAGCTCTTGTTTATTCACAGGCCAGAACAGAACTGAACTGAAGGGTTCAGTCAGCCTGCTTATATAGAGCTCCAGTACAACGTAACTGTAACAATTTTCTAAAACTATCCAATCACTGAACGTCACTTTCGATCCCTTATTTGCATAACTATCTACAGTATCCCCCTGCTGGCCCAGGGTGAGAACTTTAGTACATAACAAAGAGTGAAATTACGGTGGTGATTGTGATTCATTACCTGCCCGTTGCCCTAAGGTCCCAGGGTGGATCACAGCCATTTAAAATACAACATCAAAAATGGTTCAGAGAACAAATTACAGTCACCAGAATAGGGCGGGTCTTCAAAAACATACACCTCGAATGTCAAAGGCCAGGGTGCCCTTACTCAGTTGTTTCTCATTGCAAAGCTGAAATGGGAGAAAGCGTTTGGATCAAATAAGAGCAGACCTGAAACTGTGAACTGAATTAAACTCAATTTCTCCCTCACCCCACCCCGTGACCGGAAAAGGTTTAGTATTTTGTCTTATGATCAATGCTGCATTTGTTTCCATGTATCTGTACAAATGTGTGTTCTTAGGAGCATTGCCTGATTCTGAGGATGCTGTCAGGTGTCTTTCACTTAAAGTCGGAAAAGATTACAGTCTTAGAGAAGAGAAAGGAAAAGTAAAGGGTCTGGGAAACAGATCTGGGGAGTCTGGGACTCCATCAGTATTGGGTCTGACTCATAAATGGAGATATTAACACAACTTCCACCACAGAGAAAGCCAAAATATGTTGTGCGGGTAGTAGAATACTTCTTCTTCGCAATCACTCGTAGCCGAGTAAGATTGTCTTCCATCAACACGGTTTTAACAATGAGTCCGTAGGTGACTGTAGAGGCCAATTCTGGATCCACACATCCTTCCACAATGGGGACATTGGTTTCTGGGCAGGAGCTGATCACAGTGTGAATAGGGCACCTTTTCTAGCTCCTCCCCCTTTTCAGGGCAAGTAGAGTAGATCCTAAAAAGCTGGTGTGCACTTGTCATTCTCAAGACTCAAAGCAGGAAATCTGATATCCATCAGTACTCCAGGATGCCAAGACCAAAACAGAGGAGGTGTGGGTGATCCAAGATCTCCCTTCCATTTTTAGTTGAAAGCAGCTGCAGATATGGCAAGTTTAGGTGGCTTGACCTTTCATGGCTAGCTACAATTCAGTGACAAAGCTCCTACACTTCTACATCAAGCATTACTACTAAAGGAAAAGATGAGAATGTGGCTACTTTGGTGGCAAATCCCAACATTTGCATCTCCTTCAACAATGGGCACCAAACATGTTGCCCTCCAGTTGTTGTTGGAGACCAATTCCCAACAGCCTCAATCGGTTGTACTTCCACAACATTTGGAGGGTTACAACAACATTCAAAAGGCGGGAAGCAAAAAAGCACCATCCCCTTGTGAGATGAAGCATAGGCGCCCATGATATGCAGAGACAGAGTAGCAAATACTAAGAGTTATGAGTTGCAAAGCTTACATTTCTATACATCAGTGACAGTGAAGATGCAACAAGGTGAAAATGGGAGAATGCACCGTGTTCCTCTTAAGCAACCAAGCTTAGAAATGAAACCAAATTCAATGTTTGCTTCTCAGAACTTGAGCTCTGCAGGGCATCAGGTCAGAGTTGTCTGCCCACCTTCTGCCCACTGCAGCACTAAAGAGGAAGACAGGTGAGCGAAGCACCAGAAATTTCTGCTTCGTATTCGAAAACATCTTCTTACTGATAAGAACAATGAATTTCAAGTTGTGTTGGCGGTTTCCGTTGGAGGAGAGCTTTGTTACCCAGACCCGTATTCTGTAGAATTGAATAAAGACTGTTTGCTTACATTGAAATTTGAATTTGGTAAAGATGAGCGTAGGGAAATGGTTGCATTTTTCGTTCCAGCGCAAGTTTTAATCCTCTCGTTTTCACCAGGTTTCCCATACCCATCCTATAGCCATAGCCACGGAGCATTGAATAGGATTGTGCATCTACTTCTGTTATTTTTGCATTTTCTTCTTTGATACTGCCTGGAAATCCATGTAAGGCCTGAAACACTGACAAATAGCTCAGTGGCGAGAGAGGGAGACCCCCAAACATGTTTGGCAAATCAACTGTCTGCAAAATCATTTTATCCTTGTTTTGCTGTGGAAGCTGAAGGCAAACGGGTTGGACAGCAGTCGTGCCGGTGTCATTTGAAATAGATTGACTTGAATGCCACCATCGGTTTGCAGCTTTGTTCCTCAGCTGCTTCTCTTTCTCTTATCCTTCTTCAGGTGCCCAACGCCCGGCTGTGACGGCTCCGGCCACATAACAGGAAATTATGCCTCACACAGGAGGTGAGTCAGACTTCTTTGTGCAATGTGGAGAGAGGTGAGGGGAAACTGAGGAGGAAGCGAGATGGAAGCTGCCTGGGAAAAACTGAGGAGGGGCAGGCGCAAGGTTTTTCAAGGTCTGAATTACAGTGGTACCTCGGGTTACATACGCTTCAGGTTACATACGCTTCAGGTTACACACTCCGCTAACCCAGAAATAGTGCTTCAGTTTAAGAACAGAAATTGGGCTACAGCAGCATGGCGGCAGCAGGAGGCCCCAATAGCTAAAGCGGTGCTTCAGGTTAAGAACAGTTTCAGGTTAAGAACGGACCTCCAGAACGAATGAAGTACTTAACCCGAGGTACCACTGTACTGTGTTGTGAAATGATGCAGGTCTAAAAAGTGCGTGCCGCCAACGTGAAAAGTTCAGAAAGCTCTGCTTTGAAGGCTAGGTCATTCGTGAGCGATGGCTGATACATCTGGCTTTGTTGCTGTTTTATGCGAGGATGAGAAATTGCCACAAAGCATGGCCACCACGGTCCTTTGAGGCACTTCCGTGAGGTGGAATGGCTTCTGTGCTGCTGTGTGATAAAAAGGAAGCAGCTTTGAGTACAATTTCCCTCCCCTCGTATGTGACTTGTCAGCGACAACTGAGACTTTTGAGGTCCTGGAAAAGGATTCGAAATGCACTATCGGGCAACCATGAGGCCAAGTGAGCAGTCGGCAGCCACTTCTCACGAAATAAGCAGCTTTTAAAGGGATGGAGCATGTGAGATTTATATTTTACCTCAGCCAGCAAACATGTACTGAACTCTGACTCGCTGCACCCTGTGTTGATCACAACCCACCCCATTGCAAAGGTTTCTGGCTTGCCAGCCCCTGTAGCCATCCCCCCCCCCCCGAAACAGCATATCTGGGGTGGCTATATGCCCTACTTTACAGAGGACAGCCCTCTGTTTTGAAGAGCTTGAAAAGGACAATTCTCTACTTGAAAATGTCCTCTGTTCAGGCCAAGTCTGCTTTAAAGACACTCAGGAGAGGCCTTAAAATTGCCCATCCCCAGTTGAGGTGGCAGCTGAGGATTATTTGCAGCAATCATTTCTAAGGTGGAATCTACACACATATAAAAAACCGCTGTGAAAATGCTTTAAAAAAAAAAAAGTTTTGAAAAATGCATTGAATTTGGCATAGCTCACCCTCGCCCTCTAGTGTCACTTTTGTATATTGCACTTTACAACACATTGAAAACATTTTATTTGCAGCTGTATAGCTGAGTCCTAAGTTAGAGGCAATACATATAAACTGCCATACACAAACTGGTGCCCTCTTCTGTGATGCAAATTCTTATTTCTTTTTTTTTTAGCACATCTCTGTGATGGGAGGGCAAGTGAAACCAGAAACAGCCTCTCAGGAGAATGGGGAGGAAGACATTGAAAGACAGAGGATATATGGGGAAAGATGGTCTCAGACGACTATTGGGTTTTGACAGAGAGATTGAGAAAGGAATGGTGGATCTAGGAGGGCAGGGCCCAGAAAAATCCTAAGAATTTTAGTGAAGGGTTAATGCCACTTTTGAAGGCCAGGAGATTCGTGGGGCAGAGGAAGGAGACGGAAAATTAAAAATGCTTATCGTGCAGATAGGGTTTGCTTCCCAAGGCCTCCCGACTGGCTCCATCGCAATAAATTATCCTAATAATAAACCACCTCCCTGAAGTTCTCTTGCATTTTGCTTGGCTTGGGGAAGGGGGATTGTAGAAAGCAAATGGCCTTTTATTTATTTATTTTTTAAAAATATAATTTTTATTCAGTTTACAAATAAGACAAATTAATACAATTCAAACAATTTATAAAACCATTCTCTCATTTTTGACTTCCCTCAACTTGGCTGGTACTCCTTCCCTTCTCAATTTTCCACACATTTCTTGGTTCATATCTACAGCAAATGGCCTTTTAAAGGCAAATTCCTTCCGTGATCAATGAAGGAAAAAGCAGAGAAAGGGAAACATGTTGAGGAGAGAATATGGATTGCAGATGAGGTGGAGTTGGTGCGCGGTGCAATGAAGGGAAAAGTTGCAACATGGCGCAATAAATACTTTGGGGATGATAACCCACCCACCCTCCAGCCAAGATGTTCTCGCTTTCTTATGAACTTCTGTTTTCATTTGCTGTGCCCTTCTGCTTTAAAGTGCTGCTTCCCGGTTTTGAGGTGGGAGATACGAAAGCCCAGCTTTTTCTGTAACTGGTGGAGTAAGGGCTCACCTCAGCCAACACCATTCTAGCTCCCAGTTGCTGGCTGGATAGTGCCCCCCCATCTAATCAGTGCCAGATTTACGTATAAGCTAAACAAGCTATAGCTTAGGGCCCTGCTCTCTTGGGGGCCCCAAAAAAATTAAAGGGGAAAAAACTGGATGTACTGTACATTTCTAAAATATAAAATAATAATAATAAATAATAATATATTTTTATTTATAGCCCGCCCTCCCCGGCCGGAGTGGGGCTCAGGGCGGCTAACACCAGTAAAATTACAATAAAAATAAACCAATTTAAAATGCAGGTTAAAATATAATTTAAAATGCAGCTTCATTTTAAAAGTAGCCCATAGATCAAAACCATAAGGGGAGGGAAACATAAGGGTCAGACTGAGTCCAAACCAAAGGCCAGGCGAAACAGCTCTGTCTTGCAGGCCCTGCGGAAAGATGTCAAGTTCCACAGGGCCCTGGTCTCTTGTGACAGAGCGTTCCACCAAGTTAGGGCCAGTACTGAAAAGGCCCTGGCCCTAGCTGAGACCAATCTAACCACCTTGCGACTTGGGACTTGCGACTGTTGTCATTTGTGGACCTTAAGGTCCTCCGCGGGGCATACCAGGAGAGGCGGTCCCGTAGGTACATGGGTCCTAAAAAAGCAAATAAAATAAAACCTTCATGCAGCAACAGTGCTTTGTGTTGTGTAGGCTCCTATGATGTAAGTAATGGGCCCTGTCTGCTAGCCTGCTCCCTAAAATATCACTGGTTTGCTCATTTCTATATATAGGGTGCCTACATTCTGCATGGACTGGTTGCACGGCAACATGTGCAAATGGCTTTAGATACCTATTAGGTCCATAAATAACCATATAGCATATATTCAACACACAAAATACGGCGACAATTTGTTGTGGACAAAGGACAGCTGGACCTATAAAGGGCCCCGTTACCTTCAGTAGCTGAGGGCCTCATCAAACCTAAATCCAGCCCTGCCCTCTTTAATGCATGATTGTTCTCATGTGAACACCCAAGTAGGGCGACAATTTCGTTCCAGTTTCACAGGTGCCTTACTTGCTCGTGGCTCAATGGGCAAGCTGCAGTGTGCTTGTGAAAAGTTGGCAAGAAGTCAGCCCTCCTTTCATCTCTTGAATCATATATATTTCCCCGAATCGGATTAGAAGCTCTCGCTCTCTCCAGCAAAATAAAAGACAAAAGGGTCAGATTTTAGCTGACACAAAATTTCCAGTTAATAACACCACCTATTTATGACTTCTATTATCTTTTTTTTTCCAAACATTAATGGGCAGCTCACAGCCTCCCAACTGAACAGTTCCATTAACAGCCGCCGTCTGCTAGCAAATATCTTCTTATCTAGGCACTATTAATTGCAAAGTCTCTCCCCCTCAAAGCAAATGGCTTCCTTCCCCCCGCGCTTTTCCCTTCTTAATTTTCACCACCACTTTGTCCCTTTGTGAGGTGCGGAAACAGAATGATCAAAGCACCCAGGCAGGAGAATCAAAGGGGGGAAATTGTTCCTTTTTGCAGCTGGAAAATGGGATGTTCGGTTGAAGGGAAGGAGTTTTGCAGAAAGTCGATGTTCTGCAGCGGTGAAGGGTAAAACAGGGGTAAAAGTGGCTTTAAAATATTTCGGGAAACGAAATAAGGTTACACAAAGCACTCTGAATGCACAAGTATTCTTATGCAGGAAATCTGGGGTAGGTGTGTGTGTGTGTTGGCAAAAGAGAAATAGGGGCAAGACTGAGAAATGCAGAGGTTTTCCACTGGCCCCAGGCAGTGGCGTAGCGTGGGTTGTCAGCACCCGGGGCAAGGCAAGTAATTTGCGCCCCCCCCCCCGCTGCACTGTCCCTCCCCCAGATAGTCCCTCTCTCTCTCTCCGCACCGCACCGCACGCCTGGCACCCTCCCCTCCACAGTGGGCGGCGACCCGGCGGCTCGGATCGGATTCGCACAGCCAGCACTGCAGTGAGAGAGAGTGAGTGAGCCAGGTGGGGCAGAGAGCTGCAAGTGCGAGCGCCCCCCCCCAGATGTTGCGCCTGGTGTGGCCGGCCCCCCCTGCACCCCCCACGCTACGCCATTGGCCCCAGGAGAAGAGAAGCTTGTGTAAGGAGAAAGGGAATTGAAATGAAACGGGAATTGAAATGAGGAATGCTACTTTGATGCATGCAACAGGGTTGCAGTGTGGGGACATTAAATGGAGGTGGGAAAGTTGCATGATCACCGAGATCCAGAGAGTTGAATACAGTGGTACCTTGGTACTCAATCCATTCCAGAAGTCCGTTCCAAAATCCAAAGTGTTCCAAAACCAAGGCGCCCTTTCCCATAGAAACTAATGCAACCTGGATTAATCCGTTCCAGACTTTTAAAAACAACCCTTAAAACAGCAATTTAACATGAATTTTACTATCTAACGAGGCCATGGATCCATGAAATGAAAGCAATAATCAATGTACTGTACTATAAAATAAATAAGACAGTATTGCAGATGATAAAAATAAAAATCAGCTTTTTGTTCTCGCCTGCACTGATGCTAGTCATTGTTTGGATGGGGGGGGGGGGCTTTATCCATTTCCACAGCCACACAATCAATCAATCAATCAGTAGCTCCACACAGTCACAAAAACAAATTAACTGAAAAAGCCTCAAAAACAAAAACGCAAAATAAATAGCAAAAACAAAAGCACCAAACTTAATCAGTTCCGGAAGTCTGTTTGACTTCCGAAATGTTCGAAAACCAAGGCGCAGCTTCTGTTTGGTGCAGGTGCTCCAGAAACAATAAATGACAACTGCATCGGACGTTCGGCTTCCGAAAAACATTCTGAAACCAGAACACTTACTTCCGGGTTTTTGGAATTTGAGAACCAAGGCATTTGAGTACCAGCGTGTTTGAGAACCAAGGTACCAGTGTATGTGCTCTCTGCAGAAAAGACTTGTTACAGGCTCTCCACGCTGGTTTGGTAACATCAGAGTTCTCTGCAGTTCCTGGTGTGGCTCTTAGCACAAGCCCTGCAGCTGGGTTTCTACAAGTCCATGGGAAAGAAGGAGGGGGAGTCCGTACGATGCACCATGCCTAAGACAGCAGTGCATAGCTCATTCACAAGAAAAGGTGCAAGTCTTTTTAAACAACAGGAAAGGGCTTTATTCTGCATGGCCTCAGCTAGCTTAAGCACTATGCCCCCAGGCCGAGCGAGCAGCGTCACAAGCGGGAGCTCAGGAGGGACAAATTGGAAGCATGCAATGCAAGGAAACTCATCGGTGGCAGTTCCCCATTTGTACCCTACACTACAGAGGGTTGTTAGAGGCAGAGTAAACATCCTGCATTGGTGGGGGGGGGGGACCCGACTTCCATAGATACACAATAGGTAAAACTAGTCTAAGCACCCATTCCCTCTCCCCAGTGACTATGGAAAATGTAGTTCTGTGAGGCACAGCTACAGTGGTACCTCGGGTTACAAATGCTTCAGGTTACAGACTCCGCTAACCTAGAAATAGTACCTTGGGTTAAGAACTTTGCTTCAGGGTGAGGACAGAAATCGTGCTCCGGTGGTGCAGCAGCAGCGGGTGGCCCCATTAGCTAAAGTGGTGCTTCAGGTTAAGAACGGACCTCCGGAACGAATTAAGTACTCAACCTGAGGTTTTTGCACATTACATCAGTGCCAGGGGAATAAAATACAGTCATACCTCGGATTACAGATGCTTCAGGTTGTGCGTTTTTGGGTTGCGCACTGCGCCGAACCCGGAAGTACCGGAACAGGTTACTTCCTGGTTTTGGCGCTCACACATGCACAGAGGCACTAAATCGTGCTTTGCGTATGCGCAGAAGCGCCGAATCGTGACCCACGCGTGTGCAGACACAGCACTGTGGGTTGCGCATGTGCCTCCTGCACGGATCACGTTTGCAACCCAAGCGTCCACTGAACAAGGAGGGGATTTAAATAAGATAGAAAGTCTATGAAATAAGATAGAAAGTCTATGAAATAAGATAGAAAGCCTATGAAAGTCACAATAGTCCAGCTGAAAGGTAAGGTCCAGAATTAGAGTGCAAAGGACATGGCAGATCCTAGCTGTACTGAGAAGAAAGGGTTCACTTGAATATAAGAGGCAAACGGAAAGAGTTTAAAATGATGCCAGCAATGCACGTATCTGATTCACGGTGGAGATAAAAAGGAAGGGTTGCACAGAAAGACGGTGTGTTTCTAATATTGTCAGCTTGGGCCTTAGGTGCATTGAGTGCTGTGCTATAAGTCACACTTGGCTGTCCTTGCGTGGGTTTGGACAGACCGGGTCAATTCCTTGGGTGAAGCCCAGAAAATGAGTTGAACTGCTGATATGAAAGGTGCTCTCTCCCATCTCTGTGTTAGGATATTTCCGTTCCACCTTAAAAGGGAGCAGGCTTTGTGAGTCACAGTGTCTGCATATTTCCTTTTCACAGGAAGTTTATGTTTTGTCTATTCGTTTCGTTTCTCTCTGTGTGTCTGAGACACTGAAGCAGGCAGTCATGTTTTCTCTTTGTTCTGACCAACGCTGAATAAAGTTGTAAATATGCTCTCCTGAGTGCATCTTTCGCTGTGTGAATTCTGCTGATAGAGCGTGCATCAGCTCTGGAATGTGGCAAGCTATTTCTGGGAGCTCGTGTCGCTAATTGCTGATACTGTATCTACGGGAGATCGATGGATCGTCCGGAGGCGACGTGGAGTCATGATGGACTTTGTCCTGGCAGTATCCCAACACTGTGCCCACCTCAGTTTTATTCTACCCCTGCATACTTTATCTAATTCAGATCGTGTGCATTTGGGACAGGGAATATAGCCTCTTCCTACCCTGAGTCCTTGAGAAAGGGGGAAGGAATGATAAATTAATGGAGGTTGGAGGGCGTTGGAAGCGACTTGAGTTCTGGGAGCAGGAAAAACACTGCCAGGCTGCAAGTAAGGTGACTTCTCTTTTCTTCTTCTTCTTTTTAAAAAATGTAGTCTGTCGGGCTGCCCTCGTGCCAAGAAAAGTGGGATCAAGATCACCCCCACCAAGGATGACAAAGAGGATCCAGAGCTGATGAAGTAAGTGAGAAGACAATTCCCAGGCAAAATGTGGACATGAAGATGTACATCGTTTCCTTTCAACACACAAGATCCTAGCAGTTCCCCAAGTCTGGTGTCCAAATGTGGTCCTTTCTAGTTCTTGTAATTTTCCCCAGGCCCACCCCAAACAAGGACTGAGCATCCTCAGTGGCTGAATTGCATCCTTGAACTTTGATGATGATGATATTTTAGTTATATTTACCCCACACCCACCTGACTGGGTTGCCCCAGCCACTCTGGGTGGCTCCCAACAGATACAAGAACACAGTAAAACATCAAACATCTAAAACTTTCATATACAGGGCTGCCTTCAGATGTCTTCCAAAAGGACCGAACATCATTTAATAATAGAATTGAAGAGTTAGAAGGGACCCCAAGGGTCATTAAGTCCAAGCCCCTGCAATGCAGGAATCAGCTGGTTGAGTTGATTGATTAAGTGGAATGATGTCCTGGCTTCTGATATCACTAAAGTGATATTGTTCCACTGCATTGAGCATGCACTTAACTGTTAGCAGTTCAGTAGGATTACCTGTTGTACCTAATGACACTTTGGTGTAAAACTGGTGGTGCTGTGGCGTAAACCACTGAGCCTTGGGCTTGCCGATCAGAAGGTTGGCGGTTCGAATCCCTGTGATGGGGTCAGCTCCTGTTGTTCGGTTCCTGCTCCTGCCAACCTAGCAGTTCAAAAGCACATCAAAATGCAAGTAGATAAATAGGTACCACTCCAGTGGGAAGGTAAACAGCATTTCCGTGCGCTCCTCTGGTTTCACCAGGAGTGGCTTAGTCATGCTGGCCACATGACCCAGAAAAACTGTCTGCGGACAAACGTCAGCTCCCTCGGCCAATAAAGCGAGATGAGCGCCACAACCCCAGAGTCGTTTGCAACTGGACCTAACAGTAAGGGGTCCTTTACCTTTTACAGGTTTTTTGTTGTTGTTGTTTTTTAATGCCAGGAAAGTCTCTCTGTTGCTGGTTGGAGAGTTCTCGGATTTTGGCATCCTTAGCTTAGCTCTCACTAATCTGATGGGTGAGAATGGTTGAGTAATCTGCATGATACTGCCTTTCATCAACTCATTATCAATCATTAGTGTGCTTAATTTGAAAAGCTTTAATCATCCTTTCCATTCCTGATTAATCAGCGGAACTCACAATAAGAAAAGACTCCGGGACGTAGAATTCTTGAAAGGGCTACTGTTATTGTACAAGCTGCAGTGTGGCGTGGGCTCCTTCCTTTCTGTGTACCATTTGCTGCAAAATAAAACTAGAGAGAACAGGATATCCTTCCCTTCTAGCAATGAATGGATGCTTTTGCTCATTTCAATTGGGGATTGATAAACTGGGGGGGGGGAGGGGTTCCTATTCCGAATCCCCCTGTTCTGAAATTTGCTGCATCACTAATGCAGCCCCCACACCTTGGTATGAGTTTCCCACTCATCTGCTAAGGCTGCGTACACACTAACTTTAAAGCAGATTTGAAGCACATTGTTTACCTTAAATAATTCTGGGTGTTGTATTTTGTTAAAGGTGGTTGTAACTCTAGGGGGGAGCGTAAACTATAGAGGGATAGAATGTGCCCAGTTATTTGAGGGGAATCATGTGCTTTAAAAATATTGTGTGTACACAGCCCAAGACAGGAAATAAGCAGTCCTGCAGAGCTGAAGAGACTTGCATTACCCTATGCCCCATAGCCAGACTGTCAGGCTTCAGGAAATCAGCTTTGTCCCCAGTAGATAAGCAGTAGATAAGCAGAACAAAGGGAAAGGAGTCTTCTTACCAGTTAGAAACTTTAATGATCACAGCGAGAGAATGAAGAATCCATTTCCTAGGAATGAAGGTGCTCCCAATTAAGGGTTCCAACCACTTCCTCCCTAGTCACCCATGTCACTACCACCCACGTAACCTATTCTCATAACTACCGTGCTTGGAAACGTACTGGGAGCCAATGTGGGTCTTTCAAGACCGGTGTTATATGGTCTTGGCAGCCGCTCCCAGTCACCAGTCTAGCTGCTGCATTCTGGATTAGTTGTAGTTTCCGGGTCACCTTCAAAGGTAGTCCCACGTGAGCACATTGCAGTAGTTGTGGCGATCACACAGGGTCCCCGGATGTTTCCCCGTCTATTGATCCCTGTGCCACCACTTTATTTCTCACTGCCACCACCCAGGACCTACCTGCTACAATACCGAGTCCAGTCAGGTTTAAATTGGAACATAAACTTGTGTTTATTTATTGCAGTTTAACAAGTGTGTGGTTTCATAAACGGTATCGGTCAATTACAATCATGGGGTGCCTATCCAGACCTATAACTTCCGCTACCTGCTCTCACTCACTAAACCACCTCTCAGATATTTACTCGTCTTCCTAGCTCCTAACTGTTCCTGACTCAACTTATTGCGCTACGCTAACTCAACCTCCCCACAGACTCTATCCCAATTCACTCCCACTCCAACCAACCACCCAACTCCCAATGAACTCCCCTTTCGCCCCTTCCAGAGCTGGTTTTATAGTCCCTCTGACTCCACCCCCAGGGTCCTGATTGGGTAACCTGTTTAACTATTTCACCTCCAGCACTTTCATATGTTAACGTCACAGTAGTCAAAGCGGGAGATAACTAGAGCATGCACCACTCTGGCGAGACAGTCTGTGGGCAGGTAGGGTTTCAGCCTCCCTCTCTCTCTCCCAGTGCTTCTTCTCCATCCAGTATTTCCCAGCTTCTGCCTTCTGAACTATGCCCCTCTGCAAGCCACTGTTCCAAATCTATACTGTCCTGCTCCTGGGAAGATTCAGGATCTTGATCAGGGGGAGGCTCCCACCATTCCTCCTCAGTGTAGCCCTCCTCAGCACAGTCCCCAACACAGACACATCTTCTGTTGTCCACAGTAGCATCGTATGTCAGCAAATTGGCCATCTGCACCCCAGAATGTGGAGGTTTTTCGGAGCACTGAAGGGGAATAAGCCAGTGATGAGCTAGGACATTTGGCTGTGCTGGCTCTCCTGATGATGTATGTTCTTCCCCCTCTGGTTCCACAATTCCCTACACACTCCTTGGTCTCACCTTGCTTTTCCACCGCCCTGGGATATTCCAGGGTCACTGTCTCAACAGAAGAAACAGCTTCAAACTCTTCACACTTAGGAGACCACGGTAAACGCTGATGCTGTAAGTGATCCAAAGGTCTTTGTAAGAACCAGATGACGTTTCGGAGCCATCTGCTCCGACTTCTATCCCCAGGATAGCGCACCATTTGCATTAAATGAGCCGTGTCGCAATTAGCAGGAGTAAGCAGAGTTTATTAAAAATTGAGCGAGCCCAGTTTTAAAAACTACTGGGAAAGCAGCAGCAGCAGCAGCAAAGCTACTTTGCTTTTGACTTTAATGTTCTAAAATTGCTTGGGGAGGTAGAACCATGCATAATCCATAGTGTCGTTCTGCTGTCCAATGACACACAGAGAGAAACAAGAATGAAAATGGATCGCACTGCCAAAGATAAGTGCTGTGTTGTGCAGTTTATAGCCCATTAATGCAACTAGTGGGGCTCCATATCTCCTTCCTCTGCAGTGACTTCCTTTGCATTCCTTTCAGGAGTATTGCAGAGCAATCGATGCAGCCCATAAATTTGTCCACATGTTACTTAGGTTGCTGCTAGCTTTAGATTGGGGGGAGGATGGATCTCCCCAAGATGGGTCAAAAGAGAATCTGGCAGGTCAAGGATTGTCGAAGCAGAGTCGTGGGAAACTTGGTAGAACCAGTGTTTTGTAGTCTTCTTTCTTTCTTTCTTTCTTTCTTTCTTTCTTTCTTTCTTTCTTTCACAATCACTCATAGCTGAGTAAGATTGTCTTCCATAAACACAGTTTTAACTATATTTAAACAAATACAAACAGTTGCAGAAACCTTAATGGCAAGGACCCGACAAGGTCTGAACATAGCCTTAAAAGGTAAAGGTAAAGGGACCCCTAACCATTAGGTCCAGTCGTGGCCGACTCTGGGGTTGCGGCGCTCATCTCGCTTTATTGGCCGAGGGAGCTGGCGTACAGCTTCCAGGTCATGTGGCCAGCATGACTAAGCCACTTCTGGCGAACCAGAGCAGCGCATGGAAACACCGTTTACCTGCCTGCTGGAGCGATACCTATTTATCTACTTGCACTTTGATGTGCTTTCGAACTGCTAGGTTGGCAGGAGCAGGGATCGAGCAACAGGAGCTCACCCCGTCGTGGGGATTCGAACCGCTGACCTTCTGATCGGCAAGTCCTAGGCTCTGTGGTTTAACCCACAGCGCCACCCGCGTCCTGAACATAGCCTTACAAACAAACAATTGGCTTCTTTTTCTTCTTTGGTGATCCCTCGTAGCTAAGTAAGATTGTCTTCCATAAACAGTGAGTCCTTAGGTGACTGTGGAGGCCAATTCTGGATTCACACATCCTTCCACAGTGGGGACATTGGTTTCCAGGTGGGAGTTGATCACGATGTGGATTTGCCACGTGTGCCTTCCTCCTAGCATGTTTCTCCCTTGCGTCCTGAGTTCCAGCGTCTTCAGTGCCCATGACACCTCTGGTAAAGGCTGTTCTCCAATTGGAGCGCTCGCAAGCCAGTTTTTCCCAGTTGTCAGTGTTTATACTATTTCCATTTTTAAGTTCGGAATAGAGTAGCTGCTTTGGAAGACGATAATGGATAGGGCCTCGGACACTAGGACCTCGGACACCAGGGTTCAAATCCCCCCCCTTTTTTTTTTTTTTTTTTTTTTTGCTCCACAGATTGCCGTTCACTCTGATTCAGCTTTATAGAGAGTGTTTTTGCTGGGAAAACTCAATAGCAAAAAACAAAACAAAAACCATAAAAACCGGTGCTGAGACACAGAGCTTTAAAGAACAGACTGTGCCTGGAAAGCGTAGAGGAAAAGTTAAGTGTAGATAAGTCCTCAGTGTTTTGACACCTGGGATGTGTCTATTTTTAGGACCATCCCTATTTTTGCGAGTGTAAGTTGTTTTTTGACATTCTGTTTTAAGTGTTGCATCCCAACCTGGGACCATAGGGGGAAGGACAGGTAAATAATAATAATAATAATAATAATAATAATAATAATGATGTTCCTTTTTAACCAGGTCTTTGGTTGATCCAATTTTAAATGTGGGGGTTTGGGGGGGGGTATTGAGCTGTTTTTGTTTTTATTAGGTATTTTGTGGTTTTATATCTTGATTTTATTCTGTGAACTGCCCTGAGACCGCCGGGTATAGGGCGGTATATAAATTCAATAAATAACAACAACAACGGCTTACAATACATTTAAAAACAAACATAAATATATTCAGTACATTTTTTTCTTAAAAATGTTTAGCGGTACTCTCATTTTGACTTAAGGAAACTGCCATTTTTATAGTTCAAATCAGGAAAAAATAAATGCAGCAAATAGACAAAAGTAGAAAGATTCACAAAATGTTTAGGGGTACGCGTACCCCTGCGTACCCCCAGAAGAAAAGCACTGAATATATTACACAAAGAACAAATGCGTACAAATCACAGCGTAGTGTTTTGTGGAGGGCAGAGGAGGAGTGATTGATCTCCAGCAAAGGCTGGGGCAGACCCTGTCTGAAACCCTGGAGAGCAGTTGCTGCTGTCGGCCAGTGTAGACATTACTGAACTTGATGGACCAATGGTGCGCTTCAGTACAAGACAGCAGTGGCGTAGCGTGGGGGGTGCAGGGGGGGCCGGCCGCACCGGGCGCAACATCTGGGGCGGGCGCTCGCACTCGCAGCTCTCTGCCCCTGCCTGGCTCCACGGGTTAGGGGGCGCAAATTACTTGCCTTGCCCCGGGTGCTGACAACCCACGCTACGCCACTGCAAGACAGCACCCTATATTCCTCATGGAAGAGATCAGAGGCTATATGAAATGGACGGATGGAGAAAACTGCAGGAAGGCAAGCTTTCCCCTCCCTTTCCAAACTCCTCTAGTCCTTTGGAAAGTAGCATTTTGTCTTCTCTAACAAGGTACGCTCTCGTGGAGGTCCCTGCAGGTTTGCGATAAAGAGGCTCCGCTGTAATTCCAGCGCTCCATCTGCGTGCCAGAAATCTGCTTGGCTGCGGTCCGAGATTCGCACGCCGCCACCGAGAAGAAGAGACTAATATAGTCCCTGGGGCCTTGTTGCTCTTTCCTCACGCCGTTTACATTGGAGGGCGTGCTTTCTGGCCTGGCCACGCAGCATCACGCAGCTCATCAATTGCAACAGCCTTCCACAAATCATCTCGACCTTCCCCTTCCCTCTTTAAAATAAAAAAGGAAAAGACAATTCAGGAGAGCGACTATTCAATTGACCGGCCATTACCACAACTCCAATTAAACAGCAATAATAAATTTTTAAAACATACACACGCCACACATCCCAAGCCAGCTGTTTGCCACAATAAGACTCTGGTTTATTTTTTACAATAAAAGTGTAATGAAAGTTAAATTAACAGTGTAAAATATGTAACGGCTGGGCCGTAAACGCTGCATGCTAATCGCTCCCTTCCCCTTTCTATCCTCCCTCGGCCTCCCTCTTTTTCTCCTGAGGTTTCAGTAATTTGCTTGCGATCATATAAACAGCGACGCAGTTATGAATTTAGTGAGCATCCTGCTGGCAACGATATAATAAGTGAATTGTGCCGCATTTGCAGATGATTAAAAACAGGATCAGCGTTTTTCAAATTATCTCAGAGCGGGCATGAAATAACAGTGGTGGGGCCCCTCGACTGTCAACTCCTCTGTTGTTGTTTTTATGGAATAAAATAAAAATAATGATGATAACAATGAAACACAGAACACGAGTTTCAAGAGCAGGCAAGCACTCTTGTTTTGACAGTCGTGCTTGACGTTCCTAATTGCTGCCTTGCATAAAGGGGCGGTTGTGCTGTTCCACATCGACTCCTTCTTTGAAAGCCTTGAGTAGTCGCAAACTTGTGTGTGTGACTGTAATTGACATGTATATTTAAACAAACGCAACCAGTCGCAGAAACCTTAATGGCAAGGACTCCACGTAAGGGGGGTCGCCAACTTCCAATTTCAGAAAAAATAGGTGGGATGTTCAGTGGAGCCAGGGCAGAACTCGATGCGCCAGGGAGAGAACCCATGGGGGACAACCCAAAGAGAATCTGGATAAATTGGATAGATCAGGGTACAAAGAAGTAAGGGTGAAATTCAGTGGATGGGGTTGAGAATCGAGGAATCTCCTGGGCCAGGAAGATTGCATTCAGCACAAGGTCTGAACATAGTCTTAAAGGTAAAGGTAAAGGGACCCCTGACCATTAGGTCCAGTCGTGGCTGACTCTGGGGTTGCGGCGCTCATCTCGCTTTATTGGCTGAGGGAGCCGGCGTACAGCTTCTGGGTCATGTGGCCAGCATGACTAAGCCGCTTCTGGCAAATCAGAGCAACGCACGGAAATGCCGTTTGCCTTCCCACCAGAGTGTACCTATTTATCTACTTGCACTTCGACGTGCTTTCGAACTGCTAGGTTGGCAGGAGCTGGGACCGAGCAACGAGAGCTCACCCTCCCCCCATCACGGGGATTCGAACCACCGACCTTCTGATCGGCAAGTCCTGGGCTCTGTAGTTTAACCCACAGCGCCATCCCTTACCTGAAAGAACGTAACATGAAGCAAACATAACATGTGGTATAATGCTGATGCTGTTTTACTGCCTTCTAAGGCAGGCTTCTAAGGTTTGGATCCTGAGCTCCCTTCTGCAAAAGCAAAGCACTTCCCCATCATACAAGGCCTTGTGGTCCAGCAGAGAGTTTTTGGGAAGCACAAGGGCTGTCGGGGAGAGGAAGGAAGAGTGAAAGTGATCTCCCACCCCTTCTGCCGGCTGGAGCGGAACTCATGAGACACTTCCGCCAGCAAAATGGACCCAAGCTGTAATCTGTTTGTTTGTTTGTATCTGAGCAAAAGGTGTTGTTTCTTCTTATTTCTGTAGGTGCCCTGTTCCTGGTTGTGTTGGGCTTGGACACATCAGTGGCAAATACGCCTCCCATCGCAGTGCTTCGGGGTGCCCCCTCGCAGCCCGGAGGCAGAAAGAAGGGTCTCTCAATGGTTCATCCTTTTCATGGAAGTCCCTCAAGAACGAGGGTCCCACTTGTCCAACCCCAGGTTGTGATGGCTCAGGTCACGCAAATGGAAGCTTCCTCACTCACAGAAGGTAACCGTTATGCATGTGATCCTGGTGTCTTCTGCAAAAGGTAGCAGTGAAGTCCATTTTGCGACACCATCTCGATACTTGCTCAGGAACTGAGCCCTGGGACCAAACTAGATATCTAGATTTTTTTAGATTCCCTTGTGCTGATCTGTGCTAGATTGCCTGAGGTTTCAATGAAGTGTGCACTCGTCACCCTTGTCCCCTTGTTTTACCTCTTGAGATGAAATACAGAGAATGATTGTGGGTCTATGTGGATCCTCTCATGCAACAATCACTGAAATCCAAAGAGTGTATTCACATGATCCACAAATATCCAGCCTCTTGATAATTTTGGTTGCCCTTTTCTGAACCTTTTCCAGTTCTGCAAAACTCATTTACGATAGTGAGCTCATCCATGGAATAAAGGTGTGTCAGTGGTTTAAGGGGTGGTGGTATAATTAGCTACCTGCATCAATAGTCCAAACACAGTTCTTTTGAACTTCAGGGATTTGGGGGCAGAGCGGGCAAAGACATCTTTTCAGCTTCTGATGCATGGATGTTGAAAATTCACTCAATTTCAAATCCAGGCAAAACTTGTTCCTGATCTAAATATTTCATCCTTGTTTAACACACTGCATCACAGCATGGATAGAGGAAATTAGGAACAAGAAATGCCCCCCAAGAATTTAATTGCACGTAGACGAGTGAGATTGTAAGAGATTTGTCTTATTGTATACCAGGCTTCCTCAACCTCGGCCTCCAGATATTTTTTGGCCTACAACTCCCATGATCCCTAGCTAGCAGGACCAGTGGTCAGGGATGATGGGAATTGTAGTCTCAAAACATCTGGAGGGCTGATGTTGAGGAAGCCTGTTCTATACTATATGTTACATGAAGCTACCAGCATGAGTTTGACCAAACTGCAGGAGGCAGTGGAAGACAGAAGCGCCTGGCGTGCTCTGGTCCATGGGGTCACGAAGAGTCGGACACGACTAAACGACTAAACAACAACAACAGCAACATAATTAGTAAACAAATAGCTGTTGGAAGCCTGGGGGTATCTCATGAAAGGTTCTAATGAAGTCCTGAACAGTACAACAGGCTATCCGCAACTACAACTAATTTCAGGAGGAGGATATCTTTGGATTTATGAGACATAAAATACGTGCTTTGATTAGAATCCGCATTTTATAGCTGAATCTTTTATGGGGCAACCTGCAAGGGAATTTCTCTCATATACAACTGTCAATTTATTTATTTATTTCGAACTATTCAGCCAAGCTAATCCAAATGACTGAGTTCCTGGCGGACTTATAAAAACTTACTGCCTCAACTGGGGTGGGAGGGGGATGGAAACTTCCCTGGGAAATGGTTTTACAATGAGCATTAAATAGCTATATTCATTTTGTGATTTTTCCATTGAGTGACAAGGAGGGAAAAAGAGAGAGAAATGGTTATTTCTTCCCCCAGAGAAGTAAAACACATTATTTTCATTTTGCTTTGAAATTTTATGCAAACATTTCCAGTTTGCATTAACAACGAGAAAGGATGCCAGAGGTGGAGAAAGATTTCCTCACAAAAAATATATTTTTAAGAAGTTCTTGATGCTTTTCCCACATCAACAAATTTTCGCTTTAGGATCAGAACCAGTGATTTCAGCAGAGCTGTCTATGTCTGCTGTTAATTTTGCACCTGAGGTTTCTGCTTCTTGGGAATGTAGGAAATGACCTTAAACTGAGCCAGGGTGTTCGTCCACTTTGTTTGTCCACTATTTACCATATATTTTGCTCTATAAGGCTCACTTTTTCCCTCCTAAAAAGTAAGGAGAAATGTGCGTGCATCTTATGGAGCGAATGCAGGCTGCGCAGCTATCCCAGAAGCCAGAACAGCAAGAGGAACTGCTGTTTTCACTGCGCAGCGATCCCTCTTGCTGTTCTGGCTTCTGAGATTCAGAATATTTCTTTTCTTGTTTTCCTCCTCCAAAAACTAGGCGCGTCTTGTGGTCTGGTGCATCTTATAGAGCGAAAAATATGGTAAATGCAGTGGCTCACATAGATTTCAAACAGAGGCCTTTTCCTAGTACTCTCTAAATTGCTCGCATAAGTAATCTGACCTAGTCAAGGATCATGTCAAAACTACATCTGACAGAGCATCGTAAGACATAGGTGATCTTGTGGATCAACACAACCAGTCAGATTTGCTTACATGCTTATGGCAAGGAGGGCAACTGGGAGCAACGCAAGTCAGGGCAATAGTTATGAATAAGGCTGCAATTCTTTGCACACTTACTTGGTAGTAAGTTTCCTTAAATAGTACTTAATTCTGAATGCATGAGATTGCACAGTGACTGAACATATTTACAAAGAATGCTGAATTTCACCCCACAAGGGAGGCTTTTATGCTATTGCAAGTACGGTAATTTTAGCTCAGCCTTAATTACCTGGCTGCAATTAATCCTGGAGGTTCTAATAAAATCCACTTTTGTTTCTCGTTTTAGCCTGTCGGGGTGTCCAAGAGCTACTTTTGCTGGGAAAAAGGGGAAAATCTCAGGGGATGAAATTCTCAACGCTAAATTCAAGACCAGTGATGGTAAGAGAACCAGATTTATCACTTGGCTAGTTTTGCATATTTGAAAATTTGATCTCGAAAAAATTAACATAACCTTACAGATTGTGTGTGTCCACACCATTAGCATTTCCACTGGACCGAGATGATCCATGCCAATTGAATTAGTACTTGCTAACTTACTTGCTAAGGATTTGCTCTGCTATTCAGGCAGCATGTTTCTTGCAATCTGGAAATCCCCAACAAGAGTAAATATCCATCTTGCTACCAATTGCATACTCCCCACTATTTGATTTCCAAAAGCTAAAAATATGCCTCGCCACCAAATTTGCACTTAAAATGCCCCCAGTTTTTCCAGCCTGCTAGATCACATGTGATATCGTGACCAGAATGTTGTAGTTTCAGTGTGAAGGATCTAGTTTAAATCATTATGCAGTACAATGCTCACCATATGATAAAGCCAGTGTTGTAGAAAGTCCTTGATTTTCAGCTGTGACTCACTAGCCAAACTCTGTTCTTTCTGTTTCACCCCACCCTCCATTTTTAATATGATTGGGGGGGCGCAACTTACCTTGCCATTAAATATTATAATTAACGAGATGATATGATTGTAAATTTTGCAAGGGCCATTAAAGGTCATTTCACCAACCCACTACCAATGCAGGAAACCCATTGCTATAGCATTCCCCAAAACTGACCTTCCAGTATCTGCTTAATAACCTCTAACTAAGGAGAACCACCACCTTCCAAGGTGATTATTTCTGTTAAAGGTGCGTGGGTGGCGCTGTGGTCTAAACCACTGAGCTTCTTGGGTTTGCTGATCAGAAGGTCAGCGGATCAAATCTGCACAATGGTGGTGAGCTCCCATTGCTCTGTCCCAGCTCCTGCCAACCTAGCACTCAAAAGCATACCAGTGCAAGTAGATAAATAGGTAGCACTGCGGCGGGAAGGTAAACGTCGTTTCTGTGTGCTCTGGCTTCCATCACGGTGTTCCATTGCGCCAGATGTGGTTTAGTCATGCTGGCCACAAGACCCGGAAAGCTGTGAACAAAGGCCGGCTCCCTCAGCCTGAAAAGTGAGATGAGCACCACACCCCATAGTCACCTTTGATTAGACTTAACTGTCCACGGGTGCTTGTTTAGCTGAAGTCGCCTTTCTTGTACAGTGGTACCTTGGTTATCAAACGGCTTAGTTGTTGAACAAATTGGCTCCTGAACGCCACAAACCCAGAAGTGAGTGTTCCGGTTTGCGAACGTTTTTTGGAAGCTGAACGCCTGACGCAGCTTACGTGGCTTCCAATTGAGTGCAGGAAGTTCCTGCAGTCAATCGGAAGCCACACCTTGGTTTTCGAACTGTTCCCAGAGTCAAATGGACTCCCAGAACAGATTAAGTTTGACAACCAAGGTGCTACTGTAATGTGAACACATTGGTTTAGGTCCTACCCTTTAGAGCAACAGCAAGGTATTCTCACCAGAAGTTGTTAGAATACAAGTTCCACCATCCCTACTCTGCAAGGTCCTAGGACTACAGAAAACAAATTTATTTTTATGATCTGTATATTAAGTGCTTAGAGCACTCCAATGATGTTACATGAGGGCTAAACATTATTATGTAGACAGTACGTTTCTGAGCTCAATTCGAAGTGTTGGTGCTGACCTTTAAAGCCCTAAACGGCCTCGGTTACTGTATTCTTTGTTTCTATGGAAGCCGCCCAGAGTGGCTGGGGAAACCCAGCCAGATGGGCGGGGTACAAATAATAAATTATTATTATTATTATATTATACCTGAAGGAGCGTCTCCACTCCCATTGTTCAGCCTGGACACTGAGATCCAGCGCCGAGGGCCTTCTGGCGGTTCCCTCATTGCAAGAAGTGAGGTTACAGGGAATCAGTCAGAGGGCCTTCTTGGTAGTGGCGCCCACCCTGTAGAACACCCTCCCATCAGATGTCAAGGAAATAGGCAGCTATCTTATCTTTAAAAGACATCTGAAGGCAGCCCTGTTTAGGGAAGTTTTTAATATTTAATGCTGTATTGTTTTTAACACTCGATTGGGAGCCGCCCAGAGTGGCTGGGGAGACTCATCCAGATGGGCGGGGTATAAATAATAAATTGTTGTTGTTAACAGTACACTGGAGTCCAAGGATGATATTCAGTGCTACTCAGAGTAACACTGAAGTTAGCAGAAATGATTACTTTAGTTTCATTAATTTAAATGGATCTACTCCGTGTAGGTTCTATCTGCATATATTAGAGCAGGAAATTGCCTGACCGCATCTTTATTTCATCCTTGCAGTTCTAGAGAACGACGAAGAAATTAAGCAGTTAAACAAAGAGATTAGTGAGCTGAATGAATCCAACACTGAGATGGAAGCAGCCATGGTGAAGCTGCAGTCACAGGTAAATGCACTGGTACTATTTCTTTATTTAAAATAGACATATACACCCGCTCTCACTAAAATAACACCACGGTGCTGGGCAATAAAACAATTTGGTACAGAACAACAATTTTAATATGCAATGAAAGCAATCTAATCTTTTTTAAAAACCACAAAGCTAAAGTGGCACCTCAGGTTAAGATCGGTTTCAGATTAAGAACGGAGCTCCAGAACGAATTAAGTTCTTAACCAGAGGTACCACTGTATTTCGTTGAGATCTGATCGGAAGGGGGTTCCATAGGGCGGGCATGACTACGGAGAACGCCCTCTGCCTGGTTGAATGTACAGTGGTACCTCGGTTTTTGAGCGTCTCGGAAGCCGAACGTTTCGGTTTTCGAATGCCGAAAACCCGGAAGTAATTGCTTTAGTTTTCGAACATTCCTCAGAAGTCAAACGGCTTCCACTGCATTTTTTTCCATTTTCTCCATTGACTTTGCAGCCAGCCCTTTGCATCTCGGTTGTCGAACGTTTCGGAAGTCAAACGGTCTTCCTGAATGGATTGCGTTCAACAACCGAGATACCATAGTATATGAATGTACAGTGGCACCTCAGGTTACAGACGCTTCAAGTTACAGATGCTTCAGGTTACAGACTCCACTAACCCAGAAATAGTACCTCAGGTTAAGAACTTTGCTTCAGGATGAGAACAGAAATTGCGCGGCGGCGGCATGGCGGTGGTGGGAGGCCCCATTAGCTAAAGTGGTACCTCAGGTTAAGAACAGTTTCAGGTTAAGAACTGACCTCCGGAACGAATTAAGTTCTTAACCCGAGGTACCACTGTATGCTTGTAATGAGACTCCACAGCAGCCTGGTGTCAATTGCTTTTATTACCCCACAATATTGCTGCATTGCGCATTCCTCTGCCTTTGCAAACACCAGTCAACAAAGCTGAGTGAAGGCTGGGAGACTTACAGTGTGATCATTTAATGTCCTGCATCTGGCATTACAAAAAGAGAGGAAGACCGAGACGAAGGAAAAGATTCAGACTTACTGTTTGCAGCAGCGGCAGCAGCCATGAACCTGTTTGTTCTACTTGTGGAGCAGGATATGAACCTAATAGATATAAGCCTTGTGGCGCTCACAGAATGTTGAAAGACAGTGACCATTTCTCTTCCCTAATCCATGTTTCCCTCCCACCTCCTACAGATCTCAAGCATGGAGAAGAACCTCAAGAACATTGAGGAGGAGAATAAGATTATAGAGGAGCAGAACGAAGCCCTCTTCCTTGAGCTCTCAGGGCTGAGCCAGACTCTTATCCAAAGTCTTGCCAATATCCGCCTTCCACACATGGTGAGAATCTCTCCTGTGCACCAAACCTTTGGCAGTGTGATAAAGAACCAGATTCTGAAAGCCTCCTTGCAATGTGCTTTGCGTATAATTAAGGAGTGGCAGAAAAAGAGCTCCACGCTATTAGTTCTTTCCACCTTTCATAAAATTCAGCAGGGGAAAAGGGCCCAAGTACCATTTAGAGATAGAGTCCATGCCTAAAGGTAAAGGTAAAGGAGACCCTGACCATTAGGTCCAGTCATGGCCAACTCTGGGGTTGCGGCACTCATCTCGCTTTATTGGCCGAGGGAGCCGGCGTACAGCTTCCGGGTCATGTGGCCAGCATGACTAAGCCGCTTCTGGCAAACCAGAGCAGCGCACGGAAACACTGTTTACCTTCCCGCCGGAGTGGTACCTATTTATCTACTTGCACTTTGACGTGCTTTCGAACTGCTAGGTTGGCAGGAGCTGGGACCGAGCAACGGGAGCTCACCCCGTCGCGGGGATTCGAACCGCCGACCTTCTGATCGGCAAGTCCTGGGCTCTATGGTTTAACCCACAGTGCCACCCGCGTCCCATGCCTTAGTCCATGCCTAAGGCAGAGCAATTTAAATGCTTGAAAGCAAGGAAGTGCAAAACTAAGCAATCCCAGGCAGCTTTACTTCTGCACTGCAATATGTGGGTCCAAGCCCAGTGAGCCCAGCACTCACATATATATTTTGTTTTCCACCCCCCCCCAGCCCCTGCCCCCCATGGTGGCAAAGTAAATTCACTTAATGGTATCAATTACTTTTATTCCCTCATGTTGCTCCACAGAATCAAGGCTACCATACCTGACAGATCAGGCAGGGATTTCTTAGCTTCTATATTTGGTGGTTAAACTGTGCTCCTTCTGGCATAGTTTGTCTACCTACAGCTCTCACCTGTAGCTTCTAGAAGCTGTCAGCATGCGACAGCAGCCACAGGAAGTGGTTTCAGCTGGCCGGCTAAACCAGGTGAGGGTAACCGATGGGTCTCAAATCCTTGGTGAGTTAGGGACTTCCCCTGAGTGCAAAGACTGGCTCCAGTGGATTGAGTGGACAAGACCAAAAGTGGGTCCAATGGTCAAGAAGGTGGTTTCTGCACATGCTGTAGAGGGAACTGAGGGGCAGATGGGGCTCGTCCACCTGGGAAGGGAGCCCATCTAGGAGAAGGAAAACTCTGATCCTAAACTGCTGCCATGCGGCTATACTATTGGCACTGTGGTCTAAACCACTGAGCTTCTTGGACTTGCCAATCATAAGGTCAGCGGTTCTAATCCCTGCAATAGAGTGAGCTCCCGTTGCTCTGCCCCAGCTCCTGCCAACCCAGCAGTTCGAAAGCACACCTGTGCAAGTAGATAAATAGGTACTGCTGTGGTGGGAAGGTAAACAGCATTTCCGTGTGCTCTGGTTTCTGTCACGGTGTTCCATTGCTCCAGAAGAGGTTTAGTCATGCTGGCCACATGACCCAGAAAAATGTCTGCGGACAAATGCCGGTTGCCTCGGCCTGAAAGTGAGATGAGCACGGCAACCCCATAGTCGCCTTTGACTGGACCTAACAGTCCTGATGTCCTTTACCTTTTTTACCTTTGTTTTTACTCATTGGCAAGTAAGAGTTTGGGACCAAACCCCAGGAAAAAACCCTCCCCACCCAGTGGCGTCACAACAGGGGTGGAGGGCGGTTTGCCCCGGGTGCCATGTCTGGGGGTGTGACAAGAAGGCACATCGTGGGGGCTCACGGGGGCACGAGCAGCCATCATGCTGGCACAGCCACGAATGGAGGATCATCCGTTCGCGGCTGCAGCCACAAGCAGAGGATCCCGGCACCATCCGTGCGGCGCTGGAGCGGCGGTGCTAGCAAACCACTATATACAGCACATGTGTGGCTTCTCTATGTACGACGCATGCGTTGTACGTAGCGACACTGCACAAGCACCCTACGTAGCGACGCCCCGCCCCGGGTGTCACGACGCCTTCATTCACCCCTGCCCCCACTGCCTTGCAGGACATCTTTGGGAGAAGAAAAAGCTACGGAGTGAGCCATACACAAATCTTCTGGAGTCTCTAAACAGATGGATGGCATCTTGTATGCCTCCTGGCAATTCCTGTAGCCAAGCTGGTGCCCAGTGTATTGCTCTGCTTTCCTTTGGACCACATTAGTGAGGCTGAGGGGGGGGGGGCTTATTGTTTGCAGAGTCCAGGAGTTCCATACACACTGCCCAGGCTTGCTCCACAAGGAGGTCACTTCGGTGCTGCTATCGCAGTGAGAACAATGTGAGAGGCAGCAGCTACAAGTTTAACTTCACCCCCAGATGAAACAAACAAACAAAAATCCTTCCAGTAGCACCTTAGAGACCAACGAAGTTTGTTATTGGTATGAACTTTCATGTGCATGCACACTTCTTCAGATATGCCAGAGACTCACTCTATTGTCTCTCAAGACAGACAGATGCCAACACACACACAAACACACACACATTTTAATAGGAGAACACATAGGTGACTTGGGAAGTCTAATAAAATGGGCTACCAGGTTTGCAGCTGCTCACCGTTGCCTGTTTAAGCTGCCAGATCACTGATCTAAAAAGTGTTAGGAAAAACTGAAATTTCACAGTTCAGCCCAAATGCTTTGTCTGGCACTTAATTTTTCGGAGGCGGCAGCACCCTCTGTATGTTTCTGAAAGCTACATTGTCCCTCCTCCTCTGCTGCCTCTTTCCCACTGATCTCATCCTTTTGTGCTTTTTTTGGTTGTCTCTCATTACATCTCATAGCCCAAGTAGGTAAGGAAATGACAAAAGGAGCTCCATCAACAGTGCATGTTGCCTTTTTAGTCTAAGACAGCATGAGTGGAGATAGGACAGGATTGGACTGCAACGTCGGAAAGATCTTACAGCTCCCATTATAGCGCAGGGAGCTTCAGTTCTGCCCTGAACAGCTGTCAGCTGAACAATCACAACGATAAAGAGAGTATATTATATTTAACATAACAAGGTCTTAACAGTAACCAGCATGATGCCACTACTGGCTGTGGAATTTTATTTATTTATTTATAATCTGCATTGAAGTCAGACAGCTGAAAGGAGATGCAATTTATCTGGATTTTCGGGTAGTTAATTGCATCGCGCGAGACACACTACCCTTGGTTAAAGCACATTAAATGTGACACAGGGGTTGGACAAACAAGAAAGCTGGCTAGAGTGCAACAGCTTGATCCTTAATACGTTTTCACACAAGACAAGCCCCACTGAATTTAGGATTGAGGCTAAAGAAGCCCCTCATGTGTGTGTTTTTGTATCGCGTATGAAAACGGGAGAGAATTTGGAAGAACAAAATGAAAGACAAGATCTCGGCTAATGCGGGTTTTGCTTTCACATTAGGGGTTTTATAGCAAAGCTGATTTAAACTTTGCTGTGAAATTGATGTTGGGCTCAGTGAATCAACAGGCCCAGCCCTCTGCTTGAGAATGGCCCTCATGTGTCTAGATTGTAAATCAGATATGACAGCCTTCCACCTTCTTGATTTGGGGGGGGGGGGTCAAAACTCTGTGGGACACAGTGTTCTAGATTTAGAAATCAAGAAGGTACGCCCAAGCTCTCTTAAAAGTTAAAGTTAACCTGCGTTAAGTGAATTGAATGATGCACTTCTGCTTACGGTGAAGGCAGACCTAAGCGGTAATCCTGCACCTGGGAGTAATTAAGTTCTGTTGAATTTTTCATTTTTAATTTGTTGATTAATTCATCTCCTTTGGAAGATCAGGATATTGTCCAACTGATGCTAAATAGGATTCCACACTGTATGCCAAAAAGGTCTGTGAGGTGGACATAACAATGGACACTAATATGGGCCTTTTTAACGTCAAAATGAAAGAGAAGCGCATTTAGTAGTGGTTATTTAGGAGTAATAGATAAGGGAGAAGCATTGTGGCCCAGCAGATAATGTGGATCTAGTCCATGGGTAGGCAAACTAAGGCCCAGGGGCCAGATCCGGCCCAATCGCCTTCTAAATCCAGCCCACGGATGGTCCGGGAATCAGCATGTTTTTACATGAGTAGAATGTGTCCTTTTATTTAAAATGCATCTCTGGGTTATTTGTGTTGGGATACTGCCAGGGAGACAAAGTCCATCATGACTCCACGTCGTCTCCGGACATCCATCGATCTCCCATAGACACGCAGTATCAGCAATTAGTGACACAAGCTCCAGAAATATCTTGCCACATTCCAGAGCCGATACACGCTCTATCAGCAGATAATGCACACAGCGAAAGATGCACTCAGGAGAGCATATTTACAACTTTATTCAGCGTTGGTCAGAACAAAGAGAAAACATGACTGCCTGCTTCAGTGTCTCCGGCACAGAGAGAGAAACGAAAGCAAAGACACAACAGAAACATCCTGTGAAACAGGAAATACGCAGGCTGTGACACAAACATCCTGCTCCCTTTTAAGGTGGAACGGAAATATCCTAACAATTTGTGGGGCATAGGAATTCATTCATATTTTTTCCAAAATATAGTCTGCCCCCGACCCCCTACACCAAGATCTGAGGGACAGTGGACCAGCTCACGGCTGAAAAAGTTTGCTGACCCCTGACTGAGCTGGGTCCAATATTAGAGCCTTTTCTCTCTGTGCTCTGCTTCTAAGTTTGATTCATATGTTTATTTGCTTGCTTATTTACTCTCTTTCTTTTCTCTCTGTCTCTTTTGAGCAGGAGCCAATCAGTGAGCAGAACTTTGATGCGTACGTCAACACCCTTACTGACATGTACACGAACCAGGAATGTTACCAGAATCCTGAGAACAAGGACCTGCTGGAAAGCATCAAACAGGCCATTAAAGGAATTCAGGTCTAATTACAGTGGGACAAAGAAGAAAAATAGGGGGGGGGGATAAAAATTTTAGAAAAGAAGACGTTAAAAGTAACTGGAAGGACCTTCACTCTGCATATTCAGGTTTACAAGTTAGGAAACTTGTTGAATGAATGAATAAAAGGACCAAAACTTAACCAAGAGGCCATTCACAAGAAGCAGAACTGAACTCAAATGTTTTCGTTTACTCAGTGGCGTTCCTTTGGCAAACTGTGGGGCTTTGTTTTGTTTTTCTTTTTCACCCCATACCGTGTGGTGGTGGGAATCAAAGATGGTGTTGGGAGCAGATGGAGATCAAAGGTCTTCACAAGCTGCTAGGCACCTCCACCATCAAAGGAAGTTCCATAATAGAATTTGTCCCAGGTTTAGAGCATTCAAAGAACAGGGCTTTTGTCTGCACAGCAACGAGCTCCACAACCCTGTATCGCTTATGGTCATGTTCCCAAGATAACACATGGTTGATGTGGCATGTTGCAGTACATGAGACGCAGAAGCTGCAGGCGAGCCACCCATCTGAATCTGCTGGACACGAGAACTCTTACAAGTATTCTAGAGTAGCATTATTTTTTATTTTCTGAAAGAGCAGCTCTGGGTCTCCAGTAGAAAGCGCAATGGAAAAAAAAAATACAAAAGGTTCTCAGGGAAGCTTTTTTTGGAGTTTGCAACTACAGTATTCCTTTGTCCGTATTAAAAAAATAAAAAAAAAAGATAATAGCTATTAATGAACAGACCAATATTGGAACATTTCGTATGGAAGAATTCTAAATGTGTCATGGTCCAGTGTACATGAGTTTGGAAAGTCCTTTTGCTGACCGTTCTGGTTCTGTTTGTTGTCGTGGTCATCGTTGCGTAGCTGCACAGCGCTGCAGACATCCATGCCGGAGACATGTATAAGAAGCGATTAGGAACAAAAGGAAGTCTACAAGGAGTATTTACTCTTGGCTATGGACTTTGGCTCATAATACATGGCAATGTTTCTTGGTTCCGAGCTTTGTTTTCTACATTTTTTTAAAAAAAAAATAAGTTTAACAAAACAGAGTGATCACCATTCTACAGAAGGAACAGATGGGTATAGATCTTCCAAAGAACCACTTTGTTTTGTTTTGTTATTACCCCTTTGGTACACATAGTCCGCTGTGCACTTACAAGAACTACAGTGAAGTGAATGTCTTTTGCAAAAACAAATTTCTTCAGCACCTCATTCGTCCACATTATGTATTGCTGGATTTGTTTGAGGAGGGAAGAGTGGCGGGGGAAGACGCCAACATTGATTCCGTGTGTGAATTCTCAAATTCTCCCCTAAGTCAAGGAAATGAACTTTCTAAACTTCTCCATTAGCAGTTGGCCAAATGTAGGTCACTGGTGCCATCTTAGTGCAGAGGGGTTATGGTGGAGAACGAAACATCGCAAACTCCCCATAGTTGTCTGCCCTGTACTGGTTGACTAGGGGACATTCCACATCTTGCCACCAGGTCCAATCCAAAATGCAGGAAAATATAGCTCTGAAGGGTCAGGAAGCATCTCTTATCTCCCCCTTTTCCACTCTTGCCTCTTTCTACAGGTCCTCAGTTTGTGAACTGTGGTCCCGGCATATCCAAAAGCCGGGAAATGTGTTAGATTAAAAATTGAACACGATAAAAGTATTAACTATTCTGCGAGATGGCATATTCTGGTGCTGAAATCTCCCTTCTCTCGGCAATAATTTAGTTTCCGCAACTAAACCCCCCTGATAACTTCTAAATATATTTTCTAGCCAGCTTAAGATGGCTTCGGTCAGGTCTTTCCCTGAAAACAAAAAGCAAAGAAGAAGAAGTCCGAGCTTCACTGAAGTGAATGACAAAGCTTGTTGATTCTGTGAGAAGAAGGGCTGGTATCAAAATAGCCTCCATGTGTACAGCTGAGTCACCTCCTCCTGCACACACACGTGTGTGTGCCAGTTTTTTTCCTTGTGTTGCCCCTTCCGACACCCCAAATTCTGCTCCCGAGGGTCCCCCAATCTTCAGGAGTGGCTTTGGGAGGAATGTGAGGGACTACAGTGGGAAGGTGGGAACGATAAATATTCACCCGCCCGTGGAATGCTACATGCCTTTTAGAGCATTTTCATAGGTGAGCTTTTGAGCCTCTTCCCTTTATATACGAATACTTGGTCATTGTTGCAGCAGAAGCGAAAATGTAGAAGAGGCACTTGTAGTGCAAATGATCAGTCTGGCCAGTGTAGGTTTTTATATTCCAGCTACATGCCTGATAGAAACAAGAACCACTTTAAAGTCTCGGTATGAAAATGCCTTAAAAGCCTAGTCCTGCATATACTTAGGCTATAAACTAAAACCCTTTGAAGTCTATGAGAGAACTCCAATGGAGAAGGGGCGAAATACATATTGGTGACTTTACTCATATGCTTAACTTACTCATCTGAGTAAATTCACTTGGGCGCTAGAGAGGATCACAGCATGGGCCCTTTGACTTGGCTTATTTATACAACCCATGGAAAGTGCAAAAAAAAACGAAAGAAGGAAAAAAAATAAGTATTAAAAAAAGACAATGCTTTTAATATGTAAATAGAGTCCAATTTGATGGTGATTGCAGCTCATTTAGTATTTCAGAGTAGAGAACTTGCACTTCCTTTAAAGAAAAAGAAGGGTTGGGGGGAAAGTAGTTAGCTGAATTATTCTGTAAATTATTTAAGGGTGCATTCAAATGCACATCCTTTGAGTGGTGCGACAGCTGTGGAAGGGCACTCACTGTGTTTTTGACTATATGTACAATCTTCTCCAGAGAATAGAGCTGTAGGGAAAAGCAGTTTCTACCAGTCTGCAGCGAAGGCCAGATACGCACAGTGCTGACTGGCTTGTGCCAGTGACGTCAAGAACCCACCTCCTCAAAGCATTTTTCTCTTATCTTTTTTTAAAAATAGAGTGCGTCCATCCTTCTGTTTAAAGCACTGATCAAATGGTAGATTGGATAAAACTGCAAGTGGTGCTTTTAAAACTAAACATTTTCAGAGTCAACCAATCGACTGTAGCATGGGAAGTTAGAAAACAGATTCGCTGATAAATGCTAGGCCTGTCAAAAGCATTGGGAGTTGGGTTTACATAGCAGGAGGCAGGGAAACACAGTGAGTCATATTTCTGTATGCACCCTAATTTTGGGGAAATGTGTGTAATTTGTATTCGCAACACCTTATTTTATTTTGACTATTTATTGAATCATTTTTAATTTATTAAATTTATACTTCTGTTGAAGCTGGACATCACATCATGAAAAAGGAAAGGAGGCAGAAAAAATAATCCCTGAAAGAAATACAACTTTTTGATCAATAAAACAATAATATTTCCCTCTAAGAAGAAATAAAAAAAATTCTAACTTTCGCGTGTAATTTTGATGCAACCAAGTTATTTTTATATATTTTTGTTATTTATTCTTTTAACAATGGGAATTTTTTTAAAGATATTTTATAACTGAAGCGCTTTTTTAAAAAAAGTTTTTTGTTTGATTTTATTTTGGGTGGGGACAAAATGCAGAAAGAGAGAGAGAGAGAGAGAGAGAGATTCCTTTTCTTCGTTTGTTTTTGTTATTCTTTTGTCTTCTCGACGATCCTATTGTTTCAGGCACTGATAACGGTTTAAAAAAAATTAAAACATGTAATTTATTATTTATTTAATATTTAAATTAAACATAAAAAATTGATCTGTGCTCTTGTTGTATATTTATTTCGTCATGTTTGTGTGTCGGTTATGTGATGGCTGAGTAATTGTTTATGTGAAGGAATACTGTTCATATTTAAATAATAAAGAATCACATTGGAAAAAAAGGAACTGCAGGCTACATGTTCTTCTGTGAAAGAAAGAAAAAGAGAAAGCAAATTTAATACTGTTTCTCTGCTCAAGAAATAAAGGTAAAGGTACCCCTGCCCGTACGGGCCAGTCTTGACAGACTCTAGGGTTGTGCGCCCATCTCACTCAAAGAGGCCAAGGGCCAGCGCTATCCGAAGACACTTCCGGGTCACGTGGCCAGCGTAACATCGCTGCTCTGGCGAGTCAGAGCCGCACACGGAAACGCCGTTTACCTTCCCGCTAGTAAGCGGTCCCTATTTATCTACTTGCACCCGGGAGTGCTTTCGAACTGCTAGGTTGGCAGGCGCTGGGACCGAACAGCGGGAGCGCACCCCGCCGTGGGGATTCGAACCGCCGACCTTTCGATCGGCAAGCCCTAGGCACTGAGGCTTTAACCCACAGCGCCACCCGCGTCCCACGGCTCAAGAAATACAATTCCACAAATGAGACTTTACTGAATGGATTTCCAGGAGCTCTGCTGAATCAGATGAAAGGTCTGGCTAATTCAGCAGCTGTTTCCTGGGAACTGTAGTCTGTTAAGGGTGCTATGAATTGTAGCTATGCAGTAAGTACGCTATGGTTCCCAGGATTTGGGGGGGCGGGGCCGGGCACACATACAGTCAAACCTTAGTTCTCGAACAGCTCCGTTTTCAAACATTTTGGCTCCCGAATGCAGAAAACCCGGAAATGCTCCGGTTTTCAAACCTGAATGGAAAACTGAATGGTTTTTAGGAACCTGAATGCCTGACGCGGCTTCCATTTTGAGTTTCCCTATATGAACTGAGGCTTCCGTGTTCAGTTTTTGAATGTTTCATAAGTCCAATGGTCTTCTGGAATGGATTACGTTCGAAAACCGGGGTTCCACTATACCAACATTTTTCCAGTGAAAATAGGGACATCACATTCCAAGACAATTTTGCAATTTATACCCCACACATCTTATTGGGTTACCCCAGCACTCTGGGCAGCTTCCAACCTATATAAAAACATAATAAAACAGTAAAGCTATAAAAAAAAAAAACACTTCCCTATACAGGATTACCTTCAGACGGCTCGGGAGTTGGATAACTCCATAGCCGCCAACATTTCTCCGATGAAAATAGGGACATTCCGGGATCAAATCAGAAACTGGGACGGCTTCTCTAAATCAGTGACATTACTGGAAAATAGGGACACTCAGAGGGTCTGGAGACAGCTGAGGTGCATGTGGAAAGCCTGAAAGCTGTGCATGAGTGTGCAAATGGCCCTCTCCCACAGTCATTCCCACAAAAGAAGAAAAGAGTTTTGATATCCTGCTTTTTCTCTACGCTAAGGAGTCTCAAAGAGGCTAAAAATCTCCTTTCCCTTCCCTACAACAAACACTCTGTGAAGTGAGTGAGGCTGAGAGACTTCAGAGAAGTGTGACTAGCCCAAGGTCACCCAGCAGCTGCATGTGGAGGAGCGGGGAAGCCAACCCGGTTCACCAGATTACGAGTCCAGCGCTCTTAACCACTACACCACGCTGGCTATTCGAAGGGATGCTACATCAAACATGGAGGCAGTACAGTGGTACTTCGGGTTACAGGCGCTTCAGGTTACAGACTCCGCTAACCCAGAAAGAGGACCTCAGGTTAAGAACTTTGCTTCAGGATGAGAACAGAAATCACGCGGCAGCAGTGGGAGGCCCCATTAGCTAAAGTGGTACCTCAGGTTAAGAACAGTTTCTGGTTAAGAGCGGACCTCCAGAATGAATTAAATTCTTAACCCGAGGTACCACTGTATATGATCAGTAGCCACTGATAGCTTCTTTTGGCATCAATATGGAAGAACCTTTGCTAAAATTGCGTTCAGCACTCCACAGTCGGCCTCCTGTTCCCCCTGATGGTAGGGAACACTGGGGGGGGGGGGACACAAAAAATATTGGGTGAAAAATGCTCGGCCCCCTGGAGTTAGTGCGCCCCAACATAATTAGGTCTGCAGAATCAAAGGTTTCCTCAATTATGGATCTTTGCGGTTTTGCACCCCCTCTGCTCGGGGCCCTATGGGAGGAGGAACTGCCCACATCACCACCCTAAATCCAGCGCTGCTTCCAGGAGATGCTGGAGGCTGAAATTGGGACCACCTGCATGCAAGACAGATGCTCTCCCACTGAGCAATGACACTTGCCCAATACGATGCCTATGGGAAACCCACAAAGCACGACATGTATGTTGTTCCTAATGGGGCAAACTGCAGCTGGTGGGAAGGGAGGGAGTTTCAACTGAGAAACCAGGGAGGGAGAGAGAGTTAACCCTACCTACCCCGCTGGCCACATGACCTGGAAGCTGTACGCCGTCTCCCTCGGCCAATAAAGCGAGATGAGCGCCACAACCCCAGAGTCGGCTACGACTGGACCTAATGGTCAGGGGTCCCTTTACCTTTACGACTTCCCTTGATTAGGACACTATACTTCTGTGAATGCAGCCTAGAATAGTATTAGCTTTTTGCTGCTGGTGGTGGAATGGTGGGGTAAGCACCTTGAAGGTCTTGGACAAGCAGCTGCATTCCATTTGTTTCTTTCAATAAAATGTTTAGTTTAGGGCCAAAGTAGGCTACAGATGCTGGAGAGCTATGGTGAGATTCCTCATCTCTTTAAAAACCAGCTGCAGAGACCCCCTGGGACGCATGAGCACCACTGTCCTGCAGGGGTAAAGGTAAAGGTAAAGGGACCCCTGACCATTAGGTCCAGTCATGGCCGACTCTGGGGCTGCAGCACTCATCTCGCTTTATTGGCCGAGGGAGCCGGCGTACAGCTTCCAGGTCATGTGGCCAGCATGACTAAGCCGCTTCTGGAGAACCAGAGCAGCGCATGGAAATGCCATTTACCTTCCCACTGGAGTGGTATCTATTTATCTACTTGCACTTTGACGTGCTTTCGAACTGCTAGGTTGGCAGGAGCAGGGACCGGGCAACGGGAGCTCATTCCGTCGCGGGGATTCGAACTGCCAACCTTCTAATTGGCAAGTCCTAGGCTCTTCAAATACCTAAAGGGGTGTCACATGGAGGATGGAGCAAGTTTGTTTTCTCCTGGTCTGGAAAACGGGACCCAGACCAATGGCTTCAAGTTACAAGAAAAGAGATTGTGATGCAACACCAGGAAGAACTTTCCAATAGTAATAGCTGTTTGACAGTGGAACAGTCTCTCTCAGGAGGTGGTAGACTCTCCTTCCTTGGGGGGTTTTTAAGCAGAGGTTGGATGCTTTGGTTGAGATTCCTGCATTGCAGACGGGTGGGCTAGATGATGTTCAGTGTCCCTTCCTACTCCACGATTCTATGATTCAAAGACCTTGTCTATTTACCCAGCACTCCAAATTGCTGGGGGGGGGGGTGGAATGTGGACAGCCTCTTAGGCGCTTAAGTGCTGAAAATCAAAATGATAAAATGACAAGTGCAAAAGTGCTGTTTCTTTATTATTATTATTTAAAAAAAAAAACACCCCACTTCTCTCTCTACTGAATGCATAGCACAGCTATAAAACAACAGGGCCTTTTGTTGCAGAAGCATTACACATTTTGCTCGTTATGATTTTTAAATGTCCTTATCCCTTCAGTGAACCCCACCTCGTGCCTGTGTGGAGCAATTTACTGAATAATGGCGATTCCTGGGAGATAGTCTCCGTACTGCTCTTCAGTGAAAGATGTTGATGGAATCAAAGCCGTAGCGGGTTCCTCGTTGGTTTTTACTGGCAACAATAAAACGCCGAAAACATTTACGAGTAATATTTTGTTGTTGTTGCTATTTCTTTTTTTCATTATCTGGTTATTATTTGCAAGGAGATCTAATCCACGGCCGAGACAAAAGTGAGTACTTTCAGCAATTTTTCGAGGGTGTGGGTTGGGCCCTTCAAAATAGGGCAAAAGTGCCCTGTTGCCGTGACAACGCGGATGACAACAGCAAGGGGCCGGCATGTCAAAGTTAAGTGCAGTTGGCTTCATTCGCCCCCTAGTGACATCATCACACAGGCAAATCTGATTGGCTACATTCGTGTCATGGCATCATCGTGCTAAATCCATGATCACCAATTGGCTGGGATCGCTGCAGGGTGGAGAGGCGACTAAGCAAAATGGCACCATAGCAGTAGCGGAGAGTGGAAACAGTAGCTACACATTAATATTGTTTTTTCCGAAACATACCTAGTCCCCCAAATATATTGGCAAACATTCCTGCACAGTCTTAACTGTGCTAATATTTCCAATCTATTTTGCATCACTCAGTGTGGGGCTGTGACCCCGGAGGAGATCCTTGTAACGCGTCCTTTACTAACAAATCGGCTGCATGTACTGAATAATTGAACGCTTAGGTTGTGTTTCGAACGACCGCGTTGGGAGCCATTATTGCACAGTGATATCTACTTGGAACTGGCTTCCTTTATCACAGGGAAGGGAATTGAATCGGTTTAAGATGGCACGCTGTATGCTTTGGAGGGCTCTCAGGTCTCTTCCAATATCCTTTCTGGGAAAACAACCTCAAAGACACTCTCTTGTGTGCCACAGGCACAAAGTGATGGATCTCGTCATAAGAATCCTCCCAGCCACTTCAAATCATCATTAACCTGTTATTGCTAAGACAAACATCAACAACTGGGATTTTAAAACCAATAGCTGCTTACCCAAACAGCTGCCAACACAACATCGTTTAACTCATTTTTCACTCGGCTCCAATGTTTGGGGAAGATCGTGTGGTATAGCCCTCCAGGGCCAGTACCATGACAGAATGCACAAGGACGATGATGTTTAGATATGCACCCCTCATTTTAAAATCCCCATATACAAGCAAAACTGTCTGAATCGTAGAATCATAGAGTTGGAATAGACCACAAGGGCCATCGAGTCCAACCCCCTGCCAAGCAGGAAACACCATCAGAGCACTCCTGACATATGGTTGTCAAGCCTCTGCTTAAAGACCTCCAAAGAAGGAGACTCCACCACACTCCTTGGCAGCAAATTCCACTGTCGAACAGCTCTTACTGTCAGGAAGTTCTTCCTAATGTTTAGGTGGAATCTTCTTTCTTGTAGTTTGGATCCATTGCTTCGTGTCCGCTTCTCCGGAGCAGCAGAAAACAACCTTTCTCCCTCCTCTATGTGACATCCTTTTATATATTTGAACATGGCTATCATATCACCCCTTAACCTCCTCTTCTCCAGGCTTTCTCCAAGCATAGATACACTTCTGTAAAGAGTGCCCTCCTTCATGGAGAGCACATGTTGTGGTGGGGTCTGACAGGCCACCCCTCTGTTGTTGGGTGGGATCATTTAGATGGCCATTGGCAGTGATTGAGCTGTTTGGGTTACTGGAGAAATTTTGATGCTGCCAATTTGTGGGATGGACCAAAGGTTTTATATACAGGGCATGCATCATTGAGCGTTCTCTTTCGCTGCGTGCACCGGATCACCCACCCACCCTCCCTAATTTAGGGATCTTGCGTTTGACCTTGATACGCCTGTCATGGGGTCGTCTGCTTTTGGGGCAGGGGCCTGGTAGGAATTCTGTCCATTTGGCTGATTGGCTGGTGCCATTTGGTTTTTGCCTACCGCGTAGCAAATCATCACAACTTGTAAGGTTGCGGTTAGGCATTGGTAAATTTTTCGGTTGGTGGAGGGGATGTGGTTGGCTGTGCCTGCCCCTCCAATGCTGCTGCTGCAAGGGAATTCCGTTAAAGGAATCCAGGGGCTCGCCATGCTTTCGTCCAAATCCCTGGCATGGGGCATTGGCACACAAGCCCCTGGGAGCATGCGGGGAGAGGTGAGGGTCTGGTGCCCAGCTCCATTTTCTCCCCAATATTGTTTTCCCTTACTGGTTTTCGCTGGAATCCGGAAGTCAGTTCTGTCCCTCGGCAATGCCTAAGAAACCACTCACAGAGTACTGGTCAGGGGTCCCTTTACCTTTACCTTTATCACTGTATAATCAGACGCACCAAGAGGCTAAAAAACAGTTTCTGTTTGTGGGCTGTTAGGCTGCTGAACGGAAAATAATATAGTGCAACTGATTTTCGGGGTTGGTGTGTTGTGCGACAAGAACACAGAGTGCAATGAGATTGAGTGTTTTGAGGGGGGAAGCTCAGTTAATTTCACTGTACACAGGTTGTACACTGAAAATAAAGGTATTATTATTATTATTATTATTATTATTGGTGGCGCTGTGGGTTAAACCGATCAGATGGTCGGCGGTACAAATCCCCGTGACAGGGTGAGCTCCCGTTGCTTGGTCCCTGCTCCTGCCAACCTAGCAGTTCGAAAGCACGTCAAAGTGCAAGTAGATAAATAGGTACCACTCCGGTGGGAAAGTAAACAGCATTTCCCCGCGCTGCTATGGTTCGCCAGAAGCGGCTTAGTCATGCTGGCCACATGACCTGGAAGCTGTACACCGGCTCCCTCGGCCAATAAAGCAAGATGAGCGCCGCAACCCCAGAGTCGTCCGTGACTGGACCTAATGGTCAGGTGGTCCATTAGGTCCCTTTACCTTTATTATTACCATTATTATTATTATTATTATTATTATTATTATTATACAACAAACAGTAGCAATAACCCCCTAATAGGTCCTCCTGACCATTCTTCCTTAGTGAGGTAATCTCTCTCAGGTTTTAACAGGCTCCTCATTGGGGACTACTGATGGCCTTCTGCTCTCCAGGCCGTTTAACAGGAGCTGGGTCTGGCAGCAGTGCCATAAACTTATTAAAACTGCCATCACTAATAACCGTTTAAATGTAACTACATTTCCATACTACCAATAGCTAATATACAGGTGCCGTTTCTGAGAAGCTGAAGGAAGAGTAAGATAGCTTCCCATCAAGCAAACAGAAGCCAATGCTCTTTATTAGCAGGAATAACATTTCATTTTCATTTTCTTTAAATTCATTCCACAGTACAGTAACACGTGGGAACAAAATTGTCTCAAAAATGTAAACATACCTCCAATTCCCAGCTCTGCTGGTTATAATGGGCTTAGGCTGATTAATCAACTAAAGCTTCAGTTGTTTTAGTCAGTGGTTAAAACGTGAGGCCCTAATTTGAAAGGCAATTAATATGTATTAAAACAAACTATTAACCACATACAGCCACAACAAAGGAGGTTTGCCTTCACCCGTCTAATTTTCTAATGAACAACAGATGTGCTTCTTGCATTTCTCAAGAATTCACCATATGGACAGCATCTACTGTGCTGTAGCTTGTTAATACTTTTTGATTATTTTATATTACTAGGAGCACAGGAGCACATTAGCATCCGAGAAGTGCCTTTAAAAATGCACAAGTGGGAATTGGGAAACTGGGACTGACCTCTGTTTGAAAGCTTCCTCTATTTCAAGGGTGGAGAAGCCGTCTCAGACCAATTCACTTCTGGGTAATGTTATTTGGTGGGTGGGGCCAAAAGTAAAATTTGCGTGGAGCAACAAATGCGAATTTTACCTTTAGCAGTAGCCTAGTTCCTGCACATGCATCGTGTGCTTCACCCAGACCAGCTAGAGACGTTGTGAGTTCAAAGACCAGTGGAAGGTGCGGCCAGAGGAGATTTCCAAGATGCCACATTCAAGCCCAAGTCCTGGGGTCCATCCCCCCCCCACTCTAATTTCATTTAAATATACAAGTATCCTAAGGAAGCACACAACTGTGAATGGGGTAGGAAAAGGAGTGCCTTTAAGCTGCTCATCCACAGTCAGAACCTAGACCTTTCCCACTATAGCGAGATGCACTGTATTCTCTATATAAGAATTTACATCTGTGAATATAAATTATTGTTGTTGTTGTTTAGTCGTTCAGTCGTGTCCGACTCTTCGTGACCCCATGGACCAGAGCACGCCAGGCACTCCTGTCTTCCACTGCCACCCGCAGTTTGGTCAGATTCATGTTTGTAGCTTCGAGAACACTGTCTAACCATCTCGTCCTCTGTCGTCCCCTTCTCCTTGTGCCCTCCATCTTTCCCAGCATCAGGGTCTTTTCCAGGGAGTCTTCTCTTCTCATGAGGTGGCCAAAGTATTGGAGCCTCAGCTTCACAATCTGTCCTTCCAGTGAGCACTCAGGGCTGATTTCCTTAAGAATGGATGCGTTTGATCTTCTTGCAGTCCCTGGGACTCTCAAGAGTCTCCTCCAGCACCATAATTCAAAAGCGTCAATTCTTCGGCGATCAGCCTTCTTTATGGTCCAGCTCTCACTTCTAAATTAGCATGCACAAATATTACGCCAATATGCACCCTCTTTTGGGAGGTGATGCAGAAGTGGCCCACTGTAGCGGGAACTGGACTTCTGCTTGGAAAGATGATCTCCATGAGAAAAAAGCCACGTCCTTCATCTCGATCAGGTTGGTCCAACTTTTCATACCAAGTGGGCTGCAAGAGTACTTCAGCACGGAGCCCATGAGCCTTACACTGACGCCCTTGTCAAGCCCTCACAGGAAGCCATTAATAGTCTTCCTGGCCCAGGCAACTGTCCCTTCCCTGCTAGTTTTTATCAGCTAAGAGAGAAAAAGGGACGCGGGTGGCACTGTGGGTTAAACCACAGAGCCTAGAACTTGCTGCTCAGAAGGTTGGCGGTTCGAATCCCCGCAATGGGATGAGCTCCCGTTGCTCGGTCCCTGCTCCTGCCAACCTAGCAGTTCGAAAGCACGTCAAAGTGCAAGTAGATAAATAGGTACCGCTCTGGCGGGAAGATAAACGGCGTTTCTGTGAGCTGCTCTGGTTTGCCAGAAGCGGCTCAGTCATGCTGGCCACATGACCCGGAAGCTGTACGCCGGCTCCCTCGGCCATTAAAGCGAGATGAGCGCCGCAACCCCAGAGTCGGCCACGACTGGACCTAATGGTCAGGGGTCCCTTTACCTTTAAGACAGGACAAGGCCCAGAGTACAAGTGGTTGCACCCTGTCCACATCCTTTAGCCTTATTAACTGAAACTCATCCAACACAACAGGGCTAGACGGTGCTCTGGATACCCCTCGAGATTCAGCTGCTGTAACAGAAGCCAAGATCCTGCTGGATGCAAACAATTTTGTCCTCAAAATGCTTTTGAAATATACTCAGAGTCACAAAGTGATTTCATGCTCTTTATTCAGCTCATAGTGGTGAGGAGGAATGAATGAATGTCCCCTCAAAGTATCTGCTTTATATACATTATTTACACAATGGGCTGCACATGATTGGCTAATTCCGGAATTCTACTGTGCCTATCAGGTTGTGGATTCACTTCTATCTGGAGCCTGATTGGGTGGTTCCTGCCAACCAATCATACTGCTGCATTGTTCTAGGACCAATCAGACTGCTGCATTTTGGATCCTATTGTTCTAGGACCAATCAGACTGCTGCAGTTTGGATCCTATTCAACTCAGTTCATAACAACTTTGCAAGAAAGTCACAGCAAGTTCTCATCAGTTCTGCCACCTCCTTCAGGCCAGACGGTAAGAGGACCCTCACTATCTGGAAAAGCTCTGCTGGACAGCGTAAGAAGGATGCAATAGAGGCAGCAAGGTATGCCTTCATTGCTGCCTTGACTGCCTCTACGCAGGCTCGATGATTAGTACCTGTGTTTGATTGCATGCAACCAGTTTCCCTCCACTCATGTTAAGAGCCATCTCCCAGCTTGTTTCCTCTCCCTAACCTCCGCAGTGTATCAGGGAGCAAAACAGGCTCCAGGAAGCGGGAGAGGGCACTCAGAGGGTGATCATGTCAATCAGTGGCCCGAGCTGTTCGGATGTTCTAGAAGTCAGGCAGGGCTTCAACACTTAATACATTTAAATAGGAATGACCAACCACATTCTTCTTTGGGCAGCTCACAAATGAAATTATAAAAAATACAATCGCTTAAAAACAGCAGTTTTCAGTGTGAAATCATGGGGGGGGGGGGGGGAGAGACAGGAAAAAGAGCGGAGAACAGATTCTTTCCTGTGCTGAGCAAGGCTGACACCTTGTGACCAAGTCAGTGTAGGGTCTCTGCCAAAACAACAAACGGTGTGGGTGCTTAGCCATGCAGGAGAATATTTGCATTTATGTTCAAGTGTTCAAAGAGATTCACGTACATTACATTGGAATCTTTCCAATAGCCCTGCAAGGTAGGTCAGTGCTTGAATCCCCAAAAAGCAGGTTTTAATTTTTATATATTTATTTAAATTTATATCCCACTTTCCCCCCCATGGAAACCCAAGGCAATGTGTATGTGGTTCCTAGGTGATCAGGCATTAACCTGATCTAGGTCAGCTTAGCTTCAGCCTTCAGACCATATCCTGGGATAGTGCAGATTATGTTAGTCACTACTCTATAAGAGTTTCAGGAGGGGAAAGTAGCAGAGTTTAATTTAAGGGAAGCAAATGAGATCTCTAGAAGTAAAAGGTGCAGGTTAGGAGTGGAGTCCTGCTGAATCAGACCATCTATATGTATGTGGTTATTAAACTAAATAATAAGATATGTTAATTGTCTCATTTTCCCCCAAGCTCTGGCCTCCTAAGACCAGCTTAGTTCCAGAAGGTGCGGGCAGGAGCGCCTTGGACAACTTTTTAAAAAATGCAGGCTGGTCTATGTAGACGTTTACATTCATTCAGATTGTCTCGCTTGATCATGTTAATCGTATATCAACTGTTCTTATGGTGTCATACATCTTATTGTACAGTGGTACCTCGGGTTACGTACTTAATTCGTTCTGGGGGTCCGTTCTTAACCTGAAACTGTTCTTAACCTGAAGCACCACTTTAGCTAATGGGGACTCCTGCTGCCGCCACGCTGCCACCGCGCGATTTCTGTTCTCATCCTGAAGCAAAGTTCTTAACCTGAAGCACTATTTCTGGGTTAGCGGAGTCTGTAACCTGAAAGCGTATGTAACCCAAGGTACCACTGTATAGGCTGCTGATACTATACTATACTATACTATACTATACACACACACACACAATGGCACCTTAATAGTGAAGGGTACTTTTTTAAAAAAATCAAATAATAAAAACCATATATATATATATATATAAATCTACGAAAGCAAATATATATATATATATATATAAACACCTAATAATAAATATTTTTAAAACCCAATGATAAATTATATTTTCTAAAAAAAACCAACTAATGATAAATTATATTTTCTTTAAAAAAAACCAACTAATATTTTTTTAAAAAAAACCTAATAAAATAAGTATTTTTTAAAAACCTAGTAATGCACAATAAATAAATACTATTTAAATAAAGCACACCTTAATAATAGCTAATAAATAACACACAATTTTAAAGACCTACTAATACGTAATAAACAAACGAACAAAAACCAATTAAATACATGGTAAGTAATATAACGGCAGATAACATTTTAGAAAGGCGGGTGGCCTAAAAGTCCTCCCCGCCCCCATTAACCCTTCCATGGGCCCCTCGGCCGCCATCCTTCGTCATCACCAGCCGCCTTCCGTCGCCCGCGCCGCCCCTCTCCCCCGCACCCAGTGGTACTTCCCTCCGCTTTCCGAAAGGCCGCGGCGGGCGTCCCCCCCATCCACAAATGGACCATTCCCCTCCCACCACCCCTCCTTCCCTCCCTGTCCGCCGCGTCGCGCGTCGCTCCGTCTGCCCGCCCCGTGCCGTTGGCGCCTGCGCAGTGGTGCCGCTGCCCTGAGGGGGGCTGTTTCTCCAGCTGGGCGACTGTTTACAGCTGCGGGGGGGCGGGAGACTCGGCGTGCGGAGGAAGCGAGCGGAGGCCTGAAGGGGCGGCGGCGGCGGTAGCTGGCGCTGGAGGAGCAGGTAATCTTGAGGGGGCAAGGAGACCCCTCCCCCATTCCTTTCTGTCAGTCTTGGGGGGGGGGCTCCAGGTCATAATAGGACCCCCCCCCCAATCCCGTGACAATGGCCGCCTCACCCCCGCCTGGCAGTAAAGGCCCCGGCCCTTTCTCCCCCCCCCAGATTGTTTACAACAACAGCCAATGGGGTGCTTGCCCCGCCCCCCGCCCAGGTTGGGGGGGGTCTTCTCCTCCCCAGTCTCCTGTCTCCATGGTGGTGCAAGGCTCAGAAAGGGCTTCCTTCTTAGGGGGGGGGGGGGCAGAGGCACTTCGTTATGGGGTGACACGCTTCCTCACCCTCCCCACCCCACCCCCAGTCACACCCCCCACCCCAGACTCCAAGGTCATGGTAGGGGGCTTTGGGGTGACCTAAGGGGGTGTGCTGGGGTGGGGTGGGGGTGCCTCTGGAAGTGTCAAAAAAGACTAGCAGGCTTTGAAAGGGCTGGTACCTCTGGATCAAGTACAGCAGCCTCTCCCAAATTAAACTTAAGTGGTTTTAATTGGGTTTTGAATCGGCGTGCAATTAACCGTTGCCGTTTCTTTCCCCCGGTTTTGTCGTGCTCGCTTGACTTAGCGGGTCCTGCAAAGTGCTGTTCTGCGTAATGCTTTTTTTTTTAATAGGGTGGGTTTCATGGCACCGAGAAGAGGGAGGGCAGCCTGAAGAAAGTTTGGGAAGCCACTGGTATAAACCAAAGCTGCAACCCCTAGGCCTGCTAACCTTAAGAGTAATCACAACTGAACACAGTGGGGTTTATGTAAGGCTGCCGCTCAGTATGTCTCCCTTCCCCACCTGCCCCACGGAGCTGGAGCTAGCTGGTGGTTTGGCCTCTTTACTCTGAATGGTCCTTATTCTGCCACTGCTGTTGCTGTAGTCAGTTTTATAAAAATTATTTTAAGACACCTTGTGAGGATTTGCCGTAAAAGACAGGGCGCTATTAAGATAGCAACAGCACAATCCTAACCATGTCTACTCAGAAGTAAGTTCTACTGAATTTAGTAGGGCTTACTCATTACTCCCTGATAAGTGAGGTGAGTGTTGCAGCCAAAATGACAGCACTTGAGAATTTCTCTGCTTTGGTTCACTTTATCCCTTCTCCAAGTAATTAGAATAAAGGCTATAAAATCCCACCCCACACATCTTGCTTACCCGCCACGGGACTGGGGTCTTTCTACCCCTTCTCTCCCCCCATCCCCCTACACCTTGAGGGTAGAACTCCATAACTTATTTCCCTCTCACCACACTTTTAAAAATCTCTCTTCCTCCCTGCACTGGGCCTGGCAGCCCTTTCCCCCTCTTTCCCCACTTTTCTTGTAATAAAAATACCCCATAACTACCTTCCCTCCCTTATTCACCCCACCTCCACAATAAAGTACATGCTTCTTCCCAGCTTGGTAATGGGACAAGCCAGCTCTTTATCTCTCTTATGATGAGACCCCATAATGTGTATCTTTCTAGCCCAACTTCCAAGATAATGGGCATAAAACCGCAGTTCTTTTTCACTACCGTCTACACAAAGTTGTGGGTCACCCTCTCATAGTTTTCACTCTGCCACTGCAGAGCCTGGAGACAGGCAGTCAAGTCATGTATCAATAGTGATGACCAGAGGAGAAATGACTACTGGGAAGAACAGAGAAAAGAAACACTGTGGTGCAGCTGCTGCAGCACAACCAGATGCCTTCATCTGCCCCAGCTGCAACAAAACATGTCTCTCCTGTATCGGTCTCTGCAGTCACAGCAGGCACTGCAACCTTCCAACAGCCTCAAAGGCATATTCCTCCTCCCAAGACAGAAGGATGCCAACCGAATTACTTTCTCCAGAGTAATGGGTACATTTTTAAAATTTTGCTGTTATCATCCATGGCTTTGTAATAATTCTCCTCCCAACCCCAAGCCTCTCCAATCTCCAATGGGAGCTAAACATTAATATTAATATTAGTAATTAAATTTATAAGCCACCCTTCATCTGAAGATTACAAGGCAGTATACAGCATAAAAATACAAAATGAAAACACAAAATACATATAACAACAACAACCAATAACCCCCACCCACAACCACATTTAAAAGACCATAGATTGCTTAATCAGCCAAAGGCCTAGTTATAGAGTTGCTACATAACACAAATTGGAGCTCAATACACTCTGCTGCCACCTGGCTCTTGGCACTTTTCTGATCTCTGCTGCAGAAGGGGAAAAGCCTCCAGGTAAGGACAACCAATGGAAGGTGTGAGAGATCTTATTCACCTTCCCCAAGTCTCTCACTAGTGCCTGCAAACTCCTCCTCTCCTGGGCATCCTGCCAAGAACAAGCTATGCTGGTTCAAAATGTATTGCTCTGGGGAGCCCATTGGGGTGAGTGTTCTGCTGAGAGGCAGTTTTCTCCTGGGACTATGTGACCCAAAGTCACCCCTTGGACCACGACAACTGTTTGCATTCAGGCAAATTCCCCCATCTGTGCTTTTCAATGCTGAGTAAGGTTACCACTCCCACAAAAGTTCCTCTGAAACTCTATACATTTAAATGGTTTCTCCCCTATGTGGGTTCTTTGATTATGAAGCTCTTTCCACATACAGCACACTTACTGTATTTTTTGCTCTATAAGACTCACTTTTCCCCTCCTAAAAAGTAAGGGGAAATGTTGTGTTCGTCCTATGGAGCGAATGCAGGCTGCGCAGCTACCACAGAAGCCAGAACAGCAAGAGGGATTGCTGCTTTCACTGTGCAGTGATCCCTCTTGCTGTTCTGGCTTCTGAGATTCAGAATATTCTTTTTCTTGTTTTCCTCCTCCAAAAACTAGGTGTGTCTTGTGGTCTGGTGCGTCTTATAGAGCGAAAAATACGGTAAATGGTTTCTCTCCTGAATGTGTCCTTGGTAAGCCCTCTCTTGGGAGAATGGGTTACCATAATATTAGTTCTTTGTATTTCCAGCCCCAGCCTCCAGAGCAATGGGTGCAGTGCCTCAATCTTTCTCACTACTTCTCCCTAGCCTGATGGCAGTGGGATAATGCAGCCAGCCCCCCTACTCTTTTTGATAATAAGACCACCTAATATTACCACACCATCTCAGGGGCATTCGGGTCTAAAACAGGGATGGCTCTCTAGCTATTATTGCTCTCCCATTTCTCATCAGCACAACCCAGTATAGCCAGTGTTCAGAGACAATGGGAGTTACAGTGCAGCACATCTTGAAAGCCATAGGTTTCCCACCCCGCTCTAAAATTTCACTCCCCCCCCCCCTTGCTTCTGACACTGCAGATGAAGTTCTTTTACAATAAAGGACTGGTTGAACCTGCCCCAAAGATACTTGATAGAGAAATGCTTACTATGGCATTGAAATCTGGGGCTCTGATTTGAACTCCATTAAAGTTTTGGAAACTGCAGAATAATGTTTTTCGAAAGCTTACTCGGGAATTTCAGCAGTGCTCCCTCGTAAATAACAACAACAACAACAACAAATTTATTATTTATACCCCACCCATCTGGCTGGGTTTCCCCAGCCACTCTGGGCAGCTTCCAACAAAATGTTAAAATACAGTAGTCCGTCAAACATTAAAAGCTTCCCTAAAAAGAGCTGCCTTCAGAATCCAGGTGATCAACAATTAAAGGCAAGAGCAGACTACACTCATTTAAAGTATATTTTTAAGATAGCTATTCTGTCTAGTGAACTTTTCCCTGCTTGATGGAATTGGGTGATAACAAACCCTGGAAAGCAGCTTGTCAACATGTTTTAGACTGTTATTATTTACCAGAGCTGAGCTCTGCTTTGACCTTGAATAAGTGTCAGCTAAGGGATTTGCTCTCCTGGATAGAATCTAGAAGGGACCTGCAACTATTTAGAGACACCGTTTTTCCTCCTTGGTATCCGTTCCTGAGAACAGAGTGTTTTGAGCTAATTATCTAACCAAACTTTCACCAGTTTCCTTAAGAAAGGCCTATATTGGGCTGCGTTTCCAAGTGATGCCCTCTGCAGTCTTGGATAGTCTCTACAACAAGGTTCCATATGCAGACAGACTATAGTCAGTCTCAGGTGGAAGACATCACTCATTATCTTTTAGCCTGTCCCTTATATAGTGATCCAAGAGATTTCTTTCTAAAACCTTTGGTCCCACAAGCAAGCAGTCACACACCTTGACAGAAATGGTTTGGTTTCTTTTGAGTGACACTAATAGCTTCATAACAAATAGTGATCCTCCATGCTCTGGCTGCAGGGAAAAAAAATTCAGCAAAAAGCGGTCACTGTAAATTTATGTGATGATTTGGAGGTTTGATCAGAAATCAAGCTGGATTTGAGTTTGTTGGTGTCTCTGGTAACTTCTCCCCCTTACATAATGGATGCTGGCAAACTGGATTTTAAAAAGGCAAAATAATACTAGAATTGGAGTTGTCAGAGGTGCACAAGGGAAAATGTGTTTTAATGATCAGGAACTTGGCAGAGTGTTGCAGATTTTTATATTATGAATGTATTCTGTTTATTATTACTATTGCTTAATGCAAGTTTGTCATGGCCTTTGGCTAGAGCCATAAACTTATGAAGTGAAACAGTATTCACCCGCAGTTTACCTCCAATATCACTGATGGTATAAGCATTGTGTCCTGCTTTAGTCCTAGGGACTCTTAGTTAACTGTTGCAATGAGAGCTGCAGTAGAAGTTTATCAGTAAATGCAAATTTCCCTCTTTCACCCATTATGATATGGCCTTATCCGTCGCCATTTCTAGAATAAACTATGAAGGTTCGTGCTGGTCTACTGAAAATGTTACTATTGGCTTTGAGATCTGAACTTTGATCATTAAAAGTATTTCATTTTTCCAGGTGGCATCCAGTGAGTATCCAGACACACGTGCAAAGTTCTGTAACTCCACCTAATTATTTGTACCATTCAGCATCCTGGCCTTTAGTCCACATAACAGTGTTTTGGTTCCGTATCTACGCATGAGGCGCAGGGCAGCTGCCAGCGGCTATAATTCTAGTGCCAGAAAACAAATGGAATGCACAAATCATTCAGTGGCTCTAATGCATTTTGAATCCAGGGTGTCTGAAGCAGGTCTTGGCTGCAAAAGGAGCATTGCTCTGTGTTGTGGGAAGACTATTTGTTACCACCCGCCACCCTCTCTCCCTGTGCTACACAGTTCCTCTGTGTTAGGGCAACGTAGACAGGAGACTCTGTTTTCAGCAAGTGTGCCCTGGGTTGGCCGCAAACCAATTCTCTCTTGTAGTGGCAGAACAGAGCATGCAGAGGCATGCTAATAGCCCTGTGACTGGACTGCAGCCAGTTCAGATGGCAGCTGCCGTGTGTTAGGGTGCTTTTTGACTTTGTGATTGTGTTGCTTTCTGAAGAATGGAAAGCAAATGGGGTGGGGGGAGAGGTTAAGCCTCTTCTATTGTGGGTGTATGTAAATAAGGCCTAAGCTGTATTAAAGGTCAGAAGGAGAAAGCTGGAAAGAGGTGAATTCAAACTTAAATCACCCTTGGGATGCTGTTGGGAGGTTAGCTCTCCATGCCTGGAATATTTTCTGCAGCCAAATACTTCACACTGAATAGGAATTCCTAGATTCTGTAAGGTTTCTCTTTTCTAGAAAGCAACAGTTAGTCCCTTCACAGCTGGAGGTACACATTTCGATAATGTGAGGATTGTATGTTACCACCTTAATTTTTACAGTCATACCTCGGGATGAATACGCTTCAGGTTAAGCATTTTTGGGTTGCACTCCGTAGCAACCCGGAAGTAACGGAACACATTGCTTCCGGGTTTCGCCGCATGCGCAAATGCTCAAAATGACGTCATGTGTGGAAGCGGCAAAACGCGACACGCACAGACGCGCAGTTGCGTGTTACGTTCGCTTCAGGATGCGAACAGGGCTCTGGAACGGATCCTGTTCGCATCCAGAGGTACCACTGTACTGCACAATTATTGTGCCTGGTGCTTTACCGAGCAACACAGGCCAATGCCGGAAAGAACAAGACAGGCCCTTGCCCCAAAGAACTTACAAGTTAATTTCAACAGGAAGGCAAATGAAGGTAGGGGAGCTCTACCGAAATATAAGCAAAGTCTTTGGGCTGTGTTTCTGTTGAGGAAAAAGTAAGTTTTTCGAAGGATTTGACTGCCACCAATACGCTGACTAATGCCTGTAGGGTTCATATGTCATATGCATGGAATACGAGTTATTGGGGTTAAAGGAGAGAGTTAATATCTTCATGCAACGCTTCTGGGCTTCCCAGCAACATCAGTCTGGCTGGCCATTGGAAAATACAACTCTGGACTAGATGCAGCAGAGGCTTCTTGTGCTGGATGCCCTCTTGGTTCTTCAGGTATCTGCTGGACCACTTAATCAACAACTAGATTGGTCAGAAGGCCAGTCTGGGGAAGAATGCAGAAGCAAATGGCCAAGTTATCATCCCTTTTACCTCTTTGTCAACATATACATACCGTATTTTTCGCACCAAAGGACGCACCGGACAATAGGACGCACATTGTTTTAGAGGGGGGAGAACAAGGGGAAAAAAATCTCCCCCTCTCTGCCCAGCGCCCCTTCAGCGAAGCGGCAGGAGGCGCTGCGCAGAGAGGGAGAGAACTTTCCCCCTCTTGTTTTCCCGCTCTAAAACAAGATGCCGTTTAAGGTGTGTTCAGGCGGCTACCTTGGAAGCCTGGAGAGCGAGAGGGGTCGGTGTGCACTGACCCCTCTCACTCTCCAGGCTTCAGGTTCCTTTCGACCTGCTCTTTGGGGCTGGCGGGGGGAAGCCCACCACCAGCCCCAAAGAGCAGGTCAGGGAGCAGCGGAAAGGCGCAGCGGAGAGGCTCCTGCCATAGCCGCGCGTCACCTCTCCAGCCGGGAGAGGGTCGCGGGGGGCTGCTTTAGCCCCGTGCGTGCTCTCCCGGCTGGAGAGGTGACGCGCGGCTGTAGAGGCTCCTGCCATAGTCGCACGTCACCTCTCCAGCCAGGAGAGGGTCGCGGGGCTATGGCGTCTTCGCTCCATGCATTTTGAAGGGGGGAAAGTGTGTCCTATAGAGCGAAAAATACGGTAGTTAGCAGAGGCTGAAATCTCATCCTGGCACTGAGCCTTTCCAGAAAGTAGGAGAAAGACATCAGGCCCTGGGCACTTACACCTCTAAAGGCAACCAGGAGGAGCTTGTATGGGGCTTAAAGTTACAAATTTAGCTACTACAGGGGTATAGGTGGGGGTGGGCCACTTGATGGTCATCCCTGAATCAAATAGGCCTCATGGAATACTTCTATTCTGTTGCTGCCTTAACTCCTCTATTGCCCAAAGGGTATCTGTGCTAAAGAGATTACACTGTCTCGGTGTCAAATTCTGAGCACAGTCAAATATGCAGTTTATAGTCAAAACATGCAGATAAGCAGGCATATACAAACGGAGGAATGCATTGTGCATAAATTTTAAACTCAATGTGTGCAAAGTCTGGTTTACTTTTGTGGTAATGAGTCTGAGCATTGCTGATGAGAACTGTTTCAAGGATGCTCAAGATTTCTGCAAGGATGATCATAATCTCCTGTGCCTTGGTTAGATTTTGCAGTACCTTCTGGTGCTGTTCCTAAGTTTTTGATGTGCACGGTTGAAACGTTGTTTCTGCTGAAAACATGCAACAATGAAGCTGAGGCAGAACCTTCTAAAGCGGGAACAAACACTGAATTTGCCGCTTCTGCAGTTCTTGCCAGAAAAAGCACTGTAAATAAAAATTCATGTTGTGCTCTTCCAGTATGAAATGTTAGCTGTCTGCAGAGAAAAATGAGACAGCTTTGGCATTGCAAATTAAGTTATTTCCCATTAGAACCGGTTCTTTTAAAAAGGGCTGGTATTGTTCAAAGATTGTTGCATATTCTATTGTGGTACAGATCACGGCAATGATCTCCAAATTGCTCTCTAACCCCACTACCATTCACCTCTGGGTGTTGATGTGGTGTTTGTACATTTGCCTTAACAGTAAAGTTTTGGTTTGAGTCTGTTTGCCATCCCTCTGGTATATTTTGTTTATAACTAGAGTTACAGCCTCAGTTGATTATAAGGCTGGGAGCCAAGGTACTTGGCATGCCAGGTTCACCTAGGAGGATTTTTGACTATTTCTATTTTAGCTTTTAGGTCAAATTGCTATTTTCTAATTGGCCAGCTGGCCACACTAAGGCAAACATTTGCCCTTCCATCTTCTTCTTCCCTTATGCACATTAATACAAAAGGCTGTATTTTCTCTGTAAAGCAGGCATTTGTGTAGGTCTACATAGAGTCTTAAGGGACCCGGGTGGCGCTGTGGGTTAAAGCCTCAGCACCTAGGACTTGCCGATCGAAAGGTCGGCGGTTCGAATCCCCGTGGCGGGGTGCGCTTCTGTCATTCGGTCCCAGCGCTTGCCAACCTAGCAGTTTGAAAGCACCCTCGGGTGCAAGTAGATAAATAGGGACCGCTTACCAGCGTTTCCGTGTGCGGCTCTGGCTCGCCAGATGCAGCTTGTCATGCTGGCCATGTGACCCGGAAGTGTCTTCGGACAGCGCTGGCCCTCGGCCTCTTAAGTGAGATGAGCGCACAACCCTAGAGTCTGGCAAGACTGGCCCGTACGGGCAGGGGTACCTTTACCTTTACATAGAGTCTTATGCATATTTTTCTTACCAACACAGTCTGCCTTGTGCATGTGTTCAGGCATGCACACGTGGCTCAGTTTGGAGTCTGATTTTCTCGGGGTGTTGTTGTTGTTGTTGTTGTTGTTGTTGTTATACCCCGCCCATTTGGCTGTGGTATAAATTATTAAAGAATGTCTCTTTAAGAGCCAAGTGAGGCTTACATGGGAGATCTGAAGGGGTTCTGTTTGACAGTCCATCTCATTTGCAAAGTTCTCCTTCCAGCAAACTGCAGTGAACTAGCACAAAGGAGACCTGTGTTTTCTTCCACATGCAAGCAAGCACCTCCTAGTTTGGAGCAAGTTGCTTCATCAGGTAATCTCCAGCAACAGGAGTGGTCATTTGGGATGTTTTTGGAGTAATGCCCACCCAGCCATTCCTGATTTAGGCTGCAATCCTAACTCTACTGGCCTGAATTCAATAAGGCTTCAATTGGCAGGGGGTTGGACTCGATGGCCCTTGTGGTCTCTTCCAACTCTATGATTCTATGATTCTAAGACATGCTTTAAGTTTGCACTGTGTGCGTTCATCCCAAGAACCCTCCTTGATCCATTGTCCAGTGGTGGCACTTAGAAAACCAATATGGTAGGGAAAAGGAATCTGACCCGCCAGATGTTCTTGGACTCATCAGCATGGTCAGTAGTCCAACAACCTCTGGAGGGCCACAGATTCCCCATCCGTGCAGCATGGGCTTAAGAAGTAGGCTCAAGAAGCCTCAAGAAATGTGAGACCAGACCTGTTGTGATACATAGGCTTGAGGTCTCGCCAATCCTCCTCTTCTAAGAAATGTTCAAAGTTCCTCCATGCAGTATTAGTGCTTTTCTGCTCCGAATGTTGGCAAAAGGCAGAATATGCTTCGGTGTGGGGAATGCAATATAGAACTATCCAGAATCCATGATGTTTCCATAACCAGAAGCAACTTCACAGAACAGCTGACAACACAATAAAAAGTGTCCAGAAGGGTCACTGGTATATCATATCAAAGGGTTTTTCTGCTCTAATAAATATGCATATGTATTTGAAATCCCCCAGAGCAAAAAAGGAGAGCAGTAACTGGTGATGTTTGTATATGTGAAAGTGATTTTGGTTCTGTGTCTTTTGACATGCAGGATATGCTCTACAGTTCACTTAGCATCACCTGGACTTTTGCACTTGAGCAGTTTTCTTTGACTGGTGCAGTGACGTTCTCCTTTTTCCCTCTTCTGCTCTCCAGAATTGGTTTTTGAATTTGTTAGCGTGGACAATGGGAGGTGCTGTGAGCGCAGGAGAGGACAATGACGAGCTAATTGATAACCTGAAAGAGGCTCAGTACATCCGGACAGAGCTGGTGGAGCAGGCCTTCAGGGCTGTCGACCGGGCAGACTACTACCTGGAGGAGTTTAAGGACAATGCGTACAAAGACTTGGCATGGAAGCACGGGAACATCCACCTTTCTGCTCCCTGCATTTATTCGGAGGTCATGGAAGCCCTGGATCTGCAGCCTGGGCTTTCCTTCTTGAACCTGGGAAGTGGCACTGGCTATCTGAGCTCCATGGTTGGGCTCATCTTGGGTAAGTGACTCTTTTGATCAGCTAAATGATCCCTGCAACCCTGTGAGGTCAACACATATTCTTATCACTGACAGTACGGTGGGCACGTTTAACCTGTGGGCATGTTTTGAGGAGAAGATTAAGAACAAACATAATACAGTGGACCCTCTGGATACGAATTTAATTCGTTCCGGGGGTCCGTGCACACCCCGAAAAATCCGTATACGGAGGTGCCGCTTCTGTGTGCGGCGTGATAGAGTGCTTCTGCGCATGCGCTTCTGCATATGTGCGTGACGTGCAGAGAGCTTCTGTGTGAGTGGCGAAACCTGGAAAAATACTTTCGGTTTTGCCGCTTTCACAACCCGAAGTTTACGTTACTCAAGAGTAATTTAACCCGAGGGTCTACTGTAGTGGTCTTCAAATATCTGAAAGGCTGTCCTGTCTTGCAGAAGGTAGAGCAGGTTTGTCCTCTGTTGCTCTAAGAGGGCAGGACAACCTACGGAGTGGAGATTGCAAGGTGGCAAGTTTCACTAGAGCTATTTGACAGTGGGACAGGGTGCTTCAGGACAGGCTCGACTCTCGGCCAAGACCGGACAGCCATCTATCTGAGATGCAGTAGTTGCTTCCAGCATTGAGCAAGGGGTTTGGATCATAGCTGTCAACTTTTCCCCTTTTTAAAAGGGAAATTCCCTTATTCCGAATAGGATTCCTCGCAAGAAAAGGCAAAAGTTGACAGCTATAGTTTGGATAGTTGTTGTTTTTAGTTAGTTAGTTAGTTAGTTAGTTAGTTAGTTGAAGAAGAGTTTGGATTTGATATCCCGCTTTATCACTTCCCGAAGGAGTCTCAAAGCGGCTAACATTCTCCTTTCCCTTCCTCCCCCACAACAAGCACTCTGTGAGGTGAGTGCGGCTGAGAGACTTCAGAGAAGTGTGACTGGCCCAAGGTCACCCAGCAGCTGCATGTGGAGGAGCAGGAACGTGAACCCTGTTCACCAGATTACGGATCCACCGCTCTTAACCACTACACCACACTGGCTCTCACACTAACTAACTGGTTAGTTAGTTAGTTAGTTTATGTACTGCCCTATACTCAGGGCGGTTCACAGAATAAAATCAAGATATAAAACCACAAAGTACATAAAAAAAAAAAAAACAAAAACCCCAACCCAATAGCCCCTCCCCACAAAACAAAAACACATTTAAAAAGGGCATAGGATACAAATCAGATCAACCCAAGACCTGGTTTAAAAGAAATGTTTTTGTCTGGCGCCTAAAGGGGTATAATGAAGGTGCCAGGCGAACGTCCCTAGGGAGAGTATTCCACAGACGGAGCCACTGCAGAGGAGGCCCTGTTCTCGTGTTGCCACCCTCCAGACCTCTCGAGGAAGAGACACACAAAGGAGGGCCTCAGAAGATGATCTCAGGGTCCGGGTAGGTACATTTGGAAAGAGGCGGTCCTTGAGGTATGGTGGTCCTGAGCCATTTAAGGCTTTATAGGTCAAAGCCAACACTTTGAATTGGGCCCAGTAACTAATGGGTAGCCAGTGCAGTCGGACCAGGATCAGTGTAATATGCTCAAACCTCTTAAGATCTCTCCCATCTTCATGACTCCATATTCTGCTCTTATGTGGGGTCACTTCAGACAGAAGATGGTGAGTAAATCATCTTGCACATCAAATGATGTGCCAAGTGGCCCCATGGTGTCTGGTTTGGAACAGTGCATCTCTCTAGGACCAGAGTTGGTTATGTGCCTAGGAGGGCTACCTGTTCTTCACTACTACACATAATAACCCATAAAGTTTGAAAAAGGAACACATCCAGCACAAGCACAGGTGGTTTCCTGGCTTTCCAAATTATGTGTGTATGCGTGTGTTCAGGAACAGCCTGAGCACCTTGCTGCACATTTATTATTTATTTAGAGCATCTTTACCCAGCCTTTCAGCTTTAAAAAATGCCAGGGTGGCTTACAACACACTTTGAAGTCATTAAAAATGGAACAGTTAACAAGTAATGAAAGAATAAACAGCCTTTTATCCGGCAGCTGAGTCTTTGAGAGCACCCTTCCCCTCTCCCTTTCCCAATAAAAAGAACCTGCGTTCAACAAGTTCCTTTTTTTAATTACAACATTTTATTTATTTTCATTTTTAATGCATCCTTCCTCCAAGAAGCCAAGCGTTGCACACATGCTGCCTCCCCTATAACTTCACAACAACCCTGTGGGGTAGATTATGCTGAGAGCGTTTAACTATCCTGTGAGTTTTATGACTGAGCAGCTATTTGAATCCAGGTGGTCTCACTCGTTAAGCCCAACACTAATTGCTACACTGCATTTTCTGTTGAAGTTTGTTCCTAAATACGACTGTGTGTGCCCTCTTCCTCTCTCCATCCCATCCCACCCACCCTTTCGTTTTTCAGCAGCAATAATAGCTTATAGAAGGGAGTCATCAGCAATAAACAATTGGGGCAAGCTGCAACTGTGCCAGTTATTTTCTGGAGTTCAAAATTAGTGCTTGTTTTGTTTTTGTTTTTTAGCTTTCAGTGTAACTGCTGAATGGCAGGGATGTATCTAGAAGGGCTTAAGCACCATTCTTTTAGATTCCGAAGATTGATCCTGCAGCCGTTCCCAGGGTGCATAGATGTGAAAATGTTTGCCTAACCGGATCATCCATGCAGCGTGCCTCATTGCTGGCCCCGTACTCTGCTTCCAGGGTCATCAGTTAGGATGGTGCACTTGGGCAAAACGTTTTCACACACATATGCCATGGAAACTGCCCCAAAGCGATCCTGCAGATGCAAAATATTGTGAAATTTCAATGAGCAGAGAAAAATCTGGATTTTGCATTGTTGAGCTGACTCTCCTAAACTTGATGCTTTACTCCCTTGCTCAGAGAAAAACAGCTGTGGTCCCCTGCCCTTGAAATCCCCATCAACTGTTGCCGTGCTTCACTCATTTTTCATGCTCCACTTCATATTGTAGCACAGCGGTAAATAAAACCAGGAATGGGTGGTTGGCAGCTTGTCATTTGCCTCCCCCCACCCCACCCTTCGAGAAACAGCCTTCTCTAATGGTGTTATGAAGCTCTAAGAATGGAAGTAAATGCAAAACCCACTGGAGGAGATTCTTGCTTAGTTGGGTCAAAATATGTTGGTGTAAATGACCTTCTGGTCTAGAGAAATGGGAGAGATTTGTTTCCTCTGGAGAAACAGAGGGCAGGTAAACAGAAGCTCTTGGGACGACTAACTTTGAGCCCATTAATTGTATGGGAAGGTAACTTTCACTAAATATACCATCCGTAAGCATCTTAACAGAAGTCTCCGAATGCATTTCTCCAAGTTTTTGAATATGCTTTGCTAATAACTTGAAAATAAGGTAAGCTTAAAAAGGTAAAGGTAAAGGTACCCCTGGCCGTGCGGGCCAGTCTTGACAGACTCTAGGGTTGTGCGCCCATCTCACTCAAGAGGCCAGGGGCCAGCGCTGTACGAAGACACTTCCGGGTCACGTGGCCAGCGTGACATCGCTGCTCTGGCGAGCCAGAGCCGCACACGGAAACGCCGTTTACCTTCCCGCTAGTAAGCGGTCCCTATTTATCTACTTGCACCCGGGAGTGCTTTCGAACTGCTAGGTTGGCAGGCGCTGGGACCGAATGACGGGAGCGCACCCCGCCGCGGGGATTCGAACCGCCGACCTTTCGATCGGCAAGCCCTAGGCGCTGAGGCTTTAACCCACAGCGCCACCCGCGTCCCTCAAGGTAAGCTTACCAGAACAAAAAAGCCATGTAAGAGCCAGGTGTTGGATTGGCCAAACCCAAACTTGCACATCTTTTGTTTCAGATGTATTTTCTCATGCTCCCTTGGTGGTTTTCCTCTCACTGGCATCCGTTCCTCCCTGCCTATTACTTTTACTGAGATGTGGGACTTATTTTGTAGCCATTCAGTTCTATAGGTTGGGTGGTTTATGCTAGTAACCAGCTCTCAAGTTTTGAGGAATTTGCCTTGTATCTGCGCCTTAAGAGAAGATCAAAACCAGCTCAGAGTCTGAGCAAAGCTTTTTGGATTCATTCTGGTTCTCCTTCCAGTTGTTTTTCAAATGTTTTTTCCCCTTGCATTCCCTAAACATATGCAGGCCCTTTCGGCGTTAACCATGGCGTAGAGCTTCACTCTGACGTTATAGAATATGCAAAGCAGAAGCTGGACTTCTTCATCAGAACCAGTGACAGCTTTGACAAGTAAGATTGGACATGCCTAATTTGCATTTAAACTGACTTCCAGAACAGATTGTAGCAATCTAGGTGGTAACTCCTAGTTAGCAGCATACGGTGAGTTCAAGATGCATATGGGTGTCTTGCATATTCAATATTAGGTGCTAGGACGCAGAAAGAAATCGAGAACAGTTCTGTCTTCCACTCTTGTGGATTTTACATACCTGATACATGCCTGAGCTTAGAAACAAAAGCAACTAGTTGGGTTCACTCTAGAAATTTTATTCAGATTCTTTATGGTACATTACAAAGGAATGCAGTTTTTGAAAAGGCTTCTGAGATAAAACAATGCAGTGGGTGAAGTTTTTATTTATCAATATTAAAATTAAGATTCTAATCAAATCTCTAAGTGGTTTACATAACATAGTATAAAATATTGATTAAAAATAGCTTTTAAAACAGTAGACATAATTAAATTATCAAAATATAGATAAAGCCAGCATTTTCTTTTTCTTTTATTCCCCAGTTTTATTTATTTATTAACATTCTTCTATTACATTACAAATATAATAAGCTCTGTAATGTAATATGACAATGTTTACCAAGCATTTTCAAAAAACAAATACACAGAATAAAAATTACGCGTCAGGGTAAGCTTGCCTAAAGAAATGAGTTGTTTTTCATACAACCCAAAACTTGCTTTTCCAACGGGAAATTGACATTGTGGTTTCACTGGGCAAGAAGGAGGGATATACACCACGCTGCAAACCAAACATGCTTTTACTGCTGGACCCCCATCCCCAAGGAAAGTGTACTTCTGGGAGAAGGCAGGAAGGAGCCATAACCCAGTGGCAGAGCACTTGCTTTGTACACAAGAGGTTTAGGTTCTGTCTCCGGCATCTCCAGTTAAAATTAACTTATATGGCTGGGAAAGAGTTCAACCTGAGACTCGGGAGAGGTGCTGCCAATAGTAGACAATGACGGCTCACAGTCGCGTTGGTGGGTGGTTTTTGCAACCCAGCACGGGCTCCCTGGCCTCCAGAGCCATGCCATAAAACCCTGCCATTGCTCCATCCCTGGGCTGGCTGCAGAGGCTGCAGTGCTCCTGCCTGGCCTTGGTTTAAATCAGCCAATCGACGGTGGCCTGGGGGCAGAGCAAAGACCAGGTAAGGAGGCTACTGCCTGCACTGGCCATTCAGTCGTCTCAGAGCATCGTGGAGAGAGGTCCACCGTCAGGACGTTCTGGAGGTAGTTGATTGGGAGCAAGGGAGCTGGGAAGGGACCGGGGACAGTGGTGGAAGGCATGGGGGGCTGGCTTGTAGCCCACATAGAGGATGCAGCACAGTGGCTCTGGGTGGCAAGGTTGGACGTTTTTGTTTGGGTTAGGTCCATAAGTTATCACGTAGCCTTGGTATCTTGCCCTTTTTTGTTTTACGATGCAGTGTTGGGGTTTTTTTAAATACTGGTTTTGATAGACCAACTGTATAAGAAGGTAAATTGCTCATTTCGGCCCCAGCTACCTTAGAAAACTGTGTTTGCCAAGTTTCCATAACAGTATTCCAAAATGGCAAAGTTTGCAGTTCTGGAATGTATTGGCCATATACTTTGCTTGCCTCGATATTAAAGGATTGATATTTTAATACGTGGGGGCTTAGAAGCTCCAGCCTGTGAAATACTTGTGCCATCTACAAGCGTCACTCACTTCTCAGGTTTGAATTCTGCGAGCCTTCCTTTGTCACCGGCAACTGCTTGGAGATCTCTCCAGACTGCTCTCAATATGACCGTGTCTACTGTGGTGCGGGAGTCCAGAAGGAGCATGAAGATTACATGAAGAACTTACTGAAAGTTGGTGGGATCCTCGTGATGCCATTGGAAGAAAAGGTTTGCTTGTGGGACGGCAGGTCCTCTCATTCCTATGTACCATTTACCCCTTGCTTTTTGCAGTGAGCTCAATTCACCAAATTACCAGCTGTGTGGCAGAAAGGGGAGAGGGTTCATTTTCAAGGCTGAGAAATAGGCCATCTATTCTTGCTATCAAGAGGTGATTCATCTTATGTTTTTGTTCTCAAACGCAGCTGACAAAGATAACACGAACTGGCCCTTTGGCCTGGGAGACGAAGAAGATCTTAGCTGTTTCCTTTGCTCCTCTGATCCAGCCCAACCACGCAGATTCGGGGAAGTCAAAACTTGTTCACTTGCGTAAGTGTGCCACTTATCTATGCGCCTTCTCTATTTGTCTGTTTATTTGTTGGGTTGGGCTGTGCAAGGCTCAGAGAGACATTCCTCAGAGGTGGGCACTCTTTGCCATAGCTTGCAGTCTGACTTGCCCTAGGCTGTGCGCTTTCTCACCATGGAAACAGGACTCACCCAGCATTCAGTTCTGCCTGTGTGTGCTCATGCTGGTGATATCATCACTGCATTGGCTAGCATGGAGGCACCAGTTACACAGCAACTTGTGTGGTGACCTGCCCCACTTTGAGAATGGCACAGATTAGCCAGCTGCCGGCTTTGCTGGCAAAATCTGTGGCAAAGCTGCTGTGCTCTCCTGACTGTCAGTTTCTTCCAGCCATCATTATTATTATTATTATTATTATTATTATTATTATTATTTATATACAGTGGTACCTCGGGTTACATACGCTTCAGGTTACATACACTTCAGGTTACACACTCCGCTAACCCAGAAATAGTGCTTCAGGTTAAGAACTTTGCTTCAGGATAAGAACAAAAATCGTGCTCCAGCGGCACGGTGGCAGCAGGAGGCTCCATTAGCTAAAGTGGTGCTTCAGGTTAAGAACAGTTTCAGGTTAAGAATGGACCTCCGGAACGAATTAAGTACTTAACCCCAGGTACCACTGTACCACCCTATACCCGGTGGTCTCAGGGTGGGTCACAGAATAAAATCAAGATATTAAACCACAAAATACGTAATAAAAATAGAAACAACAAGCCAATAGCCCCTCTGCCACAAAAAAAAAACACATTTTAAAAGGGCATAGGATGTAAATCAGATCAACCAAACGCCTGGTTTTTGCCTGGTGCCTAATGGTGTATAATGAAGGCGCCAGGCGAACTTCCCTGGGGAGAGCATTCCACAAAAGGGGAGCCTCTGCAGAGAAGGCCCGTTCTCTTGTTGCCATCCTCCGAACCTTTCAAGGAGGAGGCACACAAAGAAGGGCCTCAAATGGTGATCTCAGGGTCCAGGTAGGTTCATATGGAAGAGCCATGATCTGAGGAAGTGTGCCTGCTCTTTGGTCCCTGCCAGCCAAGGTCCTCCGCTTCTTACTCTTCCCTCTCTCACATTTCCAGCACCAGTGATGGTCCGCACGCTTCAGGACCTTGCGCGCATTGCTATCCGCAGCACCATTAAGAAGCTGATTCACCAGGAAACGGCGGGCAGAAACGGCAACGGCCTCCGGAACCCGCCGAGGTTTAAGCGAAGGCGCATCCGCCGCCGCCGCATGGAAACCATCGTCTTCTTGGACAAAGAGGTCTTTGCCAGCCGGATCTCCAACCCCTCCGACGATAACAATTGCGAGGAGTTGGAGGAGGAGGAGAGCAAGTTGGAAGAGGTGGAGAAAGCTGTCCCTGAACTGAAGCCCGAGCCTCCTATAAATGTCCTGAGAGAGAAAGTCTTGAGCCTGCCTCTGCCTGACCCTTTGAAATATTACCTGCTTTATTACAGAGAGAAATAAAGGTCACTGTCAGCATCAAGCAGAGAGGTAGGCAGGACAATAAAACAACTCAGTAGGGCTTGACAGATGTATGCCCCTTGCTTGCCTGTTAATGTGACCACGCATGGTGGTAAGCTGGCCGGGGGAACGTGGCTGCCGTGTACTTAAAATGTGATAGCATTTTTCAGATTCCTTCCCTTGGTTAGTGTGCTCCAGTTTTGTCCTACAGCAGAGCTTCCTCGGTTGGGGGTTGGGGGGGGGCAGGCTGGCAGCAAAGCGTTCAGCCGCTTACTGAAATGAGGGTCTCATTCAGTAGCGGAGGGAAACCAACTTTGCCGAGACATCTCTGGATTTCTCAACTATTGTTTTTTGCCAGGTGGCGGTTTCAGAATCATTTTGGGCAGCACCCAAACAAGTTGCTTCACCCTAAAAGTGGAAATCAGGAAGAAGACAGACTCACACCCACAAAGTCTGGTCTCCTCCAAAAGCCCACAAAAAAAGCACAATTTTACAAAAAAAAGTACAAAATTGTGGGTTTGGTGTATGTGCGGTGCCCAGTTAAAGCTGTTGTTTTTAAATCAGCAGCTGCTTGGTTTAGGCAAACACTTTTTTTTACAAGGGAGGTTACCCTCTAAGAGTATCAATATGGCCTCCTAAAAAACTCGTTAACAGAATTCCTATTTGATAGGAGAGAGAGAAATGGGCAATGTGAGGTTGAAACAGAAATAATTAAGATGCAGTGCTTTATACTGCAAAACTCAATTTTTCTCTCTCTCTCTCTCTCTCTCTTTTTTTTTTTTTTTTTTGCTTTTGACTTGATGGCATGAACAACTTGCTGGGCTCATCCAGTTTGTGGTTACATTCTCTGAAAGGATATTAAGTGGTTAGGGAGAGCAGTAGAGAGGGGAGGAAGTGCAGAGACTGATTAGTATTTAAAAAGCCATCAGACCTGTCTGAAGGTCTGTTGCAGGAGTGCTGAATCGGGTATGTAATGTTGACAGCTGTGAAGTTCTTTTTTTAATTGGGGTAAGCACCTCATCACTTGGAAGGTGGTTCTTTTTTTTTCAGAGAGTGCCCAGAATCTGGAATCAGTGTTTGTTTGTTTGTTTAAAGAAAACCTAAAAGGCTAGGTGCATAGTGTTGTCATTGACCCAGCAGAGACCTCCGCTGCAGCAAAGGGGCTAGGTGACTCTTTGTGTAGGTTTTTCTAGGCGAAAGGCATATAATTATACAGCCTCATTCATCTTAGTTTGATTTTGTCCCTTTTCACCAGTTACACAGCTATACTTTAGTTTGACAGTGTACAAAGATGTGTTAGACTGCTCTATGGCACATCTACTTAAATTATTTCTCTAGCGTTGGTAGGTAATCTTTAGCCTAGGAATTTGGAGTGAGAAAACAAGGAAGAGTGGATCTTGTTGAAAGTCTAGGATTTTCCTGGAAGTTGAAATGCTGGGGACTAAATGCAATTTTTTCCCAAAGAAATTTAATGCAATTCTTTTGGTCCATTTTATAGTCTTTGGAGTTTCCTGTTCATCTTGTAAAATGGTCATCTCATTGGCATTTTCATCTCAGCTTGCAAATAGACAAATAAAAATTGTCCCATGTAGGAGTCAATCATCTCCCACATGCATATGTGAATCCATACTTAAGGATGCAAGTGTCTTTCTTATCCAGCCCATAGTATTCAGAGGTGTCCCCAAGCTGTACTCATGAAAGCAGGGATCTGCTATGATCTGCAGCCCAGACATTGCATGTCCAGTGTTCTATTATTTCATTTTGTGTCAACTGAGAGGTTTCAAGGCAACAAAAACTAATCCTTTGTAGAACTCTGGTCCCCATTTTGCAGCTGCAAGTTCAAAATGCATCTTATAAAGTAAAATCTGAAAAGTAACACACCACAGCTATCTGTCAAAATCCTTATGTACTTCTTAGATCTCCTGTGCTTCAACCATTCAGCATTTTAAATTTATATGTAGCTGCCTTATACCGAGCCAGACTAATGATCCATTTAGTCTGGCGTTATCTTTTGTGGATGGCAATGGCTCTTGTATGGCATGTGCCTCCCCAGTGAGCAAGACCAGTTTTCATCTTCCAAAGAGCAGCTTGCCAGAGAAGCTATGAAGTTGCCCTCCGTAACGTCGACTTAATTTTCAAATGATCTGGTGAACAAGCCTCTTTGAGTTGTCAGCAAAAGCTGCCCCAGAGGGAGGCAATCTTTCCATTAACCATGTTTGACTTCTTTTCCCCTGCAGCGTTATCAAAGACATTGTGTAAGGGGTTTTCCCCCCATCATCTTGTCTAGTTTAAAATCTTCCAGGACTCTCCTTTTTTTAATAGAAAGATAGGCTCTTGTAGGGCTTTCCCCTCATTTTGGTTGAAAATGCATTCATGAGTAATTAATGCTCTGTCCACTTGCTGTGTTATTGAAATGCAAAAGTAGCAAATGTTCGCTTGCGTGTGTACGTGTGCACACACAACATAATTGTGAAATAACGTAGGCTGTAGCATTGTAACAGGAGGGAAATTGTCAGTGGTATTCCTACACACCAGCATTTACACAATGTTTGATCCAGTTCAGTGGTTGTTCTTAGTAAACTAACTGTAGCTGCTGTCATTGTTACTATGATTATTATTTTGTGAAATCTGTTCATCTTTTATTTTGCCCTCGGACATCAACCGTCTGCAGTTTCACATACCTGCGTTTAAGCCTCACGTGGTTGTTTCGTAGCTTTCGGTAGGGTCGCCAAGTTATCCGCACGCAGAAGGAAGCTCTCCTCCATAGGTTTCGTTTTCATATGGTAGCTGAAGATGTACATAGCTGTAGAAATGAAGGTTTGCAGGGGTGGGGAGTACTTTCTGAGGCATGGAGAAACGTTGGAAGCAAATGATTTAAAAAACAAATTTTTATCAAAATAAAACGTCTTGTGTCAATAAATATGTTCCCGTTGTAAGCCTCCTTCAGTTGCTTTTGCTTGGTGTTCAGAAATCCCGTACTGGAAAGATTTTCCAAACTGCTGTGGCTGGGTAGACTGATGTTGGAGAGACATGTTTTGTTGCAGCTGGGGCAGAGGAAGGCATCCGGCAGTCATTTCTCATCACACTAGAGTGATATTTAGCCACATTGATCTGCTGCTTGATTTCAGTGGAGTTGAGGGTGGATGGCAAGCTCAGAAAGAAACTAATAGCAGAACGTTATGTTTCTACTGCCTGAAAACCAGCAATGACATGCCAGAATAATAGGGTATTGTGAAAGACCTCCATATTATTATTATTATTATTATTATTATTATTATTATTATTATTGAAGTCTGATGTTATGCACTGTTAATACAGTCTATGAGGTTTACCTGAAGAAAGAGTGACTTCAGCGCACAGCAATAGATAGAAATGGGTTTGGAATTTGGGGCAGGGGAACAGCTGGCCCCTACCCCAAAAAATGTGCTAACCAGCTTCCTTGCTAACAGTGACTTTGGATGCATAATGGGTTGTTTTTACTTACTGGGAAATCATCATTAAATGGCTTAAAAGTGCAGGCTGGCATTTTGAGGACAACATCGGGTCAACTCTGCAAAAAGCTTGCATGCGCAAGCAGCCCTTGATGTCTGGGAGCACTCACCGTAGTCACATAACTCGGCCCATCAGTCGATGCATCCAGCTTTTGAGAGAGAGAGAAAGTGCTTTTGTTTGCCACTAGGGGGTGCGCTCTTCCCAAGTTGTAGGAATCCTCCAAGGGGGATGGCTTCCAGCAAAGTTTGTCCTTGGTTGTTGAGTTAGAGCCAAGGAAAACAAATAGCAGATTGTTTGGAGGCTTGAAACATGGAACTGCAAGCAACAAAGTCTTCAGTGTCGTGCTAGAAAGCTGCTGTTGTTTTTTTTACCACTATGTCGTTTTCCTTTCAAACCATGCCAGGTAATCGGGGTAGGGAAACGAAAGGTGCCGGAAGAAGAAGACCCTTCCTCTTCAGTGCTGCCATCGTGGAATGTGCAAGCTTCCAATTCCCTTTTAGGCGCAACTGAAATAGCTTGGCGTAGAGTCCTAAAATGTACCACCTTCAACCCTCTGCCGAGACGAAAAGCTTTACAGCGGAAGTGTATAATCATGCTCTTGGAGCACAGTGTTGGGAACTGCCGGGTGGGGTGCGGGCTTACCAAGAAGTAAAACGGGAGCAATTCAAAGTGCCGTGCATGAGTGCGCATGCTCACACGTGCATGCACAGGAGAGGAGGAGGAGAAGGGTCGCTGGAATCAGCCAGCGCAACCCTAGTCAGCCTACGCTGCAAACCCTGCTATCATACCACCCAAGCAAAGAATGAGCAGGTGCAACCCCGGTTAAAGACCTCGGAGCAATAATTCCATCTCACTCACGCGTGAGAGCCAAGCCACAAAGAAAAACAAAAAATCCTTAGTTATTGGTACACACACACACACACACACACACACACACACACACACACACCCCGACTGGCCTGGGGAAAGATTCTTTCCTTCCTCAATCCCCAGCGGAGCAAACCCATCCACTGAGTCATCCAGGGAGGTGGAGATGGGGAATGTTTCTTTGCAGTGATTGGTTGTGTTTGCATGAATGTATAAGTGCATATAAATGTTGATGGTGGCAGGGGGCTGCCTGTGGTTCCATGTTAGGGAATGCTGGGGTGGTTTTTACGTCTTGGTTACTTTGCATGGTGCTTTGTGTTTTAATTATTTCATGTTGTTTTTCATATTTTGTATTTTGCTTTGAGGTGCTTGTGTAAAGTGGCCATTGAGCTTAATTGACGGTTCTGATCATCTTATTGGACCCCATGCACCATGTAGGTCCTCTGTGCTCTTGGGCTGAGGAGCAAGGGCAGCCCCTCCTGACCTCTGTGGGCCATAACTGAAGGCTCTCAGGAAAGAAAATCGCTTTCTTTGCCACTGAAGAAAAAAGCTGTTCTGTGAAATATTTGGTTTTGACTCCTTAATCCTCAATTGAAATGATGTCTTAAGTATCGTGACTGCAGTTGCTAGCAGAATCACGCACTGATGACATTAATCACCCAAACACTTGTTGGAGAAAAAGAAGAAGAGTTTGGATTTGATATCCCGCCTTTCACTCCCTTTAAGGAGTCTCAAAGTGGCTAACATTCTCCTTTCCCTTCCTCCCCCACAACAAACACTCTGTGAGGTGAGTGGGGCTGAGAGACATCAAAGAAGTGTGACTGGCCCAAGGTCACCCAGCAGGTGCATGTGAAGGAGCGGAGACGCGAACCCGGGTCCCCAGATTACGAGTCTACCACTCTTAACCACTACACCACACTGGCTCTTTAAAAGAGGGCTTTAAAAGAGTTTTCTCCAGATCAGTTGCAAATTAGCTAGGTTGCTGTTTTTGGCATCCGTCCGTGTCGGGAGACAATGGAGGAGTGCCCCTTTGTGAGTGAAGTCAAACTGCTGGATGGTTACAGCGCCTGCTGTGGCTGTAGAGACCGATATGGGAGAGACATGTTTTGTTGCAGCTGGGGCAGAGGAAGGCATCCGGTTTTGCTGCAGCAGCTGTACCGTGGTGTTTCTTCTCTCTGCACTCCTCCCGGCGCTCATTCTTCCTCTGGTCACTGTTGTGGATGCACAACCTGACGGTCTGTCTCAATGCACTGCAGTCGTCTGCAAGGGATTCCCACAGGGCAGGGCTGATGCTCCCAGCCTTCATGCCACGTCTGCAGACATCTTTATAGCACAGAGTGGGTCTGCCAACAGGCCTAGTGCCTGAAGCCAGCTCCTTGGGGAGCTAGGTAGCCCATTGAAGTCACAGGTAAGTACTCAAGGTCTAGAAGGTAGATCTCTACATTGATTGACCCAGCAACATCTGGGCAGCGCCAAGTTGGTCTACAGGTCAGGTATGGGGAATCTGTTGCCTTCCAAGTGTTGTTGGACTACAACAGGGGTCAGCAATCTTTTTCAGCCGTAGGCCAGTCCACTGCCCCTCAGACCATGTGGTGGGCCGGACTATATCTTGGGGGGGGGGATGAACGAATTCCTATGCCCCACAAATAACCCTGAGATGCATTTTAAATAAAAGGACACATTCTACTCATCCGCAGGCTGAATTTAGAAGGTGATTAGGCCACATCCAGCCCCCATGCCTTAGGTTGCCAACCCCTGGACTACAACTCCCATCATATCTGGTCATCTGCAGGACCACAGCTTCCTCATCCTTACTATAGGGGCAGCTAGGCTTCTTTGGTCTGATGGTTGCATTCACCCTTAGTTAACCTCCTGGGACACTTATATGCTATCTCATGCACACTCCTCATATTCAACAGCTCCCCTATCCTCAGATTATCACTCCCTTGCCACTGCTAGAGATGGGGCAGAAGTTTGATCCCATTCACATTGAAAGCCGAAGCAATCACATTTGCACTTTTTGAAACTTTATGACAACTGAAGCACAACCAACCTTCGATAATTCGTCGTTCTCCGAATTTTGTGATGCTGTTCGCCAGCCAAAGGATGTTTACAAAAATGCATATACAGGTGAAGACAACACAGAAAGAAATAGCATGTTGAGGGAAATAACTTACAAGAATCCATGCGTTAGTAAAAACTGCATACAAAACGTGCTTAGGAGAAATTTGCACTAAAATGCTGAAGATTTTCCATTAAAAATAAATAAATCACAAATTGAACATTGACGGTGATCTATAAATGATGGGAAATTATAATGAATGGTGGGATGCTCCTCATGAATGCATCCAACTCTGCCAGGAACCCAGTGAGGTTCTTTGCTCCGACAAACACAATTAATTAATGTTAGTTAATGCCCAGAGGCCAGCCAAGTGTGAATAATCCCTGAAACTCATGACGGCTGCTCTATTTGGCACTGGTACGGCCTTAACTGGAGTAATTTGTCTGGTCTGGGTCACCGCATTCTAAGGAAATTTGGGGGCGGGGGAATAGGAGAGACCAAGTAGAGGCAACTGAGGGCTTAGAACAGGCACCCCCAAATTCTGTCCTCCAGATGTTTTGGAACTACAACTCCCATCATCCCTAGCTAACAGGACCAGTGGTCAGGGATGATGGGAACTGTAGTCCCAAAAGATCTGGAGGGCCAAGTTAGGGGTGCCTGGCTTAGCCATAGAACATTTAGAGCCCAAAGCCCACCATGGAACCAGGGATGGGCATGGTCAGTCAGTCTGGAGCCAAGATCGAATCTGGGTAGAGCCTGATGGTTCTTGCATGGAGAAACATCTAGGAGCACCTTTCTCCCCACCTTCCAACCAAAGACATGGGGCTTCGATCCCCACAGCAAAGCAGCACCCCACAGCACTTAATTCCTGCCCCCCATACCGGGTGAAGAAATGCTCTCTCCCACTTCAGAATAAGAGCAGGGGCATTGAATCCTGTAGGAGCTGTCAAGAGCCTTCACCTGACACCCTCAGATGATGATGACCAGCCCATCTGGTTGGATTGCCCCAGCCACTCTGGGCAGCTTCCAACATATATAATAAGGTATCAAATCTGCAGGCTGTTCCTCTGTGGGTAGCTATTATCCTTTCACTGGTGTATGTTTTACTGCTGGTTAAGGGCCAAAGGTGCTTGAGTTGACATGCCCAGTGTGCTAAGAATAAGAAAGAAGAAAGAAAGAAAGAAAGAAAGAAAGAAAGAAAGAAAGAAAGAGAACAGTGCACTTGAGTCTCCAAAAACCAATGGCTCAAATGGGAGCATTAGGCAGCTTGAATAGAGCAGGATTTATCCCCTGCCAACTTGGCTATGGGAACCCCTTCCCTGCTGGGAACAGGTGTGTGCAGCCAGTGCAGGATTTAATCCTGTCCTCCCAACCAGCTGAAGATCAGGTGGATGTGGTTTGAGTAAAATGGCCCCAAGATCCAAACTGAAGTCCTTAGTGGACCAAGATTGGCCCATGAACCAGAATTTCCTAGTCTTGCTTGCTCTAGAGCAGCAGTTCTCAACCTATGAGTCCCCAGATGTTGTTGGACTACAACTCCCATCATCCCTGAGCTCTGGCCTTGCTAGCTAGGATTGATGGGAGTTGTAGTTCAACAACATCTGGGGACCCACAGGTTGAGAAATGCTGCTCTAGAGTTTTCAGAGTTCATTGCTGCTTATCAGACTGAACACGGCGGTTTCAGTGGTTGGGCATAATGAACTCCTAGCCCAAGTTTAAGAAACCCATGGCACTCTAGGTGCTGTTGGTCTGGTGTTCCCATCAACCCTGACCATTGGTTGTGCTGGTTGGGGCTCATGGAAGGTAGCTTCAAACAACATCTGGAGGACCAAGGGTTCCTCACCACGCCTACAGCACCAGGCACTCCCAGGAGGTCTCACATCTTAGTACTAACCTGTCTGGACCCTGCTTAGCCTCCAAGATCAGGGCGTTATGCCTAGAGACAGGTACGGCCCCCCCCCCCATGTCATAGCAGTTTGGTGCACCTGCAGCATGCAAGCCCTTGTGGAAAGTGCTTTCTTTTGTTGGTGATGCTCTGGTGAAAGAGTACACCAGCCATTAGCAGTGTCTCTAGAGTCTGCTACATCTGTGCTCCAAGGGTGATGGTGCCTTTACCCTTCCACCAGAAACAACGACTGGGTCTCCAAGCTCCTTCTGCAGAGCAGGCTTCTCTGTCCCATCCCTCCCCCCCCCCCCCCCCGCTTGCTGATCTTTGGGTCCTGAGACACACACACACACACCCCACCACCCAGGGAAAACGAAGAGTTCCTGCTAATCAGGCTGGGAGCCAAGGCAGAATTAACGAGGAATCTGCTGTGGAGAGCAGAGCCCAACTGGGGTCGCAGTTTGATTTTCGGATGTTGTATGTGCATCGTAAGCTGGGAGGGTGGGAGCTGGCCTGTCAGACTGCCTTAACTTAATTGGAAACATATGTCCGTGTGTGTCCCCACCTCCTCCTTCCTTCCCCCCCCCTTCTCCTCCTCCTCCCCGTCCCTCAAGGCTGGGAGATTTCGGTCTGCTTCTTTGCAGCTCAGAATCTGGGGAACTTAACATCCCTGCAAGCACCATGCTGGGCAGAGCCACAGGCCTCCTCCCCAGCATCTACCTGGTGCTTCTCTTACCTGTCTCAGCCAGCTCCTGCCCTAGCCGATGCTTATGCTTCAGAACCACAGTCAGATGCATGCATTTGATGCTGGAAACTATCCCTGAAGTCCCACCACAGACCAATGTCCTGTAAGTACCACTTTCCTTTGGTGATTCTCCTCTGGGTGTTAAACTGTGTGCACCAGTTTAGCGGAGTGCCGCTAGAGCCGGGTTTGGGATCTGGAAGGTGGGAGGGTCAAGTTCCACCTCTGCCACAGACCCACGATGTGGCCTTGGGCAAATTACTGTCTCGTGGTTGCAGTTCCTTGCCTCAAAGGGAGAGTGGACCTACCGTATTTTTCGCTCTATAAGACGCACCAGACCATAAGACGCACCTAGTTTTTGGAGGAGGAAAACAAGAAAAAAAATATTCTGAATCTTAGAAGCCAGAATAGCAAGTGGGATCGCTGCGCAGTGAAAGCAGCAATCCCTCTTGCTGTTCTGGCTTCTGGGATAGCTGCGCAGCCTGCATTCGCTCCATAAGACGCACACACATTTCTCCTTACTTTTCAGGAGGGAAAAAGTGAGTCTTATAGAGCAAAAATTACGGTACTTTGGGGAGTTGTTGTGGCACCAAAGACATTCACATTTCTGGAGAAACTATTGGAAATTATAAGTTCCCCAAGGTTGTGTGTGTGTGTGTGTGTGTGTGTGTTATTGGTTACAAAGCACTGGAAGTTGCTTTGCAGAAAAGAATTCTGCAAACAGGGGGGATTGAGCAAAAGCAATATTATTCCTAGGGCACCGTTCATGCACCGAGCAGTTGAGAGCAGGAAAAGAAAAGGTCTCTGCCTCCAAGGAGTTTACAGTCCGCCGTTTCACATGGAAAGGAGGAAAGTCAGAGCTTAACAGGGGAAGAATGTGCAGAAATGCACTCACCATGTTTAGGTTTTGCTGCAGACCCCGGGGTGGGGGTAGTTAAGCAAAGGATTTGCAGAAAGGAGGAGAGGTTTGGAGGATGTTATACAATAGCATGCACTTTTAGCATGGAAGTGGATCTTGATGTGACTTGAAAGGTGGCTTGGGATTCGTTTGTTCAGAGCATCTATTTCCTTCCAAGTGCTTACTCCATATCCTGGTCACAGTCCCTCGCTCATCTGCTTTCAAATGTGAGGATTTAAAAGTGGGGGGGCCCAAGCAGGTGGCCTCATCTTAGCAACCCTAAATGTGATGTCAGCTGGGGGAGTCCCTCCTCTCCCTTGCTCCTTGGAGTGTGTTTGTCTGCGTTTGCGTGAGTCGAAGGTAGACAGTTTCACGTGAAAACGACACAGCTGTGATCCCTGCATTGCTGGATGTTGGACTTAGATGATCCTTTGGGGCCATTCCAACTCTACAATTCTGTGACAGATGCCCTTGTGCATCTCCCACTCATTTAAATGCATCTCCTTGTAAAGAACTTCTGGGAAGATTGTGCCCAAAGTTTTGATGCCGCCGGGCTGCTGTTGGGTAAAATCCTATCGTCAGAATAGCCTATCCCTCCTGCAGAAAGTGGAAAACTCCGCTGTGTGTGTGTTCATTCGTTCAACATAACGCCAGTCTTGCATTTCTAAAAGCAAACACATGTGCTTTCTAAACTTCTTTGCACTTTCAATGTTCCAGTTTCCTTTATCTTTAAGCCGCAGCTTAACGTTCGGAGGGTGGGGTGCAGACAGAGCGAATGAACACAGTCCTCATTGAACCAACTCCAGCAGAAATATACAGGGGTACCTGTGTGTAAATCTGCAAAATTCCCAAACGTCCACTGGATTGGGTGTGATGTACGTGTGTGTGTGTGTGTGTGTGTGTGTGTGTGTGTGTAGCTGAGGAAGTCCATGCAAAGTGGCTGGGAGAGGGGAGCAATGGGTGAAACTGACACGGCTGCAGAGGAAGGAAGTTGCCTTAGCAAGTCTGGGTCTGAGTCTCAAACTCCCAGGATGAAAGCAGAGGGTAGGGGGGAGTGCATTTCTATTGCCGACCAACATCTGACAGAAGGAAAATAGGTACGCTTGTTTTCAGCTAAATGAACAAAAAGGTCCATAGTATAGTATCAGGGAAGCCAAATGGGCAAGCCACATCCAGGGCGTCTGCCAGCCCTTTTTCAGAAACATTAGCTGTAAAGCGCACGTTTCAAGCTACCAAGTGTTCTTCCACATGCTCCTGGCATAGATGTGACTGGGGAGTTTCTTCTTTTGCATTTTTTGGTTCAAGGTTCGTGTAGCATCTCAGCCCCCTCTTTAAACATAGGAAACTGCCTTATGTAGTCTCAGCCTATTGGTCAATCTAACTTGGTACTGCCTACACGGGCTGGCAGCAGCTCCCTAGAATTTTCTGGCAGAGAGTCTTTTCCAGCTCTGTCTGGAGACGCCGGGGACCGAACTTGGGACGTTCTGCATGCAGGGCAGATGCCCTACCACTGAGCCACAGCCCTTCTGTATGTTGGGAGAAGCAACAGGCCTGAACAGGAGGGGAGGGGGACTTGACCCCAATGCCTACCGCAGTTTTTGCTGATATATCGAATCAGCATTAAACATTGTTTACAAAAGGCTGTCGTAGGGATGCGGGTGGCACTGTGGGGTAAACCACAGAGCCTAGGGCTTGCCGATCAGAAGTCGGCGGTTCGAATCCCCGTGATGGGGTGAGCTCCTGTTGCTCGGTCCCTGCTCCTGCCAACCTAGCAGTTTCAAAGCACGTCAAAGTGCAAGTAGATAAATAGGTACCACTCCGGCGGGAAGCTAAACGGTGTTTCCGTGCGCTGCTCTGGTTTGCCAGAAGCAGCTAAGTCATGCTGGCCACATGACCTGGAAGCTGTCCACCGGCTCCCTCGGCCAAAAAAGCGAGATGAGCACTGCAACAACCCCAGAGTCGGCCACGACTGGACCTAATGGTCAGGGGTCCCTTTACCTTTACCTTTTACAAAAGGCTGTCAGGGGTAAGTCCTCTGTTTGAAGATTTCCATTTGTTTGTTTCATATACCACCTTTATCTTCCGAGGATCTCAAGGGGGGGGGGTGCACGGTTCTCCCCATTTCACCCTCACAACAATCCTGTGAGGTTAGGCTAAGAGACGGTGACTAGCCTAAGGTCACCCAGTGAGCTTCATGGCCAGTGTGGATTCGAACCCTGGTCTCCTGGGCCATAGCCCAACACTCTAACCATTATGCCACGCTGGCTCTCATTATTATTATTATTATTATTTATTTACAAAGTGCTGTCCAGACCAAGTCTGATTTAAAAGATAAAACAGCCAAAGAAGGCCTTGTAGTTGCCCATCATTCCTAAGCACCTGGGCAGCAGACTGAGCAGATACGCCTAGTTATTTATTTCATACAATGAATACACTGATTGCTTTAAAAAAATAAAATAAGGAAGAAGAGAAAAACCTCAAAATGTTTACACACAAAAAAATGCATTTTTCACTTGGCATGTGGACCCCACTGTAGTGAGATGCATCATATTCCTCTTCAAATCATTATTTTATTTCTTTATATACTGCTGTGTCATTAAAAACAACAACGCCAAAGTCGTTTACAGCAGTAAAGTAAAAGTAAGGGGACCCCAACCATCTTGCTTTATTGGCTGAGGGAGCCGGCGTACAGCTTCCGGGTCATGTGGCCAGCATTAAGCCGCTTCTGGCGAACCAGAGCAGTGCACGGAACCTTCCTGCCAGAGTGGTACCTATTTATCTACTTGCACTTTTACATGCTTTCAAACTGCTAGGTTGGCAGGAGCTGGGACCGAGCAACAGGAGCTCACCCTGTCGTTGTATTTGAACTGCCAACCTTCTGATCAGCTAGTCCTAGGCTCTGTGGTTTAACCCACAGTGCCACCCGTGTCCCTACAGCAGTAAAACCATGCAATAAAAACTATATTAAAAAGTCAGATATCAATTAGCCATTACAGACAGTGGCTTAGCATGAGTGACATTTCCTCATCACTTCTCCTAGGGATTGCTGTAACTTAGATTGTGTACATTTTTGTTCCAGGGACCCAGAAGTTCCTTAAAAGCTCCCCAGAAGTTTCTCAATAGGGAGGGAGGGATAACTGAGAAGGTGTTTCCTGGAACCGATAGGTTTGCTTTGCAGAACATCTCCTGTGGGTCCCTTTTTTGGCAAGTTGAACTGCAGGTGCAGGAGGGAGAGCAAGCCAGATTGAGATGCAGGGGCAGTGGAAAAAATGGTTAAAGCCCCTCTAACCCCATTCCAGGATTAGGTCCCAGTCCAGATTAGGTCCCCCGTGCCTGCAATCCCCTCCCACTTTAGTCAGCATGGGGAGGAGCTCATTGTCAAACCACAGAGCCTAGGAGTTGCCGATCAGAAGGTCAGCGGTTCGAATCCCAGTGACGGAGCTCCCGTTGCTCAGTCCCTGCTCCTGCCCACCTAGCAGTTCAAAAGCACATCAAAAGTGCAAGTAGATAAATAGGTACCACTCCAGCAGGAAGGTAAACGGCGTTTCCATGCACTGCTCTGATTCGCCAGAAGTGGCTTAGTCATGCTGGCCACATGACCCAGAAGCTGTATGCCGGCTCCCTCGGCCAATAAAGCAAGATGAGCACCGCAACCCCAGAGTCAGCCACGACTAGACCTAATGGTCAGGGGTCCCTTTACCTTTACCTTTTTACCCCATGCCAGGATTCCACCGGATTAGGTAGGTCCCCCGCGCCTGCAATCCCCTCTCACTTTAGCCGCGCCTCCATGAGTCAAACACTGGAATGACCTGCAAACCAGTAATGCCAAATGGTACAAACACATGTAAGTTACAGTGGTACATCAGGTTAAGAACTAATTCATTCCGGAGGCCCGTTCTTAACCTGAAACTGTTCTTAACCTGAAGCACCACTTTAGCTAATGGGCCCTCCCGCTGCCGCTGCGCCGCTGGAGCACGATTTCTGTTCTTATCCTGAAGCAAAGTTCTTAACCCGAGGTACTATTTCTGGGTTAGCGGAGTCTGTAATCTGAAGCATCTCTAACCTGAAGAGTGTGTAACCTGAGGTACCACTGTACTACAATTCGCACGTGCTCAGTGCCTGACTAAGGAGCAGGAGAAAAGCCTTTTGTTGTTACCTGCATATGTACTATATACATTTAGAGCACACACACACACACACTGAAGACTCTTGGGAACTCTAGTTCGCCCCTTACAGAGCTAGAATTCCCAGTGCCCTTAACAAACTGCAATTCCCAGGGTTCTTTCTTTTCTGGAGGGGTGCTTTAAATGTACAGTGGTACCTCAGGTTAAGTTCTCAATTCATTCCGAAGGTCAGTTCTTAACCTGAAACAGTTTTTAACCTGAAGCACCACTTTAGCTAATGGGGCCTCCTGCTGCTGCTGCGCCGCCAGAGCACGATTTCTGTTCTCATCCTGAAGCAAAGTTCTTAACCCAAGGTACTATTTCTGGGTTAGCAGAGTCTGTAACCTGAAGTGTATGTAACCTGAGGTACCACTGTATGCTGATCAACCGTGAATCATCCAGATACCCACCAGCGCACAGCTGTCCTGATCTACAGCCTCCGTTCACACAGAACGTTACGGCGTGGTCCAACAGACTTGTGTGACTCCTCAAATATCTTTTTTAAAAAATAATAATATTTATTAGATGTTTTATAGTTACAGAAAGAAAAAAGGTAGAGAAAAACAATACACAAATTCAACAAAGAATACATCAAAAGTAAAAAAAGATACAATACAACAAAACAACAAGAAAAAACAAAAACATTTAAAAACACATCCAAATTTCATATCTTTATCTTTCATTTGCTTGTTTCCTCGACTTCCTCGCACCTCCCTTTTTTGTATTCTAGTTCAAATTAGCTGGTTCAACAAATCCTTTCCCTCTTCCTCAATTTTTGTTCTATAATATTATCCTAACACAATTTAACTTTAAATTTTCCAATTTAGCGCATTAACAATTAAATATCTCCCAGACTCCTTTACACCACACAACCATTCTGTGACTGATGCCTGGGGGGGAGTGCCTTGCCAGAAAAGTCAATGTGGGAAGCAATCCCTGGTCAGAAAAAGTCTGAACACCACTGTCCCCTACTCTCATAACACACACACACACACCCCTGCCAATTTTTAAACGTCTTCCTCAGAGTTTGTATGCAAAGCCGGGTCAGGATCCTCGATTCTGCGGCCGCATATTATTCTGGCTTCCACTCATGTCCTGCCCCTTGCAGCTGGAACACGCAGAGGTCCTGGCTCCCATTGCAGACTGAAGCCAGCAACCCGCTTAACGAGAAATCCCGCTTCATCCCAAAACAGAAAGGGCAAATGGATAGAGAGGTCAGCGCTGAAAGTATGTGATGGATATGTGTTGGCTGCGGCATGTTCCTCCGGAGCAACAGCAGCCCAGATGTCATCTGGCAGCACGGAGCCAACAGCTTGCAGAAAAGCAACAGCTGTGGACCGTTTGTGCAGACAGTAAGCTTTCGAACCAAGTAGGTCTTCGGCCATTTGTCTCGTAGTGTCGCATTTGGGTGGGTGGTTTTTTTTTAAGTCCAGGTTTAAGGATACAGTGGTACCTCGCAAGACGAATGCCTCGGAAGATGAGAAACTCGCAAGACGAAATAGTTTTTCGTTTTCTGAGTTGCTTCGCAAGACGGATTTCCCTATGGGCTTGCTTCGCAAGACGAAGCGTCTTGCGCCTTTTTTAAAAAACCGCCAATGCATTCCTATGGGAAACCGTCAATACACAGCGGTGCTTCGCAAGACGAAAAAACTCGCAGAACGGAAAAACTCACAGAACGAATTAATTTCGTCTTGCGGGGCACCACTGTATATGGAAAAGAGAGGAATATCTGGCTGGAAAGGTGGTGGCAACTCATAGATCCTACGCTGGCGAGATGTAGAAATTAGCCCAGGCATGGAGAAATTGATAAGAGGAAAGGCATTTCTCCTTCTCTCATAGCACTAGAACCCATGGACATTCATTTTTATTTTATTTTTTAGTGTGTGTGTCAGTTTATTTTATGTATTTATATTATGTCCCAACACACACACACACACATATATATAATTGGTTTTCACATATTACCTTACAATACAGATGCACCAAAGCCAACACCATTTCCACCCCATCCCCCCATACATTTCCATTTATATTTCCTCAATCCATCATATTATTATTTTCTCCTTCCTCCCACTTCCCTCCACCCCCACTCAATTTCCTCCACATTATACAATTTACAGTAATCTTTGCATTCTACAGTCTTCTCAACTCATCTATATATTCTTATTATCTTTCATTACTAATTTTTCTTCCATCCAGTACTTCACATTTTAATCTAGGCATATTAACGTATTTTTTATTTTTTTTAGCAATATTTTGCCATATATTCATCAAAACATTTCCACTCCTTTTTTAAATTTTTGATTCGACGGATTTCTTATTACAGTGGTACCTCTAGATGCGAACGGGATCCGTTCCGAAGCCCTGTTCACATCTAGAAGCAAACGTAACCAGTGTCCGCGCATCTGTGCATGCGTGGGTCACATTTCGGCGCTTCTGTGCATGCGCGTGACATCATTTTGAGCATCTGCGCATGCGCAAGCGGTGAAACCCGGAAGTAACACACTCCGTTACTTCTGGGTTGCCATGGAGTGCAACTCAAACGCGTTCATCCCAAAGCACATTCAACCCGAGGTATAACTGTATAGCAGTTAATTTTGCCAAAATTAAATATTCATTTATTTTACAAATCCATTCCTCCTTTGTAGGTATAGTTTGTGACTTCTACCTAGCAACAATCACTATTCTAGCAGCTGTACTTCCATATAGAAAAATCCCCCCCCCCCCCCGGACATTCATTGAAGCTGAATGTTGGAAGATTCAGGGCAGATGAAAGAAGATTCAGGAAAGATAATCTATGGAACTCACTGCCACAGGAAGCTGTGGTGGCTACCAACCTGCATGGCTTTAAAAGATTGGATAAATTCATGGAGGAGGAGGAGAGGGCTCTCAATGGCTATGTTCTGCCTCCACGATTGGAGGCTGCAATGCTGAACGCCAGTTGCTGGAAACCACAGGATTAGAGAGGGCTCTTCTGTTCAAATTCTGCTTGCGGGTGTTGCAGGAATTTATGTATAGGTTGGGGGGGGGTTGCCCCCTATTCAAAGGGCCTTTGCTGCACGATACCAAATGTGACAATTCACTGATAAATGTATCTGTGTACTGGCTCACAGAGGGATGCGGGTGACGCTGTGGTCTAAACCACAGAGCCTAGGACTTGCCGATCAGAAGGTCGGCGGTTTGAATCCCCGTGACGGGGTGAGCTCCCTTTGCTCGGTCCCTGCTCCTGCCAACCTAGCAGTTTGAAAGCACATCAAAGTGCAAGTAGATAAATAGGTACCGCTCCGGCAGGAAGGTAAACGGCGTTTCCATGCGCTGCTCTGGTTCGCCAGAAGCAGCTTAGTCATGGTGGCCACATGACCCGGAAGCTGTACGCCGGCTTCCTCGGCCAGTAAAGCGAGATGAGCGCTGCAACCCCAGAGTCCCTTTACCTTTACCTTTTATGCACATCCAGAATTTCCATTAAGGCCCTCAAAATGATGTACACCATCCTTTGACAACCTGGCACTCCCCAGGTATTTTGGACTATAACTCCCATGAGCCCCCATCAGTGTGGTCAGTGTTCAGGGATGATAGTATTTGTAGTCCACAACACTGTGCTAGGCAGATCCTTACTAGTCCCTAGGGAACAGGGAAACCCAGGTGGGCAGAATAATAATAATAATAATAATAATAATAATCCCATTTTACAGATAGGGAACTGAACCTGCAAAAAGATATCTCCTGCCCATAATCACCCATCACTCTCCCTTGGCTCATTCTACATCCAAAGGTCTCTTCCATTTAAATACATCCTTTTTTTGGCCTTGCTGTTACCACAAAGTACAGAAAATGTTTTACTTAGAAATAATTCATTTGCAGTTGTGGAGTTCGAGAGCCTGACACTGGCACGCAGCCACCTCCTGTATTCTGGCCCCTTCTTTGGCTCCGCTAAACCTTCTAATTAAAATCAGGTTCCTCTCCTGCTGTTCAACCTGTGCATTAAACTAACCAGATAAAAATAAAGACAAGGTATGTGTGTGTGTGCGATGCGGGGGGAGAGCGTGGAGATGGGAATTCACTTAACATTACTTAGGAAGTTTCTCTCATTATTCATTTATTTGCCTTCAGTTTTGGCCGCGCCAGTCTGCAAGAGGTTCAGGGTTGCAATGACTGCAGTAAAACTAAGTCCAGACTGTTGCTGATTCACAGGTGGGATTCACTCGCATACCGGTGAATTAAGCTTGTGCGATTAAAGAGGATTTGGCACTCTTGCAAAAAGCAAGCCTGCTTCCAAAAACACACCACTCAAGTTATTTCCAGACTACCTGTTAATTGAGCATGGCCCGTTTTGCACAATTTTTTGCCAGGAGGCAAACACAAGTATTCAGTGGGCATATAAATTCTGATTTGATTGCAGGGAGGTTAGGCAATGTGCATGGAAAAAATTGTTTATTTGTTTTTGTTCTTATTTTTATTTTCATTACATTTATATTCCCCTTTCATCCCAGGAACACAAGGTAGCATATATACCGTATTTTTCGCTCTGTAGGATGCACACACATTTCCCCTTCATTTTTGGCGGGGAAATGGTGCGTCCTATAGGGACGCGGGTGGCGCTGTGGGTTAAAGTCTCAGTGCCTAGGGCTTGCCGATCGAAAGGTCGGCGGTTCGAATCCCCGCGGCGTGGTGCGCTCCCGTTGTTCGGTCCCAGCGCCTGCCAACCTACAGTTCAAAAGCACCCCTGGGTGGAAGTAGATAAATAGGGACCGCTTACTAGCGGGAAGGTAAACGGCGTTTCCGTGTGCGGCTCTGGCTCGCCAGAGCAGCGATGTCACACTGGCCACATGACCCGGAAGTGTCTTCGGACAGCGCTGGCCCTTGGCCTCTTTGAGTGAGATGGGCACACAACCCTAGAGTCTGTCAAGACTGGCCCGTACGGGCAGGGGTACCTTTACCTTTACTTATAGAGCGAAAAATACGGTGCTTCTCTTCCTCCCCATATTATCCTCACAACAACCACAACCCTGTGAGGTGGGTTAGGCTGAGAGTGAGTACGTGGCCCGAGGCCACCCAGTTAGCTTGATGGCTGAATGGGGATTAGAACCCCAATCTCCAAGGTCTGACACTTGTTGCAGGAACCCACCCACCCCCCATCATTCAGTTTGTACAAACTTGGCGCGCACACACAACATACGCGATGATTCTGTTATAAATTCATAGAAAATCACCCGTACATCGGATCTGTACCGTTCCACTTTTATTTTGCTCTATGAAGGAAGGACTATCAAATGGGGAAGGTTTGATACAGGGCAGCCATAATCCCTTGAGCATACCAACACGTCCGCAGGAGCCCTACCCAGTTGGCATGCCAACCTTGATGGTCCTAGAAAGGAGACCATTACACTCACAAAGAACCTGCATATGTGAGTGGATTCAGAACGGATTGGAACAAAGGGCAGTGATCAGCTCTTCCCTCTGGGGACAGGAAACTGCAAACTCCCCTTTGGAAAGTACTCATGGGGAGGGGGAAAGGTGGAATCGGCCAGGTGAGAAGACACTCAGGTTACCACCACAACTCCCTCAACCCCTCCTTTTTGTGATGTGTCAATGATGTAGTCATGATGTAGTTGTGATGTAGTTCTAGGGGTGTAACATGGGGAGTAGTAGCTAATAAAAGTTGGGGTCTCCTTTTGTTCAGGGCTTCCAACTTGTTCCACCTGGTGGCAGGTGGGAGTCCTGTCACGACAGTCTTCAATAAAGACCAAGCCTACTGGCTGCTGTTTTGCTCTGGTATTCCTGGCTGGTGTCCTTGTTTTTTATCCAAGGGAGCCCTCAGATTTCTCCGTTAACACACTCTAACCCATACACCACACTGGCTGCCTTCATTATCCCGCACATTGTGGTCCATGTCCCACTTCAGTTTCTTACTACAAAAAAGGCAGGTTTTAGGTGCATCGGAACACCAGATCAACTTTGATTTGGGTCCCACCTGGAAAGAGCAACAATCTGCAAAGTGCACTCAGACTTTTGGCAGAACGAAAAGCGACAGGGGAAACGCACACTGGAAAAACCGGTGTTGCCTAGCATCCCGGCGAACTTTGTGCCAACAAGGCAGAGTGAAGGCTCAATAAATCTGTCGCCTGGAAGGGAGCGGAGATACTGCAACCTGAACACAGAGCAGAGTAGGGTCAATTCCAGATATCCAGGACTTTTGCTGTGATGCCTAAGGTCACATCCCAGCCCCAACAATAAGTTTAAAGTGCTCTTGTATACCACTTTAAACAGGTACGGCTTCCCCTAAAGAATGCTGGGAACTGTAGTTTGTTAAAGGGTGCTGTAACCCTCCAATGTTTTGACTTTGCCCACCTCCCATGGTGCACTATTCCATTGTCTCTCGAGGTAGACAGGTGCCAACAATATTAAACAATGATATTAAGTAGTGGGTGGCGCTGTGGGTTAAAGCCTCAGCGCCTAGGGCTTGCCGATCGTAAGGTCGGCGGTTCGAATCCCCGCGACGGGGTGCGCTCCCGTTGTTCGGTCCCAGCGCCTGCCAACCTAGCAGTTCGAAAGCACTCTCGGGTGCAAGTAGATAAATAGGGACCGCTTACTAGCAGGAAGGTAAACGGCGTTTCCGTGTGCGGCTCTGGCTCGCCAGAGCAGTGATGTCATGCTGGCCACGTGACCCGGAAGTGTCTTCGGACAGCGCTGGCCCCCGGCCTCTTTGAGTGAGATGGGCACACAACCCTAGAGTCTGTCAAGACTGGCCCGTACGGGCAGGGGTACCTTTACCTTTAGGCATAGCAGACAACACAGCAATTTCTCCAAAGCAGCTCTTTATTTGTAAGCTGGAACAGAACTGAACAGCAAACAACTCAGCCGGCCTGCTTTTATAGGCAGCCAGCTGTCAACATTGTAGCAACAACAACCCAGGATTTCCTGCCTAAAGTAACTGACGTGGACCTGAGTGAAAACTATATACATGATAATCCTGGTGGCCAGGGTGAGAACTTCAATACATAACAGATATACTGGTAGCTACAATTCCCAGCATCCTTAACAAACTACAGTTCACAGGATTCTTTGTGGGTAAAGGTAAAGGGACCCCTGACTGTTAGGTCCAGTCACGGATGACTCTGGGGTTGCAACGCTCATCTCACTCTACTGGACAAGGGAGCTGGCGTACAGCTTCCGGGTCATGTAGCCAGCATGACTAAGCCGCTTCTGGCAAACCAGAGCAGCACACGGAAATGCCATTTACCTTCCCGCTGGAGTGGTACCTATTTATCTACTTGCACTTCATGCTTTCGAACTGCTAGGTTGGCAGGAGCAGGGACCGAGCAATGGGAACTCACCCCGTTGTGGGGATTTGAACCGCTGACCTTCTGATCGGCAAGTCCTAGGCTCTGTGGTTTAACCCACAGCACTACCCGCGTCTTTGTGGGTAGTGACTGTTAAAGATATATATGAGTTCTTTACAAATCAGGGCAGGAGATGTGACCTAAGGACTGTATACTTTCTTCCACTTTCTCCTGCCCCTTTCCAGGAAAGTTAAGCGTTGGGGGTTGATAGTACAGAATATCTGGAAGGTACTAGCATGGGAAAATTGCCCCTAGGGCAGTGGTGGCCAAACTTGGCCCTCCAGCTGTTTTGGGACTACAATTCCCATCATCCCTGATCACTGGTCCTGTTAGCTAGGGATGATGGGAGTTGTAGTCCTAAAACAGCTGGAGGGCCAGGTTTGGCCACCACTGTCCTAGGGAGTACAACAGGTCCACTGCCCCCCCATCAATAAAAATAAATAAAAATACATAGCAGAGGTTCTGCCCCCCACTTAACAAAGGCCAGCCTCCCCTAAAATCCTGGCCACGCACATTTAACAAGCCGCTGTCAAGCGAAAAATCAGCATTTCCCTATGTGTAAGTTTATGTGCGTGTATCTATCCTTTCTTATCTCTATGGTTACTCAATACTAGCTTTGCGCGGGCGGGGCCGAGAGCCGGGAAGCCCTCATTAGCATTCGTTGGAACCATGATGCACTGCGCGCAAGGGAGCCGGTTTTCCCTCCGTGGTTTTCGTCGTTAACGCGAACGGCTTCTACTACTGCAGGAGAAACATTGGAGCAATCTTTTTTTTTCCTTTTTCACCTATAAAAAGTGTTTCTCGGGGCGGGGGAAAGAGAAAATATAGGATCACCGTAACCTTAGTGGCAGGCGCCCGCGCAGTGGTGGGGCTCGTCGGCTTGTGAAAAGCATACTCTGGTTTCACCTCAGATCGTATAAATCTTTCGCCTTTTACTAAAGATTTCCGTGGGGAGGAACATTTATGAGTTTTCAACTAATTTTTTGAGGCCTTGCTTCGGCAGGGCTGTCTTTATGTGTCTAAAAAAAGAAAAATGCTTTTATTTTTGTTTGAGGTGCGCAGTTTTCGGTGCACCCTCCTAACGCTTCCAAGAACGGAATGTGTAGATGTTTTCATTTCTTTGCTATGCATTTTCTTGCACCTTTTTGTACCCATATTTTCTGCCGTCCCATAATGCAGGCAGTCATGGTTTGGGTTTCTCAACCACCATGTGAGCAGCACATTTGAGCATGTGCAGAGTGTGTGCGTTTGTTTGTTTGTTTGTTTGTTTGAACTGGGTTTCATAAACAAGAATAATGTTATACAAATAAGTTTCCCTATGTAATTTGTATAGCACAAAAATAGCATAATAAATGTGGAAAAATATCTGCAATATATGTTTCGTTCCTAGTGGTCAATGTATAATTTCTTGGTTTAATGAATTGAAACAATTAGGAAAGTGAATACTTGTATTTCCTTGGTTGTAAGAGAGGCTGGGTGTGGCTGTAGTGAGAATTTGCTTTTGTGTGTGAGCAGGGTGTGAGTGTGTATTTTTGAATCCGGTTAGACAGATTGTCCTCACCATGTTGAACAATTGAATGCAGCAACCCAGGCTTCTCACTCTTCTATGTTTCTCTATAAATCCTCCCTTTCCCTGCCCCCAATTATGTTTACTATTACCTTGAGTCCCTGTCAGGGGAAAAGGAGGGAAATAAATAATAAAATAAGTTTATACCCTTCCTTTTTCCCTGACAGGGACTCAAGGCGGGTTACAGATAAAAATAATAACATCTAAAAACAGAGGAGGGGAAAAAACAACCATTAAAAAGCATTGGTAGAATTAAATCTCTCCCATCTATTAAAAGCGTACAGTTAATTACGGTAAAAACAGCAAGGCGCCAGCCCTTCCATCATATTTATTTTTTATTAAAATCATTTCTGCAACTGCCTTTCTTTTCAAGGAACTACCACGGTGGCTTGCAGAACAATAAAACAGCAGCAATACCTAGCGATCTAGCAATAAGATCCAGATCAATGATTAGCAATAAATCAATTAGCATTGATCACTGCAGTATAAGAAACCCGGAGGCCGTATGAAAAAGCAGGGAAAAGGTTTGGAGAAGAGGTTTGCTTCACCTCCACTGTAGATGTTACACCTTGATAATCTGGAAATTAGACCTTTGGAGTCTTCGGGGCTGAAATCAAAGGGCGATTCTCAAGATTCCTGCACGAATATAATTCTGTGATTTGATGTGGTTTAACCATCACTTGCGAAAGGGCATTCTCATACTGCTCAGCAGCTGCTGTGCATTTTTAGCTTTCAGTGTCACCGAAATCGCCACATGGAAGAGGGGACTGTCACATGGAAGAGGGGACAAGCTTGTTTTCCCCTGCTCTGGAGGATAGGACTTGAACCAAGAGCCTCAAGTTACAAGAAAGGAGATTCCGACTAAACATTTGGGAAAACCTTTCTGACAGTAAAGGTAAAGGTAAAGGACCCCTGACCATTAGGTCCAGTCGTGACCGTCTCTGGGGTTGCGGTGCTCATCTCGCTTTATTGGCCGAGGGAGCCGGTGTACAGCTTTCAGGTCATGTGGCCAGCATGACTAAGCCGCTTCTGGCGAACCAGAGCAACGCACGGAAACGCCGTTTACCTTCGCGCTGGAACGGTACCTATTTATCTACTTGCACTTTGACGTGCTTTTGAACTGCTAGGTTGGCAGGAGCAGGGACCGAGCAACGGGAGCTCACCCCGTTGCGAGGATTTGAACCACTGACCTTCTGATCGGCAAGCCCTAGGCTCGGTGGTTTAACCCACAGCGCCACCCGCGTCCCATTCTGACAGTAAGAGCTGTACTAAAGTTGAATGGACTCGCTTGGGAGGCTGTGGACTTTCCTTCCTTGGAGATTTTTAAGCAGAGTTTGCATGGCCATCTGTCATGGATGCTTTAGCTGAGATTCCTGTATTGCAGGGGGTTGGACTAGATGACCATTGGGTCCCTTGCAGCTCTGGGGTTCTATGATTCTAGAATGGCTAGAGCTGGTGCAAGCCAGGGCCCTGTCGCCGTTCTCAGCAGAAGGCCATATAACACCAAGAATAAGGTGTGAATAAGTTTCTAGGGCAGTGGTGGCCAAATTTGGCCCTCCAGCAGTTTTGGGACTACAATTCCCATCATCCCTGGCCGCTGGTCCTGCATAATTGAAATTGCGTAAAATGGGGAGTGCCCACTAAACACCCTTTAAATGCCCTCACTGGCACCCGCTCTTCAATCCGTACCAAAAATATTGTATCCCAAAATATCCACAGCTAGATCTGAAGCTTTTTCAGGAGGCTGGAGGACCTAAGGAGAAGTGGCTGCTGCTTCTGCGCTGTTTCGTATGCCAGCTGTTAAGCAGGAAGGTTGAGCAGCCTAAATTAGGCGTCACCAAACTTTTACAGCAGAGGACCAGTCCACTGTCCCTCAGACCTTGTGGGCGGCTGGACTATATTTTTTTGGGGGTGGTGGAATGAATGAATTCCTATGCTTCACAAATAACCCAAAGATGCATTTTAAATAAAAGCACACATTCTACTCATGTAAAAACACCAGGCAGGCCCTACAAATAACCAAGAGATATATTTTAAATAAAAAGATGCATTCTACTCATGTCAAAACACACTGATTCCCAGACCATCTGAGGGCCGGATTTAGAAGGCAATTGGGCCAGATCCAGCCCCCGGGCCTTAATTTGCCTACCCATGGCCTAAACAAAGCCCCGCTGGGCCTCCAGTCTTTTCGGAGCTTCCTCTGCCCTCACTGACATCCTCTTTGGGTTCCGGGGAGGGTCTCCTCGCGAGCCAGAAGGACTCTCCTGTTCCCTCCCGCCATTTCCATGTTTGGGTTGAATTATTTCCCAGTGCCATGCACAAGTCGGTCGCACGTAAGGGGGGTGGAGGACACCTGTACCAGGCTTTCTGCAGAGAGTATTTTGGAGGTGCATTTGGATTTCACGTGCCAATCTGATGTCTGCCACTTCCTGCACCCTTAGAGCCCACATGTGACTGATGGATTGAGAGAGTCTCCTTTGCTTTCCAGGGATTTGCGCTTCAACCGCATCAAAGCCATCCAGCCTGGAGCCTTCAGGAATCTGAAGAACCTCAACACCCTGTAAGTGCTCAATCTTCTTGTACCTAAAATGGGAATCCAAAACCCAGAGGCGCAGCTTAGCTTTGCTCTGTTGGCCGTCCGATCCAAATCTGACAGAAATAACCCCGCTGGCTCGCGCACACAGAGGCGAAGTTGAGAAACGGTATGCCAGGCAGCTTTCAAGCCAACTTTATTTTTGGCTCTGGCCTCCGTAAGCAGTATCACCTGCTTGGTTGTTTTTGGACAGGTTTGAGTTTGTGTCGGATCTCAGATTTTAAACAGCTGAGGTGCTTGGCTCCAGAAATCACTGGATCCTCGGAGCACTCTTGGCGAGCCGAGGTCCTTTCAGGATAACAGCACATCTGCAGGCGCCCGGGATGAGTTTGCTTCGAGCGACTTCCATGCTGCGTTCAATTAGGAGGCGGGGAATGAATTAGCACTTGGTACAATCCTACATATGGGTCTGTCGCAGCAGAACCCTCCAGCTACAACCACGCTTTTGCTCGCTGGCTCAGTCCCTGGTCTCTTGCCAAAGGACCACCCCAAAGGGCCATCGCCCTTTGGCACCGATCCTTTGGCAATCACCCCGGCACTTTTTCTGGCTCCAGTCGAAATGCCCCAACCCAGATGTTCTTACTGGGTGGCTGCAGTTTCTGGCAGTGGTGCTCCAAGCAGACTGCTTTGGGCCGATGGTCCTCACTGCAGAATGCAAGAAAGTTTGGAGGGGGTGACGGTTTAAAAACACAATCCTGTGTGAGTGCCTGGAGGCAGCTGGAGGATGGATGGTAGCTAACAGATTGAGGTTGAATCCTGACAAGACAGAAGTACTGTTTTGGGGGGACAGGGGGCAGGCAGGTGTGTGGGATTCCCTGGTCCTGAATGGGGTAACTGTGCCCCTGAAGGACCAGGTGCGCAGCCTGGGGGTCATTTTGGACTCACAGATGTCCATGGAGGTGCAGGTCAATTTTGTGTCCAGGGAAGCTGTTTATCAGCTCCACCTGGTATGCAGGCTGAGATCCTACCTGCCTGCAGACTGTCTCACCAGAGTGGTGCATGCTCTAGTTATCTCCCGCTTGGACTACTGCAATGTGCTCTACGTGGGGCTACCTTTGAAGGTGACCCGGAAACTGCAATTAATCCAGAACGCGGCAGCCAGACTGGTGACTGAGAGTGGCCGCTGAGACCACATAACACCGGTCTTGAAAGACCTACATTGGCTCCAAGTACGATTCCGAGCACAATTCAAAGTGTTGGTGTTGATCTTTAAAGCCCTAAATGGCCGCAGCCCAGTATACCTGAAGGAGCATCTCTACCCCCATCGTTCAGCCCAGACACTGAGATCCAGCGCCGAGGGCCTTCTGGCGATTCCTTCATTGCGAGAAGTGAGGTTACAAGGAACCAGGCAGAGGGCCTGTGGAACGCCCTCCCATCAAATGTCAAGGAAATAAGCAGCTATCTTATTTCTAAAAGGCATCTGAAGGCAGCCCTGTTTAGGGAAGTTTTTAATATTTAATGCTGTATTGTTTTTAACACTTGATTGGGAGCCACCCAGAGTTGCTGGGGAAACTCAGCCAGATGGGTGGGGTATAAATAATTTGTTGTTGTTGTTGTTGTTGTTGTTGTTGTTGTTGTTATCCTTTAGCTCATTCTCAGCAGCAGCTCTCTCAAGGGAGAAACTGCCACCTGTGTCTGCTGCTTTTGAGGTTGAGCAAAAGTAAAGTACCTCGGGTTACATACGCTTCAGGTTACACACGCTTCAGGATACAGACACTTCAGGTTACAGACTCTGCTAACCCAGAAACAGTACCTCGGGTTAAGAACTTTGCTTCAGGATGAGAACAGAAATCATGCTCCGGCGGTGTGGCGGCAGCAGGAGGCCCCATTAGCTAAAGTGGTGCTTCAGGTTAAGAACAGTTTCAGGTTAAGTACGGACCTCCGGAATGAATTAAGTACTTAACCCGAGGTACCACTGTACCATAGTTGAATTACTAGGGTGGGTGCAAACTGTAATTCAGGCATGTCCAACCGGTTGATGGCGATCTACTAGATCTACTAGATCGCGGGGTGCCTGTGGTCAATCACGGTCATCGCGGGATCCTGATCTATCCCTCCCCAAAAAAGCTTGAGAACTGTGGCTCTTCCAACCCCAAGAAAGGTCAACAACTTTGGTATATCCATTGGGTATACTGCCAGTTTATTTACCGTATTTTTTGCTCTATAAGACTCACTTTTTCCCTCCTAAAAAGTAAGGGGAAATGTGTGTGCGTCTTATGGAGCGAATGCAGGCTGCACAGCTATCCCAGAAGCCAGAACAGCAAGAGGGATCGCTGCTTTCACTGTGCAGCGATCCCTCTTGCTGTTCTGGCTTCTGGGATTCAGAATTTTTTTTTTCTTGTTTTTCTCCTGCAAAAACTAGGTGCGTCTTGTGGTCTGGTGCGTCTTATAGAGCGAAAAATACGGCATTTATTTACTGCCAGTTGGACGTGCCTGCTGTAGTCAGTTAAATACCCTGACCTTTAAACAGCAGCTTTTTTTTTTAGAAAGGGTTGATTATTTCAATGGAAAAACTTGTAGTTTCAAGTGCCATCTTGGAACGTTTTAGTAACAATAATAGTAATTTTATGATTTGTACCCCGCCCATCTGACTGGGTTGCCCCAGCCACTTTGGCCGGCTTTCAACATATATAAAAGCATAATAAAACACTGAACATCAAAAAATGTCCCTTTACATGGCTGCCTTCTAAAAGTCATATACTTATTTGTGTTGCATGCTTGAAATTTCTCACTTCTATATTGCTCTTTCATCGATTTTTGGTTATGCTTTCGCGTTCATGATATATCTCTTGCTTTTTGGACTATACACCTCTTAGAGATTTTTGAAATACTGCAGTAAGCAATTCATAAATTCCTTTAAATAAAATAAAATAAACTGAAGAGTGATTAGGTGCCGCAGTGGTTAGAGGGCTCGTCGTCACAACCCATTTATTTGCATGTCAGTTCTCCGAAGAATTGGGCCCATGGTGGCTCACAGCCTATCAAATGAACAACAATAAATATAACATTTTTAATTTAAAAAAAAATGTATTGGGAACAATAGGAAATGATCCTAATGTCAGCAACGCAAAAGGAAAATTGATTCAACACAGTACTAAAAACAATAGGGCTTTGCAAGGGAGTGGGCAGGGATCCACTGGATTTTGAGTTAGATCTGCTGCCATTGTGTGACAGCACAGGGCCTGATTTGATCTGGTTAGAATAATAGAATCATAAAGCTGGAAGGGACCCCAACCCCCTGCAATGCAGGAATCTGCCTGCCTCTGCCTGTTTTTATTTTTCCAAAAAAATTATTCATTTTATGTTATCAGACGACACAGCAATTCTTCAAGCAGCTCTTGTTTATTCCAAGGTCAGAACTGAACTGAAGAGCTCAGTCAGCCTGCTTATATAGAGCTCCAGAACAATGTAACTGTTGCAACTTTCTAAAACTATCCAATCACTGAACGTCACTTTCAATCCTTCATTTGCATACAAACTATCCAATCACTGAACGTCACTTTCGATCCTTCATTTGCATATCTACAGTATCCCCCTGCTGGCCCAGTACATAACATTTTATAACACAAATAAAGAACACAAACAGAAAAACAAACAATGCAAACAAATTTTTGTCATATCCTTATTTTTTCTAAACATTGTTAAGTGGGCTTCCCCAAGTCCCACCTATCTGATTTTCATTTTACTTCATCGTTAGCAGTTTACATATATCATAATTTCTAACCATCTTTTTTTTTATCACACTTAAAATAACTTCATATTTTATCACTTACAAATAATAGTATTTTAAAATACCCTATCTTCTACTTCTAACCCTACAGCCTATATCCACTTCCAAAGCTATTCTAAGATTTAAATATTAACATTTTTTTTTCAAATATTCCTTAAACTTCTTCCAGTCTTCTTCCACCGTCTCTTCTCTCTGGTCTCGGAGTCTCCCGGTCAGTTCGGCAAGTTCCATATAGTCCATCATCTTCATCTGCCATTCTTCGATAGTTGGTAAATCTTGTTTCATGGATGGAAGATGTAAGGCTAGGGGACATTTGGCAACTCAGCTAAACAGCTGCAAATATGTTTTAAGTGCATTATATAAATGTGACACTAGATGGTGATGGTGAGCTTATGGCAAATTCAATATATTTTTCAAAATGCTTCTTTAAACAGCATTTTCACAGCAGGTTTTTTCTTTTTATGTGTCCAGATTCCACTCCGGACTTGCATAAATTAAAACCACGCAGATAAAATACAAAAAAGCTAAATATATATATAAAAGGTCCTTTAAAAAAAACAACCTATAATAAAAATAAAACAATATTAAAAAAACAAAATACAGATGAGGAAAACAACACAGCACTGTTAAAACCCCTTTCTTTAAAAACAAAACAAGAAACCAGTCGGTTGCCAATGATCTGTTTCGAACTGGGTGAGGATGATTTAAAAGTCTGGGTATTATTTTTTTTAAAAAAAGGATTGGATCAAGGGATCTCTGGCCAAGAAGTCTCACAGCGGCAAAGCCAAGAATGTTATCACCCTCTTCTCTTGCCCAGTGCCACAACACAAATGCTGAGGGATTTGTTGGTGGAGGAGAACAATTTTCGCCGGATATTAAATCCTCCCTGTGGGAACAGATGGCTAATTGTTTCTTGCCACAGCCTAATTGCATATAATCTAAAATACTGGCTGGTCCCGTTTGGCTTAACCGGCCTGCTTTGTTTTGCGGTTGCCGTGGCAACCCCGGGATGATGCCTCCACTCCAAGCGAAGAACTGGAACGCCACACGATGGTGGAGATCATGATAGTAAGGCATCGGGGCAGTCAGTCAGATTCCTCCCCCTCTGAGTTTTACTTTGAGTCAGTGGGACAGGAATGAACTTGATTCAGGCTGCAGTTCCCACATAAAGCTGCTTGTGTGGGTTGTATCCAGCCCCATAGAACCAACATGCTTAACTCTGATTAAGGTTTGCCCTATCTCTCCAGAGTGGTGCATGCTCTGGTTATCTCCCGCTTGGATTACTGCAATGCACTCTACATGGGGCTACCTTTGAAGGTGAGCCGGAAACTACAACTGTTATGTACTGAGTTAAAAAGGATGCAAAATACAGCAGTCTGACTGGTCCTAGAACAATAGGACCCAGAATGCTGCAGTCTGATTGGTCCACAGGAGCCACCCAATCCAGCTCCAGGTGGAAGTGAATCCGCAACCTGATTGGCCTACAGGAGAATCCCGGAATTAGCCAATCACGTGGGGCCCATTTTGTAATTTGTAAATAAAGCAGATATTCTGGGGGAACTTCCATTCCTCCTCACCACTATGAGCTGAATAAAGAGCATGAAATCCACTCTCGACTCCGAGTATATTTCAACAACTAATCCAGAATACGGCAGCTAGACTGGTGACTGGGAGCGGCCACCGAGACCACATAACACCGGTCCTGAAAGACCTTCATTGGCTCCCAGTACGTTTCCGAGCACAATTCAAAGTGTTGGTGCTGAGCTTTAAAGCCCTAAATGGCCTCGGCCCTGGATACTTGAAGAATTGCACCTAAACATTAGGAAGAACTTCCTGACAGTAAGAGCTGTTCGACAGTGGAATTTGCTGCCAAGGAGTGTGGTGGAGTCTCCTTCTTTGGAGGTCTTTAAGCAGAGGCTTGACAACCATATGTCAGGAGTGCTCTGATGGTGTTTCCTGCTTGGCAGGGGGTTGGACTCGATGACCCTTGTGGTCTCTTCCAACTCTATGATTCTATGATTCTATGATTCTATGAATTGTCTCCTCTCCCATCATTCAGCCCAGACACTGAGGTCCATCACCGAGGGCCTTCTGGCAGTTCCCTCCCTGCGAGAAGTGAGGTTGCAGGGAACCAGGCAGAGGGCCTTCTCAGTGGTGGCGCCTGCCCTGTGGAAAGCCCTTCCACCAGATATCAAAGAGAACAACAACTACCAGACTTTTAGAAGACATCTGAAGGCAGCCCTGTTTAGGGAAGCTTTTAGTGTTTGATGCATTACTGTATTTTAACATTTTGTTGGAAGCCACCCAGAGTGGGCGGGGTATAAATAAATTATTATTATTATTATCATCATCATAATCATCATCTGAAGGCAGCCCTGTATTAGGAAGTTTTTAATGTTTGATGTTCTGTTGTGTTTTCATATGTGTTGGAAGCCACCCAGAGTGGCTGGGGCAACCCAATCAGATGGGCAGATGATGATGATGGTCATCATCATCATCATCATAATGGGAGAGTGAAGAACCAGCCTAGGTGAGCCACAGCAGAGGTCTCCTCTGGAATGGTAGAGAACCTTCCTGTTTCACAGCAAACTTTTCGTTTGCCAAAGAGAGAAGTGCAATGCCAAAAAGATTAGCTTGGAATCCACAACCGCAAGGGTTTTCTCATGTGCTTTGGGGCTGGAAAGGAATGTTATGACAACGATGGCGAAAACAGTGCTGAAAGGTAAACAAGAGTCCAGACCGTGGACAGGATCCTATTGTATCCGTCCTCCTGACCTTGCCTGCGGAGCTCAATTTGCCTTCCTTTGGACCCAGAGCTTGCTGGTCTTCCAGCTCTGACCCAGTTAGAGAGGCAGACAAATTCCAAATGGCACCACAGGAGAATTCTGAAGCAGATAAGACATTTCTCTCCCTCCCTCCCCGCCCCCCCCCCCTTTGGCAGGATGCAAAACAAGCACATTAATTTAAGGGCCTGGCTACATGAGGTGGCAGGATTTGGCCTGGTCCAGTCATTCTTCAGTGGATTTTTTGCAAAAATGCAGTACATAGCGCTCTGATCCAGAACAGGGTCATGGTGTTCTGGCGGTGGGAGTTTAAGTCCAATCCAAATCTATCCTTTATTTATTTAATATCATTTGTATCCTGCCTTCCTCCCAGCGCAGGACCTGAGGTGGCTCGCAGCATAAATTAACCCAGGTGTAAACAACTAACAACAACAACAACAACTTATTATTTGTACTCCGCCCATCTGGCTGGGTTTCCCCCAGCCACTCTGGGCAGCTTCCAACAAAGATTAAAAATACATCAAAATGTCAAACATTAAAAACTTCCCTGAACAGGGCTGCCTTCAGATGTCTTCTAAATGTCAGGTAGTTTTTTATCTCTTTGACATCTGCTGGGAGGGCAGTTCCACAGGGCGGGTGCCACTATCGAGGAGGCCCTCTGCCTGGTTCCCTGTAGCTTTGCTTCTCGCAGCGGGGGAACCGCCAGAAGGCCCTCAGCACTGGACCTCAGTGTCTAGGCAGAACGATTGGGGTGGAGACGCTCCTTCAGGTATACTGGGCCGAGGCCATTTAGGGCTTTAAAGATCAGCACCAACACTTTGAATTGTGCTCGGAAACGTATTGGGAGCCAATGTAGGTCTTTCAAGACTGGTGTTATGTGGTCTCGGCGGCCGCCCCCAGTCACCAGTCTAGCTGCCGCATTCTGGATTAGTTGTAGTTTCTGGGTCACCTTCAAAGGTAGCCCCACGCACTGCACTGCAGTAGTCCAAGTGGAAGCTAACCAGAGCATGCACCACTCTGGCGAGATAGTCCACGGGCAGGTAGGGTCTCATCCTGCGTACCAGATGGAGCTGATAGATAGCTGCCCTGGATACAGAATTGACCTGTGTCTCCACGCCTCCATGGATAGCTGTGAGTCCAAAATGACTCCCAGGCTGCGCACCTGGTCCTTCAGGGGCACAGTTACCCCATTCAGTCCTCCACACCAGCCCGCCTCCTGTCCCCCAAGAACAGTACTTCTGTCCTGTCAGGATTCAACCTCAAACAAAAACACACAATGAGCATAAATATTAGAAAACAATTAAATAAGAAACTGTATTGAAAACATTAGTGAGAACACTTAAAAGCACAAACACACAAAAAAGCCTAAGACCCAACCTAAGAAGACACTGTCACAACAGCCAGCTGTTGGCCAAAAGGCCAGGCAAGATTAAAAAAAAGTATTTGTCTCCTGGCCAAAGGAAAATAGAGAAGGAGCTGGGCTGTCCTCTTGTGGAAGGGAGTTCCACAGTCTGGGAGCAGCCTCTGAGAAGGCCCTCTCTCATGGCCTCACCAATCGCATACCTCCCAACATTTCTCCAACGAAAATAAGGAGGTCCCATTCCATAATGATAACTTTGCTTTTCATACCCCACACATCTTAATGGGTTGCCCCAGCCTCTCTGGGCAGCTTCCAACATACATGAAAAAACAGAACAAAACATTAAACATTAAAAAAAACCCTACCCTGTACAGGATTCCCTTCAGATGACTCATAGGTCAGATAGCTTAGGGCTGCCATATGTCTGGATTTTCCCAACCATTATCAGGATTTCAAAGGCAGAATTGACGTCCGGGCTGAATTGTCCTGAATCTTAGGCAAGTCAAATTTTTTGGCATTTTTGTAGAAACCCACCAAAATTGTTGAATTTTTTAAAAGAGAAAATTGCCCCCTGACGCCATTTTTACACCCTAGGGTGCAAGCCTAGGGTGTGCTGGTTTTTACTTTTTAAAATATGGCAACCCTAGGATATATCTCCATACCTTCCAACATTTCTTCAGTGAAAATAGGGACGTCATTAGGAAATGTGGGACATTCTGGGGTCAAATCAGAAAACCGGGATGGCTTCTCTAAAGCAGGGATGTCCCTGGAAAACAGGGACGCTTGGAGTGTCTGCAGTCGTAATACGGAGACCGCAGCCTGCCGCCTTTAAAGTAATGCATTAATGTGTGTCTTCCTTTCCCTTATTTTCCCACAGGCTTTTGAACAACAACCTGATAAAGCAAATTGCACGAAGATCCTTCGAAGGACTTGACAGCTTGAAATACCTGTAAGTGTCTGTAAGGAGGCCCAGTGTGACAACAGCCTCTGAACATTAGTAGCGGGAAAGTGAAACACTCCTTGTCAGATGACAGTTGCTTTATTGTATCTACATCCTGCTACACACATGTGCGTAGTAAATATTGAGCAGGAAAATAAATTGCAGGTGCATATTTTTTCTTAATTATTCCTATACCATTAGACAGGGCCTTCTTGGTGGTGGCTCCCGGGTTGTGGAATACCCTCCCTCCTTATTAGCTTTAAAAAGGAGCTTGTAAACATTCCTGTTCACCCAGGCATTTGATGGCTGAGAATTCCTGCTCCTGGCAACCACGAAATTTATCAGCTGTGAGGGTACACAACCATTTCACCCGTTATTAAATTATTTTGGTGGTTTTTAGGTTTTACACGTTTCAAGATATTTTAAATTACTTTTAAATGATTTAGTCATGTTGTTATGTTATTCTGACCTGTATTGTTGAACAACGTTTCTCTGCTCTGGTCTCCTTTGGGAGGAAAGCCCGGATATAAACTTAATTATTCAATGAATTAAGTAATTGATCAGCAGAACACAATTAGATAAACTGGCTTTTTCATGTCGCTAAGCCAGAAAAGAGGTTTGGATCATCCACTGCCTGCCCTGTGTTTTTGCATTTGCTTTGCCAAACTTCATACCCATCTCTTTTTCCCCTTGAGGGGACAGAAAAGCAGCTTGAAGTGTGTCTGATTTTTATTTTTTGAAAACTCTCGGGCAGGAAAAAGATTAGCTATGCACATAACCTCCACTCCCCTTCTCAGCAGGACTGGCGTCAGCAGCAGACATCCTCATTCAGCTGCCAAGGGGTCCTGCCCAGCGCTTTTGGCACCATTGCCCTGGGCCTCCCCTCCTCCAGGGCTCCTTCGTTAAATGAGCACCAGGTGGTCTTCGTTGCAATTGCACCCTGGAGTGACATTGCGGCACAGCGGGGCATGATGGGAAATTGCAACGGCAGCTGGCCTTTTGCTCATCCTCCTCTTCCAGCAAAATATTCACTTGTGTCGGGTGGTGGTGGGAGTTTATTGTCGCCAAGTGCTGCAAACACGGCCCGCAATGACCTGGGCATTCTAGTGCCGCCTTCGCCCATCTGAAGCCCGCCAGATTGTTGTGGACTACTGCTGCCTTGAAGGGACGCGGGTGGCGCTGTGGGTTAAACCACAGAGCCTAGGACTTGCCAATCAGAAGGTCGGCAGTTCGAATCCCCCCAACGGGGTGAGCTCCCTTTGCTCTGTCCCTGCTCCTGCCAACCTAGCAGTTTGAAAGCACATCAAAGTGCAAGTAGATAAATAGGTACCACTCCAGTGGGAAGGTAAACGGCATTTCCGTGCGCTGCTCTGGGTCACCAGAAGCGGCTTAGTCATGCTGGCCACATGACCTGGAAGCTGTACGCCGGCTCCCTCGGCCAATAAAGCGAGATGAGCGCCGCAACCCCAGAGTCGGCCACGACTGGACCTAATGGTCAGGGGTCCCTTTACCTTTACCTTACTGCTGCCTTGAGCCCCAAGCCAGCACCACTGAGAGAGAGAAATAAAACTTTATTCGCATTAGCCAATGGCCATAGCAACAGTAAAGCATTACAGTATACGCAGAAAAGGAAATTTGATATAAAAGCACAATTTAAAGTCCTGAAGCAGCAGTCAGTTAGTGGCCCTTATTCTGATTGCCCCTGCTATGAACCTAGCAGCCTTTGCTGTTATCTGCTCATTTTGATCTGATAAAAGAAAGGACATTGCGGCAGTGGCTGAGCGCCCTGGGATGGCTAGTACGAGTTTGGTGATGATCTCGTTCCTCAGGTCTTTGTAGAGCCAGCACCACTGAAGATCAAAATATCTGGAAGGAACCAAGTTTGAGGAAGGCTGCCTAGTGCTTCCTCAACCACGACGGGGAGGTTCAGACGCTACGGTGGCAGATAAATTTCTAAGGATGGAATCAAAGAATCATAGAGTTGGAAGGCGGGGGGGTCATCTAAGTCCAACCCCCTGCAATGCAGGAATATGCCGCTGACCCATGCAGGGATCGAACCTGCAACCTTGGCATTGTCAGCACCACGCTCTCACCGACTGAGCTATCCAGGCCAGCCAATAGTTACCTCTGTTTTGTTATTTATTTACCTATTGCCTGCCATTCACCCTACAGTCCCAGGGCTGGTTGCAGCATTGAAACACGACACTTAAAACCATTCAAAACAACTTACCACCATAAAAATAAGGGAGGTCCTCAAAACATACGCCCCGAGTGTCAAAAGCCAGGGTAAAGAGGTGCATCTCCGGAATTATCCAAAAGCTGTATAATGACGGTGCCAAATGCACCTTTGTGGGTAGGGGCTTTCACATTTTGGGGCCACCACCGAAAAGGCCCTCTCCCAGGCAATGCCGATACACAGGGCCCCGAACCTTTGAAGGTGGAGGAACTACCACAAGGCGTCCTCTGTTATCTCATGACTCAATAGGGTCTCTCAGGTATTTGGGGCTTGAGTCATTTAGGGCTTTAAGCACTAGTGCGAGTGGATTGAATTGGGCCCTGGAACAAACTGGCAACCAGAGCAGCTGTCTTAAAACATGGGTTAAGTGTGGTCTCAATGGGATGCCAGCCAGCAGTCTGGCTGCTGCCTTTTGGACCAAACTGGAGTTTTTGAGTCGTCTCCAAGGGCCACCTTAGAGTGCATTGTAATAATATGATTTTAGGCTGTTGCATCCAATGCAGTCCTCCTGTTAGCCAGCCAGAAAGCTTTTCTCAACCGATGTAATTTTATTCTCCTTTTCCGCTCTCCCTCTCTTTGCAAGCTACCTTTACAAGAATGAAATACAGAGCATCCAGCAGCATGCATTCAAGGGCCTTTCTTCCCTGGAACAGCTGTAAGTTGGCCGAGGTTTGTGTTGGAAATTGCATGGAGACGAGGGATGGAATTTCGCCTCTGGATTCCTGCCAGCCCCCTGAGACACCATCTGCAAGCGCTCCTTAGAGTCCCGAGAAACTGAGCTTTGATTGAAAAACGAAATAAAAGTAATATGTTTTTATTTATTTACTCTTAGGTATTCCTAGGCTGCTTTTCTGGGCAGCGCCGACTCAAGGCAGCTTGCAAACGTTTCTAGTTATCGTGGTGATAGAGCTACGTTTAAACATCTCCTGCTTTTTAAGCTTTGGTGTTGAGCTTTCTGTCACTCATGTTAATCCACGTAACTCGAGAATGATGATTTCAGAAGTAGATTGCTGCAGAGCACTGGTTGGGCAACTCCTAAAGATGATCTCCTTATCACGAAAAGCATCGCTTGCTAATTTCTGCTTTGCAAATGGCCATTCAAAGAACAACTGCAAGAGAGGTCTGAACCATTTGCTATAACATTCTGGCCAATTGACAACCCAGTTGCCACCTGTCTGTGAGGATCTTCTGGGGAAGATCTAGAATAATAGAATTGTAGAGTTGTAAGGGACCCTATGGGATGCAGGTGGCACTGTGGGTTAAACCACAGAGCCTAGGACTTGCTGATCAGAAGATTGGCGGTTCGAATCCCGTTGCTCAGTCCCTGCTCCTGCCAACCTAGCAGTTCGAAAGCACGTCAAAGTGCAAGTAGATAAATAGGTACCACTCTGGTGGGAAGGTAAAAGGCGTTTCCGTGCGCTGCTCTGGTTCATCAGAAGCAGCTTAGTCATGCTGGCCACATGACATGGAAGCTATACGCCGGCTCCCTCCGCCAAAAAAGCGAGATGAGCACCGCAACAACCCCAGAGTCAGCCATGACTGTACCTAATGGTCAGGGGTCCCTTTACCTTTACTTTAAGGGGCCCTAAGGGTCATCTATCCAACCCCCTGCAATGCAGGAATCTCAACTAAAGAGGCCTCTACTTGATGCCCAAAAGAACTACTGCCAGTCAATATTGAGCTGGACCAGAGGTTTTCGACCTTTTTGAGTCCACGGCTCCCTTGACCAACTACATTCTTTCCACGGCTCCCCTGTGGGCCTGAGGAACCCAGCTATGTCACCCCTTGCCTGCAGAGCTGGCAGCCCCTCACCCTTTTTCAAACACCCTCCCTTGTGGAGTGTTCCCTCAGCCTCCTTCCCCCTTTTCTTGGGAGTCTTCCACTGCTGCCACCCTAGTCTCTCAGCTGCCCTCACCCCCCAAAAAGGTGCCCCCCAAAGGCACCATTCGCCTGCGGAGCTTGTAGCCAGGGCTGCTGCAATAAACAGCTGTGCAAGCCTTTGGGGGGCAGAAATGCAAGAGGGCATCAGAAGAGGGAGGGAAGGAAAGAGGGACAGAGGCCAGGGTTGCCCACGGCACCCCTGACCATCATTCAAGGCACCCCAGGGTGCCACAGCACTCGGGTTGAAAACCACTGAGCTAGACATACCAATGACCGGACATAGTATACGGCAGCCTCTTAGGTTTCTCTTACACCAGGGGTCAGCAAACTTTTTCAGCAGGGGGGGCAGTCCACTGTCCCTCAGACCTTGTGGGGGGCCAGACTAAATATTGAAAAAAGAAATGAATGAATTCCTGTGCCCCACAAATAGCCCAGAGATGCATTTTAAATAAAAGGACCAATTCTACTCATGTAAAAACACGCTGATTCCTGGACCGCCCGTGGGCCGGATTTAGAAGGCAATTGGGCTGGATCCGCCCCCTGGGCTTTAGTTTGCCTTCCCATGTCTTACACCCACCCCCCTCCTCAGCCAGCCATGTTTTGTGTCAGGGTTAGAGCCAGCCACAGGTCAACAGTAAAAGAAGCAAATCTCCGTTGTCAGTGAAGTTAACTCTTTATTCAAAGAAACAAACATACAACTCAGTGGTCTTGCCCTTAAGTGGCAAATCCGAGATCTGAAGGTATTTGCCTTCCACCCTTTCTAAGGCGGCTCCTCTGCCGGATGTTTCCCAAGCAAATTGCATCTGCACACCTCTGCTATTCTCATAACTCTGTGCGTTCTTGGAGACCAGTGAGAAGGGCACTGGCAGAGGAAGAGAGGGCGGGGAGAGCGCACTGCCCCCGGCACCACGATCCTGGTGGGGTGCCATTGCGGCTGGGGGTCCCCCCTCGCTGGGCACCACACCCCTGGGACACGCATCATGAAGCTCCGCCCCGGGCTAAGGCGAGCTTGTCGCAGCAGGAGAGGCAGACGCCTTAGATCAGTGGTTCTCAACCTGTGGGTCCCCAGATGTTGTTGGACTACAAATCCCATCATCCCTGAGGTCTGGTCTTGCTAGTTAGGGGTGATGGGAGTTGTAGTTCAACAACATCTGGGGACCCACAGGTTGAGAAAGGCTGCCTTAGATTCTTCTGCAGTCTCTTGACCTCCTTCCTCTGCTTCAGCCTCCGTGTCTGCACTGCTTCCTGTCACAGGCTCTTCCTGCTCACAAAACCCTGTTGCCCCTTTGGGATCCATCATCTCCTCCCACCCATCTTTCCCCTCTGACCTCTCCCCAATGCCCACCACCAATCCCCTGGCTCTGAGCCTTCTTCCTCTGGGGGTTCCCTTGGGGAGGGGGTCCCCCGGCTGTTGTCTTCCACCTCTCCTCTGTGTCCCGCCCAGTCCCTGACATTTTGCTGAGCTCACACATCACAGCAGAGAGATGAATCCTTCACCTTGGGCTTTCTGACTTATTTTAAGTACAGATGCCTTTGCCTGCAATGTGGGCGAAGTTCACTGGTATTCAGGAAGTCAGAGCCCTAGCTGTCCCCAACCTAGTGTCTTCCACATCTGGTGGGACTACAAACCCCATCCTCCCTGGCCTCTGGGCTGCTGGGAATTGTAGTCCAAAATATATGGAGGGCACCAGGTTGGGGGCAGATGGGGTGATCTCCAGATAATAATTCTTTGAGTTAGAAAAACCCCAACAACTCCGAGATGACACAACAGCTCCAAAAATATTTGCTTTGTAAAAAAACAGCAACCCAGTCCTGTTGAGATGACGTAGTCCCTGACCAGAAATGTCTCGCAAGGCACACTAGATAGACAAAATAAAGAGCCGTGGGGGAGATGTAGGAAAGTATGTGCTCCTTCACAAATGATCTCATGTGCAGCACTGTGGCCAAGATCTAATCTCTCGCTAGCAAATATAATCAACGGCTTTGTAGATGATGTATTAGGAAGGAACGGTCCAGCACTTCTGCGCCCTCAACGAGCCGCTTGTAGTTTTCTTGAGAATAATCTCAGGAGTCTGCGGAATCAGCCTTTGCCGCAAGGAGTGGCTCTTTATGTTTTCATAAAACTTTCTAAATATACCATTTTTAGAGAGTCACGCTTCTGGCTCTACATGTGTCACAGCAGTTGTGCATTAGAGATAGAACAGTTCAAAGGAATGAGGAGCCCCTCTGCTCTGAGCCTCTGAAACAGGTTGTTGTTCAAATGTTATAGCCCTTTTCCCATCCTTTCCGTCAAAATTCAAAACTGTCTTGTAAAGCATTGAGCACACTGATGGACTGGCGGTCCATTTGAGTTCAGGTCTGCTGCAGGTTCATCATGCAGGAATATTTTGCATTCCTGGTCCCCTTTCTCCAGAGAGGAACCCATTTACCCATAGTGTTGAACGTCATTTATATAATTACTTTTACACCATCATTGCATTGTTTTTCACACCGGCCACAAACATTCATTTTCCGCCAGGCCTTTGGCTCTTAATTATCTATGTCCTCGAGTTAGTGGCATGTTTTAAGCCTGCCTTTTCAAAAACAGAATGTCTTTTATATTTTCCTTTGTTGCCTCCCCCTCTTTTTTGTCAGTTCATTTTTATGCATTTGCTTATATATTTTAAGTCGCTTTGAGTTACTTTGTTTAAAAAGCGACCAATAAATTTAATTCATAATAATATATTCGTAGTTGCTCGTTTAAGTCACAGCTTCCCAGATCTTTGCATGAAAGCATTCCGCATCCGCAGTTGCACTGCATAATGGGTTTTGTAGTTTTTCAGGCTGCATAAACAGTCAGTTGCATGCAGGCATAATGCACTCGGTGCATTGCATGGAATTGCAATGCATCAAATGCATTGAGTGAATCTGGGGCTCCTCTGTTCTATCCTGGCTCACAACCCCTGCTTTACTTGTGGCAAGCTAGGATGATCCTACATGCCCTTGGGGAATTCATGGTCTGTTCCATATGTTCTGTTTTCTTCTTCACCCCAGTTACCTGCATTTTAACAACCTTGAAACCTTGGAGCCAGAGACGTTTAGCGACCTGCCCAAACTGGAAAGGCTGTAAGTCATGAGAAAATCAGCAAGCGGTTTGTAGGTGTGACATTCGCGCTAGTCAATTTGTGGTTTGTGCAATTAGCTATTAGAGGTTACTGACCGTAACAGCTTCCCAAAGTGTCTAGCAGAGTTTCCCTAGCCGCAGACAACAAAAACGGTAGTCATACTCAAATGCACAGTCAAGAATTACAGTGCTACCTCGGGTTACAGACGCTTCAGGTTACACACTCTGCTAACCCAGAAATAGTACTTCGGGTTAAGAACTTTAATTCAGGATGAGAACAGAAATCACGCAGCAGCGGTGTGGTGGCACTGGGAGGCCCCATTAGCTAAAGTGGTGCTTCAGGTTAAGAACAGTTTCAGGTTAAGAACGGACCTCTGGAACGAATTAAGTTCTTAACCTGAGGTACCACTGTACTTTGTGCAAGCATTTGGCGTTTCAGTTACTACTATCTACAAACTATACAGTCCTCCTTCCTCTCTTTGGCACGGTATACAATGGTACCTCGGGTTACATATGCTTCAGGTTACAGACGCTTCAGGTTACAGACTCCGCTAACGCAGAAATAGTACCTCAGGTTAAGAACTTTGCTGCAGGATGAGAACAGAAATCGTGCTCCGGCGGTGCGGCAGCAGCAGGAGGCCCCATTAGCTAAAGTGGTGCTTCACGTTAAGAACAGTTTCAGGTTAAGAACGGACCTTCGGAACAAATTAAGTACTTAACCCGAGGTATAACTGTACTTTCAGTCTAGTAATAAACAGTCCTGATATCGCAAACTCATAGTATCAGCAGCACACTTTACCATACATGCAAACTAGCTGTAAACATGCGTACTAACAGCGTATGTGTGCTCTCCTCGTGCCTCAAATTGCAAACTCATCTTCCTCCTTTTAATTGCATCTCCAGCTGACACCAATTAAGCATGGAGTGCCACTCCCACACATTGAAGAAACTTCTGGAATGCTTTTTAAACTTAAAGGAACCGTATCTGTTTCGTGAAGAATGTATTCCTAACATTAACATCATGCCTAGCTTGGCCTGCTGAGAGGGGTGCTTGGAAACAGCACCCCTAGGTGTGTTAAAACTTCACCCAGGGACAGTCTCTGCCTGTCACTTGGGAGATGGCCTCAAAGAATACCCGGCTAACATTCCGACTCTCTTTACTTCCCCCCGTACAGCTTCTTGCACAACAACCGCATTTCCAGAATCCAGCCGGGCGCTGTCACCCAACCGGAATCGCTTAAACGCCTGTAAGTGGATAATCGCTGCAGCAAAGAACAATTCATCATTCTGGGTGGAGGCAAAAAGCTCGTCCCAACTGGACGCAGCTGTGTGGCTTTGCTAAATGTGGGAGACCCATGGTCGGTCCCACATAAACTTAACCTCTCAAGAAGCCATGTTGCTGGGTGGGCAAGATGCTAATTTGTTCAGCCAGCCTCTAATCCCCCTGTGCAACTGCCCCTGCCCCCCAACCAATTTCAATATGGAGTCACAAATCGCAGAAGGTCCAAGTTTCCATCCCTAGCTGTTATGTACTGAGTTGAATAGGACCCAAAAGGCAGCAGTCTGATTGGTCCTAGAACAATAGGATTAAGGATGCAGCAGTCTGATTGGTCCTAGAACAATAGGGTCCAGAATGCAGCAGTCTGATTGGTCCACAGGAGCCACCCAATCCAGCTCCAGGTGGAAGTGAATCCACAACCTGATTGGCCTACAGGTGAATCCCGGAATTAGCCGTGGGGCCTATTGTGTAAATAATGTATATAAAACAGACATTCTTGGGGAACTTCCAGTGTGGTGTAGTGGTTCAGAGCAGTGGACTTGTAATCTGGTGAACCGGGTTCGATTCACCGCTCCTCCACATGCAGCTGCTGGGTGACCTTGGGCCAGTCACACTTCTCTGAAGTCTCTCAGCCCCACTCACCTCACAGAGTGTTTGTTGTGGGGGAGGAAGGGAAAGGAGAATGTTAGCCGCTTTGAGACTCCTTCGGGTAGTGATAAAGCAGGATATCAAATCCAAACTCTTCTTTCTCCTCACCACTATGAGCTGAATAAAGAGCATGAGATCCACTCTCAACTCCGAGTATATTTCACTAGCATATCTCGTTTAAAAGATCTTGGCCCACCAAGCTAGAAAAGCGCTGCCTGAGATGGTGGGAGAACTCTACCCATAGAGAAGGGCATATAGGGAAGGGCCTCAGCTGATGATCACAGGGTCTGAGTCGGTTCATCTGGGGAGAGTTTTGGGGTCCTGAGTGCAAAGTCACCATTCCCGTGAGGCTACCGGGAAGTCTCTGGCAATTATAATCCCCACTTCTTCTTCCTTCACATCTTCGTCTCAGGCGGCTGGACTCCAACGCCTTGCTGTGCGATTGTGACCTGATGTGGCTGGCAGAATTGCTGAGGAAATTCACCGTGCAGGGCAACACCCAGACGGCAGCTACCTGCGAGAACCCAAGGGAGCTGCAGGGGCGCTCCATCGTCACCCTGACCACCCAAGAATTCAACTGTGGTGAGCTCCCTGCCACAGGCACCGCAATATCGGTTTTGTTTATCTCGTTGGCATCCAGTGCCTCGCATAACCTTGCCGTAACTTTAAACTTCACCCACCCCTTTGAAGAATCATTAACCTCTGCATCAAGCCACCTTGGTGCTGTAGGAGCGTTTCATGGCCATCCTACCTGTTATGTACTGAGTTGAATAGGATCCAAAAGGCAGCAATCTGATTGGTCCTAGAACAATAGGATTCAGAATGCAGCAGTCTGATTGGTCCTAGAACAATAGGATTCAGAATGCAGCAGTCTGATTGGTCCTAGAACAATAGGACCCAGAATGCTGCAGTCTGATTTGTCCACAGGAGCCACCCAATCCAGCTCCGAGGTGGAAGTGAATCCGCAACCTGATTGGCCTACAGGAGAATCCCGGAATTAGCCAATCACATGGGGCCCATCGTGTAAATAATGTATATAAAGCAGACATTCTGGGGGAACTTCCATTCCTCCTCACCACTAGGAGCTGAATAAAGAGCATGAAATCCACTCTCGACTCTATTTTACTACCCAGAATGCCTTGCTCTGAAGAAAGACACACACACACACCCAGTCCTTCCTAAAGCAAAGCAGGGAAAGAGATGTTGGCAGATCATCCGATTTAATACATGACGTGGCCTGAGGGCGCTACTGCCGGTTTACCCATACAGCCCAGCAGAGGCGCCAGCTTGCAAGGGAGACTGGAAGGAACAATGTCCCGTGTGTGACTTCACGCATGACATTTACCTCCGATGTTCTGACATCCGGACACTGGGAGGAGCCAGGGGCGGAGCCAAATGCGGCCATCGCAAGGCTTCAGTAGCAGACAGCTCCTTTGCCTCCTCCTGGCGCCATCACCAGCGGGTGGCTGCTTCAGCGCTCCTTCGTCTCCATGGAGGAGGAGGAGGAGCCAGCCTCTGAAGCCATGCTTCAGTCGGCTCCACGCTTCGCCTCTGTGCTTTTTGGACATTGGGCCCGCTAGCCCACAAATATTTGGGCCCCCCGAAAGAGCTCGTCTCCCAGGAGCTGGCACGCTGCAGTCCCACTTTGCTTTTGCACCATCCTGGTAAAGAGCAGTGATGGAACTGGTGGTATCACATCATCACCTAACTGCTAGGTCCGTTCCTTGCTAAAGATGGGGGATAGGAAAGGAAATGGAAGCTGCGGGGATGAGAAGATATGCCACCATCTTGAAGAGCCCAAAACCATCAAGGGGATGGAGTAATTACCTTGTGGCTTAGGGCCCTCGTATTTACGGGACCGCCTTTCCTGGTATGCCCCGCAGAGGACCTTAAGGTCCATCAATAATCATAGTTTAGAGGTCCCGGGCCCTAAGGAAGTCAGATTATCCTCCACCAGGGCCAGGGCCTTCTCAGTGATGGCTCCGACCTGGTGGAATGCTCTGTCCCATGAGACCAGGGCCCTGCAGGATTGAACTTCCTTCCGCAGGGCCTGTAAGACAGAGCTATTCCGCCTGGCTTTCAACTTGAACTTAGCCTGATCTTTTATTCCCCTTCCTTCTCTCCCTCTCCCCTTTTTATGAAGATTACCCGCTCTGGGATCCCACAGCTAATTCTCCGCTGGTCTCCTCGCTGGCTCAAATAAGACTAACTTACCCAGCTAGACCTGGTGATCGTCTAATGTTTATTGGATGGATTTCCCCCCTAAATTGATTTTTGAATTCTGAATTTATTGTTATTCACATTTTATACTGTATTTTATGCTGTTTTTGTTGCATCAATTAAGTGTTTTAAATTTGTTGTTAGCTGCCCTGAACCGGGAAGGGAGGTATATAAATAAAAATTTATTATTATTATTTATTATTACGCTTAAAGGCTGCAGGATCTGGGGCTTTTGGGTTCAGAGAAAAGGCGAGTAAGTTGACCTGCTAGAACAGGGCAGTCCAACTTCTCAAGCGGGGCACACTTCGCGGTCTTTTTCAGAGAGGCCCCGCATCACGACCGAGCCTCAAGACGCAGATGTCACCCTGGGCAACACCGTCTATTTCATCTGTAGAGCAGAAGGTAACCCCAAGCCCAAGATCATCTGGCTCCACAACAAGTAAGTCTCACACAATTTTCACCATAGCTGTCAACTTACAGATTTGAAAATAAGGGACCAGCAGCCTCGAAAATAAGAGATCAGCAGCCAAAATAAGGGATTTTGCGAGCACAGGCATGTTCAACTTCTGAGCCCCCCTGAGCAAAAGGCAGAAAGCCCAGCCAGCAGCCAAACGAAGCCTCAAGCGGTGGTTCCCACAGCGCAGCAACCCAGCAAAGGGGATGCAACAAGTAAAACTACCGTCACCTCTCCGCTGGGAAGCGCTGAGCAAAGGCGAGTCCCCAGGCAACGCGGCCGATTTGATCGGCACAAGGCATGCAAGCTCCACCCCGCAGTCATTCTTAGACTCCTTATTGGGTGAGCAACGCAGCCAAGCAACACAGTTGGAGCCTCCCTCCTCCCTGGCCGGCAGGGAGGGAGGGAGAGGAACTGCTTCCTTTGAAACCCGGGAAATTTAAGGGACATCATCAATAAGGGACAGCAGCGGGACATGGCACTGGGATAAGAGACTTTCCCGCCAAATAAGGGATGGTTGACAGCTGTGATTTTCACCCAGCTGAGCCAGAATGCAAGGGTGCTCTCTCCGGAGGAGCACAGGCGTAAACCAGTCTGGCTCTGACCTGACCCTCCCCTCAGAGAATCTTGGGGATTGTGCCTTTGGGCTCACCATCTTTAAAAAACTCTGACACGCGAGGAAGAAGGGCTGCGGAGGGAGGAGGGGAAAGCAAGGCTCAAGCACAAGTTATTCAAGTTAAAATTAATAATAATAATAATGAATTATTTATACCCCACCCTCCCCGGGCAGAGCCAGGTTGAGGGCGGCTAACACCAGTAAAATTACAATAAAAACATAATGTGGGGGGGAGAGAAAAACAATTTAAAATGCAGGTTAAAATACAATTTAAAATGCACCCTCATTTTAATAGTAGCCCAGAGATCAAAACCGTAAGGGGAGGGAAACATGAGGGTCAGACTGAGTCCAAACCAAAGGCCAGGCGGAACAGCTCTCTCTTGCAGGCCCTGCGGAAAGATGTCAAGTCCCGCAGGGCCCTAATCTCTTGTGACAGAGCGTTCCACCAAGTCGGGGCCAGTACTGAAAAGGCCCTGGCCCTAGTTGAGACCAATCTAACCACCTTGCAACTTGGGACCTCCAAAGTGTTGTCATTTGTGGACCTTAAGTTCCTCCGCGGGGCATACCAGGAGAGGCGGTCCCGTAGGTACGTGGGTCCTGACATTACAGCCAACGTTAGTGGCAGTTCTGGATGTCTTGCCCTCGGTAGAGGACAGTCGTCGTCCCCCACCTCACACTCTTCTCTCCCCACATTTCCACATCAAATGCAGGTGCAGAGCAGGCGGCAATGTTCAGGACAGGAGCGCAAGGAAGCTGCTGTCACAATACGCAAAATTCTAGGACTACTTCAAAAACTCCATCAGAGTCCAAATATCAAGGAGTTCTGATTTCTGAGCAGCTCCCGTCCCTAGCTTTACAGACACTTACCGTATTTTTTGCTCTATAAGACACACTTTTTCCCTCCTAAAAAGTAAGGGGAAATGTGTGTGCATCTTATGTAGCGAATTGCAGGCTGCGCAGCTATCCCAGAAGCCAGAACAGCAAGAGGAATTGCTGCTTTCACTGCACAGCGATCCCTCTTGCTGTTCTGGCTTCTGGGCTTCAGAATATATTTCTTTTCTTGTTTTCCTCCTCCAAAAACAAGGTGCGTCTTGTGGTCTGGTGCGTCTTATAGAGCGAAAAATACAGTATGTGCATATCTATCTCTTGAGTTAGCGTATCTAGGGATGCCCCTGGCTGACTCCTGGTTAGGCTGAGCTAACGTGACAGTTTCCTGCTCCCAGGAGTTCCCAGATTCGGAGCGTTCAGTTCTTCCTTTCTGTTTCTCAGCAACGAGATCGACATGCAAGATGACGGGCGTCTGAACCTCCTGCAGGACGGAACATTAATGATCCAAGATACCAGGGAGTCGGACAAAGGCGTCTACCAGTGCATGGCCAAGAATGTTGCCGGCGAAGCAAAGACCCAAGAAGTTGTGCTGCGCTACTACGGCCACCCATGTAACGGCTTTTAAAGATCCTCTGAAATTTAAGAATTGCCGCTGCATCCGTTAGAGAGCAAGCAGCCTTATGCTAAGTCGGACGCATTGGTCCATCAAGCTTAGTACTGACTACACTGGCTGGCAGCAGCTCGCTAGGGTTTCAGGCAGAGGACATTTCCAGCCCCACCTGGAGATAAAGGTAAAGGGACCCCTGACCGTTAGGTCCAGTCGTGGCCGACTCTGGGGTTGCGGCGCTCATCTCGCTTTCTTGGCCGAGGGAGCCGGCGTACAGCTTCCAGGTCATGTGGCCAGCATGACTAAGCCGCTTCTGGCAAACCAGAGCAGCACAAGGAAACGCTGTTTACCTTCCCGCCGGAGTGGTACCTATTTATCTACTTGCACTTTGACGTGCTTTCGAACTGCTAGGTTGGCTGGAGCAGGGACCGAGCAACGGGAGCTCACCCCGTCGCGGGGATTCGAACAGCCGACCTTCTGATCAGCAAGTCCTAGACTCTGGGGTTTAACCCACAGCGACCAAGGGAATAACTCCAGAACCTTCTTCATGCAGAGAAATCTACTGCTGAGCTCAGTCCCTTTCCATTTTAAGAGATGGATGGTGGAGAAATTTGGTTCAGTATCCTTCTAGTATAAACTAAGCACTCTCATTCATTGTGATTCTCGACTGGTTCAGAGTGGTTCAGCAATAAGTCAGGTGTAGAGAACCTGTGGCCCTTCAGTTGTCATAGAATCGTAAAGTTGGAAGGTACCCAGGGGTCATCTAGTCCAACCCCCTGCAATGCAGGAATTAGACTCCAACTTCCATCAGTGGGCAGCCAGTGTGCTCAACGGTCAGGGTTGATGGGAGCTGGAGACCTGGAGAGTCACAGTTTTCCCACTCCTGCTCAAGGCTTAATTCCTTTGTGGTGAAAGCCCCACATACTTTGTATTAGGAAGTAGAATGGGAATCTGTCGGTTTTAATAGTGCTGGTAAGGAGACTTTGAAAACTCAGGGTCGTGGGTTTGAGCCCCATATGGGGTGAAACTTTCCTGCATTGCAGGGGGTTGGACTAAATGACCTTTGTGGTTCCTTCCAACTCTGCAATTCTATGATTCTGTGACTGCATTGGGTCCGTACCTCTTTGTCGCTAAGACCACTAGACAAGCCTGCTGGTTCAGACCCAAAGCTTACCTATCTAGTCCAGAAATCTGTCACTCCCCTATCGACCTTCATGCACTCTCATTCCCTTCTTTAACAGAGGGAGAATAATGACTGTCCTACCTTATAGGGCAGGGGACGTGGGTGGCGCTGTGGGTTAAACCACTGAGCCTAGGGCTTGCTGATCAGCAGGTTGGCGGTTCAAATCCCCACAACGGGGTGAGCTCCTGTTGCTCGGTCCCTGCTCCTGCCAACCTAGCAGTTTGAAAGCAAGTCAAAGTACAAGTAGGTAAATAGGTACCACTCTGGCAGGAAGGTAAATGGCGTTTCCTTGTGCTGCTCTGGTTTGCCAGAAGCGGCTTAGTCATGCTGGCCACATGACCTGGAAGCTGTACGCCGGCTCCCTCGGCCAGTAAAGCGAGATGAGCGCGGCAACCCCAGAGTCGGCCACGACTGGACCTAACGGTCAGGGCTCCCTTTACCTTTACCTTATGGGCCTGTTGTGAGAACATGCATTCTGAGCACTAGATAAATGCTAAGCACCAGAAACCAACTCTCAACACCCAGCTCTTGTTTCTCTTTTGCTTTCAGCCAAACCCAGCTTTGTGATCCAGCCCCAGAACACGGAAGTGCTGGTTGGGGAGAGCGTCACTTTGGAATGTGGGGTCTCCGGGCACCCTCTGCCCCGCGTCACCTGGGTGCTGAGCTCAGGGTCTCCACTGCCCCAGGACCCTCGCTTCACCATCACCAGCTCCGGGGGGCTGTACATCCAAAACGTCACCTTCTCGGACCAAGGGCAGTACAGCTGCAACGCGAGTAACAGCGAGGGCTCCATCCAAGCCACGGCCAACGTCATCGTGCAAGGTGACCAAGACACACACAGTAACCGCCGGGCACAGGTGGGCGGGAAGTTGTGCCAAAGTCGGGAAGATCTAGGTAAAGGTAAAGGTACCCCTGCCCGTACAGGCCAGTCTCGACAGACTCTAGGGTTGTGCGCCCATCTCACTCAAGAGGCCGGGGGCCAGCGCTGTCCGGAGACACTTCCGGGTCACGTGGCCAGCGTGACATCGCTGCTCTGGCGAGCCAGAGCCGCACACGGAAATGCTGTTTACCTTCCCGCCAGTAAGTGGTCCCTATTTATCTACTTGCACCTGGGGGTGCTTTCGAACTGCTAGGTTGGCAGGCGCTGGGACCGAGCAACGGGAGCGCACCCCGCCGCAGGGATTCGAACCGCCGACCTTTCGATCGGCAAGCCCTAGGCACTGAGGCTTTTATCCACAGCACCACCCGCGTCCCACACTCGGGGAGATCTACCTCGGAACAAAAAGTATCAGACGTGAGAAGGGCCTCCTGGCTGAAATCCATGCGTTTCTGAAACTTTCGCCCAACCGTCTTGATTCAAAATGGCATTGATCTGCAGCCAAACCTGCCCCTCTTCGCAGGGACCGCCATGCAAAATTTGGTTATGATGTCTTAAGACGTGTCCAAATGCAAAGAAGTTTCCAAAATAGACAGGCGCCGCCCAGCTTGGGTGGAGGTTATGCTCTGGGCCTTTGCACGTATAAGAAAAAATTGTATAACTGGGGAGCCTAAAAAGCATCTAACTAATGGGTAGGCAAACTAAGGCCTGGGGGCCAGATCCGGCCCAATTGCCTTCTAAATCCGGCCCGCGGATGGTCCGGGAATCAGCGTGTTTTTACATGAGTGGAATGTGTCCTTTTATTTAAAATGCATCTCTGGGTTATTTGTGGGGCATAGGAATTCCTTAATATATATTTTTTTCAATATATAGTCCGGCCCCCCCACAAGGTCTGAGGGACAGTGGACCGGCCCCCTGCTGAAAAAGTTTGCTGACCCCTGATCTAAATGCTCACTTTTTCTGCTCTTCAGAAATCTCTCCTGCTCACTCTCCACACAATTCTCTCTTCAACTAGATGCCTGTATAGCCGTTTTGTCCTGATTTGCCTGAACAATGCTTTTGCAGAGGTTAAACCAGGGATAACGGTAAAGGGACCCCTAACCATTAGGTCCAGTCGTGGCCGACTCTGGGGTTGCGGCGCTCATCTCACTTTATTGGCCTAGGGAGCCGGCGTACAGCTTCCGGGTCATGTGGCCAGCATGACTAAGCCGCTTCTGGCGAACCAGAGCAGTGCACGGAAACGCCATTTACCTTTCCGCCGGAGCAGTACCTATTTATCTACTTGAACTTTGACATGCTTTCAAACTGCTAGGTGGGCAGGAGCAGGGACCGAGCAACGGGAGCTCACCCTGTTGCAGGGATTCGAACTGCTGACCTTCTGATTGGCAAGTCCTAGGCTCTGTGGTTTAGACCACAGCGCCACCCGCGTCCCAGGGGTAGTCAACCCTTTTATACCTACTGCCCACTAATGCATCTTCCTTGATGGTAAAATTTCCTTACCGCCCACCAGTGCTCGATGGAAGGAGGATTCAGCTTGTGCCGTAGAACCCCCTACTGCCCACCCAGAATCCTGAAACGCCCACTAGTGAGCAGTAGGGACCAGGTTGACAACCTCCAAGTTAGACAATGTCCAGTTCTGGGTGGAAAGGGATTTTTTTGCCATTCTCGAAAGGCCTGATTTCTGTTCTTTTTTCCCCTCCCTCAGATACTCCTAAGTTTCTGACCATCCCCACCGACCAGACCGTAACAGAGGGTCAAAGCGTTGACTTTCCCTGCTCCGCAGAAGGCCGTCCGCTTCCAGTCATCGCCTGGACGAGAGCAGGTCTTCTTTGTTCTCCCTATTCTTCTGTAATGATTTGAAGACTCCAGAAGCTGTAAACATGCAGCATGCATAGTACCCAGCCTTCATCAGTTTGGTGCCCTCAGGACGTTTGGATTACAACTTCCCTCAGCCCCGGACAGCACAGAGGTGATGCGAAGTTGCTATCCAAAACCTCTGGAGGATCAGGCTGGGTTGCTCGGGTCTATCACTCTCCCTCAGAGGTTGAAAGACCGAGAGGCCACAAAGGCTCTTTGCTTGCCTGCTTTTAGCTTTTAGCTTTTAATAATCTGGGCCAATGGTGTATTCACATAGATGACCTAACTGCAGCTATCACTGGGCAACTGCTCTCCCGTGGATCAACAGGAAGTGGGTTCTTTCAGCACTGTGTGGAGTAACCTCACTGCATAGGTAATTCTGCCAAGAGATCCCAGGGCACAATGTGCCCTGTATAATGCTCACGTGCCAAGCTAGTGCCCCACTCAGCCTTTCCAAAGCTCAGGCCAGTGTGCTTTGAATTGGTATGTTTCTGAGTGACTGGAAGCGGCCTCCGAGACCATATAACACCGGTCCTGAAAGATCTACACTGGCTCCCAGTACATTTCTGAGCACAATTCAAAGTGTTGGCGCTGACCTTTAAAGCCCTAAACAGCCTCAGTCCTGTATACCCGAAGGAGTGTCTCCACCCCCATCGTTCAGCCTGAGGTCCAGCTCCGAGGGCCTTCTGGCTGTTCCCTTCCTGCAAGAAGTGAGGTTGCAGGGAAGCAGGCAGAGGGCCTTTTCAGTAGTGGCACCCACCCTGTGGAACGCCCTCCCATCAGATGCCAGGGAAATAAACAACTATCTGACTTTTAGAAGACATCTGAAGGCAAGGCTGTTCAGGGAAGTTTTTCATGTTTGATGTTTTAATGAATATTCTGTTGGGAGCCGCCCAGAGTGTCTGGAGAAACCCAGGCAGATGGGTGGGGTATAAATATATTATTATTATTATTATTATTATTATTATTATTATTATTATTATTGGCATCTTAAGGGGTCATAAATAACCAGATCCACACCATCCATTCAAAGCACATCCAATGCACATTTAAAGCACGTGACATCCCCCAAGCAATCCTGCAAACTGTAGTGGCCCCCTTGCAGAGCTACAATTCCCATCCCCTGTAACGAACTACAGTTCCCAGGGAACCACTGCCTTAAAACAGCCCCAGTGTTCCTCAGAACCAGCACCAAGCCTTTAGCACCTAGAGCTACGCTGATGCATTGTGGGAAATAAAAAATGTGGCTTGGGCCATCTTCCCAGGGCTGCCACCACACCTCATCAAGAGCGCCCAACTAGAGCCAGCCTTGCCCACAAGAACTCAGCCCAAACATGGCCGCCGCCTTACGGGATGTCGTTGTTGTTAGGTGGTCCGTTGCCAAGCGACCGGAGACACAGCATCCTCTCCACGGGCACCCTGAGGGTGGTCCGAGTGGCCCTTCACGACCAAGGCCAGTACGAATGCCATGCCATCAGCGCCATTGGGGTCCGAAGCTCCCCTGTGCAGCTCTGGGTGACTCCGCGAGGTATGTTTGGTCGTTCATCTTCTGTTCCACAAATCGCTTTTGCCTCCTGTGGCCCTTTGAGCTTCCTCCCCAGCCCTTATAAGAAAAAACTGCTCCTTTTCCCTTATGGAGTATCCAAGAGTCTGCAAACCAAACCAAACCAAACCTGTTTAGGGAAGTTTTTAATGTCTGATGCTGCATTGTTTTTAATATTCAGTTGGAAACCGCCCAGAGTGGCTAGGGAAACCCAGCCAGATGGGCGGGGTATAAATAATAAAATATTATTATTATTATCCGTATAGAGTCCTTAAAGTGGGTCCCCCTATCCGTTGGAGAAAATAACAGAGGCCAACCATAGTAGGGTGGCGCTGTGGGTTAAAGCCTCAGTGTCTAGGGCTTGCCGATCGAAAGGTCGGCGGTTCGAATCCCTGCGGCGGGGTGAGCTCCCATCTTTCGGTCCCAGCTCCTGCCCACCTAGCAGTTCGAAAGCACCCCTGGGTGCAAGTAGATAAATAGGGACCGCTTACTAGCGGAAAGGTAAACGGCGTTTCCGTGTGCGGCTCTGGCTCGCCAGAGCAGCGATGTCACGCTGGCCACGTGACCCGGAAGTGTCTTCGGACAGCGCTGGCCCTTGGCCTCTTTGAGTGAGATGGGCGCACAACCCTAGAGTCTGTCAAGACTGGCCCGTACGGGCAGGGGTACCTTTACCTTTTTTTTAACCATAGTATATTGAGAAGCAAAGCGGTTAGTAAGCCTGATCTTTATTAAGCTGGTTGCAACAGGGTCCCCACTCCCCACACGCTGGAGGGAGGAGAGAACTCCGAACAATGGTGTGCAAGCCCTTATATAGACTTTTGAAATTGCCCATCCTGTAGACCACCCCCCTGAAACATCATACAAACATCACAGAAGGAGGCGGTCTACAGCAGAAATCCTGCCTGCCAGGATACCTGATAATGGTCACTGATTGCTTTACCTGGGCAGCCCGGTCATTCTTTTGTGATGGTAAATACTTCAGTTCCTGAATCCAGGTCACAGGCTCACCCTATTCGTACACAAATACGCCCTTAAGACAGGTAAGCAAAAGACAATGGAGAGGCTTTCCCATTCACTTCCTCCTTGCGGAGAAATATTTGAGGTCAATTTGGGAGAGTCCTGTACTATTTCGGACACGTGGTTTATATACTTAGGCGTGTATGTGTGCCTTGTACATTTATGAACATTTATTTTATATCTGAGACCTTGGAATTCTTATAATTCTTTCTTTGGTAATCCTCACAGAACTCTAGCCCAATGGTTGCCATTAATTTGATTTGATAATGAACTGATTTTAGAATGCTGTATTATTTAACTGTTGTTAGCCACTCTGAGCCTGGCTTCGACTGGGGAGGGTGGGATATTGTTACGGTAAAATCTGGGTGCGAGGCTGCTCTGCCACCCAGCTCGTCGGACTAAGTCCGTGGGTCCCTGCGGAGGAAAATGAGCTCAGCCGGAGACAGGAGCAAACTGCAGAAGATCCCAGTTTATTGCGCAACAGGTTCAAGGCGAGATTGAACAGTGAGAAAGGGGTGACATGAACTTTTGAAACTTCCTCCATGTCCCAGAATACAGTGCAAAATACATCCCAGTTACATCATGAATACATTAAGAAGAGGTTGGGTTACACAGATTACATCATGAATACATTAAGAAGAGGTTGGGTTACATAGGATTAACATATGGAGGAGGGAGGGGGGAATATGCAGAGCTGGAGATATGTGCAGATAAGCACATCCTGAGTACCGGTGATGAGAAGACAATGGTCCATGTATGCATAGTCTGCCACCTGGCATTGCCCAGAGGAAAGGCTTGGCAGAGTGATTTGACAGGATTAGGGTCTTGACACCTTGCTTGAGGGATTATGGAGGACAGGGGAGGTGTCACGGAGTCCTAGAGAAATTGAGCAAATTGGCACGTTGATTTTCTATGAATTTTACAGATTTTAGTCCCTTTTGACATTGACAATTGGAAATAAATGGATATATTGTAGTGAAGAAGGAGGTGAAGAAGACATGCCCCCCCCTTCCATATCAGATATAAATATAATTTTATTATTATTATTATAACATTCCTGACCGAGAAGTTTGGGGTGTCTGCCTGACTCTTTCCTCTTCGCCCTAAACAGTGATTCCGGTCTTCCTTCACCCCCCGCAAGATATGGTGGCAGAGACTGGACAAGACATCGAGATCACCTGCGCAGCCCAAGGGGATCCACAGCCCACTATCACATGGGCCAAGGTACCTGAGTGTTGATCGATGCACTTTGAACACCTGTTGCCTTGAGGCCTGCCTGCCTTGGATGGGGAACCCACTGCTGCTTCTGCAAATGCACAATATATTTTAAACACATTTGAAGCGCGCACACACACACACACAGGATCCCGGGAACTGTAGGGTGCTGAGAATTTTAGGCCTGTAAGGGGTAAAATACAGCTCCCAGTTGGGCTACCAAAAGTTTGTGGACAGAGAGAATGGTGGACTGGATGTGCATAGCCTTTTCCATACCACCTCCAGTATCCAGGCAGGGAAGCAACGGTTATTTTGGGTCTCCAAAAAGAGTTCAGGCAGCGCAGACATCCCTAATCTGAAGCCCGGCCCTCTGTCCCAAATCTCAAAGAGAACTTTAAAGAGTGCATGCGAAGAAACACAGCCCAATGTGCCATGCGGCCGTAGCCTGAGATGACTTGTCTTTTGCTGCCAATCAAATTTTTGCAATGCCTTTGCTGACATCTGGTGGCCAGCTGGGTGAGACGCTGTAGCCTGCAAGCCCTAGTTTGCGAGTATTCTGGTGGCTGTCGAAGTGTATCGGTTCACACAACCGTTTCTTCCTGGATCAAAGTCAGCCTGAATTGGTTTTTTTCAGGAGACTTGCCATGCCGAACAAGCACCCCATGCCCACTTTGGGGATCAATGTGTCCAATTTAATCTCATTTTTTTTTCTGGGGAGGTACAATTTGTTCCAGGACGCGGGTGGTGCTGTAGTCTAAACCACTGAGCCTCTTGGGCTTGCCGATCAGAAGGTCGGTGGCAGTTCGAAAGCATGCCAAAAAGTGCAAGTAGATAAATAGGTACCGCTCCGGCGGGAAGGTAAACAGCATTTCCGTGCGTTGCTCTGGTTCGCCAGAAGCGGCTTAGTCATGCTGGCCACACGACCCAGAAGCTGTACGCCGGCTCCCTCGGCCAATAAAGTGAGATGAGCGCCACAACCCCAGAGTCGGCCATGACTGGACCTAATGGTCAGGGGTCCCTTTACCTTTATATCACAAATGGAGATGCGGGTGGTGCTGTAGTCTAAACCACTGAGCCTCTTGGGCTTGCCGATTAGAAGGTTGGTGGCAGTTCGAAAGCATGCCAAAAAGTCCAAGTAGATAAATGGGTACCGCTCCGGCAGGAAGGGAAACGGCGTTTCTGTGCGCTCCTCTGGTTTCGCCAGGAGTGGCTTAGTCATGCTGGCCACATGACCCGGAATAACTGTCTTCGGACAAACGCCAGCTCCCTCGGCCAGTAAAGTGAGATGAGCGCCGCAACTCCAGTCGTCTGTGACTGGTCTTAACCTTCAGGGGTCCTTTACCTTTACAATTTGTTCCAAAACAATTTTTTTTGCACATGCAGATATCCACTGGAGGAAAGCAAGTGCCTGCACACAAATATCAACCCAGGCAATAATAATAATAACAATAATCACTCTGTTTTGGCTTTCTGACTCAGTCAACACATAAAAGAAGACTGGAAGGGATAAGTTCTAGTTTTGAATGCACTTCCACATTAGTAAAAGTCTTTTATAAAAATAAATAAATCAACCTTTGAAATAGAAAATACTGATTTTCTATTTGCATCGTGGTTTGCTTGTCTTAACACAGAGGAACATTCACACATGTGATACACACCCCCCCCCATGCATTCCCACCCCATTCTCCTGTGTGCATAAAAAGATAAAGGGACCCCTGACTATTAGGTCCAGTTGTGACCGACTCTGGGGTTGCAGCGCTCATCTCGCTTTATAGGCCGAGGGAGCCGGTGTACAGCTTCCGGGTCATGTGGCCAGCATGACTAAGCTGCTTCTGGCGAACCAGAGCAGCACACGGAAACGCCGTTCTACCTTCCCGCTGGAGCGGTACCTATTTATCTACTTGCACTTTGATGTGCTTTCGAACTGCTAGGTTGGCAGGAGCAGGGACCGAGCAACGGGAGCTCACCCCGTTGCAGGGATTCGAACCACCGACCTTCTGATCGGCAAGTACTAGGCTCTGTGGTTTAACCCACAACGCCACCCGTGTCCCATCCTGTGTGCATAGCCTGCGCCAAAGCTGAACCTAGTCTATCCAAGCTCCAAAACCTCTTTCCCTTGCATCTCAGGAAGGAATTCAGATCACAGAGAGCGGCAAGTTCCACATCAACAGAGAAGGGACCCTCTCCATCCGAGACCTGGGGATGGCTGACCAAGGGAGGTACGAATGCGTAGCCAGGAACACTTTTGGGTTTACTTCCAGCACCATGCAACTGACAATCACAGGTGAGAGCAATCTTCCTTTGCATCTGCAGTTTTACCCAGCCTTCCCAAGCTGGCGCCCTCCAGCTGTTTCGGACTACAACTCCCACTGGCTGGCGCTGATGGGAGTTGTAGCTGGAGGGCACCAGATTGGCAGAGGCTGGTCTAGTTGGAGCCAGTTTGCATGGCTGGCTTTTCTGCACCCCTGTACCCATATACAATCCATACCAACATGCAATCCTAGATCTACGTTTCCTTTTATTTTAAAAAAATAATTTTTATTTTATTTTAAAAAGAAATAAATGTACAACAAATTCAATTGCAAATCCATTCTCTGAATCTTGAGATTTTCTCCCACCCCTTCCACGGGTCCTGATATGAACATTTGCATCTGCATATCAATCTGTTATCCACTTTTTTTATCCATCTGAGTTGTCCATAGTTTACCTTACAAGTGAGATTAAAATCCTCTAGATCTACATTTTCTAAACAGGACTGTCACCCAGTTACAGAAGCCCTAGTTGATTAAACATGTACATTTTCTAGATGATTGATTAGCCGGTTGATTAAATCTGCATACATTTGCAAAATATTCCCCCCCCCCCCCATAAAATGAAAAGGATTCTTTGCAGATCCCTGCCTGTAGCCCCTTCTCTGGGTGACACAATGCAGCAGGGAGCATAGGAAGCTTTCTTATGAGTCACACCATTGCTCTATAGCTCTATATTGTCTACACGGACAGGCAGCAGCTCGATGGGGTTTCAGGTGGGAGTCTTTTCCAGCCCAACCTGGAGAAACCTTTTAGAATCATAGAATCATAGAAGAGTTGGAAGAGACCACAAGGGCCATCGAGTCCAACCCCCTGCCGAGCAGGAAACACCATCAGAGCACTCCTGACATATGGTTGTCAAGCCTCTGCTTAAAGACCTCCAAAGAAGGAGACTCCACCACACTCCTTGGCAGGAAATTCCACTGTCGAACAGCTCTTACTGTCAGGAAGTTCTTCCTAATGTTTAGGTGGAATCTTCTTTCTTGTAGTTTGGATCCATTGCTCCGTGTCCGCTTCTCTGGAGCAGCAGAAAACAACCTTTCTCCCTCCTCTAGGTGACATCCTTTTATATATTTGAACATGGCTATCATATCACCCCTTAACCTCCTCTTCTCCAGGCTAAACATGCCCAGCTCCCTTAGCCGTTCCACATAAGGCATCGTTTCCAGGCCTTTGACCATTTTGGTTGCCCTCCTCTGGACACGATCCAGTTTGTCAGTGTCCTTTTTGAAACACAGATCTCTGCCACCAATGTGTGCAGCGCAGAAGGTTATGCTAAAAAGCAAGGGAAAGGCATTTACGGGTGCAAGAAAAAGCAAAACTACTCTTATTGTTCTGACATTTTCACATTCCAAGCAAACTCAAATATGTGCTAGGAACTGGTGTATTGGGTGGTAAGGTTACTGTTTTCATTTATTTATTTTTTTACATAATATTTTATTAAGTTTTACAAAAGACATAAATCAACAATAAACAAACAACCTCACAACAAAAAATAAAAAAACAGAAAAATAAACACTACAACACACAAACACACAAAGCAACAATATACAACAAAGAAAATAAACATGTTAAAAACAATTTTTGTCTCCTTGTATTCTTTACATTAACTTATTTCTCCGACTTCCCCAGACCTTCCTTCTCTGTATTCCAAATCAAATATTCTGTCTGCAAATTCTTTCCCTCTATCATATTTTAATTTTCTGATACTCTTGAAGTCTAATAGATAGTTGCATTTCCTTAAATCTATTAAGATATTAAATCTTTCTCTATTCACTTTTTCGCTAATAACCATTCACCCTCAATCCGATGTCATCAAACATTCATTGTTTTATAATATTTCTGTAAATAGTCTTTAAATTTTCTCCAGGCTTCCTCACCGTCTCACAACAGGTTACTGTTTTCAAGGCAGATGATTCTAAAATGGCAGTGGTTTAAATTTTGATTTTTTTCCCCACCACCACCACCGCCACCTTTGTGGTTTTAAAAAAGCTACGAACGTTGGCAGAAGCGGCGACACCTTTGTCGCGACCTCAATCCAGGAAGCCATCAACAGTGTGGACCACGCCATCAATTCTACGCGCACCGAGCTGTTTAGCAAGTAAGACCGTTTGGAGAATAAACTCACATTTACGGGGGCAGGTGGGAAGGCCACACAGATGCAGAAGCCATTTTGTGGGGGGAAGGGCAGTTTTGTGGTCATTTCCTACCCGGGCTGGGTCTAGACAAATCAAAGAAGCGATTCAGTTAAACGTGTTGCAAATTTCATACAGAGAAATCGGAAAACGGGACTTCACAGCGCCGTCTGGTGTCACAGTGTTATAATGCATGTTGTTGTTGTTGTTTAGTCATTTAGTCGTGTCCGACGCTTTGTTACCCCATGGACAAGAGCACGCCAGGCACTCCTGTCTTCCATTGCCTCCCGCAGTTTGGTCAAACTCATGCTGGTAGCTTCGAGAACACTGTCCAACCATCTCGTCCTCTGTCGTCCCCTTCTCCTTGTGCCCTCCATCTTTCCCAACATCAGGGTCTTTTCCAGGGAGTCTTCTCTTCTCATGAGGTGGCCAAAGTCTTGGAGCCTCAGCTTCAGGATCTGTCCTTCCCGTGAGCACTCAGGGCTGATTTCCTTCAGAATGGATAGGTTTGGTCTTCTTGCAGTCCATGGGACTCTCAAGAGTCTCCTCCAGCACCAGAATTCAAAAGCATCGATTCTTCGGCCATCAGCCTTCTTTGTGGTCCAGCTCTCACTTCCATACATCACTACTGGGAAAACCATAGCTTTAACTATACAGACCTTTGTTGGCAAGGTGATGTCTCTGCTTTTTAAGAAAGGTTTTATTTCCACAAGCCTCGGGAGAGAAATACAAGTCACAGAACAGTTTCAAAATAAAAGGAAATTGCATATCTTTTGTTAAGTTTCATTTTAGTGGGGGGCGGGGGGAAATCATTAATGCGGCAATGGCTTAGATGCTGTCTAAGTTTGTCATTGCTTTTCTCCCAGTTATAATGCATATAAAACACTTTATCTTCACAAATGTAGCAGAGTCCCCAATTGTCACTCGGCCAGGGACTTCACGGGAAGTAGGAATTCCCACGCAAATGGAAAAGGAAGCAGGAATGGCTGCGTTCCGCCTGTCTGTCTATGGTCAGGAATGGACATGAGCCAAGCAAATTCAACCTTTCACATCACTGTTTACTTAAGTCTGCAAACAACTCATACCGTATTTTTCTGTGTATAACACGCCCCCATGTATAAGATGCTGCCTATTTGGGAGGTTCAAACTTAAGAAAATGGGGGGGAGATTGCCCAGAGTTGTTGAGATTGGGGGGGGGGGGACCAGAGTTGTCGAGCTTTTTTAGGGGCAGTATTGCTGAAAATCATTCACCCGTCTGACCTGCACTGCCGCAACCGCAAATCACCAGCACTATTGCCGCAGCAGCGACAGCAAATAAACACTAGCCCTTTTCGCAGACACCAAGAACACCACTGGCAATCTCCAGCTAGCAGAACCAAACAATCCCATGTCACCAATATGCACTGGCTATGTATAAAGCGCATTCCCCCCATTTTTTAGCATTCTTTTTTTGGGGGGGGTTTGAAGCTCATCTAATACACGGAAAAGTACGGTAGTTTTCACGTTTCCTCGGCATGGAAACGAACATAAACAGTTGTATAACCCACACTGAATAGCAGACAGCAAGACAAATGATTCAGTATTTTTCAGAAACCAAACTGCAGCAGAACAGAATCGGCGCTGATTGTGACGGATGCAAGTGGAAGTGGAAACTGCCGTTTTCTCGCTTCCCTAACTGAAAGTAAAAATAACAAGTGGGAGCTGTGACAAGTTGTTTTTTTCAGGCTACTCTATTCCACTCTCCTCCCCTAGCTTTCTATCTCCTGCCCCAATAGTCAGCCAGCATTGGGTGACCACTGAGCATGCTCAGTCATCCCTGGGTAGCTTTGGGGATCACCCCCCCCCACACACACACCTCTAAGGCTATAATCCTATAAGCCCCATTGAACTGAACAGGACTTTCTTTGGAGTAGAAAGGTTGTTTATCCCCCTGCATGGCCTGGGGTTCCCCCAAGACTGCTGATATCGCCCTCTTGTGGAGGGGAGGAACAGAGCCATTTTGGCTGCAATAAGGACCAGCACATTTGAGAACTCGGATTGCTGTTAGTATCTCAGCCGATAATGCTGAGGCTTTTGGAAAATGCGATGGCGCTTAAAAATGGCTTTCTGTCCTCTCCGGACAGGCGACCCAAAACTCCTAATGAATTGCTGGCTCTTTTCCGTTACCCGCGGGATCCGTACACCATCGAGACAGCTAGGGCCGGAGAGATCTTCGAACGGACCTTGCAGCTCATCCAGGAACATGTGCAGCAAGGCTTGGTTGTGGACATGAACGGAACAGGTAATAAAGACACCACTGAGCCATGAAAGCATGTTATGTGTTATGTCTCTGTTATGGCGCCCTAGATACGGAAATCCCTCCCACTAGAGGACTGCTTGTCCCCCATGTTAGCAGCTTTTCAGTGTCAAGTCAAGAGGTGTTTTTCCCACCCTCCAGGTGTATAGGAGACTAAGTTAAGAAGCTGGTGTGTCTGCTTCTAAGATTCCATCCTAGAATTGCTTTTCTGGTTTTTATTTGGACGTAGACTGCATTCTAATAAAATGCTGAGAATGTGTTGCATTTGAACGGAATCTTCATTGGCCTAGAAGCCTTTGGGTTGAGGACCTATCGGTGGTCATTCCTTTGCCTTAAGAAGGCATACCGTATTGGCCTGAATATAAGCCTCACTTTTTTTTTTTTTAATGATATTTATTAAAAGTTTTATAATTACAGGGGGGGAAAGGGGGGGAAAGAAGAAACACAGTATATATATATAAAAAGAGAAAATAAAAAAATTAAGAAATACATCAAAAGTAAAAGCAAAAAAGAAAACAATGCCTCCACCCAACTAGAGAAAAAACAAAAACATTTAAAAACACATCCATTTTTCACATCTCTATCCTTCAATGACTTATTTCCTCGACCTCCTCCCACCTCCCTTTTTTGTATTCCAGTTAATAATTAAGTCAGCAAATCCTTTCCATCTTTCACTGCTTACTATCGTTTAATTATCTTAATCTATTTTAACCTTATCTTCCCATCAAAATCTAAAAATTTATCTATACTTCAATCTAAAAAAACTTAAAGCTTAAATCCTAAAATCTTAAATCCTTGTCATATTTCTACTGAAGTCGTATAAGTTCATTCCACCATCTCCCAACAGTCCTTAATTATGCTATATTACTCTAAATAATATTTTTAAAAATTCCAATCTTCTTCCACCGTCTCTTCTCCCTGGTCTCGGATTTTGTCAGTCTTTTCTATCAGTTCCATATAGTTCATCAACCTGGTGCTCTTCTATCCGAGGCTCTTAACTCTTCTCCCTGTCCTGTCTGCAAGTTTCTTTTAGTGCCAAAAATTAAGTCCCAAAGGGCTTCCTTCTTAACAGCTCCTTGATCCCATCTCAGCAAATTTGCCCATACTCCATATTCAAAGTTGTAATCCAAAAGATGTTATAAGCCTCACTTTCCCCCCAAATTCCAATTGTGAAAAGTTAAAGTGTGGCTTATATTCACGACCTTACACTGTCGGCAAAGTGGCGTGGCTCTCCCCCCCCCCCCCGGGGAAGCAGCCCGGGGGTGCAGGGCAACAGTGTCCAGCCCACCCACCGCTCCCAAGCTTTCCCCAAGCTGTTGGAACAAAGGGGGGGGGACAGCAAAGCGGTATGGCTCCCCCCCAAGAGCAGCCCAGGAGCGCACGGCAAGGGTGTCTGTCACATCCACGGCTCCCAAGCCTCCCCCAAGCTGCAAAATTTGAAAGGTGTGGCTTATTTGCGGGTGCAGCTTATATTCGGCCTAATACGGTAGCTCATATGTAATTAGAGTTTCCCTCTGAAGGACTAGGCATTTGCTAGAAACTTTAAAAATAAATATAAACCTGTGAGGGTTTAGGGAAGGTTCCAGATATCCTGGAATTATTAGCCTCACAATCTGGTTGTGAGATTTGCAATATTCGAAAAAGGTTTTGTAGCGAATGCTTGTTCTGATTCTAATCCATTGGGTGACGCTCTGGGAGTGGTCTTTCAGGGTACCGCTACAACGACCTGGTCTCCCCGCACTACCTGAACATGATCGCCAACCTGTCCGGCTGCTCTGCCCACCGCCGCACCCCCAACTGCTCCGACATCTGCTTCCACAGGAAGTACCGGACCCACGACGGCTCGTGCAACAACCTCCAGCACCCCATGTGGGGAGCCTCCCTCACCGCCTTCGAGCGCCTGCTCAAGCCGGCCTACCAGAACGGGTTCAACCTGCCCAGAGGCTTCTCTCTGGCCGACGACTCCCGGGAGCTCCCCCTGCCGCTCCCTCGCTTGGTCTCGACCGCCATGATTGGCACCGAGACCATCACGCCCGACGACCAGTTCACTCACATGCTGATGCAATGGGGACAGTTCCTGGACCACGACATGGACCAGACCGTGGCGGCCATCAGCATGGCGCGCTTCTCCGATGGAGCCTCGTGCAGCCAGGTGTGCACCAACGACCCTCCCTGCTTCTCCGTCATGATCCCGGAAAACGACCCGCGGGTGAGGAACGGACACTGCATGTTCTTCGTCCGTTCGAGCCCCGTGTGTGGTAGCGGGATGACCTCTCTGCTGATGAACTCCGTGTACGCCCGCGAGCAAATCAACCACCTCACCTCGTTCATCGACGCATCCAACGTCTACGGGAGCACGGAGCACGAGTCTCTGGAGCTACGGGACCTCAGCAACCAGAGGGGGCTCCTGAAGCAAGGGCAGGTGGTCCCCAGCTCCGGGAAGCACCTCCTCCCCTTCGCCGTGGGGCCTCCCACCGAATGCATGCGGGATGAGAGCGAAAGTCCCGTCCCGTGTTTCTTGGCCGGCGACCACCGAGCCAACGAGCAGCTGGCCTTGACTTCCATGCACACCCTGTGGTTCCGGGAGCATAACCGTGTGGCCGCCAAGCTCCTGGCCCTGAACCCTCACTGGGACGGGGATACCATCTACCACGAGGCTCGGAAGATTGTGGGGGCCGAGATGCAGCACATCACGTACTCGCACTGGTTGCCCAAGATCTTCGGGGAAGCCGGGATGAAGGTCTTGGGGGAGTATAAAGGCTACGAGCCCAACACCAACGCCGGCATCCTGAACGCCTTCGCCACGGCCGCCTTCCGCTTCGGCCACACCCTCATCAACCCTCTCCTCTACCGGCTCAACGAAACTTTCCAGCCCATCCGGCAGGGCCACCTCCCTCTTCACAAGGCTTTCTTCTCGCCGTTCAGGATCACCCAGGAAGGAGGCATCGACCCGCTTCTCCGCGGACTCTTTGGGGTCCCCGGGAAAATGCGAGTGCCTTCCGAACTCTTGAACATGGAGCTGACCGAGAAGCTCTTCTCCATGGCCCATTCCGTTTCTCTGGACCTGGCAGCCATCAACATCCAGAGGGGGCGTGACCACGGCATCCCCCCTTACAACGATTTCCGGGTCTTCTGCAACCTCACGTCCGCACAGGAGTTTGACGACCTCAAGAACGAGATTAGGAACCTCGAAATCAGGGAGAAGCTCAGGAGGTAGGCGGCCCAGCCAAAGGGCACCAGAGAGGTCAGCGACAATTGTAACCAACCCTCCTTTAGGTGTCTCCTTTGTGCAACAACCAAACTCCAGCCCTCCTGTTTCTCCCCCTGACCCCAGCACATGAGACCATTTACTTCTGTTGCTCTAGGTCAGGCGCAGAGAATCTGTGGCTCCAAATCTTGCTGGGCAACAACTCACATCTTCCCTGATCGTAGGCCCCACTAGGAGAGGCTGATAGGAGTCCTCTAGCCTCTTGAGGCTCACAAATTATATTGCCCTTAGCAACAGAAGTGAATAACTCATCACACAAAGGGATTGTAGTGTTTACATGCCTCCGTTCCATGTCAGGCTGCAGTCCATAGCAAGCGTTGACTCAGTCGCTGCAAGTATCTTGAAGATTGCCCAAGGTATATCTGCACTGCAAACCTATCCTGGTTTTATGCTGCTTTAAGAGTCAAATCAAGGGACGCGGGTGGCGCTGTGGTCTAAACCACTGAGCCTAGGGCTTGCTGATGAGAAGGTCGGCGGTTCAAATCCCGCAACGGGGTGAGCTCCCATTGCTCGGTCACTGCTCCTGCCAACCTAGCAGTTCGAAAGCACATCGAAGTGCAAGTAGATAAATAGGTACCACTCCGGTGGGAAGGTAAATGGCATTTCCATGCGCTGCTCTGGTTTCGCCAGAAGTGGTTTAGTCATGCTGGCCACATGACCCGGAAAAACTGTCTGCGGACAAACTTCGGCTCCCTCGGCCAGTAAAACGAGATGAGCGCCGCAACCCCAGAGTCGTCTGCAACTGGACTTAACTGTCAGGGGTCCTTTACCTTTTTAAGAGTCAAATCAGATGTGACAGGAGAGACTGGTGATTAGATATCCTTACTTTTTAAAACTTTTTTTTTCTAGGAGGGAGACTGTTTTTATCAGAGTGTCTGTGGCGGTGGAGGGGACTATTTAATCCCCCCAACACACCATTTCCATATACTGAGCAAAATACAAGTACCTGTATGGACACTCCAGAGTTTCAGACTGTGCTTCTGGAACCCTATGCATGCAAAACAGATGCCCTATCACTGAGCCACAGTTGTTCCCAATTTGTATTAGAGAAACAACATGGGGGAGGGCTGATACCTCCTACCCTGGCATTGCCCCTCTGATCAAACATGGATCCCCACACACTGGCTTCAAAGCAGCAGCAGCAGCAACCACAACAATATGGCAGAAAGATCTTAACATGGATCTGCCATGTCTGTAATGCCTCTGTTGGCCCTGATCTGTCATGGCTTCCCCCAAAGAATCCTGGGAACTCAATCAATTTCCTTTATTCGACCGATAGTCAGAAATAAAACATTACACAATAATTATAAACTATAACATCATAGGGGTACATAAATAAGGTAGGGCCACAGTACTAGAACTCTCACAGGTAACCCACATCAAAGCATTCAATTATACGCTTCCGACGCTTGAGTGCCAGGAAAAGGAATTTAGCCACTGACAAAGTTGTTTGATCCTGGGAACTGCACTTTGGTGTGGGTACTTCAGCTTCTCCACTAGAGGCACCCTGGCCCTTCACAGAATTACGATCTCCCCTCAGGTCTTTTTAAGCCATACCGCAGATACCCTCCTAGGTCAGTATGGGGAAGGGACTGTGACCCTCCAAATGCTATTGAACTACAGCTCCCATCATTCCAGACATGGGCCGTGCTAGTTGGGGGCTGATGGGAGTTAGGTAAAGGGTAAAGGGACCCCTGACCATTAGGTCCAGTCGTGACCGACTCTGGGGTTGCGGTGCTCATCTCGCTTTATTGGCCAAGGGAGCTGGCGTACAGCTTCCGGGTCATGTGGCCAGCAGGACTAAGCTGCTTCTGGCGAACCAGAGCAGCACACAGAAACGCCGTTTACCTTCCTGCCAGAGTGGTACCTATTTATCTACTTGCACTTTGACGTGCTTTTGAACTGCTAGGTTGGCAGGAGCAGGGACCGAGCAACGGGAGCTCACCCCGTCACGGGGAATCAAACCACCGACCTTCTGATCGGCAAGTCCTAGGCTCTGTGGTTTAACCCACAGCGCTACCCGCATCCCAGCTGATGGGAGATGGGGTTCAGCAAAATCTGCAGGGCCACAACATTCTCTCTCACACACACACACCAGGCAAGCTTTTGCTCCTCCAGCTGATCTCTTTCCCCTCTCCCTCTGCAGTTTATATGGAATTACAAAGAACATCGACTTGTTTCCTGCCCTGATGGTGGAGGACCTTGTCCCGGGCACCAGAGTGGGGCCAACACTCATGTGCTTATTAGCGACTCAGTTTCGAAGACTCCGAGATGGAGACAGGTAAGCCAAGCCAGGTCCATTTGCTATTCCATCTGAGCGAGTTGTTCTTTTGATTTGGAGAACCCTGAGGGTTTTGACGTCTCCCCGTTGGATCCTTGAGGGCTTGCCTTTTGGGGTTGGGTGAGGTTGCAGACGTGATCTACTCCTACAACAGCTGTTCCCTGCCAGCGGAGAGCAGCACACAGTCACAGCCCTCAGTCGCCAGGGCTCCAGATGGGAATGGCAACCAGTCCACCAGCACAAATCAACTGGATAGCTCGGTTGGTTAAAACAAGGTGCTGATAATTCCAGGGTTGTAGGTTCAATTCCCCATATGGGGCAGCTGCATATTCCTGCGTTACAGGGGGTTGGACGAGATGGTCCTCCGGGTCCCTTCCAACTCTATGATTCCAAGGACTAGATGTGCAGCCTAGGAATCATTCTGGACTCACAACTGTCCATGGAGGTGCAGGTTAATTCTGCGTCCAGGGCAGCTATCTACCAGCTCCATCTGGTACGCAGGCTGGGACCCTATCTGCCCGCAGAGTGTCTCTCCAGAGTGGTGCATGCTCTGGTTATCTCCCGCTTGGACTACTGCAGTGCGCTTTACATGGGGCTACCTTTGAAGGTGACCCGGAAACTGCAATTAATCCAGAATGCGGCAGCTTGACTGGTGACTGGGAGCGGCCGCCGGGACCACATAACACCGGTCCTGAAAGATCTCCATTGGCTCCCAGTACATTTCCGAGCACAGTTCAAAGTGTTGGTGCTGACCTTTAAAGCCCTAAATGGCCTCGGCCCAGTATACCTAAGAAGCGTCTCCACCCCCATTGTTCAGCCTGGACACTGAGGTCCAGCTCCGAGGGCCTTCTAGTGGTTCCCTCCCTGCGAGAAGTGAGATTACAGGGAACCAGGCAGAGGGCCTTCTCAGTAGTGGCATCTCCCCGGTGGAATACCCTCCCAGCAGATGTCAAGGTTTATGAAGTTTTTGACCTATTTTTAAGGAAATTCACGAAAAAAATCATCACTTCCCACATGGGTTTTCCCTGACATTTTTACTGATTTTCGTCTATTCTGCCCGGACGCTATTTCCGACAGACAAATCCTGGATATGTCTGAGAAATCCCAGACGTATGGCAGCCCAAGTGCAAGGTATTTGTTTGTCTATAGACATATTTGTCTATAGTGATATCTCATTCACCTGTATATAAACACCTGCTGCTGTGCTTGTGTTGCGATAAACCTACATGCATAAACATTTCACATTTACCAGCCTGTACACCGGAGATTAAGAATCTTCTGATAAGAATTTTTATTAGTTTTCAACTACAATAATCCAATAATAGCCTCATTATAACAATGCCAAATCATAATACAATTATTAATACCAATCATTCAGATGCCAAATTATGCAATTTAGGTGGCACCCTGAGTGCTAGTATTGATGGTTTGATGATTTACTTTATTTCTGCGTTCCAAAATCTTATTAATTCCAATTACACTCCAGTCAAAACAACAATCCTTTATACAACAACTGCAATTTTAACTTCCACAAAGAAGTCACACTTCTTTGAAGCCTCACTCACTTCGCAGAGTGTTTGTTGTGGGGGAGGAAGGGAAAGGAGATTGTTAGCCGCTTTGAGACTCCTTGGGGTAGTGATAAAGCAGGATATCAAATCCAAACTCTTCTTCTTCCTGAAGACCAAAGGCTCCCCACCTTGTCCTTGCATCCCTTGCTTGCTGTTTACGGGTCCATCGCTGATGCTCTTGCCTGCAATTTCCCCCATCAGGTTTTGGTACGAGAACCCAGGTGTGCTCAGCCCTGCCCAGCTCACGCAGATAAGGCAGGTGTCTCTCGCCCGCATCATCTGCGACAACAGCGACCACATCAGGCAGCTGCAGAAGGATGTTTTCCGGGTCGCAGCCTACCCACAGGGCATGGTCAGCTGCGATGAGATCCCGGAAGTGGATCTGCGCCTCTGGCAGGACTGCTGTGAAGGTAACGTGATGAGGACGGGGGGTGGGGATTGTGGGTTTTGTTTTTGTTATGTTTTTTTAAATAATCTTTATTAATTTAAATTATTTTTATTATTTTTTAATAATTTTTTATTCAAAATTATAACAAGACATATTATCCAAAAACATATCATCCTTGTTCCCCCCCCCCATTTTTCCTCCCTCCCCCCTCCCACACAAAAGGCTTCCTTTTCAGGATGAAATGAAGCCTGAACACGTCACCCTCCATCTCCCTCTGCTCAGAAGCCGCTAAACATGGAACACTAATTTGATAAATATTTTTGGGAAGGCCATGTGTTTCTGAGCTTTACATTAAAAAAAAAAAAAGTTTTAATTTATACTTTCCAAGTTTATACATTTGATTAATTTAACAATCAATTTAACATTTCAAAATTTGACTTCCTTCCCCCTCTTTCTTCTGCATATCCAAATTCCTTTCATTGCTCCTTTAATTATCGGTTGTGCATATATACCTGTCAGAGAACTGCCATCAGTGCCGGAGGGAGAGAGCAAAAGCCAGAGGGATTCCAGAGAGCGTCCCGGGATTGGGAGAGGCAGCCCATCTTCTGGGGAAGAGAATCAGCGTAGCACCAGTGGAGAAGGGGGGCAGATGGGGGAAGCGGCGAGGCGGTCCCATGACTCCTTGCCGGGGACCAGTGGGGAGAGTAGAGGTCCTCCGCTGCCTACGCCCTCCTTGCGCAGAAGGCTTTCGCGCAGAGAGAGTAGGAGAAGACTAGGCGTCAAAGAGCTTCTTTGCTGGAAGAAGTTTAAGAAACGCCCGCTGACGGATTCTGCCAGCGACTGAGACAGCCACGGGTGAGTGGCTGCCCGGACAGAAAAGGTTCACTCAGGCAACCCAGCCAGGTGTTTGCACCGGCTTACGCACGAGCAACCCCTAGAACCACTACAGTACCCTGGCAAAACTGCAGGTTATTACAATAATCCTGCCAGTGTTTTTATCTGTTTACAATTTATCTGTAAATATTCAATAAACCATCACCATTATTTTACAAAAAAGTTTGATTTCTTGATTTCCTTTTCTTTAGGTAAGTTTCGCCATTTCTGCATATTCCATGAGGGGTTGTTTTTTTGGCAAAAATCTAGACTGCTCATAATGATTTGCCTCTTTTAATACAAATTTCAACCTATTTGCTAATATATTTACAAAAAAGTTTATAATCATCATTCAACAGAGATATGTTGATAATTTTTTAGCTGCTCAGGCGCTCTGACTTGTTTTGGAATCAGAGTTATATAAGCATTCTTCCAGTGTTTCTGAGCTTTTCAAACCCTGCTGTCTCAAACTCACATCTTCTTCTTCCCCCTAGACTGCAGGACCCAGGGCCAGTTTAGGGCCCTTTCCCAACAGTTCCGAAGCAAAAGATCTTCTGGCTTCAGCTACCCAGAAGAAAACCCTTCCAAGGCCAAGCCTGGGGATCAAAGGTGAGCTGCAGACTGGTGACTTTTTCTTCTTTTATTTGATTTTGTGGGACTGTTCAGGGATGCAGGAGAGGATTAGCAGAGTAACATTCCCCTTTTAAACTCAGCGGATGCGTTTGCTCAGGCTCGCTAAAGCCTCTATAATAACTGTTCTGGTATTTCCCCCTTAAAGGTAAAGGGACCCTTGACCATTTGGTCCAGTCGTGACCAACTCTGGGGTTGCGGCACTCATCTCGCTTTATTGGCCGAGGGAGCCGGCGTACAGCTTCCGGGTCATGTGGCCAGCATGACTAAGCCGCTTCTGGCGAACCAGAGCAGTGCACGGAAACGCCGTTTACCTTCCCACCGTAGCGGTACCTATTTATCTACTTGCACTCTGATGTGCTTTCGAACTGTTAGGTTGGCAGGAGCAGGGACCGAGCAACGGGAACTCACCCTGTCACAGGGATTCAAACCACCGACCTTCTGATTGGCAAGCCCTAGGCTCTGTGGTTTAACCCACAGTGCCACCCGCGTCCCTGTTTCCCCCTTATTCCCTCATAAAAGATAAGACACGACACAGTCTTCTCTAAAAGTATAAAAAGAGTTTACTCACTCACATTCTGTTCACAATCGGATCCCAGAAAGCAGACTTAGCTTAGAAAAGTAACATACATCTAGAAACTATCTCATAAGGAGACAGTCCCTTTGTCCTCTCTTGGCTGGAGGCCAAGAGAGCATCTTTGGCTAAGCAGATGTTGCTTCTTCGATGAAAGTAGTCTCAGAGAGAGAGAGGGCTGCCCTGCCCTGTGCTTTTGTCGTTACCTGCACAGGTGAGGCCACACCCACCTCTAGTCACATGCAGAGGAAGTCTGGCCCAGCCCAGAAGGAAACAGGAAGTTTACCTCCTAGCTGGACAAACATTCCTCCCCATGTGTAAGCATGTTCACTCTAGGAATTTTGTACTTGACTGCTCTTGTGTTCCACATCCCACAGATTTTAGAAATATGAATTTATAGCCATACCAAATACACATCGATGTAGAGAGATTACTCTGAATCTCAGCACTCCCCCCCCTCAATTCTCTCCATAAGTCCTGTTGTCAACATTTTCAACTGCATATTATTTCGTAATCTATATTTTATGTCTATCCATATTGTCCATAGTATTTGTTACATCACAAGTGAGATTAAAATCCTGCTAATGTTTTCATCTGCTTACAGTGGTCTCCTAAATAAATTATAAACTTTCCCCATTCATTCTTGTCCAATTTCTTGTCTTCCTGGTCTCTGAGTTTCCCGGGCAATTTTGCCATTTCAGCGTAGTCTAACAGCTTAGTTTGCCATTCCTCTCTGGTAGGGGACTCTTTCTTCTTTCCATCTCTGAGCTAATAGCATCCGTGCTGCTGTTGTTGCATACATAAAGAGTCTTTTCTGTTCCTTTGGAATGTCGGTACCTATAATTTCTAATAGAAAGGCTTCTGGTTGTTGTTTTTACAAAAGTTATTTGAAACATTTTTTTCAGTTCATTATATATCACTTCCCAGAAAGCCTTTATTACCATACATGACCACCACATATGATAAAAGATACCTTTTTTTTCTTTACATTTCCAACAGCTATTTGTACTTGCTTTATATATTTTTGCTAGTTTAAGGTAAAGGTAAAGGGACCCCTGACTGTTAGGTCCAATCGCAGATGACTCTGGGGTTGCAGCGCTCATCTCGCTTTATTGGCCGAGGGAGCCGGCGTACAGCTTCCGGGTCATGTGGCCAGCATGACTAAGCCACTTCTGGCGAACCAGAGCAGCACACGGAAACGCCGTTTACCTTCCCGCCGGAGCGGTATCTATTTATCTACTTGCACTTTGACGTACTTTTGAACTGCTGGGTTGGCAGGAGCAGGGACTGAGCAACGGGAGCTCACCCCGTTGCAGGGATTCGAACCGCCGACCTTCTGATCGGCAGGTCCTAAGCACAGTGGTTTAGACCACAGCGCCACCCGCGTCCCCCCCTTTTTTGCTAGTTTACTAGGAGTTAAATACCAGCAGTACATGTGGCCAGCATGACTAAGCCGCTTCTGGCGAACCAGAGCAGCACACGGAAACGCCGTTTACCTTCCCGCCAGAGCGGTATCTATTTATCTACTTGCACTTTGACGTACTTTTGAACTGCTGGGTTGGCAGGAGCAGGGACTGAGCAACGGGAGCTCACCCCGTTGCAGGGATTCGAACCGCCGACCTTCTGATCGGCAAGTCCTAAGCACAGTGGTTTAGACCACAGCGCCACCCGCGTCCCCCCCCCCCTTTTTTGCTAGTTTACTAGGAGTTAAATACCAGCAGTACAACTTTTCTTTCAGGGTACAACATGCCACGAATTTCAAATCCGTTTTCCATAACCTTTCCCAATCTGAAATCTGAATATTGTGCCCCAAATCCCTTTTTCTTGCTGCTGCCTAAAATGCCAAATTTGTGCCTGCTCTGATAACTCTGTGCCAGGTTGCTTGGAAAGCATTTTCAAAGCAGGCAGGTGTTCAAGGTTTTGAACTTTTGGACCTTGTATGTTGGACCCAACCAACGCCTTATTGTGCTTCCTGGGACAATGGGCAGCGGGTTGGGGAACAGGGCAAGGAAAGAGAAGACAGGTTTATCCTCCGGTGGAGCTTCAAAATTTGAAGAAGGCCGGTTGCACATCCTACCCAACCTTAGCATCCCTTTGCCTTGCTCATAGCAGGAGAGAGCAGTCACCTGGACACACCCCTTAAATGAAGCCACACCTCTTTTTTCTATCTTTTCTTGCAGGCCAGAGGAACCTTCTCAGAACCCCCCTTCAGAGGAGGACCTCGAAGCATTAGTAAACGAACTGGAAAAAACCATCTCCTCTCTTCAGAGAAAGGTAGACTTTGGCTGTGTATCCACCAAACATTTAAAGTGAATTCTTTTCTTCAAAGGTATGGGGTGTTAGGGAAGGGGTGGTACCTGTTATGTACTGAGTTGAATAGGATCCAAAAGGCAGCAGTCTGACTGGTCCTAGAACAATAGGATTCAGAATGCAGCAGTCTGATTGGTCCTAGAACAATAGGGGGAAGTGAGGGGCAGATGGTCATCATCAACCTGGGAAGGTAGGCCATCTAGGTAGGTGAAATATACTCGGAGTCGAGAGTGGATCTCATGCTCTTTATTCAGCTCATAGTGGTGAGGAGGAATGGAAGTCCCCCCAAAATGTCTGCTTTATATACATTATTTACACAATGGGCCCCACGTGATTGGCTAATTCCGGGATTCACCTGAAGGCTAATCAGGTTGTGGATTCACTTCCAACTGGAGCTGGATTGGGTGGCGCCTGTAGACCAATCAGACTGCTGCATTCTGGACCCTATTGTTCTAGGACCAATCAGACTGCTGCATTCTGAATCCTATTGTTCTAGGACCAATCAGACTGCTGCCTTTTGGATCCTATTCAGCTCAGTACATAACAGTAGGAGAAGGGAAATTCTGGTCCTAAACCTCCACTGCCTGGTGGGAGATCTTTGGGCAGAGAAAAGGCTGAGGAGTAAACCCTACACAAATCCCTAAGGCAGTTGGATGGTGCCTTGTATGCCTCCTTCCAGCAACTCCTGCAGCCAAGCTGGTGCCAAACGTAGACCAAGAATCTCTGGAGGGCCACAGATTGCACCCCTGTCTTGGAATGCAGTTGCTGATCCGTTAATGAACTCTCTTGTTTCCTCCGCTGTCAGGTTAACGGCTTGGAAAGTCAACTGAGACAGCATCAAAGAAGCACCACAGCCAGATATGGCTGGCAGCAGAAGAGTGGAGCTGCCTTGAGGAAAAGATGACCCACTCTGCACGGTGCTAATGTGAGGAGAAAATCGATGCTGAAAGAGTGTGTGTGTGTGTGTGTTGTGTGTGTGTGTTATGGGGCAGTTGCTGAAGGCAGCTGGAGTTTCAAGAGCACCTTCTGCGGTAGCAGACCTGTGTTCTTGTGTGTTTGTCACCCTTTCTGCCTTGCTTATGGGTTCCCCAGCGGCACCTGACTGGCCACTGGAGAAGGAATGATGGCCTAGGCAGGCATTTCATAGAATCCTAGAACTGTAGAGTTAGAAGGGACCACGAGGGTCACCTAGTCCTAACCCCCTGCAATGAAGAAATCTTTTGCCCAACGTGGGGCTCGAACCCACAACCCTGAGATTAAGAGCCTTATGTTCTACTGACTGAGCTATTCGGTCTGGTGCAGTAGGACGCTTCTTGGGCTCAGCCGTCTTCCCCTGAATTTTCAGCTTTTCTTAAATGGGGAGTGTGGGGGAAATAAAAAAATATTTCCAGGGCTGCAAGCAAAAATCTCCAGGCAGAATTCTTCGCGGTTGATCAGTGAGATGTACCCCTGCCAATGGGCTTGGTATTTCTTAAAAAAAATACGTTTAATTAACATGATTTAATATTTTGGAGGGACACGGGTGGCGCTGTGGGTTAAACCACAGAGCCTAGGGCTTGCCGATCAGAAGGTCAGCGGTTCGAATCCCCGCAACGGGGTGAGCTCCCGTTGCGCGGTCCCTGCTCCTGCCAAGATAGCAGTTCAAAAGCACATCAAAGTGCAAGTAGATAAATAGGTACCGCCCCGGCGGGAAGGTAAACGACGTTTCCGTGTGCTGCTCTGGTTTGCCAGAAGCGGCTTAGTCATGCTGGCCACATGACCCGGAAGCTGTATGCCGGCTCCCTCAGCCAGTAAAGCGAGATGAGCACCGCAACCCCAGAGTTGGTCACGACTGGACCTAATGGTCAGGGGTCCCTTTACCTTTACTAATATTTTGGAGCTCACCCAAACTAACTGCAGCATCCTAGTTAGGTGTCCTGTGGGTCTCCCCAGGGCAAAAGGTTCTGGCTGTCAGCAGAGCGGGAACCCGTGCAAACACAGGTTTTCCCAGCCTGCAAGGAACCAGCCCGTTGCTCCACAACCAGAACTTAATGTGCCACCTTGAAAAAACTCCCTGCCTTCAGTTTTAATGCACCTCTGCCCTGTTTTGTCTTCCTCAGGCTGTTGCGCAAACTGTCATCAAGATGCACTAGCTGTTCCCCCCAAGAAAAGCCCGTTTTCCTTCAATTGAGACCCTCAGTATCAGCATCATTACGGCCAAGGGTTCGTCGAAATCTGGCCATGAATCTCCGAACTACTGCTTCTCTGAACCCCTCGCCCACTGCACTGATAAGCCACAGACTCCCCAGATCTCCATACTTCCTCTTGCCTCATCTTGGCTTCTACGCTGTCCAGAGCAGTTTCCTCCTGGAATCTTCTAGGGCAACTCTTTCTCTCTTTAAAGCGCTTAGCTAAGAATGGCGAGCGCTGCTTTAGAACCCCGGGGAAGCTCTCCTTCCCATTTTTTTGCAAGCCATCCAGCCCAATTCAACCTTTCGCAGAGGCACCGTCACAAAGCGCCATCTTCAAAGACCCACCTAGGACCTGAGCAAAGCCAACGTTTGCTGAGCCCACGTGCTGGTGGCAGGGAAGAAATCCAAATCACTGAGCAACTGATGAACCGAGAAGAGCTTTCGACAGCAGGCCGCGTCATCCAGCAAGAAGGGGCACGTCCGTCAGAAACGGCCCCTTGCCATGCCAGGTGCAAAGCCAGCCGTGTTGAAAAGCATAGCCCGGAAAAGGTGGGCTGAACTCTCCCTTAGGCTCCTTCTTCTCAACAATCGCTCCGAAGCTACGGGTGAAATTTTGAAAGAAACGCCCTAACCGGGTGGAAACCCGCTTGGATACTTGAGCCGATGCTGAACTTGCTTCTCCTTGGGCTACATTCCAACAGCTGCTTCTGGCCTTTTTGACAAAAGACACTTCCACCCGCCCCAAAACTTCCGGGAGGCTTTTAGTCAGCTGGCGCATGGAAAGCACATTGCCAATGGTGTGGTGAGCAGGATTCTCATTAGCAAAGCACCTCCGCAGACTGTTCTTTGATGCAGATCTGGTTTCCGTTCAGGTGCCCGGTAACCTGCCCAAACAATCTCAGGGCGCTTCCAGACTGTTTCTGTTTCATTCACAAACTGGCAAGTTCAGGTTGAGTAATCAAAGGTGATAGGGAGCTCTGGCACAACATAGGAAGCTGCCGTAGACCATTGGTCCCTGTAGATCTGTGCTGACTGGCAGTGGCTCCCCAGTTTTGGGGTAGGAGAATTTCTCAGCCCTGCCTGGAGATGTCCTTTCCAACTCTACAGTTCTATGATTCTATGTACCAAAAGGCGAGGGATGACGCTGGCTTTGTGTCGACGCCATCTAACCTCCCCACAAGCAAACTGGAGCAAATGCACATTAAGCAGCCAACATTATCTCATCTCCCCAGAGTGAAAGCACATTAAATAGCCAACATCAGACAGACAGGTGTCAACACACAACATCTGAGCTGTGGACACAGTCCTGTTCACTCTGCAAGCAGTGCGCTCCTGCCACTGGTTTGGGAAGCAGCGTAAACATGACACTGGCAGCAATCCCCTTCCGCCATTCCTTATGAAATACTGCATTTTGCTGACTTTAGAGTTGAGATATTTTGACGGGCAAAAAAGCGGATGCTAGGACCACCCTCGTTTTAAATAACCCTACTATAACAGAGCCTAGGGCTTGCCGATCAGAAGGTCGGCGGTTCAAATCCCCGCAACGGGGTGAGCTCCTGTTGTTCAGTCCCAGCTCCTGCCAACCTAGCAGTTCAAAAGCACGTCAAAGTGCAAGTAGATAAATAGGTACTGCTCCAGCGGGAAGATAAACTGCATTTCCGTGCGCTGCTCTGGTTCACCAGAAGCGGCTTAGTCATGCTGGCCACATGACTCGGAAGCTGTCTGCGGACAAATGTCGGCTCCCTCAGCCTACAGAGTGAGATGAGCACCACAACCCCAGAGTCATCCATGACTGGACCTAATGGTCAGGGGTACCTTTACTTTTACTATATGTAGGCTCTAGAAGCTGTGATATGTTGCTGAGGGGGCAGGAGAAGGGAAGAGGAAAGCAAGTCTTCAACCACCAGTTATGTCTATGTCTCATCCAGAAAGTATAGCCAGAGACATTTTCACAAATTTAAAAAAATCTACCTGGACAGAAATTTTGCCCCTGAAAAAGAGGATGTGTCCTGGAAAAAGAGGACACATGGCAACCCTAGGCTCCCCCCCCAACCACCTTTGATCCAAATTGAGATAAAGAAGCAACGCAGCTGCATTTAATCCCATAATGTGCACAGAGGCTTGGTCTAATCTCTCTGCAAACAAGTCAGGATGAATGCTCAATAAACTGGTCGCCTGGAAGAGCCCTCAGCCTGCCCTGGCCTGCTGCAGACGGGTGGTGATTAGAAAACCTGAGTCGAAAGCACATGGAAGCAGGGACCGATTTCCCCCTACCCCACCTGCTGCATCATTCCCCATCCTATAGGAACATGAGCAAGTTGCCTTCTTCCCTCTTAGCACCTGCAGCCAATGTGCAAACGTAGGGATTCCCTGGGTCAACAACCTAAGCCCATGCTGACGCTACAGAGTTAAACCATGAAGCTGTTGTGGTTTTCCAGAAATAATCTTGGGCATTGCAGGTCTGCCTGGGAGCTAGGGCTCTCTAGGCACCATCTCAGAAATATTCTGGGTAGGCAAACTAAGGCCCAGGGGCCGGATCCAGCCCAATCACCTTCTAAACCTGGCCTGCAGACGGTCAGCGTGTTTTTACATGAGTAGAATGTGTGCTTTTAGTTAAAATACATCTCCGGGTTATTTGTGGGGCATAGGAATTCGTTCATATATTTTTGTCAAAATATAGTCCAGCCCCCCACAAGGTCTGAGGGACAGTGGACCGGCCCCCTGCTGAAAATGTTTGCTGACCCCTGCTCTCTGAGATGGCTGGGGAGAAGCCATAACTGTGGCATTGTGCCATGGAAGCTATCTAAGAGGCAGGATTTGCATCCTGCTAGGTGGCCCAGAGGCAATGCAGAGACCCTGCCCACAGCCATCCCTGGTTGGGCTCGAACCACCAACCTTCTGGTTAGCTACAATACACGCTAACCTAAGGTTACCAGATGTCCCCATTTCCCAGGGACAGTCCCCGGATTTACAAATCAGTCCCCTGACAAAATGCTGCCATTCCTATTGAAGTTGAAAAGTGTCCCCGGATTCACTGAAAAATATCTGGTAAACTTACACTAACCTCCTGTGCCACTTTACTGCTGAAGCTCCAACCAGTGCGACGTCTCCTCTGTATTTATTGCAATTGCGAGTTTACTCTGAAGCTTATCCTGGAAATACAAAACCAAGGTTTGACTTGGACTTGTGGTGCTCTGTCTATTTTGAGGTGCTATTTTTAAAAATGGTGCTATGCTCCATCCACTGTGTTAGTTTATGATGCTCCATGTAATTCTTGGGTTCAGGTTGCCTTTGGCTCTTCAGCTAAAAGGGATGGCAAGCAGTGGCGCTAAAAGCATTGAGATTCTTTATTACTGATTTGTCCTTTCCCGGTTACTTTAACGTGTTCCTACTGTCTTCATTCCCCTACAATTCGAGACTTATGAGAGGAACAAGGGAGGCGTTCGTGGTGAGATCTGGCACATCCGTATTTTTCACTGTATATGACACACCAGACCATAGGATGCACTGGACCATAGGAGGGGGAGAACGGGGGGGGGTTCCCCCCCCCCGTTCTCCCCCTCTCTGCTCAGTGCCCCTTCAGCGAAGCGGCAGGAGAAATGGAGCCCCTTCCATTTCTCCTCCCGCTTCACTGAAGGGGCGCTGCGCAGAGAGGGAAAACTGTGCAGCGCCTCTCCAGCGAAGTGAAGCCTGGAGAGCAAGAGGGATCGGTGTGCACCCACCCCTCTTGCTCTCCAGGCGGCTATCTGCAAGCCTTCGGAGCGCAGCGGGAACTCCTGCTGCGCTCCGAAGGCTTGCAGATAGCTGCCTGAAGCCCCCTGCCTGAAGCGAACACCTGCTGCACTTCGGGGGCTTCAGGGGGCTTTAGTGAAAGCAACGCAAAGCCTCCGGAGCACGGGGGGAGCTCTCCCTCTGCGCTTCGGAGGCTTCGCGTTGCTATCGCTGAAGCCAAGGAGCCTGCATTCGCTCCATAAGACACATACACATTTCCCCTTAATTTTTGAAGGGGGAAAAAGTGCGTCTTATAGAGTGAAAAATATGGTAGCCCTTGTGTTAAGTATTCCTCGATTCTTGCACATGGGCACAAATTCTGGCATTCCCAGAGACACTGCCAGCAGGGGGTGCTATGGAGGTGGATCCTATCCACAAATTCTAGTTTCTTCTGAGTGGCTGGACGGTGTCAAGAGGAACTGGGTGATCTTAGAACCACAGTCCATTTCCTGTTGCATCCCTGATACTGCTGCTTCTAGTATGCGATCACTTCCTGTTAGAGAGCAGGAAGAATAGGATTGTGCCAGGCAAAATACCAGGTGCACCTTCCTCCCAGGAGAGAGATGGCCCAAGCCGTGGAGATATCTCACTACTCTGCACATAATTATTTGTTAGATGCAACACGTGCATGGGTTTTTTTTGCTTGTGCCAAGGTTTCAAACCGAGAAACCCGTAGGTGTAATTTGTTTAGCTTAGCAATGCAGTGCCTCTCTGATTCCGCCCTCCAATTTCCTTCAGCCAGAAACCCAAAGTTGGACCGCGGGAAGGTGATCGACAAGAAAAGCTTTCAAAAAATTCTGGATTTCTACATTATTGGAAATAAAACTATATGTGGAGAAAAATAGATTTCTCTGTGTGGTGTCTCTGTGTGTGCTTTAAGCAAATTTCTCGCAGCCTTCTCCTTAAAAGGATCTAAAATTTTAAAAATACCTTCCAGTAGCACCTTAGAGACCAACTAAGTTTGTTATTGGTATGAGCTTTTGTGTGCATGCTCAGTTCTATCTGAAGAAGTGCGCATGCACATGAAAGCTCGTACCAATGACAAACTTAGTTGGTCTCTAAGGTGCTACTGGAAGGGATTTGGCAGACCAACACGGCTACCTACCTGTAACTTAAAAGGATCCGCTATAGTTTTACAGAGCAAAGCTGTGAAATGCACGCTCAGATGGCTCGGTGGTTTACGCACACACCCAATCCTCAGATTATAAACAGACGTCGAACAAGAGGCATGGGCAAGGTCTGCAAAAACTCTCTCCCACCATGAGATTGGGTCCTCTAATAGGTGAACCTCGGAACATAAGACAAGCCTTACTGAATTGTGCCTTTGGCCCATCTAGTCCAGGATCATGTTCTCACAATGACCAACAAGCAAGCAGGATTCGACCGTAAGACCCTCCTGGAACCTCTGAGCTTGGTGGCAGGAGCATAGACCACTTGGCCTCTTCTCCATGAATTTGTCAAGTCTTCTTTTAAAGCCAACCAAGTTGATGACCTGTGGCAGTGAGTTCCATAGATTTCACTATGCCCCGTGTAAAGAAGTTCTTTCTTTTATCCATCCTGATATTTTGGGTGGTATCAGGGGGTAGTTAGAAGCCATAGTCAACAAAAATGGACCATTGGCAGTAGAAGCATGGTTCATTTTTGTTGGCTTAGGCTAGGCTTCCTCAACCTTGGCCCTCCAGATGTTTTTGGCGTACAACTCCCATGATCCCTAGCTAGCAGGACCAGGGGTCAGGGGAATTGTAGTCTCAAAACATCTGGAGGGCCAAGGTTGAGAAAGCCTGGCTTAGGCTAACTTTTCTCATAGAAAGCTCCTGTGGCACAATTGCTTCTGAGTGGGCATCTATAGGATGGCACTATCAGCTTATTAGGGAGTAAATCCCATTGAACGCAATGTAACTTCTGCGTACTGTAAAACTCACATGAAATTTGGGAGTGTGACCTAAGTACACAGTGGGGGGCAGGAATGCATCTTGCTCAGATCTTATATGTTCCAATGTGTGTACGCTCACACTGCATCATGGGCTTTACATTCTCCAGCAGACTCTGAAGCCCATGATGCAGTGTGACAGGAGCCAAAGCACGCAAGCGTAAAAGCATTTAGAATTTGTGTAACAGAATATTCTGCACACTTCATCCACGGCCCTGCTCATAGTTCTTTTGAGATGCTGTCCATTTGCGCACAGGTACACATACCTGGAGACTGTGTTTAGGGCATGCAGTATAATACCATCACATTGACAAAAATTAGAGCGGACGGGATGTGTGATAACACTTAAGATACTGTTTATGTCTCTTCTGGCCAAGCTTCTTAGCATTTGCAGAATTCGAGTTTGCCCTCGAATTCTGCTTTGAAAATGACGCAGCTGGCGCCATGCCAGAGAGAAGTGAATTTACACACACTCTGCACAACACCGTGGAAATGAGTGCTAATTTGAGTGGCGCTGAGAGCATGAGCAGAGCCGGTAATTAAGTGAGTTCCAGCTGCAGCTGCCCTCAACGGATGTGCTGGCAGGCCTGAACCCATGACTGTGGCTTACAGCGAACAAGTTACACCAGATTCTCAGGTCTCACTTTTGGGCGTTCCCAAGAGCCTAGAAGCACACTCAGATGTTCCAGAGCCAAGCCGGCATCTCATATTGCTTCTTATCGGTTTGGGGAGCAGGGGAACTCACGGCGTCCCTGGATACAGGCAGCTGATGAAGAAGAGGGCAGCGATGAAGGCTGTGTCACCTTTGAGAAGCCCTTTGGAATAGCAAAGCTAAACCCTCCTTGAGAAATTCTGCAAAGAAAGGAAAGGGAATGGACCAATTCATCAGGAAACACTTTGCTTTCCTCACTACCTTCTGGAACAAATTTTTGCCCCACCGGGTTTCCAACAGCTGTCCTTTGGAGTTCTGGGAGCCGGTCTCCGGATCCCTACACCCCACACTGGATCCCGACCCAGAAGAACCCGCTTTCTCCCTCTTTGGGGTGCTCTACGACTTCACGGCCAGGAGTGCCGATGAGCTGAGCGTCAACAGAGGAGAGAAACTTTGCGTCCTCAAAGAAGAGGGAGGGTATGTCTTAGCAAGGCGGCTTTCGGGGGACCCAGTAATGGGCTACGTGCCAGCCAACTACATCAGCAAGCTCAGCCAGGAACCGTCTTTGCAGCAGCCGTGAGTATCCGAGTCTTTTGTGGGGTGCCAGCTATTGCGCCAGCGCCGTTCAGATGTTTCCGAAAGCTTCCAAAATTATGTGGGTTCTGTGCAACATGGTTTGGGGGAGTGTGGGCTTTTTTGGAGGGGTGAGAAACAAGCAACAAGAACAGGAGAAAGAATCTTACCCAAACATCTCCAGACGGGAACCTTCCCTAGCATAAATGGCACAGGGGGTCAGTGCATCTGGCTGTTAACCCAAAGGTTGGTGGTTCGAGCCCACCCAAGGGCGGCAGTGGGCAGGATTGAGGTTGAATCCTGACAAGACAGAAGTACTGTTTTTGGGGGACAGGGGGCGGGCAGGTGTGGAGGACTCCCTGGTCCTGAATGGGGTAACGGTGCCCCTGAAGGACCAGGTGCGCAGCCTGGGAGTCATTTTGGACTCACAGCTGTCCATGGAGGCGCAGGTCAATTCTGTATCCAGGGCAGCTGTCTACCAGCTCCATCTGGTACGCAGGATGAGGCCCTCCCAGCCCACAGACTGTCTGGCCAGAGTGGTGCACGCTCTGGTTATCTCCCGCTTGGACTACTGCAATGCGCTCTATGTGGGGCTACCTTTGAAGGTGGCCCCAAAACTACAACTAATCCAGAATGCAGCAGCTAGACTGGTGACTGGGGGCGGCCACCAAGACCACATAACACCAGTCTTGAAAGACCTACATTGGCTCCCAGTACGTTTCCGAGCACAATTCAAAGTGTTGGTGTTGACCTTTAAAGCCCTAAACGGCCTCGGTCTAGTATACCTGAAGGAGCGTCTCCACCTCCATCGTACTGCCCGGACGCTGAGGTCCAGCTCTGAGGGCCTTCTGGTGGTTCCCTCATTGTGAGAAGCAAAGCTACAGGGAGCCAGGCAGAGGGCCTTCTCGGTACTGGTGCCCACCCTGTGCAACACCCTCCGTTCAGATGTGAAGGAAATAAGCAGCTATCCTATTTTTAAAAGACATCTGAAGGCAGCCCTGTTCAGGGAAGTTTTTAATGTATGACATATTAGTGTATTTTTGGTCTTTGTGGAAGCTGCCCAGAGTGGCAGATGGGCGGGGTACAAATAATAAATTATTATTATTATTATTATTATTATTATTATTATTATTATTATTCCTGCGTTGCGGTAATGGGCTACATGACACAGCTGTATGTGTGATTCTAAAATTTTGTGAGCTGTTGAGTGTGAAAAGAGTTAACAGATCAAGCAACATTCCTAAAAATTTACCACTTTCCCCCCAAAATAAATAATGTAACTATGTATACTAGTTTTGCTGATTTGCATCTGTGTGTTCTTAATTGTTTTAAGCACATCACTTTGATTTTTTTAAAAAGCCATTTATTCTTATTTTTTTATTTAAAGATAAGGAATAGATCTATAGCAACCAAATTTGATAAACATATCGCGGTTGACATGTGTCTAATGCAGAAGACAGACAGAAGACCCTCTTTTTATTCTTGATTGGCGGGTCGGCCTCAAAGCATTGGTCTGATTTCTAAATAATAACTATGGCTAGCCAAATGACTACCAAAGGATAGGAATGTGTTTAGGGAAAGATTTGCTGACTGGTTGTTGCTCCCCTTTGTATGTCCACATTCAGTCTTGTCTCTTTGCTTCGCAGTTTGCCAAATAGGAAAATGTTTGCCCCTAGTGTGAGGTGGTTTGCAGTGGCGTAGCGTGGGGGGTGCAGGGGGGGCCGGCCGTACCGGGCGCAACATCTGGGGGGTAGGGTTAGGGGGCGCAAATCTATGGGTTAGGGGGCGCAAATCCACGGGTTAGGGGGTGCAAATTACTTGCCTTGTCCCGGGTGCTGACAACCCACGCTACGCCACTGGTGGTTTGGTTGCTGCTTATGCAAATAGGTCTGAGATGAGAGGGGGGACTGGCCGGTGCTGCTGTCACAAAGCCACCAATTTCCTCATAAACCAGAAGAAGCCAGTGCTATTCTCCAATGCAGTTCCCGGGCAAAAGGAAGTTCGGGAAGCGAAAGCAGACGGACTTGTGGGACCCTATTTAGACATGATTTTCTGTTACCTCACGTCTTCCGAGGCTGGGACATTTACGGTACACTGAAGGCAAGCGTAAGCCGCAGTGAAACCGAGGTTCAAATAATGCCCCGTCTCTCTCTTTTTTAATTGACATTTGTGTTAAATTTCAGAAATTTTAACAAATTAACTTCAACTTTCATACATATTTCTCTTAACGGTTTGACTTTCCACCCTTACCTCCATGATGTTTCTATTCTCACCCTTTTTCCTGCTGCCTTATGCACCATATTTATATCTCACACTTATTTCCTCTCTTACAATTGCTGTCAGTTCTTTTCCGCTACTTAAATTTCAACTTAATCTGGCTATAATACTCCCTCAGATAACCCAAAGGGGGACTCCACTCTAGTTCATAATTTTGATCTCTTACCCGTGCTGTCAATTTCATCATTTCTGCATAGTCCATTAGAGCCAAATTCTTCCTTGAATGGAACTTCTCCTTCTTTCCATTTTCTGCTGTTGTTGTTGTGTACATAAATAGTTTAATCATCCTCTTTGTGGGACACCCGTCCCTATTACCACAAGAAGGAAAGCTTCACGTTTTTTGGTAGCAACCAATTTTAACAGTTTCTTCATTTCATTGCATGCCATTTCCCCCAAACCCTTCGCTTTTCACACATCCACCACATATTTTAAAAAAGACCCTTAGGTATGTTTACATTTCCAACATTTACCAGACATGTTTTTATAGATCTTGGCATTTTATGTGGCGTTAAGTACCACCTGCATATCATTTTCATATCGTTTTAACATGTAGCAGGCAGTCAATAATGCTCCATCTCTGAGCCTAACACCAGAAGGGTTCAGAAGCCGCGCCGTCGATCCCGCAAACATACTAGAAAGTGCTGTGCAAATTATCCCGTAGATCAAAGCTGTGTTGTTGTGGCTCCTAGATTTGACACACCTGTTTCCAGTCCTGCCTTTCCTCTCACCCGGCAGGTGAAATTAGGGCTTTTGCACAGAGGGACAGAATTTGGGTTCCAGGGTTGGTGGGCTAGTGGGTCGCTGGATGAATCCAACAGGAGGCAGCAAGAACTCATCCTGGCTCATAGGTGGCATTGGCCAGAGAGACCATCCCTAGAACCTTTGAGCTCCTTGGGTTGTGACAGGGCCCATGGAAAGTAATCACCAAGGACACAGTGCCCCTGAGCATGTGCAATGTGCTTTTCTATCGTTGCTCAGCAAACTAAGGCTACCAAATTTTTTCCAAAGAATCCAGGGACATTTTTTTTTAAGAGGAAAAATCAAGAAGTAATATCTTCTCTTCTGTGGTCTCCTCTGTTGTGCGGCCTTAATCTGGGCTCCCTTGGAGTGTTAGCCCCTATGGAGTAGGCTTGGGTCAGGCCTGGGCTCAGCTACATGTCCTTGCCCTCCCGGTGCTCTCCTATCTCTCCTCCTCAGCGCTGGCGATGGTGATGGTGTGGCAAGGTTGGGGCTCCCCTCTTTTTTCTCCTTCCTCTTTCTCTCTCTTCCTTCTTATTCTCCTCTCCTCCTTCTGGAGAGCCAGTATGGTGTAGTGGTTAAGAGCGGTAGTCTCGTAATCTGGGGAACCGGGTTCGCGTCTCTGCTCCTCCACATGCAGCTGCTGGGTGACCTTGGGCCAGGCACACTTCTTTGAAGTCTCTCAGCCCCACTCACCTCACAGAGTGTTTGTTGTGGGGGAGGAAGGGAAAGGAGAATGTTAGCTGCTTTGAGACTCCTGAAGGGGAGTGAAAGGCGGGATATCAAATCCAAACTCCTCTTCTTCTTCTTCTCCCTGCATCGGCTCTGGGGTTTTCCTGGCCCCGGAGCACAGCTGGGTGGTCAACTGGGTGGCCAGGCGCTCTCGCTCCCGGCTCAGTTTGGGTCATGGGGGGATCAATGGTTCCCCCAGTCCCCGGTTCCCCCTCGGCAGTGGTGGCGGCAGTCTCAGCAGCCCAGAGCCAGCCTGGTAGCACAGTTGGCTCTGGCTGGCTTCAGGAGCAGCTCGCCCTCCATTTTGCCTCGCCAGAAGACCCCATATGATATGTCTTGTGCCGTTGAACCAATCACGCAACATTCATTCCCTACTAATAAATCTACAACACTTGAAATATAAAATCGGGGACATTCCGGGGATGGATTTTGTCCAGGGACAGATTTGTAAATCCAGGGACTGTCCCCGGGAAACGGGGACGTCTGGTAACCATACAGTAAACACACTGGTGTTAAAGAGTCAGAGGGTGTCACATTCTGAGTGAACAGCACGTGGAAACTGCTCTGAGCATGCACAGATCGCCTGACTAGAGAATTGTGTGTCGGGAGCAACTCAGCCCCCCATTTTTGGCACATTCCCATTGAGGGGGGACACAGGGGGCGAAAGGCAGTCCTGCCTTGTTCCTGAGTCCTGGCCCCTCTCCCCCCAGCAGCAGTGGCGTAGCGTGGGGGGTGCAGGGGGGGCGGCTGCACCGGGCGCAACATCTGGGGGGGCGCACTCGCACTCGCAGCTCTCTGCCCCTACCTGGCTCACTCACTCTCTCTCACTGCAGTGCTGGCTGTGCGAATCCAATCCGAGCCGCCAGGTCGCCGCCCACTGTGGAGGGGAGGGTGCCAGGCGTGTGGTGCAGTGCGGAGAGAGAGCGAGGGACAATCTGGGGGAGGGACAGTGCGGGGGGCGCAAATTACTTGCCTTGCCCCAGGTTAGGGGGCGCAAATTACTTGCCTTGCCCCGGGTGCTGACAACCCACGCTACACCACTGCCCAGCAGCACTGCATGTGGGGTGGAGGGAAGGAGACCAGAGGTCAAAGCCAGTGTGGTGCAGTGGTCAGAGTGTCGGACTAAGACCTGGGTTCAAATTCCCACTTGGTCATACAGCTCACTGGATGACCTTGAGCCAGTCATTGCATCTCAACCTGACCTACCTCCCAGGGTTGTTGTGAGGATAAAATGGGCAGGAGGAGAAGCTGGTCCTAAGTTGCATAGGGACTTATATACCAACAACTGGTATATAAACTACAACTAATCCAGAATGTGGCAGCTAGACCGGTGACTGGGAGCAGCCGCCGAGACCACATAGCACCGGTCTTGAAAGACCTACACTGGCTCCCAGTACATTTCCGAGCACAATTCAAAGTGTTGGTGCTGACCTTTAAAGCCCTAAACGGCCTCCGTCCTGTATACCTGAAGGAGCGTCTCCATCCCCATTGTTCTGCCCGGACACTGAGGTCCAGTGCCGAGGGCCTTCTGGCGGTTCCCTCACTGCGAGAAGCCAAGTTACAGGGAACCAGGTAGAGGGCCTTCTCGGTAGTGGCGCCCGCCGTGTGGAATGCCCTCCCACCAGAAGTCAAAGAGAAAAATAATTACCAAACTTTTAGAAGACATCTGAAGGCAGTCCTGTTTAGGGAAGCTTTTAATGTTTAATAGGTTATTGTATTTTAGTGTTTTCTTGGAAGCCGCCCAGAGTGGCTGGAGAAACCCAGCCAGATGGGCCGGGAATAAATAAATTATTATTATTATTATTATTATTATTATTATTATTATTATTATTACTGCAAGAAGAGCCAAAATGGGTCTGTGGTCTGACTCTGTTTTTTTGGGGGGGTGGGAGATCTCAGCCCGAAATCATAGCGCCCAGAATGGCCACCATGCTCTTGCCGGAAAGAAACAGGATGTCCCATTTTTTCCAGGGCACTTGTGGGGCATTTAGTGCATGAACGCTGCATTATCCCTGTCCAGGAATTGTCATGGCTGGTGTGGCAGCCAGAATAGGTTGAAGGCAGCCACTGAGTTCACCTGGACCTCTAGTGACAAAGACAGATTTAAAACTAACCCCCAAGCTACAAACCTGTGCCTTCAACCCCATCCAGAACTGGCAAGTGATCTGGCTCCTGGACACGCCCACAGGGCTTGTGTCTTGCCAGGACTCTGCCTCAGCTTGTTGGCTCTCATCCATCCCGTTGCCAGTTCAGAAGCTGCACAGCCACGCCTGGTTCAGATGATGCAGAGAAACAGAGCTGCGTGTCCTCAGCACATGGACCCTCGTGGACGCGGCTGGCGCTGTGGTCTAAAGCACTGAGCCTCTTGGGCTTGCCGATCAGAAGGTTGGCAGTTCGAATCTCCATGACGGGGTGAGCTCCTGTTGCTCTGTCCCAGCTCCTGCCAACCTAGCAGTTCAAAAGCACACCAGTGCAAGTAGATAAATAGGTACCGCTGTGGCAGGAAGGTAAATGGCATTTCTGTGCGCTCTGGTTTCTGTCAAGGTGTTCTGTTGCACCAGAAGCGGTTTAGACATGCTGGCCACATGACCCGGAAAGCTGTCTGTGGACAAATGCCGACTCCCTTGGCCTGAAAGCAAGATGAGCGCTGCAACCCCATAGTCGCCTTTGACTGGACTTAACCATCCAGGGGTCCTTTACCTTTTTCCTTTACCTTCCAACTCTACCATTCTATGAGTCCATGATTTATTAGGCTGCAGTACTATACACAGATATGAGGAGCAAGTCTCACTGACCTCAATAGAGGTCATTTCTGAGTAAGGATGTAAGTCAGGGCTTAGTGAACTGTGGCTCTCCAGATGTTGGTAGACTACAAGAACCATCATCTCTGATCATTGGCCATGCTGGTTGCAACCTGATGGGAGTTGGAGTCCAAAAACATCTGGGTGGCCGGGTGTACAAGATCGTATGCTGCATCTCATTCCCAAAGCTATTGGTAGCTTATTATAACAAAAGCAAATTGACAGTGAAATCCTATAGTGGCTCAGTTGGTAGAGAATGAGGCTGCTGATCTCGGGGTTGTGGGTTCGAGCCCCACGTTGGGCAAAAGATGCCTGCATTGCAGGGGATTGGACCCATGTGGTCTCTTCCAGCTCTACAACTCTATGATCTCATATTGGAAGGAAGTTGCACTGAGTTCGATGCGGCTTATTTCCAGGAAGATGCTTTCGGGACTGCAATTTCTGGCAGCAATCCTAAACTAGGGCTGAGACTAAGTCCCATTGAACAGGGTGGGATTCGTTTCCAAGTGTCTTTTTGCTACTTCTTTGCTTTAAAATAGTGACATACTGCCTTCTGGGAATGATTCCAAGTGAGTTCAAACAAATAGAAAAGCAATAAATCCAAACAAAGCAAATCACAGATAAAAAAGCCATTTGAGGTTGCAATTTTGCAGTCCCTGGAAGCATGCCACAGTGGGGGGGAAAGGGACATAGGATTCTTTGGGTCTCCCTCTTTGAGACAGGAAGGACAGATCTGTCTTCCGAGTGAGAGATCTGACCTCACACGCCTCCTCCGTGAAGCTGCAGAAAGGTCTGCAGCTGGTGCCCCCATGACATCAGAGAGGACGAAAAGGAAGCGGGGTGGGGGGCATTGCGCCAAGAGTGCTCTGGGAGGGCCAAATCACATTTGTGAGTTCAAACACAGCAAGGCTGTGTTTACAAGTCTCATTTTTACAATGCTGTACACACCAAAGGGATGTCTTCGCCTGATGTGCATTACCTGATCTGTCTTCCTGGGGCCTGCAACACACGCAGCATTCCATGAATCTGACATGTGCACATGCGCTTCTATCCGCACATGCGCAGCGGCTGTCTCGAGTGCACACGCCTCAGCCTAATTGCATCTTACACCTTCAAATCAGATGGAAGCTGGCGCTGTGGGTTAAACCACAGAGCCTAGGACTTGACAATCAGAAGGTCAGTGGTTCGAATCCCCACGATGGGCTGAGCTCCCGTTGTTCGGTCCCTGCTCCTGCCAACCTAGCAGTTTGAAAGCACGTCAAAGTGCAAGTAGATAAATAGGTACCGCTCCAGCGGGAAGGTAAATGGCATTTCCGTGCGCTGCTCTGGTTTGCCAGAAGCAGCTTAGTCATGCTGGCCACATGACCCGGAAGCTGTACGCCAGCTCCCTCAGCCAATAAAGCGAGATGAGCGCCACAACCCCAGAGTCGGCCACAACTGGACCTAGTGGTCAGGGGTCCCTTTACCTTTACCTAGTTTGAAGGAAAGCCCATCAAACAGCAGCATTTATGGAGACGCTACAGGAGATGTATGGATTGTGGACTTGGCTTCCAACACTATTAATAATAATAATAATAATAATAATAATAATAATACACCGCCCTATACCCCCAGGTCTCACCAGCAGTGAGAGCGCACTGAAGCCAGAGTAAACAGCACATAGCCCATGCTCTTCACTTCCTCAGGCACGCTCCTGGGACACGGATCAAACTGCACCATTCTTACAGCTGGTGTGGTTTATTTTGAGAGGGGAACCATTTTAGGGGGAGGGGGAGTGTTGATATTTTCACCCCATCCCATTGCGAGAATCTCCTGATCTTCTACTCTTCCACTCCTGACTGACTGCCTGACTCTGTGTGTGGAGAGAGTCTTATCTATGTAGTGACTAGATGGCTGAGTGGGAGCCGTAACACTCATGCAAGCCAGTAGTTCTTTAGTTTGTAGTAGCTATTAGAAATAAAAGGAGTTCTGCTTCAGAGCTAGCTTCTGCGTTGTTTATACTCTGCTGAGTCTGGTGCTCACAATGCAGTTATGAGTCCAATGCACTGAGACCTGTTTTCCAGGACTGAAAGGTCTCTGAAAGTGATCCAGCCTAGCCCAGTCGGGGCAGAACCAGTTATTGAGCCCAGTCGCTGACATCTGTTGAAAGGCGTACTGACAGGGAAAAAAGAAAAGGAAAGCACAGCACAGCATAGCACACATTTTGTTCTGCTGACACTAGCAGAACATAGGAAAAGGCAGTCTTCCTCTCCCTTTTGGGTTGCTCTGCAAAAGTCAGAGGGATGCATTCAGCTAATCTTTACTCATGTTGTTGTTTAGTCATTTAGTTGTGTCCGACTCTTCGTGACCCCATGGACTAGAGCACGCCAGCCACTCCTGTCTTCCACTGCCTCCCACAGCTTGGTCAAACTCATGCTGGTAGCTTCAAGAACACTGTCCAACCATCTCGTCCTCTGCCATCCCCTTCTCCTTGTGCCCTCCATCTTTGGTGTTATGTACTGAGTTGAATAGGATCCAAACTGCAGCAGTCTGATTGGTCCTAGAACAATAGGATCCAAAAGGCAGCAGTCTGATTGGTCCTAGAACAATAGGATTCAGAATGCAGCAGTCTGATTGGTCCTAGAACAATGCAGCAGTATGATTGGTTGGCAGGAACCACCCAATCATGCTCCAGATAGAAGTGAATCCACAACCTGATTGGCTTACAGTAGAATTCCGGAATTAGCCAATCATGTGCAGCCCATTGTGTAAATAATGTATATAAAGCAGATACTTTGAGGGGACTGGCATTCATTCCTCCTCACCACTATGAGCTGAATAAAGAGCATGAAATCACTTTGCGACTCTGAGTATATTTCACTGGCGACGAGGATGGGATCCCGCTGAGCTGACTGCCACACACAGCACCGCAGCACCGCCACCTGCCGCACCGCTGCCTCGCACCGTGTATCCAGGCTTCAGCTCCGGGACACAAGGAACTCAGAATGGCAACCAACAGCAGCTTCTCGCCGTTCAACCCAGCATCTGGAGACTGGGAAGCGTACGCCTCCCGTTTCACCTTCCTGCTAGAAGCCAAAGGGGTCACCGATGAAGAAGACGCCAAGAAGAGGGCAATATTCTTCAGCGTCTGCGGAGAGGAGACGTTTGAAATCGCCCGGGCTCTCCTTGCGCCTGAAGACGTCGCTACGGTTCCATACAAAGCAATAATGGAACAGCTGAAGGGGCACTTTTCGCCACAGCCCTCAGAGGTGGCTCGGCGAAATGCCTTCTACGCAAAGCGGCAAGCCCCTGGGGAAACCATAACTGGGTTTGTGACCTCTCTCCGCCAAGCCGCCCGGTTCTGCAACTTCTCAGAGCTGGAGAACATGCTTCATGACCGCCTCGTCGGTGGCCTGAGGGATGAGAAGCTGCAACGGCGCCTCTACGCTAAGAAGAACCTAACTTTCCAGGTTGCTCTGGAGGAGGCCCTGGCAACGGAAGCTGCCGAGAGGTCGACGCAAGAGGCACGGCCGAGCCAGCCGCCCCAACCGAGGGTCCACCACGAAGACCTCACCGACGACTCAGGATCTGACAGGGAGGAGGTGCACCGAGTACAGCAGCGCACTCAAGCAGCCCACATACCACAGCTGCCTCGACGAGAAGGAGGAAACTGCGCAAGCTGTGGAGAAAGTCACGAGAGGAGGACCTGCCGTTTCCGCAACGCAGAGTGCAGGCAGTGCAGAAAATCGGGACACATCGCCCGGGTGTGTCGGGCTCGGCCCACCCGACGGCAGGCATCAGATGACCAATCCAAGAGCCCCAGGTCCCGGGGCCCAACGCACCAAGGCAACTCAACGGAGCTCACGGACTTCCAGGTATACCAGTTGCCCCACCCCAACGTAGAGAAAATTTATGTAGAGGTACAGATAGAGGGGGCCCCATGCCGCATGGAGCTTGACACGGGTTCAACTCTATCCATAATCTCGGCAAGGACGTTAAGGAAACTGTGTCCTACTGGGGGTCCCAAACTCAGGCCGGCCCCATTCACCCTCCGGGACTTCCAGAAACGTAAGGTCCCCACAATGGGGGTGGGGACCTTCAGGGTGCAATACCGAGGGCGGACGCGGCAACTGGACTTGCTTGTGGTCAAGGGCCCCTACATTAGCTTACTGGGATTGGCATGGTTTGGACCACTGGGGCTAGCCGTCACCGGGGTGAACCACACTAGCTTACAAGTGGACGTGGACGCCATATGCAAGGAATTTCCGGGGGTTTTTGATGGGAAATTGGGACAGTATACGGGGCCCCCCATTGCTCTACAGCTTGACCCCGCAGTACGACCAGTCAGGCTCAAGGCCCGCCGGGTCCCGTTCGCCCTGAAACCCCGTATAGACGAGGAATTGGACCGGCTCGTGGAGCAAGGAGTGCTGGAGCCGGTGCCTAATGCCCCCTGGGAAACCCCAATCGTCACACCCGTCAAGCCTAATGGTTCGGTCCGCATCTGCGCAGACTACAAATGTACCATAAACAAGGCCCTCACGGCCCATGCATACCCAGTGCCAGTGGTCAGCCATGTCCTTGCCACCCTGGCTGGGTCGAAAATTTTTGGCAAGCTGGACTTGGCCCAAGCATATAAACAGCTACCAGTAGATGAGGCCACAGCAGAGGCACAGACGATTGTGACGCACAGAGGAGCGTTCAGGGTAAAGCGGCTGCAATTCGGTGTCAGCGTGGCACCAGGCATATTCCAGAATCTAATGGACTCTCTCCTTAAAGGAATCCCTGGCGTCACCCCCTTCTTCGATGATGTGTTGATTGCCGGGCCCACACCAGAGGAGTTTGAGGACCGCCTCCGCACCGTTCTGCACCGTTTCCAGACGGCGGGTCTCAAGGTGAAGCGGGAAAAATGTCTACTAGGAGTGCCTCAGGTGGACTTTCTGGGATTTATGGTGGATGCAGAAGGGGTCCACCCGACTGGGGACAAGGTACGGGCCATTTGCGATGCCCCAGCACCCAAGAACAAGACTGAGCTTCAGGCCTTCTTGGGACTATTGAACTTTTACCATTCCTTCCTTCCCCACAAGGCAGCGGTAGCAGAGCCCCTACACAGACTCCTGGACAAGCGGGCCCCTTGGGTGTGGGGCCAGCGCCAGGAGGCCGCATTCCAGGCAGTCAAGGACTTGCTTGTCTCAAACTCGGTCTTGGCACACTTCGACGAGAGGCTGCCGGTGGTGCTAGCATGCGACGCCTCACCCTATGGCATTGGCGCTGTCCTGGGACACCAACTCCCGGATGGAAGAGAGGTACCGGTGGCATACTTTTCCCAGACACTCAATGCAACCGAGCGGAACTACTCGCAAATCGACAAGGAGGGTCTGGCAATCGTGAAGGGAGTAAAAAAATTCCATGATTTCTTGTACGGGCGGCCCTTCACCGTGGTGACTGACCACAAGCCGTTGCTTGGCTTGTTTGCCCCCGAAAAGCAGACCCCCCAAGTGCTGTCTCCTCGCATCCTCAGGTGGTCAATTTTCCTAGCCAGCTACCAGTATGCACTGATTCACCGCCCTGGGAAGGCAATGGGCCATGCGGACGCCCTCAGCAGGCTACCACTACCGGAAACAGGCCCCGACCCAGCACCTGCACAAGAGGTTATGAGCCTGGAGCTGCTTCCCGACCGCCCCATTCAGGCACAAGAAGTTGCACACCATTCCAAGAAAGACAGGGTCATCTCCCGGGTCCTGGACTGGGTGTGGAGGGGATGGCCCAGCAACAGCCCTGGGCCAGAATTCGCTGGCTACACAACTCGCAAACATGAACTGTCGGCCCACAAGGGGTGCCTGTTATGGGGAAGCAGGGTCGTTGTTCCCCAGCCCCTCCGCAAAAGGGTCCTCACAGCCCTACACGAGACACACCCAGGGGTAGTAAGAATGAAGGCCCTGGCCAGGAGTTATGTGTGGTGGCCGGGGATCGACGGAGAGATAGAGGCCTGGGTCAAACACTGCCAGGCCTGCCAAGAATCCCGCCCAGATCCCCCAAGGGCCCCAGTCCAGTCCTGGGAGTCCGCCCGAGCACCATGGTCACGCCTGCATGTGGACTTCGCTGGCCCCTTTCAGGGGAAAACATTCTTCATAGTGGTGGACTCCTACACCAAATGGCTGGAAGTCGCACTGGTACCGTCCACTTCTGCATCTGCAGCCATCCGGGTACTACGCAGGCTGTTTGCAACCCACGGGCTCCCTGACACTCTCGTCTCAGACAACGGGACTGCATTTACGTCAGGAGAATTCCAAACCTTCACAGCGCAGAATGCCATCCGCCACATCCGTTCGGCGCCATTCCACCCTGCCACCAATGGCCAAGCAGAACGCATGGTGCGGACCACCAAGGACACCCTTCGCCGCATGACGCAAGGGGATTGGGAGTACCGCCTTGCCACATTCCTTCTAGCACAGCACAGCACCCCCAGCTCAACGACTGGCCGGAGCCCCGCTGAACTACTAATGGGTCGGCGCCTTGCAATCAGATTGGACCGCCTTCACCCCGATAGAGCTCAGGATGAGGTAGTGGTGGGGGAAGGCAGGAACCCCCGGACCTTCAAGGCCCAGGACCCAGTGTACGCAAAGAATTTTGGGGCAGGCCCTGCATGGGTACCCGCCACGGTCACCAGGGTCACTGGCCCCGTGTCGTACGAGGTGCTAACAGATGGGGGGCAATGCTGGCGCCGCCACTGCGACCAGATACGGCGACGATTCCCGGGAGATAACCAGGAGGCGGCGGACAGGTCAGAGGAGTCCCAAGGGAACAGTGGGGCAGTGAGGCCCATAGAGCAGCAGGGGCCAGCAGGAGAGGCAGAATCAGTAAATACAGAGAGGACCCGTGAGGCCGAAAGGACACCAGAACCAGAACCACGACTGAGCGAGCCAGTTGCGCCAGACCAAACAGCCCCATCACAGCCAGCATCCTTGGAACACGAGCCAGAACCGGAACCCCGGACCAGGGAACACCAGAGGCCGCAACGCACACGTAGGCCGCCAGCGTACCTTGAGGACTATGAATGCGACCTCCCGGGCAGGACTGGAACTTAGAGGGGAGGGGTGTTATGTACTGAGTTGAATAGGATCCAAACTGCAGCAGTCTGATTGGTCCTAGACCAATAGGATCCAAAAGGCAGCAGTCTGATTGGTCCTAGAACAATAGGATTCAGAATGCAGCAGTCTGATTGGTCCTAGAACAATGCAGCAGTATGATTGGTTGGCAGGAACCACCCAATCATGCTCCAGATAGAAGTGAATCCACAACCTGATTGGCTTACAGTAGAATTCCGGAATTAGCCAATCATGTGCAGCCCATTGTGTAAATAATGTATATAAAGCAGATACTTTGAGGGGACTGGCATTCATTCCTCCTCACCACTATGAGCTGAATAAAGAGCATGAAATCACTTTGCGACTCTGAGTATATTTCATTTCCCAACATCAGGGTCTTTCCCAGGGAGTCTTCTCTTCTCATGAGGTGGCCAAAGTATTGGAGCCTCAGCTTCAGGATCTGTCCTTCCAGTGAGCACTCAGGGCTGATTTCCTTCAGAATGGATAGGTTTGATCTTCTTGCAGTCCATGGGACTCTCAAGAGTCTCCTCCAGCACCAGAATTCAAACCCATCCTCTGCTTAAAAATCTCCAAGGTATGAGACCCAACGTTGATTATTAGCCCTTAATTTTAAATGGGTCAACTCTGAGTAAAAATTAGTTGCATACCACCCAGGGAGTTTAAAACATTTCAGATAGTGATTATGTGTTTCAAAGTCTACATGAACACAACAATAAAATGTTTAGCACTAACAGGCAGACCTCCCTAGGTCTGCAGCTGGGGCAGTACTGCCAGAAGGGAGTAAACAAACAGGCATTGGATTATGCTGTAAAATATAGTAAAAACACACATATTAAAAAGGAGAATCACCGAACTGGCCAGCAGCTCTAAAAGCCAGACAAAATAAACATCGCTTGCGAAATTGAGTAAATTGCCTACTTATAATCAACCTTGTGTTGCAACTTACTCAAAACGTTTTCATGAGTTCCATTAGTTATAATGGACTTGCAGAAAATGTTCCCTGGATTGCACCTCGAAACCTGCTGAATTTTCAAAGTCTGAAATAGAGTTGGAAGGGACCGTGAGGGTCATCTAGTCCAACCCCCTGAAATGCAGGAAACTCAGCTAAAAATTTTTTTGAGAGGAGCACTCGCATGTGAAAATTCAACCGTAATTTCTCCAGCTCCCTTCTCTGGTTTGATGAGAATATCACGACAAAAATCAGAATACAGTGGTACCTCTGGTTAAGTACTTAATTCGTTCCGGAGGTCTGTTCTTAACCTGAAACTGTTCTTAACCTGAAGCACCACTTTAGCTAATGGGGCCTCCCGCTGCTGCCGCGCCGCCGGAGCACGATTGCTGTTCTCATCCTGAAGCAAAGTTCTTAACCCAAGGTAATATTTCCGGGTTATCGGAGTCTGTAACCTGGAGCGTATGTAACCTGGAGCGTATGTAACCCGAGGCACCACTGTATAGAGAGCAGTGGTTATTCAGTCTCAACTTGAACCTTTTTCTTTTTAATTGCTAAAATGTGTCCAATGAAGCCTATGCACAAGCACATACACACATCAAAAGTTGCTGTCACAAACAAAACGAACAGCTGCCCCCACTGAACTCAAACATGAAAGCCTGGCATGCATTCAGAAGCTAGCATCTGGTGTCCACATTTGGAATCATAAAAATTCAGAATTTGGAACCAGAGGTGTAGAAAGGCACCACGCTGCTTCAAAACATGAGGACCTGGGTGGCTACGGTTCCCACAAACACAAGGGAATTTATGGGGTGAGAAGTGGCCTCCCAAAAGTAATTTCACAGCTAATAACTTCTCTTTACATGCGAGTCCCTTCCCTCTTGCTAATTATAGGTTTCGACAGGGAAGGAGGAAATGTATACTGTATAAACAAACAAAAATATGCTAAGTAATCACATTTCCATTTTCAATCCAAACCCACTCAGGGCTACAATTTCAGTGGCTTGTCTTTTTTTTATATAATATTTTTTATTAATTTTAACATATAAATTATAAAATGTACCACAAAACTTATCACTTATACAATCTTTTTGGACTTCCATCAGCACCTCTGATGATCCACCGTTTTCACCAATTCTTATGCATTTCTTAACTTTATATTGCCTTTACATCTCTTAACAAATCATCCTGCCCCTTGTCCATTTTTACAATACTTCTAATAATACTCCTCACAAAACTTCTTGCAACCCTACAAATGTCGTCTGTTCTTCACAATTACTTTTCAAATAGTCCGTAAATTTACTCCAGTCTTCCGTGAATTTCTGGTCTCACCGGTTTCAAACCCTTCCTGTTAGTTTATCTAATTCTGCCTAGTCCATTAACTTCATCCTCCATTCTTCAATCGACGCTAACTCTTCTTGCTTCCATTTTTGGGCCAATAATATTCTTGTTGCTGTTATTGCAAGTTCAGCGGCTTGTCATGTGGTTCAGGCATGTCCATTTCATACCCTCCAAGGGCCCTGTTTTCCAGGGACAGTCCTGGAATTACAAAAGCCATCCCAGCTTCTGATTTGATCCCGGAATGTCCCTATTTCCCCTGCCAGCACAAAATGCTACAGAGCTCGGGGGGAAAGGATGAGCTGGTGCTAGGCTCTCAAGGGCCTCTCCAGGGCTACTGCTGAAAGCCTCCTTCCTGGGGCAGCTCATAGCAGCTGCTGGTGGGGGGGGCAAGGAGGAGGAGGAGAGACTGGTGCCTCTGAGGTCCAGCCCCACATGACGTGCTGGTTCCAAGGGGCAGACAGAGGGCAGCGCCCCCCGGGTGGGAAGTAAGGGGGAGCAGAGCAGAGAGCAATGAGTCTTGGTTTTTTTTTTTAATTTAAGAAAATGCTTTGTGCATTTGCCCTTCTTCTGATAGGAAATGCTCTGCCGGGGGGTGGGGGAGACACAAAAATGGGGGGTCAAGAAGGGTCAGTTGGTGGGGAGTGAGAAATGCTCCGATTTTCATTTGAGGAATAATAATAATAATAATAATAAATTTTTATTTACACCCCGCCATCCCCGGCTCAGGGCAGCTAACACCAGTAAAATCACAGTAAAAACATAATAGGGAAAAAGGAGGGGAGGAACCAATTTAAAATACAGTTTAAAATGCAGCCTCATTTTAAAGTAGCCGATAAATCAAGACCATAAGGGGAAGGAAACATAAGGGTCAGACCAAGTCCAAACCAAAGGCCAGGCGGAACAGCTCTGTCTTGCAGGCCCTGCAGAAAGATGTCAAGTCCCGCAGGGCCCTAGTCTCTTGTGACAGAGCGTTCCACCACGTCGGGGCCAGTGCTGAAAAGGCCCTGGCCCTAGTTGAAGCCAATCTAACCTCCTTGAGGCTCGGGACCTCCAAAGTGTTATTTGTGGACCTTAAGGGCCTCCGCGGGGCATACCAGGAGAGGCAGTCCCATAGGTATGTGAATGTTAGAAGGTATGCCGTTTCATTTGCTAATGGTGCGCAAAGGTGTCGTTCGACCTGTCCTGTGCTTGGACATTGTGCACATGTTTGCAAATCCACAAGATAAGGAAGTGGTTTGTTCGCGGGTGGATTTCTGTTGGTTGGTGAGTGTGAGAGACTGGCTTATTTTTTAATTAATCATTTTATACACATCAGTGAGCCGAGGGGGTGTGTGTGTCTTGTCCTCTGGGCAGCGCAGGACCTCCAGACACACTGCCCAGCCTTGCACCCTGGTGAGGTCGCTTCAGTGCTGCTAATGCAGCAAAACCAACATGAGATGCAGCTCTTAGGGGGTTCCTGGCCTCTGCAGCCACAGCAGGCGCCGCGATTCTCACAGCAGGCACCGCGATTGTTTGACTTCACCCCCGGAGGCGCCCTCCATTGTCTCTGGAGACAGACAGATGCCAGCAACAATGATTATTTATTAAATTTCTATGGCGCCCTTGACCCAACTGTCGCAGGGTGATTTGCAAGATAAAAACACAAAAATACACAGCGTAGAAGCAAGCAAAGACAATTTCAAGTAAGCTGGCCCCAAACAGTTTGCACACTATGTCTTTAAAGCACATTGCACGCAGAGGAGGTATGAGAAATGCCATAAACACCTCACCCAATTCCCTTGCAGATGAAAGACAATAACAAATAACTAGCAATATACTGTCCTTTCATGAAACCTCAAATCAGCAGTCTGAGGCAGACACCTCTCTCTGCCTGAGGGAGAGCCAGCCAGGGTAAACTCACAAACAAAAGAAAACACCTATTTTGACACACACCCTTTATGAGTGTCAGCCTTTTCCTTTCTTCCTGTCAACTGTTTTTCAGGAATTGCTCTCTGAGTTTGCAGCCAGTTGGTCAGGTCTGAGCACCCTGCCTCTCCAAACCAGATCTTCTCAGGGCCAGCTAGACCTAGCCTTCAACTCCCTTGCAATTTTTCCTGGATGGTTTTGTGTTCTACGTAGCGATAAGAAACCTCAGAGTGGGGAGGGCTGCTTTACAGCATCGCAAACAGCTGTTGTTGTTTTTTTAAAAATGGCCACCACATAAAGAAATAGCTGTATTAAATCCCCAACACACTTTGAAGTCTTTTGATCAAAGAAAAACCCTTCTATTTACTCCCTAGTGAGAGCTGCTTCCAAGCCTTTCAAGCTGCAGTTAACTAAATCAAAAACTCGCAATAAGTTTTAATTCTGCTTTATACAGAATCAGAGCTTTGGTTCATCTTGCTCAGTACTGTTAACAAACTGGGCAAGGAGCCTTTTTGACCAGATCTTTATTTTGCCTACCCACCCCATGGGCTAATTTTGAGAGGTGGGTGGGGACAACTCATCCTGCAGGTGATGGATGGAGAGGCAGCCTGCTTGCCCATCAAAGGGTGTGCGGAGGGAGGAGTCTACTTCTACTGCTACGAAACAGCCCCCAACAGGACTAGACTCTCTGCTCACCAGCCCTGATCTCTGCATAGACTGCCAGCGACTTGTCTAAGTTTTCAGAGAGTGGCTTCTCCCAGCCTTAACTGGAAAAAATTGAAGTTGAAACCTTCTGCATGTTGTTGTTGTTGTTTAGTCGTTTAGTCGTGTCCGACTCTTCGTGACCCTATGGACCAGAGCACGCCAGGCACTCCTGTCTTCCACTGCCTCCTGCAGTTTGGTCTAACTCATGCTGGTAGCTTCGAGAACACTGTCCAACCATCTCATCCTCTGTCATCCCCTTCTCCTTGTGCCCTCCATCTTTCCCAACATCACGGTCTTTTTCAGGGAGTCTTCTCTTCTCATGAGGTGGCCAAAGTATTGGAGCCTCAGCTTCAGAATCTGTCCTTCCAGTGAGCACTCAGGGCTGATTTCCTTAAGAATGAATAGATTTGATCTTCTTGCAGTCCATGGGACTCTCAAGCGTCTCCTCCAGCACCAAAATTCAAAAGCATCAATTCTTCGGCCATCAGCCTTCTTTATGGTCCAGCTCTCACTTCCATACATCACTACTGGGAAAACCATAGCTTGAACTATACGGACCTTTGTTGGCAAAGTGATGTCTCTGCTTTTTAAGATGCTGTCTACCTTCTGCATACAATGAAAATTATTGGCCACTGAGCTAGCCTCTGGGGCTAGTTTAGGAGAAATACGGCAGGCCTGTGGCAAACATAGCTCTGGTTCCCAACAGAGGGGAATGGCTGAGGACCTCACTGCTGCCCTGTGCCCTGAGACAATTGACCCATTCTGTCTAATGGCAGGGCTGGCAGTGCAAGCAAAGACTTGTCTCTGTGCCCAAGCAATTGTAAGATTTTTGGTTGAGAGTGAATAGCCTGCCCTGGAACCGCTTGTTTTCGTGGTCCCAATGTTGCATCTTTAGTTGCAGTTATTGCTTGGGAAGACTAAAAACAGGACCTGTTTTATTGTTGTTAGCCGCCCTGAGCCCGGCTTCGGCTGGGGAGGGCGGGATATAAATAAAAATGTATTTATTTAGCTAAATTTCATGTAATTCAAAGGTTCTGACATGTGAGTTGAAGACTGTGTGCCTCCGAATGCCCATTGCTGGGATCCACAAGTTGGAGGGACTGCTGTTGTGATCAGGTCCTGTTTTTAGGCTTCCCAAAGGGATCTGGTCCATCACTGTGAGAACAGGATTCTGGGCTAAGATAGGCCTTTGGCTTGATCCAGCTGCAAGGCTCTTTTTATGTTCATGTGCTCTTATCTTGCCCCATTGTAGGAATGGATTTAGACACCGGAAGGGGATATATTGTTTAGCTTTTCTCCTGCCTTGCTCATGTTAGTGAGCTCAGCAGAGTGCTATCCTTTGCAGCTTAAACTTGGAAGCTAAGACAAGATTGAACCTTCTAGAAACAACGATCTAGAATGCTTTAAGGCAGACTGGATTTTCCTGGCATTGCCCCCTTTTATCCCCCTTAAAAACAACAATCACACACACATTGTTTTGTGAAGAAATAAAAGTAGCATTTACTTACATACTCTAAGTAGCAATTACAGTAGCAAAATGAAGGCAGGTTTAGACAAAAGTCCAAAAATGTAAGTTCATGTAAGGTTTCTGAGCTGCACGATGAAGAAAGAAGAGGGTGCCTAGGCAGGCAGGAAGTTTGTAGTGTTATAGTTTCCTGCCAATGGACAAAAGAAGTGATCTCACAGAGTTTTCTCTAGAAAATTTTACAAAAAAGCTCTGTGAGCCTCAGCCCCTTCATGTGCCTAGCTGGATAACCCAGTCAGATGGGTGGGGTACAACAACAACAACAACAATAATAATAATAATATTGTTGATTTCCTATATAATGTCCCACACCACTGTGGGGTCAAACTGGCTCTCCCAACTGGATAGATGGGTCTTTGCCATGATGTGTGTCTGCTTTGGAAGACTTTAATTTTGTTTAGAGTAGGGCAGTGTTCTTAATTGTTTTAAACTGTTCTTTGCTGTTTTATTCTACATTGCCTTGAAATGATTCCATAGAAATCAGCTGAAAGAACCACAGAGTTGCAAGGGTCCCGAGGATCATTTAGTCCAAATCCCCTGCAATGTATAAATTGGCGGTGATAATCATCGATTATGATGAGTGCCAAGCTAAAAGTATATTGAGAGGAGAAGCAAGCAAGAAAAAGATATATATGTCACTTTCTTTTCCAGCTGGTACATAAGTGGGATTAGCAGAACCACCGCCAACCATCTCCTCCTCTCACCTCCGAATCGCCATGGCTCGTTCCTCATCCGGGACAGTGAGAGTAACAGAGGGGAATACTCTCTATCAGGTAACCAAATCTCTCCTTATGCCTTCATGAGTGCTTTGAGCCAGCTGAACTGCCAATACCTGCCCCAACGGAGTGTGTTCAATGAGGTTCCACGATGGAAGAATTCTCCATGCCTTCCTCAAACTGCATCTCCCATGGTTCCTTGGGGAAAGGAAGTCAGCCTTAGCAGATGCTAAAAACTGAGTCAGAATCTGTATGGCATAGATTAATGTCTCAATTTTTTCTATCCATTTGCCACAGTTGAGGCTCAACGCTGGTGGGTTTAAAAAAACAATAATAATTCACAGACTAGGTAAAGGTAAAGGGACCCCTGACCATTAGGTCCAGTCCGGGACGACTCTGGGGTTGCGGCGCTCATCTCGCTTTATTGGCCGAGGGAGCCGGCGTACAGCTTCCGGGTCATGTGGCCGGCATGACTAAGCCGCTTCTAGCGAACCAGAGCAGCGCACGGAAATGCCGTTTACCTTCCCACTGGAGCGGTACCTATTTATCTACTTGCACTTTGACGTGCTTTCGAACTGCTAGGTTGGCAGGAGCTGGGACCGAGCAACGGGAGCTCACCCCGTCGCGGGGATTCGAACTGCCGACCTTCTGATCGGCAAGTCCTAGGCTCTGTGGTTTAACCCACAGCGCCACCCGCGTCCCTCAATTCACAGACTACAAAGCAATTATTAATTATAATTTTTATTTGTTGGATTATTTACGCATTATTCACTGTAAATCTCAGGGTTGTTGTTTTCGGCATCCATCTGTCTCAAGAGACAATGGAGTGCGTATTCTCTAAGGGGCGTGCTGCCTGGTCAGTGCGTGTGGAGATCCTGGGCAGCCTAGACAACAAGAACCCCCTCTCGGCCTCACTGAAGTGGTCCAAAGAAAAGCAGAGCAATACATTTGGCACCAGCTTGGCTGCAGGACTTGCCAGAAGGAGGCATAAAACAGTATGTCATCCAACCATCTTAGGCACTCCACTCCTAATTTGTGTAGGGATTACTCCTTAGCCTTTTCTTTTTCCCAAGATGTCCTGCAAGGAAACAGGGACAGATTTTCCTAGGGGTTTTATCCCGAAGCCTTACAGACAAATGAGTACAGCTGCAAGCCACTGGAGGTTTAGGACCAGAGTTTTCCTTCTCCTAGATGGGCCACCTAGCAGTTCGAAAGCACGTCAAAGTGCAAGTAGATAAATAGGTACCACTCCGGCGGGAAGGTAAACGGTGTTTCCGTGCGCTGCTCTGGTTCATCAGAAGTGGCTTAGTCATGCTGGCCACATGATCTGGAAGCTGTACGCCGGCTCCCTCGGCCAATAAAGCCAGATGAGCGCCACAACCCCAGAGTCATCCGCAACTGGACCTAATGGTCAGGGGTCCCTTTACCTTTTAGATGGACCACCTTGCCAGGTTGGTGATCCCCATCTTCCCCTCACATCACTCCACAGCACGTGCAGAAACCTCCTTCTTAACCGCTATCAGTTACAGCAATTTACAATCAGACCAATGGGGTGTGTCCTGAAGTGTATATAAATATATCTCAGGTGCCAACGGGCAGGAGAAAGAGGTGAATCTTCAGCATACCTGCCCATCCAGTTTCAGCATGCAACCAGCAGCCGTTGGTGGAACCAGACAGGGGGGCAGGCATTGCTCTCTTGCCTTCCCAGCACCAAACGTTAGCATGATGGGCATAAGGTGGGCACGGCAATGGAGCCTGTCCAATGCTCCTGTTGCTGTACTTTGCTCCTAGCACCTCTTAGGTATGATGAGAAAGCAGGTGAGCAGGTGCCGCCCCACCAACTGCTTCTACACAGACTTTATTCCTGCAGTGCTCCACATGGCTCACTGTTTTAAGAGGCTCCTACCCATGTGCCGGGACGCGGGTGGCACCGTGGGTTAAACCACAGAGCCTAGGACTTGCCAATCAGAAGGTCGACGGTTCGAATCTCCGCGACGGGGTGAACTCCCATTGCTCGGTCCCTGCTCCTGCCAACCTAGCAATTCAAAAGTAGGTCAAAGTGCAAGTAGATAAATAGGTACCGCTCTGGAGGGAAGGTAAACGGCGTTTCTGTGCGCTGCTCTGGTTAGCCAGAAGCGGCTTAGTCATGCTGGACACATGACACGGAACCTGTACGCCGGCTCCCTCGGCCAATAAAGTGAGATGAGCGCCGCAACCCCAGAGTCGGCCACAACTGGACCTAATGGTCAGGGGTCCCCTTTACCTTTATATCACAAATGGAGACGTGGGTGGTGCTGTGGTCTAAAACCACCAAGCCTCTTGGGCTTGCGGATCAGAAGGTCGGTGGTTCGAATCCCTGTGCCGGAGTGAGCTCCTGTTGCTCTGTCCCAGCTCCTGCCAACCTAGCAGTTCAAAAGCACGCCACTGCAAGTAGATAAATAGGTACCGCTGCAGCGGAAAGGTAAACGACATTACTGTGCGCTCTGGCTTCCGTCACGGTGTCCTGTTGTGCCATAAGTGGTTTAGTCCTGCTAGCCACATAACCCAGAAAGCTGTCCATACACAAACGCCGGCTCCCTCGGCCTGAAGGCGAGATGAGCGCTGAGACCCCATAGTCGCCCTTGTCTGGACTCAACCTTTACCTATACAGTGGTACCTCGGGTTAAGAACTTAATTCGTTCTGGAGGTCCGTTCTTAACCTGAAACTGTTCTTAACCTGAAGCACCACTTTAGCTAATGGGGCCTCCCGCTGCTGCCGCACTGCCAGAGCACAATTTCTGTTCTCACCCCGAAGCAAAGTTTTTAACCCGAGGTACTATTTCTGGGTTAGCAGAGTCTGTAACCTGAAGCTTCTGTAACTTGAAGCGTCTGTAACCCAAGGTACCACTGTATCACAGTATTGAAAAGCAGACATCACCCAGCACGTAAGGGAGTTGTGCTTGAACGTAGGCACTCACCTTGGTGAGCTGAGGCCCCTGGGAACAATCTCCTTGACGCAAGATCACTGCTGCCCTTCCGTATGTGTGTGAAAGGACAGATAAGAAGCGTTTTGCAATTGCTCTTGAGTTTGTTCCCAGCAAATGTGGGGCGGCAGATTGGGCCACCGCTTTGCAGAGGCAAGAGAAACTCTCAGGCTTACTGTACGAGGGAGTGGCAGGGAAGGTCAGGGAACTGGGGTGTTTGAGTACCTATTCTCACACTCAGTGGGGGTAGGGGAAGAGGGTGGAGGTGAGTTTCAAGGGCATTTAGAGCTTCTCTTTCAATGGAAGGAAAGCAATCTGCAGAAGCCAAAGAGTCTGCACCTGTAAATTAAGAATCAATAACTTTAAAAGTCTACATAAATTGGGGGGGGGGAATTGCCATTGGACCTCCGGTGCTGATCTCAGCATTCAAAGATATCAGTAGCCAGTTTGTTGTTAGGATGTTTTTCAACACCATTTCCAGCTTGGTTAATTATAGGTGTGTTAAAGTTTCCACCTTTTTCTGGAAATAGCAACCCTCGAAGAATGAATCAGGCTCCAATATTCCGCGGTCACTGAGCATGCCCAGAGTTTTGGGCGATGCTGTTTTGATGCTCCAACATAAAATGGCAAGTGTGGATGCACTGTGTGTGTGTGTGTGTGTGTGTGTGTGTGTGTGTGTGTTTAGATGCATGATGGCATTTTGCTGGGTGCCATCTATCACACCAAAGCACAGCCAAGCCTTTTTGTTTCCATTGTCCCAAAGGGATGGATGCAGCATTCCGAACCCCTTCCAATGTCTTGTGGGAGAGGGGATTATCGAATTGTTTTTGTTCTTATTTTTATTATGTATTGTATATTGTATTTTTATGTTGTGAATCTCCCTGAGGCGGTATAGAAATTTAATAAATAAGAGCATAAGAAAATCAATTTTTTCAAAAAAAGCTGCTTTGTGCAAAACTGTTCTTGCACAAAACACCTGTATTAAAAATAAAAATAATAAAATTTGCCCTTGCAGGTACAGGAAAGGGAAAAGGGGAAAAAAACACACCTCTGCATCCAAATTCCTCAGGAATTAGACAGGGAGTTCAGGCACCCCACAAGCTTGTATCAGCTGTGCTATTTTTCCAGAAAAAGGTGTCGGAACTCACCACGAACACCTCCCTTGTTCTCTTATAATGGCAATGGCCCTCACCTGAGAGGTGCCAGAACTGGGTTCCAGTGAGTTCCAACTAAAAAAAAAGCCCTCAGTGACAGTATTATGGGATGTAACCAGCTTACAGGCCCCCTCCCCCCCAAAAAAAACCACACACCCACAAGTAGCTTTTTAATATTGAGCCATTCGCAAAGCTGTCCTCATACTGATGAGGATGAGCTCACTCCAGAAACTTTCTTGTACGGAATATCTTCTCGGATCTACAAATGCTAATTACTACACCACACATACAAACATTCCCTCTCTCCCATGTAATTATGCTAAATTGTGAAACAAACAATGGTGTCCTTCCCACACAAGTCATCTGGTGCAAAGGATGAGACGGCCGCAGGCTAAGCGGTGACAGCGCACTAACAAAGGTCTTCAGACTAACTCTAGAAGCTTGGCTAGACCAGGGGTCTGCAACCCGCGGCTCCAGAGCCGCATGTGGCTCTTTTACACCTTTGCTGCGGCTCCGATACTAGCGAGGGGAGGAGGTGCATTGTGCGCCCCGACACTCCCCACTGTGGCGGGCGCTGTACTGGCTGTGACGTTGCATGGGGGCGGTGTGTGCGTTAGTCACACACCGCCCCGACGTCACCTTCCCGCCCGCTGTCAGATCGCGGCTCCGGAGATATATTTGTTTTAAATGTCGCAATGGTTTTGCGGCTCCCATGTGTTGTTTTTTCTTCGGAAATGGGTCCAAGTGGCTCTTTTTGTCTTAAAGGTTGCAGACCCCTGGGCTAGACCATTCCGACCATCAGATTTGGAGCCCACCTTGTAGCATGCCAACAACGGTCTTTGGGTTTCCTTCCGGAAATGTTGTGGATGGCAAGGATGGTTTCCATCCCTTTTCTTTCCACCTTTCCAACCCCATGTCAGAACCATCATGCAGGAAGCCAAAATCTGGATTATGGGGTCTCTCCAAGAGGTGGAAGCCATGCTTGCAAGCCTAAGCAAATCAGTCTCTTAAGCTTAAACCAAGAAATAGTATTCTCTATGAAACTGAATATCAATACAGTGGTACCTCAGGTTACATACGCTTCAGGCTACACACTCCACTAAGCCAGGAATAGTGCTTCAGGTTAAGAACTTTGCTTCAGGATAAGAACAGAAATCGGGCTCTGGCAGCGCGGCGGCAGCAGGGGGCCCCATTAGCTAAAGTGGTGCTTCAGGTTAAGAACAGTTTCAGGTTGAGAACGGACCTCTGGAACAAATTAAGTACTTAACCCAAGGTACCACTGTATACATATCAAGGCTTTGAGATTAGACCACTGAAGAAGCCCAGAAAATTACCTTGGGAGTGTGCTACCTGCAAGCCCCAGTAAAAGCGAACAGCGGCCTCTTGGTTACTTGGACTGCCAGGGCGAAACAGGTGCAAAACGCTGGCACCCTGTCGTCTACAACTTCATTAACATCCATCTACAACTTCACTAGGGACACGGGTGGTGCTGTGGGTAAAAGCCTCAGCGCCTAGGGCTTGCCGATCGAAAGGTTGGCGGTTCGAATCCCCGCGGCGGGGTGCGCTCCCATTGTTCGGTCCCAGCGCCTGCCAACCTAGCAGTTCGAAAGCACTCCCGGGTGCAAGTAGATAAATAGGGACCGCTTACTAGCGGGAAGGTAAACGGCGTTTCCGTGTGTGGCTCTGGCTCGCCAGAGCAGCGATGTCACGCTGGCCACGTGACCCGGAAGTGTCTGTGGACAGCGCTGGCCCCCGGCCTCTTGAGTGAGATGGGTGCACAACCCTAGAGTCTGTCAAGACTGGCCCGTACGGGCAGGGGTACCTTTACCTTTACCTTTACAACTTCACTAGCATCTCTCGGTATTGTGAACAACACCAAACTTACCTTTTGTTGGTACCTTCATGAACTTATCCTATCTTTAAAAGACAGGCAGCCCTGTTTAGGGAAGTTTTTAATATTTAATGCTGTATTGTTTTTAACACTTGATTGGGAGCCACCCAAAGTGGCTGGGGAAACTCAGCCAGATGGGCGGGGTATAAATTTATTATTATTATTATTATTATTATTATTATTATTATTATTATTATTAACTAAGAAGATAAAGAAAACAAAAGACTGAGTTAAGCACTTGAAAAATCCATTGAAATCAGATATTATAAGTTCATCTTAGGTTGGGCAGTTCGCAAGTCTCTGTGGCTTTGCATAAGGTTTTGTATTTTTCTCAGAAGATTGATAAAGAATGTATAATCGCTTTGGTAATTATTGTGTGTATATTAGTCGCCAACGTGTTGCAGGAGTCATACTACTACTATCAGCAGCACAGGTTGTATTTTTCTAGCATGCTTGGAAAGCAGGGCTTGTTCAAGACATATTTCTGGGGGCAGAGCAATCACACGTTGTGTTGTCTTCTCCTTCCCTTCAACCTTCAGTTCGGAACCATACCAAAGTGCGACATTTCAGAATCTACAAAGAGCCTGGAGGGAGTTTTTACTTGGAAAAGGGACACATGTTTCCAAATCTGGAGCAGCTCCTTGCCTACTACACAGCCAACTGGAATGTCATACATAGTCCCTTGCTTCATCCCTGCATCCAAAAGGTATGTTTTCCTGTATCATCACTCATTTCCTTCTGATCTTATGCATTACTTCTGTCTTCCGCTTGTCTTCTGTATTACTTTTGTCCTCCTCTTATGCATTACTTCTGTCTTCCACTTGTCTTCTGTATTACTTTTGTCCTCTTCTTATGCATTACTTCTGTCTTCCGCTTGTCTTCTGTATTACTTTTGTCCTCCTCTTATGCATTACTTCTGTCTTCTGCTTGTCTTCTGTATTACTTTTGTCCTCCTCTATCCATTCAGTATCTCCGTGTAAGCCTTCCCTGACCTGGTACTCTCCAGATGTTTTCGACTGGAACTCCCATCAGCTCTGGCTAGCATGGGGCTGCTCTGTGTCTGTACACTCTGGAAACCAAACATGACTCTCTCCATTACATCTGATTGTCCCTCCCTCCATCTATTCATTTTTATTCGTGGCTCAGCCTGCACAATTGCAAATTCACATGCCACATCTTTGAAATTTGGGGGACTTTTGGGGATAGGAACGCTGACACTCGTAACCCAATGCATATTTTTCTGTGACTGACTTCTGTAGCCAAACGTCAAGACTCCGTGGCCATATTGGAAGTGGAAGTCTGAATTGTGACGCTTGTGGGTTTCAAGCACACACACATAGTTTCAAAATTTATTATTAAGTTTGGATTACATCGCAGGAGGAGGGATTTCTAATTGACGCGAAATCACAATTCAGCAGTGAGAAATGTCGCCCTCGTACCTTTCCCCCTGTATAAGATGAGATCCTCCTCCAGATTTTGCTGCCTTAGAAACATCACCCAGTTAGACACTTCTGAAGTTTCCTGGGAGGGGCTGAAAGGGCTAAAAGAAGAGGACTGGCACCTTGCCTGCCTTCACACTCAGCTACCCAGTTTCCTTGCTATAGATTCCACACATCCTAGTCACCTGCGCACACTTGCCAAATTTTCCTGGCCTCAAGCCAGGCCCCACCTAGAAACCTCAGCCTGTCTCCTAATTTCATACCTCCCACCATCTTTTCCTTCCTCTGATCAAGCAACACAAAACAGCAGGGTTGGGTTTGTCTGTCCATCTGGTTTTTTTCTCTCTCTTTAGTTCTTGTCATCCAGATTTTCCTTTCAAAATTTCTTTATATCATTTCCCCGTTTACAGTTACATTTCTTTCCCAGGAGTTTGGATGCTAACCAGAACCAAGCCCTTCAAACCAAACAACAACCTGATCTTGTGCAGAGTTAGAAATACTCAATCCAGGGTTTCCAACATGGTGCCCGTGGGCACAATGGCACCCTTACGTTATTCCTGTAGTGCTCACAAAACACCTGAGCCCTCCTTTCAGTGTCTCCCCCCCCCCCCCGGTTATGAGGCTGGTTACCTTCTTGTCCCTTGAAAAGAGCTGAAGGAGGAAATTGCAAGAATGACACTCTTCTCCACTTCCTTCTTCAGTTCTATGTTCTTTTCAAGGCTCATATTAATTGCAATGGATCAGACATTTACTCATATCCTCTGGAAGAACACAGAGTGTGTTGGCATGCTTCCTTTCTGTCCGCCTCTCAGCGGGACTGATCCGCCGGAGGGAGAGAGAAGTCAGGGGGCGACACCCATGGTGCTCTTGGACCTAAAACCATTGTTGACCCCTGACCTAAGTCTATTGAAATCAGTGGACCTGAGATCATCTAACTCCGCAAAGATCAGAGTCCACCTTCTTGTGCTGGCAGAGACCATTTTCCATGGGGGTTTTATTCCTGACCCCTGCGCGCATCGGTAGAGCACACATAATCCTGCTCTGCCCAGTTGCGCCCTGTCCCAACCCCCATTCCGCCCCATTCTGCCCTCTCCCAGATCCAAAACGACCCATGTATCGGAGGTCATGCATCAACTGGACGCATGCAAAATGGTCACTGAATGTACTGCATTTCGGATTTTCTTGGTTAAAAGCGAGAATGCAATTCCCCATGTACAATTCCAAGTTGCAAATCTGCATTCTTTATTATATGGCTCAAGAAGTAACCATTTCCTGTGGTGTGTGACCTGTCAATCACCTTATCCACAGAATCATAGAGTTGGGACCCACAAGGCCATTCCTTCAATGTAGGGAGGCATCACAGCTAATAAATCCTTAACAGATGGCCATCCTACCTTCGTTTTTTTAATTAAAAAAACCCTGATGGAGAGCCCACCAGCCTTCAGGTAGGCCCTTCTGCCTAGGCAGGTTTACAGTGTCAGTATTGTTGGAGATTTATTCCCCGTGTCTGCAGTCATGGGATTGTGGTCGATCACATGACAGTGTATGTTTTCATTCCACAGTGTGGGAAGTGACGGAGACAGGATGTTTTGGTATTACAGTGGTACCTCTGGTTGCGAACGGGATCCGTCCCGGAGGCCCATTCGCAACATGAGCAGAACGCAACCCGCGTGTGTGCATGCACGGGTTATGATTCGCCGCTTCTGTGCATTCACATGACATCATTTTGCGCGTCTGCACATGCGCGAGCGGCGAAACCCGGAAGTAACCCTTTCCAGTACTTTCGGGTCGCCGCAGGACGCAACCTGAAAACACTCAGCGTGAAGCAAACGTAACATGAGATATGACTGTACTGTGTTCTTTGTTTTTTCTCTCTTTACTGTCTGATAAGAAAGAGGAAGGAGCTAAAGCAGAATGCTCCGAGTATATTATATGTAAATAAAGGTAGATTAGCCAAAATGCTGTGCTACTGAGTTCTGTTACGCAAACTGCAAATACTCTGCGGATCCCTAAGAGTGCTGGTGTCTGTTGGCATTGGTCGCTGTGATGTTCGGGCAGAAGAAAGCTTTTGAACCTCCCGAACGATCGACCAGGAGGAAGAGAACATGCCAGGTGGGCATGCGTCTCTGCCAGGGTCCTACATGAGAGTAGGACGCTCCTTGGATAGAATGACAGGAAGGATCCGGAATCGACGAGACCAAAGATTTATAGAAGATTGGGAAAAATTTATTCAATATTTGCAAAAACTGAGTGATAATCAGATGACGTTTGTAAATTTTAAGGAAGCTCTGTGATGGGAAAATGTGAAAATAAGTTTAAAAAAGGAACTGAAGTTAACAGTATTAATAACAATGGGTAGAAATGTGGAAAAAGTAATAAAGTGAAGGAATTGCAGACAGATTGAGGGAAGTCAAAAAAGAGAAGCAAGATGTAATCAAGATGTGTGGAATGTATAATTTTGTTTTTGTATTTGAAAACCAATAAAAATATAATATATAAAGAAAAGAGAGTAGGACGCTCCTAACAAGTATCCCCCCCCCCATGTGCCTGCCCTTTTTCAGAGGCCTTCTGAGACGGACCAATGGGAACGTCCCCGCTCAGAGTTCCAGCTCTGGAGGAAGATGGGCGAAGGATGCTTCGGAGAGGTGTGGGAAGGAACGTGGAAGAACACGGTGCCGGTGGCCATCAAAATCATGAAGCAAGGTTTGTGGGGTGCAGAACATGTCATTGGTTGCGGAATCCTTCTTTCAGGGATGGGCTTTAGCTCAGGGCTACAGCAGAAGGTTCCTGGCCTTACCTTCAGCATCGTCAGGTAGGGCTGGGGACATCCCATCATCTCAGGCCATTGCTCACGCCGGCTGGGGCTCATGGGAATGGGAGTCCAACACAGGCTGTGGACACACCAGTGCCGGATTTACATATAAGCTAAATAAGCTATAGGTTAGGGCCCTACTCTCTTGGGGGCCCCAAAAAAATTAAAGGAGAAAAAACTGGATGTACATTTCCAAAATATAAGATAATAAAAATAAAAATAAAACCTACATACAGTGGTACCTTGGGTTAAGTACTTAATTTGTTCCGGATGTCCGTTCTTAACCTGAAACTGTTCTTAACCTGAAGCGCCACTTTAGCTAATGGGGCCTCCTGCTGCCGCCGTGCCGCCAGAGCCCAATTTCTGTTCTTATCCTGAAGCAAAGTTCTTAACCTGAAGCACTATTTCTGGGTTAGCAGAGTGTGTAACCTGAAGCGTATGTAACCCGAGGTACCACTGTACAGCAACAGTGTTTCGTGTTGTGGGCCCTCCCTAAAGTATCACTGGTTTGCTCATTTCTATATATAGGGTGCCTACATTCTGCATGGACTGGTTGCACGGCAACATGTGCAAATCGCTTTAGATACCTATTGCCATATAGCATATATTCAACACAAAAAACAGTGGCAATTTGTTGTTGGCAAAGGGCAGCTGGATATCTAAAGGGCCCCATTACCTTCAGTAGCTTAGGGCCTCATCAAACCTAAACCCAGCCCTGGGACACACCATACGTGTAAAGTACACATCCCCACAAAGATTCCCAAGAACTGAAGTTTGTGAAGGGTGCTGGGCAGTGGCGTAGCGTGGGGGGTGCAGGGGGGGCTGGCCGCAACATCTGGGGGGGGCGCGCTCGCACTCGCAGCTCTCTGCCCCTACCTGGCTCACTCACTCTCACTGCAGTGCTGGCTGTGCGAATCCGATCCGAGCCGCCGGGTCGCCGCCCACTGTGGAGGGGAGGGTGCCAGGTGTGCGGTGCGGTGCGGAGAGAGAGCAAGGGACTATCTGGGGGAGGGACAGTGCAGCGGGGAGGGGCGCAAATTACTTGCCTTGCCCCGGGTGCTGACAACCCACGCTACGCCACTGGTGCTGGGAATTGTAGCTCTGTGAGGGGTAAGCTACTTTCCTGGAGGACACCACCCATAGAATTTCCTTGAGAAACCCTACGTCCCTGCAGCGTTTTGGTCTTTCTTCCACAGCTGACATGAGAGATGACTTTGCCAAAGAGATTCAGAACTTGAAATGTCTGAAACACACGAGGCTCATCAAACTCCTGGCCATCTGCTCTGTAGGAGAACCTGTCTACATTGTCACTGAGTTGATGAGGAAGGGGAACCTCCATAGCTACCTCAACAGTGAGTATCGCTCCAGCAGCTGCCCTGAACTTGATGCCCCATCAAAGTGCTGGGATGTCAGAGAATCCCAGCAAACGAAATGGAAATGAGAGCTAAAATTCCTGATATTCGCTTCCTCACCCCATGTGCAGAATGAAAATTAATCCAGCAAATACAACCATATTGCAATTGTTCTCGCCACAAATGGTAAGGTAAAGGTAAAGGGACCCCTGACCATTAGGTCCAGTCCCGGACGACTCTGGGGTTGTGGTTCTCATCTCGCTTTCTTGGCCGAGGGAGCCGGCGTACAGCTTCCGGGTCATATGCCAGCATGACTAAGCCACTTCTGGCGAACCAGAGCAGCGCACGGAAACACCGTTTACCTTCCCGCCGGAGGGGTACCTATTTATCTACTTGCACTTGGATGTGCTTTCGAACTGCTAGGTTGGCAGGAGCAGGGACCGAGCAACGGGAGCTCACCCCGTCGTGGGGATTTGAACCGCCGACCTTCTAATCGGCAAGCCCTAGGCTCTGTGGTTTAACCCTCAGCGCCACCCTCGTCCCTGCCACAAATGGTACATAACCCATTACATCTTTCCCCATTTGCAACGCGTTTCTTTTGCGCTGAAACAAACGAGGCACAATAGCACGACAACATAGCTTACATAGCCTGCAGAAGTTACGTAATTTGTTGCGTAAATTACACAAGTTTTGCTGCAGCAAACAGCAAGATGAAGAGTGGTTTGGCGAAAGACGAACTGCAGCAGAACCGAAACAGAGCTGTGTGAGATAGGCAGAGGGAAATATAGGAGATGGTTAGGGTTGCCATACGTCTAAAATTCCCCAGACATAACTGGTATTCGGGCCTCGGAAACAGTGACCAGGCAGAAATTGCTGGAAGTGTAGATTTTGGCGAATTTCATTTAAAATAGCTCAAAAATTCTCTCTTTCTCTCTCTCTATCTTTTTTTATTTTGCAATAGCAGGAGTCCTTGTGTTGACTTCTGCTGGCGGCAGGTTAGTTAAATCTGGCCCTTAGTTTTAAGTTGCATTCTTGCCTATGTGCCAGTATGTATGCACATATAAAACTTTATTACAGTGGTGCCTCGCAAGACGAAAAGAATCCGTTCCGGGAGTCTTTTCGTCTTGCGGTTTTTTCATCTTGCGAAGCAAGCCCATTGACGGAGTAGCGCTATTAGCGCTATTGGCTAAAAAAGGGCTAAAAACGGCTTTTTTAGGGGGGGGATTAGCGGTTTTGCTGCTAAAATGCTTTTAGCAGCTTAGCGATTCAGAATAAGGGGGTTTGGAGCAAAAAAAAATTCGATTTTTTTCGTCATTTTTCGTCTTGCGAAGCAAGCCCATAGGGAAATTCGTCCTGCGAAGCGCCTCTGCAGACGGAAAACCCTTTCGTCTTGCGGGTTTTCCGTCTTGCGAGGCATTCGTCTTGCGGGGCACCACTGTATTTCCATTTTCATTGTCCTTTCTGTTAGAATCATTCACATTTTGGTCACGCTGTGAAACCTGACTTAGCTTAGGCACTCAGCATGCCTTCGCCTGTCCCTGCCAGATGACTTATTTGTGACTTCGTTGGGCCACACAGCCCTTCTCCTCTGAGCCACATTTTGACAAGGCAGAAAAAAGAGTCCAAACATGCTCATAGCTGACCAGTAAGGCCCCACCCACAACACATGCGCCCCTCCCCAAATCATGCTTAAAGCGAAGCCTGTCTAATAGATACTTTAAAGAATGTGTGCATCAGGACCCTGAAATCTATGCATAAAATAAAAGTAGTTTTGAAGAGAATTTTGTGGGTCCAAAACAGATATGCGCACCATTGCAAGTCACAGTGCTTCAACAACCCACACCAGTGTTGTAAACAAAAATCTGCCCTTTTTTCCCTTATGGGGTATCCAAGAGCCCATACGTAGGTTCCCTATTGGCAGGAGAAAATAACAGAGGCCAACCAGAGAATATTGAGAAGCAAAGCAGCTACTAAGCCTGATTTTTATTGATCTGTTGCAACAGGGTCCTCACTCACCACACGCAGGAGGGAGGAGGAACCCAGAACAATGGTGTGCAAGGCCTTATATAGACATTTTAAATTCCCTGCCGTGGAGCTCAAGACCACGCCCAGAAACATCATACCTACATCACAGAAAGGGTGGTCTACAGCAGAAATCTGAGTGCTTTCTTTACCTCCTGTCTGCCAGGTTACCAATTTAATGGTCCCTTGATTGGATTGCCTGGGGAGCCTGGCCAGTCTTTTGTAATGATAAATACTTAGTTCCTGAGCCAGGTCACAGGCTCACACCCTATTCATATCTTAAATGTGCCCTTAAGACAGGATTTGTGAAGGAAAAGACAATGGGGAGGCTTTTCCATTTTCTTTTGACCTTGCAGAGAAAACATTTGGTCTGTTTGGGAATCAAAAATGGTTTCAGGTCGGTCTTCCTGTGCTGATCTATGTACGTGCTTGGTTGGTACACTTGTGAACATTTAACGTGTATCTAAGACCTCAAAATTCCGATCACACCACGTTCCATATCAATCAATGGGTGCGTTGTGAAGTGAGCACACCTTGAGAAATCAATGTAGCTGCCGCCTACGTCTAAGTAGAAGGATTGCACACGGCATCAAATGTCCGAGCAATGAGGAAGCCTGTTTGGCTCTCTGGAATGTCCGTGTGCATGTGTGTATAAGCATTACATGCGCAGGCCTTTATTTTCTCTCCTGGCCCACGATGCATCACCTTTCAAAAGCACACAGTGCTGGCTCCTTGAGCTTTGTTGCGCAACGTTTATAACTCACGGGTTCTCTGGAGAAAATTGATGCTTAGGACAAGCACAACACCCCCCCAAATCTCTTCCCTCCTGGGCAACCAGGATGTTTCAATTTGTCTGTACAGATCTCATGAAAGGGCACCTCCCCTTTCAGCACCCAGGTGGCAACCACAACAAAAGAACACCCCTGTGGTGCAAATATTCTCTCTCGCCTCTTCCTCCCAGCTGAGAAAGGTTTGGCCCAGGAAGCCGGTCGAACAGCTTGCAAAGTAGGGCGTTCGTTCGCGAAAGACAATCTGCGGCGAAGGACTTGACCTCCTTCTCAGTTCTTCTTTGTTACCCAAGGAGGGACAACTCCCAAGGAGAACAGGTCTAGTGCCCTACTGATGAGGGAGAGCAGTCGCTCTTCTTGGCTAAACAACTCCCCAACACTAGCTTTGTCTAATAACGAACTTCCTTATTGCACCCTGATGTCACCCGGAGGTTGGGAATTAAAATTGCATTGGTTTCTTATTTCACTGTTGTTTTTTAATGAAGCACCCGATCCGCAGAAAATCCGATTCAGCGGTAAAGAGCGGGTTTCTCCAGGGAACAGGGGAGCAAGTGGAAGTGGGGATGAGACTTTACACCATGGGTAGGCAGACTAAGGCCCGGAGGCCGGATCCGGCCCAATCGCCTTCTAAATCCAGCCCATGGACGGTCCAGGAATCAGCGTGTTTTTACACATGCCCTTTTATTTAAAATGCATCTCTGGGTTATTTGTGGGGCCTGCCTGGTGTTTTTACATGAGTAGAATGTGTACTTTTATTTAAAATGCATCTCTGGGTTATTTGTGAGGCACAGGAATTCGTTCATTTTTTTCACCAAAATCTAGTCCGGCCCCCCACAGGGTCTGAGGGACAGTGGACCGGCCCCCTGCTGAAAAAAATTGCTGACCCCTGCTTTACACGCAGCAGGGGTTTAGCCAATGTTAGTCCAACTCAGAGTAAACCCACTGAAATTAATAAGTGTGACTATTTAGGTCCATTAATTTCAATTTGTCTACTCCAAATAAAAGCTTAGTTGGGTTCAACCTGGTACCAGACTGCTGGCAGTCTGATCATCGGCTTGCAACTGCAAAAAAATTCATGTGGGGCAGAAAACTTTTTTACGGCAATAAAGTGGGACAGGAGAATTCAAGGCTGTGTTGGAGTCCATGCAATTGTCTGTTTTTTGTTCCTGGTTATTTCTTACCCGCCCTTCGCCCTAAAGTCAGGTTATGTAAACTGAAATTGAAATTGCAAAATAATGAGTAATCAACAAACCACTAAACAACCACAATGGAAGCAAAAAAATGATGCATTTTGATAACACCATTCACAGGGAGGAGGAGAACTGCAAATTAGCACTTTAATCTGGGGCCTTTTAGAAGTGAGTGGGATGTTTTTTAATGTATTTCTTTATTTCTCTTGCCTTTAATGTATCCATATGGGAAGTTATTGTCTTTCTGTCTGGTTGGTTGTAAGTTGCATTGTGTTGCCCTGGGCAAGATAAAGCAACTGACAAATTAAATCAATAAATAAGCTGCAAAGACTCAGCCCAGATAGACCTTAATGGGGAAGGAATTCCACAGTTCGGGAGCCACCACAAAGAAGTCTCCATCACAAACCACTACACACCAGACCTCTGAGGGTGGCAGCATCAAGGCATTCTCCACTCGTCTCAATAGCAAAGAAGCCAGTACCCTGAGAAATTGCAGGGTGTTCTTTTTTACACAACCTGGAATGAGAATTTCATCAGTGCCTAATACCCTTTAGGGCTGTCATACGTCCGGACATTTCCCCAGACGTTAATGGGATTTCAAAGGCAGAATAGACAATTGAAAAATCACAGTTTCTTTGTGTTTTTGGTTAAAAAAAAAAAAAAAGCTTTCAGGATGTCCTGAAATATGACAACATTATAAGACAAAGGCCTGAGGCAGAGCACTGACAAAGCCACAAATCAGGATGTCAATTCCTTGTTTAATTGTGCACCTGCCGAAACCCGGGAATATTCTTTTAAGAAAATTGACTCTATCTAGTATGGATTTGATTCTCCAAAGCATCGGAGCTAGAGCTCCCCCGAAGTCTAGAGAGGCTTCAAAGCAGGTGTTATGTACTGAGTTGAATAGGATCCAAACTGCAGCAGTCTGATTGGTCCTAGATCAATAGGATCCAAAAGGCAGCAGTCTGATTGGTCCTAGAACAATAGGATTCAGAATGCAGCAGTCTGATTGGTCCTAGAACAATGCAGCAGTATGATTGGTTGGCAGGAACCACCCAATCATGCTCCAGATAGAAGTGAATCCACAACCTGATTGGCTTACAGTAGAATTCCGGAATTAGCCAATCATGTGCAGCCCATTGTGTAAATAATGTATATAAGGCAGATACTTTGAGGGGACATTCATTCATTCCTCCTCACCACTATGAGCTGAATAAAGAGCATGAAATCACTTTGCGACTCTGAGTATATTTCAGCAGATGAGATGAATTTTTGGAAGAAGGGGCTCCCAGTGGGTAGCTACCAACCAAGGTCCCCCCCCCCCCACTGCCAGAGGCAATATGTCTCTGAATGACACTCACATGGGATCATTAGCAGAGGGAGGGTTGTTGCGCTCAGGTCCCATAGTCATCTCACGGGCCTCCGAAAACATACTGAATCATAGCTGTCAACTTTTCCCATTTTTTAAGGGAAATTCCCTTATTCCGAATAGGATTCCTCACAAGAAAAGGGAAAAGTTGACAGCTATGAAAATAATGCCTTTATGGGCAGAGGTACTGAACATTATGCACACAAGTACAGGTTATGATCTGCCAAGAAACCCTAAAATAACTCTCTTTTTCATCATTCTGAAGTCATTAATAGTGATTTACAACTCATTGCTATGCGGCTAACAAGAGCAAAACAGCGCATTGCAAAAAAATGGAAAACAATAACCCATAACTCATTGGTTATGGAAAACCCCTTGGGACATGGGTGGCGCTGTGGTCTAAACCACTGAGCCTCTTGGGCTTGCCGATCAGAAGGTCAGCGGTTCGAATCCCTGCAATGGCGTGTGCTCCTGTTGCTCATTCCCAGCTCCTGTCAACCTAGCAGTTCAAAAGCACGTCAAAGTGCAAGTAGATAAATAGGTACCACTCCGGCGGGAAGGTAAACGGTGTTTCCGTGCACTGCTCTGGTTTCGCCAGAAGCGGCTTAGTCATGCTGGCCACATGACCTGGAAAAACTGTCTGCAAAAGCGGACAAACACTGGCTCCCTCGGCCTGTACAGCAAGATGAGCGCCGCAACCCCAGAGTCGTCTGCGACTGGACTTAACTGTCAGGGGTCCTTTACCTTTTTTAATGGAAAACCTATCTTAATGATAAAACTTACATATAAGAAAAACGCAGTACATAAAAATCAAGAAAACAAATTTATTGAGGCCTTTTGGCAACAGATTGCAATAATATAATATGAATAAATTTATTTAAAAGAACAAAAAACCAAGGTGCAGAACTAGATGAGACGACTCTTCTTATGCTCATATGCATGTGTTGAAGACAAGACAGCAAAGAGAATGTCACCTGTTTCCTGATTGCACCAGGAAGTATAAAAAACAGCAAGTGAGGTTTGAACCAGTTTTGGCTATTGTTGTTGTTGTTTAGTCATTTTGTCTTCGCGGCCTAGGACCCTCGTACCTACGGGACCGCCTCTCCCGGTATGCCCCACGGAGAGCCTCAAGGTCCATAAATAACAACACCCTAGTGGTCCCAGGCCCTAAGGAAGTTAGATTGGCTTCAACCAAAGCCAGGGCCTTTTCAACTCTGGCTCCGGCCTGGTGGAACGCTCTGCCTCATGAGACCAGGGCCCTGCAGGATCTGATTTCTTTCCGCAGGGCCTGTAGGACAGAGTTGTTCCGCCTGGCCTTTGGCTTGGAGCCAATTTGATTCCCTCCCCCTCTTTCTTTTTCCTTTCTCCTCCTGTGATGAGGCTGTATTTTAATATTTTAATGTTCCATTATTTTAATGTTGTACTTTACTTTTGTTTTAAGTTGTAATCATTCATCTTGTTTTTATTATTGCTTGTAAGCCGCTCTGAGCCCGGCCTTGGCTGGGGAGGGCGGGGTATAAATAAAAAATTATTATTATTATTATTATTATTATTATTATTATTATTATTATTTGTCGTGTCCGACTCTTCGTGCCCCCTGGACCAGAGCACGCCAGGCACTTCTGTCTTCCACTGCCTCCCACAGTTTGGTCAAACTCATGCTGGTAGCTTCGAGAACACTATCCAACCATCCCATCCTCTGTCACCCCCTTCTCCTTGTGCCCTCTTTTTCCCAGCACCAGGGTCTTTTCCAGGGAGTCTTCTCTTCTCATAATGTGGCCAAAGTATTGGAGCCTCAGCTTCACAATCTGTCCTTCCAGTGAGCACTCAGGGCCCGTTTCCTTAAGAACGGATAGGTTTAATCTTCTTGCAGTCCATGGGATTCTCAAGAGTCTCCTCCAGCACCATAATTCAAAAGCATCAATTCTTCGGCGATCAGCCTTCTTTATGGTCCAGCTCTCGCTTCCATACATCACTACTGGGAAAACCATAGCTTTGACTTGCTTTGTTGGCAAGGTGATGTCTCTGCTTTTTAAGATGCTGTCTAGGTTTGTCTTTGCTTTTCTCCCAAGATGCAGGCGTCTTTTAATTTCGTGACTGCTGTCACCATCTGCAGTGATCATGGAGCCCAAGAAAGTAAAATCTCTCACTGCCTCCATTTCTTCCCCATTTGGCAATTAGTGGAGGTTAACTCCGTTTGTTTGTTTGTTTGTTTGTTTGTAGGTGCAGCAGGGAAGGAACTGACGACACACCACTTTCTCAGCATCTCTTGCCAAGTGGCCGATGGCATGACCTACTTGGAAGAACAGCACGTTGTCCACAGAGACTTAGCAGCCAGGAACATTCTGGTGGGCGAAGATCTCGCTTGCAAAATCGCAGACTTTGGTCTTGCCAGGCTCCTCAAGGTTTGTTCAAGGAAGCCTTGGAGACTTGGCTTACTCCTGCCTATCTAACTCCTTTCACTGAAGGGCTTCGCATGTGCATATAGGAAAGAATCCATAATGTGCTTTTTTGAAACTTTTCATACTGCAAATGTTCAGGAGCGGGGGCGGGAAGAGGTATGGTCCCACTTTTATTGCAGTGATGCAAACAAAATCTGCTCCTTTTCCCTTTTGGGGTATCCAAGAGCCCATATAGGGTCCTTACGTAGGTCCCCTATCAGTTGGAGAAAATAATAAATAAATAATAATAATAATAATAATTATTTTGATGGCTCTTGTTAAGAACCCAATCTTGGCTTCCTTCCAGGATGATGTTTATTCCACCACGGGCAACGCCATGATCCCTGTGAAATGGACGGCGCCAGAAGCAGCTATCTACCAGACCTACTCTGCAAAATCGGACGTTTGGTCCTATGGGATTTTTCTCTATGAGGTGTTTACGTATGGACAGTGCCCATATGAAGGTAAAGTATTCAAGAAACAGTCATTGCCCTGCTGTAATCTTAGGGCAGGCTTCCTCAACCTCGGCCCTCCAGATGTTTTGAGACTACAATTCCCATCATCCCTGACCACTGGTCCTGCTTGCTAGGGATCATGGGAGTTGTAGGCCAAAAACATCTGGAGGGCCGAGTTTGAGGAAGCCTGTCTTAGGGTATGTTCAGATGAGTTGCTTAAAATCAAGTAGTAGTAGTAGTAGTAATTATTATTATTATTATTATTATTATTATTATTATTATTTATTTATATCCCGCCCATCTGGCTTGGTTTCCCCAGCCACTCAGGGCAGCTCCCTGCAGAAAATTAAAAACACAATAAAACATCCAACATTAAAAACTTCCCTAAACAGGACTTCAGATGTCTTCTAAAAGTCAGATAGTTGTTTATTTCCTTGACATCCGATGGGAGGGTGTTCCCCAGGGCGGGCGCCACCACCGAGAAGGCCCTCTGCCTGGTTCCCTGCGCCCTCACTTCTCACAGTGAGGCAACCGCCAGAAGGCCCTCAGCGCTGGACCTCAGTGTCCGGGCTGAACGATGGGAGTGGAGACGCCCCTTCAGGTATACAGGGCTGAGGGCATTTAGGGCTTTAAAGGTCAGCACCAAGCAAGGTCCCCACACACAGTTGCATTTCAAACCACATTTGCAGTGTTGTTCACATCAGAAAAAGAGCAAGGATGTCTTCACCCAACACATGTGACCTTTTTGGTTTCCGTGTCCCTGCCGCCCCATCTTCCATAAACTCCTATTCATGAAGTGCGATGGCTGTCTCAAACATTCACATTACAGTGGTACCTCTGGTTACATATTTAATTCGTTCCGGAGGTCCGTTCTTAACCTGAAACTGTTCTTAACCTGAAGCACCACTTTAGCTAATGGGGCCTCCCGCTGTTGCTGCACCGCTGGAACACGATTTCTGTTCTCATCCTGAAGCAAAGTTCTTAACCTGAAGCACTATTTCTGGGTTAGCGGAGGCTGTAACCTGAAGCGTCTGTAACCCGACGTACCACTGTACTGCTTACTTCGCATTGAGGCCAGATTGAAGCTGGTTTGGAAAGGACACATCTAATGGCAGGATTTGCCAAGAGACTAACTGGAGTGATATGGATTGTGGCAAATGTTGTGTGAATGTGACTCAGAGCTCAAGTTCCACCACGTTCAGCAGCAAATACTGGGTGATAAGCAACTTTAGGTTTGCAGCCTGAATGTGTGTAAAATGGCATTCTACACTAAGGTGGGAACTCAGTTTTAAGTGATTAGAAATCAGAGATGTGCAGGCCTTGGAAATGTTATAGGGGGGGAAACTGCTCCTTTTCCCTTATGGCAGGGGTCAGCAAACTTTTTCAGCAGGGGGCCGGTCCACTGTCCCTCAGACCTTGTGGGGCCGGACTATATTTTGGAAAGGAAAAAAAAGGAATAAATTCCTATGCCCCATAAATAACCCAGAGATGCATTTTAAATAAAAGGACACATTCTACTCATGTAAAAACACGCTGATTCCCGGATCATCTGTGGGTCAGATTGAGAAGGCAATTGGGCCAGATCTGGGCCCCGGACCTTAGTTTGCCTACCCATGCCTTGTGGGGTATGCAAGAGCCCATACAGAGTCCTTAAGTGGGTCGCCTATCGGTAGGAGAAAATACAGAGGCCAACCAGAGTATATTGAGAAGCAAAGTGGCTAGTAAGCCTGATCTTTATTCAACTGTTGCAACTCACCACACGCAGAAAGGAGAAGGAACCCAGAACAATGGTGTGCAAGCCCTTATATAGACTTTTGAAATTGCCCCCCCTGTAGCCCAAGACCACCCCCCTAAACATCATACTTACATCACAGAAGAAGGAGGTCTACAGCAGAAATCCTGTCTGCCAGGATACCTGATAACGGTCACTGATTGCTTTACCTGGGAAGTCTACCTATTCTTTTGTGATGGTTAATACTTTAGTTCCTGAATCCACGTCACAGGCTCACCCTATTCATATACAAATACGCCCTTAAGACAGGGTTTGCAAGCAAAAATACAATGGGAAGGCTTTCCCCATTTTCCTCCCTTACTCCAGAGGAATATTTGAGGTCATTTGGAGAGTCAAAATGGCTTCAGTATTGCTCTCCTGCACTATTTCAGACACGTGGTTTGTATATTTAGGTATGTGTTTGTCTCGTACATTTATGAACATTTAATTTATATTTGAGACCTTCAAGTTCTTATAACAGAAACTTTAAAAGGAATTTCAGGCGTGGGTAATAATATCTAAATTGCTTCACGTTATCTCAGAACTCAAAGGACATAAACTATGTGAGATCCAATTAACCCAAAGTCCACCGCTGGGCAATACCTTTATCAGGATCAATCAATAACTCAGGAAAACGTGACTCATTTTCAAGTTCTCCAAAACTCTTCATCAGGCAAGACGTTACACAAATTAGGAAGGCGGCTGGAGGAGGGAAAAATTAGGCTGGATTTTACAGCCATGGGATCTACTTAAACTGGAGATTGCAGACTAATTACCTCCCAGGTGCTAAGATAATCAGACAACGGGATCCTGGGCTCCCTTGCAGACAACCTGTTTATGGAGCATTCATTCTGAACTGTTTTGTGGGAGGATTATATAGCATTGCATAAAGCAAATGTCACCCCCTACTTTCTAGTGAATTTTCACATCACTTTCCCGATCACAGAAAGCCCAATATTTTGGAAGGAAACCGCATTTGTTGCCAAGGGATCTTAACAGAGCAACCTGCATTTGGCAGCGTGTGACAGGGACAGTCCGGAAGCCCCCTAAGATGAAGAATTGAAAAATGTCTCCTTACCCCCACTAGCTAGGAGAAAACCTGGCAGACAACCCAGTTCTGCCCCACATCTTAAACCAGGTTGGGCAAACACTTTCAGCCTAAGGCAATGATGGCCAAACTTGGCCCTCCAGCTGCTTTGGGACTACAACTCCCATCATCCCTAGCTAACGGGACCAGTGGTCAGGGATGATGGGAATTGTAGTCCCGAAACAGCTGGAGGGCCAAGTTTGGCCATCACTGGCCTAAGGGCTTTTGCATTTGCTTCTATGCAACTTCACCCTTGGAGGCGTGGCCAGAGTCAAAAGTGGGTGGGGCAGCAACAAGAGGGAGGAGCAAATTTTTACATTTGCGCAGTAAGCTGATAGGATCTACACACACACACAGCCTCTGTCCTCCATCCAGCAAGAGGGGTTATCAGAGTTCAAGGAGCCAAGATGAGAAGCAGAATTGCTGAGGGGTCTGGCCTGTAGGGCTGCATTTGGTCCTTGGATGCAAGGCTATCATAGACTAATATCAAAGACACGTAGAGTTGGAAGGGACCCTAAAGATCATCCAATCCAACCCCCTATAATGCAGGAATCTGCAGCTGTCCCATACAGGGCCCGAACCTGCAACCTTTGTGTTATCAGCACCATGCTCTAACCACTGAGCTATCCGTGCCTGACTATTGCCTTCAACAAAACACCCCAGGTTTCTGGGCAGGCGTAGAGCAGAAATGAAGAGGAACGCAGCAGTCTGTGTTTAATGTATATATTGTGGTTGCCACTGTGGTCTAAACCACTGAGTCTCTTGGGCTTGCCGATCGGAAGGTCAGTGGTTCGAATCCCCGCAACGGAGTGAGCTCCCATTGTTCTGTCCCAGCTCCTGCCAACCTAGCAGTTCGAAAGCATGCCAGTGCAAGTAGATAAATAGGTACTGCTGTGGCATGAAGGTAAACAGTGTTTCCATGTGCTCTGGTTTCTGTAATGGTGTCCCATTACGCCAGAAGCGCTGGCCACATGACCCGGAAAGCTGTCTGTGGACAAACGCCGGCTCCCTTGGCCTGAAAGCGAGATGAGCGCTGCAACCCCATAGTTGCCTTTGACTGGACTTAACCATCCAGGGGTCCTTTACACTGGGTCCCCAGATGTTTCACCGTCTATTGATCCCTGTGCCACCACTTTATTTCTCACTGCCACCACCCAGGCCCTACCTGGTACAATACTGTGTCCAGTCAGGGTTAAATTGGAACATTAACTTCTGTTTATTTATTGCAGTTTCACAAGCGTGTGGTTGCATAAACGGTATCGGTCAATTACAATCGTGGGGTTCCTATCCAGACCTATAACTTTTGCTACCTGCTCTCACTCACTAAACCACCTCTCAGATATTTACTTGTCTTCCTAACTCCTAACTGTTCCTGACTCAACTTATTTCACTACACCAACTCAGTCTCCCCACAGACTCTATCCCAATTCACTCCCACTCCAACCAACCACCCAACTCCCAATGAACTCCCCTTTCGCCCCTCCCAGAGCTGGTTTTATAGCCCCTCTGACTCCACCCCCTGGGTTCTGATTGGGTAACCTGTTTAACTATTTCACCTCCAGCACTCTCATATGTTAACATCACAGTAACCCGTTCCAGTACTTCCAGGTTTCGGCACGTCCGTAACCCAAAAAAACGTAACCTGGAGCGTCTGTAACCTGAGGTATATGTTATTGCTTCCAGGGATGACCAACCAAGAAACTATCCAGCAGATCACCCGGGGCTACCGCCTTCCCCGTCCCAACAGCTGCCCCGCTGAGGTTTACGGCGTCATGCTGGAGTGTTGGAAGAGCCACCCAGAGGACCGGCCGCCTTTCCACAGCCTGAGGGAGATGCTCTTCTGCATCTACAAATGGGGCCACTACCCATTCTCTTGAAGGAGGGGGGAAATTGCCACCCACTGCATTTAGAAATGGACAGCAGATCCTATATCCCCCTACAGGACTGGCAGAACTGCTAGAAGCCAGTTCATGTCAGCCTTGTTGCAGGAAGAAGCTTGGGGTTATGTGAAAGCCTTGTTTTCGTGGAGCTACATCACGAGATACCCTGATTATGGCTGGGGTGGCAGCCCCTTTTGGGTTTCCTGCCCGCACCTGCCAGAAGATAATTCGCTATAGATCCTGCACAGCCAAGACGCCATTGCGAAGTCGTTTCAGCACCCTTCCCATGCAAACCGCGGACTAAGATTGGATTCCTTGCCATGCGTGCCAGTTGACTTTCGTTACTCAATAAATGTGTGCCAAGAAACGGGAGGTGTTGTTGTCCTTTGGGTGCAGCCTGTTCAATGCACGGCAAATGGTCTTTGCTTTGTTAGCCGTGCTGTGAGACAGATCACTGTTGCCCCCATTTTACAGATGATAGTAGGCAAATAGTTGCCCAAAGTAAAAAAACCCAAACACCATTGTGTCCATACGTAGCCATCCAAAAACATCACCGCTGCTGTCGACTCACTGCCGTTCAGTTGAGCGCTGTTTAAACCGTCTCATCTTTTGCGTAGGGTGTGTGCATTCACGGCTAAGGTGTGATTATATTTGGATTTGGGTCAGAGCCTTACTCAAGTCCGCTTGGCAAACTTACAAATGAGTAAGGCCCGACTGAGCTCTCTCGCAACTGGAGTCAGCGCACAACACATTAGCTAACCACCTCCTACAAAATAAGGTCAACGTGTTGATTAAGGATTTAAGCACTGGGAGGAAGATGATGTTTCTACTACATGGAAGCCACTTGTCCCTCCTTAAGCAAGGAACATGTCAACCACCCATCGGGAAGCTTCGTTAACCTGTGACCCCGAAATTTTGTATCCCCTCCAAACAAGAGGCCAGAGTTTTGCGCTAGTTTTGAACCGTTTTGTGCCGCGAACCCTGCGTTTTGTGCTGTCCCCCAAACTGAATTATTGGCATCACTTTGGAGGGGATCCAAAATTTCAGGGTCACATGAAGCTCCCATCAGCTGCTCCAGCAAAGGAACAGTGGAGAGCTCCCTTTAGGCTCCCAATTGTTCCTTTGAAGCCTCACACCACGCAAGACATCAGGTGTAATGGAAGTCGTCATGGCTTCCCCCATAAGAGCCCAAGAGGACTAATGAGGAGGCTTGACAGGCCAAGTTCACCCCTGGATTAAGAACATGGGCTTCCCTGCACTTGGAGAACTTACTTTCACTGCCAGATCAGTCCATATAAATCAGGTTGACTCGTCCCAACTTTGATGAAACGTATGTTTCTTTTCCATCGAATAATAAGAAAGCTGAAAGCTCTTCATGTTGTTGTTTTTTAAAACCAAACCACTTCATGTTATACACTCCCCCCAGTTATGGTGAGTTTTAATGTGAGATGCATTTGACCGCAGAGTCACATGGATGTATTTTCACACCCCTTTTGGACATGTCTCTCCCACCTTGTCTTAATGCCTATGTCTATATAAAACTGTTCAAAGTCCATCTATCCCATGAATTTATTGACCGTATTTTTCCACCTGTAAGACAGCCATGTATAAGACGGCCCCTATTTTTACAGACTCAGATTTAAGAAAATGGGGGGAGATGTATTTGTGTATAAGACGCCCCTAATTTTTCACATCATTTTTTATGGGAAAAACCTAGTCTTATACACTGAAAAATATGGTGTTTTTTAAATATAGATTTAACAAGGAGAAATGGAGGTGTTTAGTGACTATAACCTTTTGGAAGAGAGTTGTTAAATTAATAGGATTAATATAATTAGAGAAACAACCTGTGTGTGTGGTGCTTTTTTAAAAAATATTTGTAACCATCTCTCCTTTTGCTGAAATTGTGTGTGTGTGTGTGTGTGTAGATAAGCAGGGAGATATACAAATCATGCAGCAAATTAATGGGCAAAGCTATCAGTGACCATTTCCTGGGCTCAGGCCCTGCTTGCAGGATTCCCACAGTCATACAGAGTCATAGAATAATAGATCTGCAAGGTACCCAAAGGTCATCTAGCTCAACCCACTGCAATGCAGGAATCTCAACATTATTTAGCTACAATGAGACCTGGGTGCTGGACGGGATAGACCATTGGCATGACCCAGCAGGCTCGTCTTATGCTCATGCAAAAATATTAATACCGTGTTAAATAAAACATATTGTCAAATATTGTCCTGGAGCTCATTCCAATGTAATGCCAAGAGCAATCAACCTGCAATGAACACGCTTTTCTTGTCAAGCTCTCTTAGGCCTGAACGCAATACGTCCATTTCGTTACTATGGTATTTTAGGGCAACCTCCCAGGTCCTATAAAAGCAATTTACAACAGGTGGGGCAATGGAAAAATCAACTTTTTATTACAAAGCAGAAAGGCAGGCACAAAGGTCAGGAGAAAGATATGCAGATGGCATTTTCTTTTACTGCTGCCCTTTTGAGACTATTATAGAGATCATGGAATCTGATTTTACAGCAATTTAGGCTGCAAATCCCATGCACACATAACTTGCAAGTTAAATCCCACTGAACCGATTGGGATTGACTTCTCAGTCAAGCTCTTTAGAATTACAACATGTAGTACTTTTTCGGATAAGTTTGTTTTAGTAACGATTATACTTGTCACTTCCGTTTGTAGCTGTATCTAAAATAACAGCGATAATGAAAATGCGATTTAAGAAGGCAAAAAGCAGTGGAATGCAGTTCCTTGAAAAAAACGGTACTTACAAGTGAGAGCAAAGATGTAAGTGTGTAAGGAACTGAGCCTTCATAGACCAGGTGTCCTCCAAAAGTTTTGGACTACACTTCCCATAAGCTCGAAACAGTTGGAGGACACCATGTGGTGAATGCTGTAAAGAAGAGAATTTCAGCTAAGCCTGGGGGGGGCGGTGCAGTTTATTTCCCTTTTATTTCCAGCTCCGGGTTCTGATTCCTCCTGAGCTTAGTCACAGCAGGAGCATAGCTGTCAACTTCTCCCTTTTCTTGCAGGGAATCCTATTCGGAATGAGGGAATTTCACTTAAAAAAAGGGAAACGTTGACAGCTATGAGCAGGAGTGTTTCTGAGCGCATGCAGAGTGCCTACCCCTCACTTCTGAGCCACAGCGGCAGCAGCAGATCCTAAATAAGAGGACCTTAAGGTCCATAAATAGCAACACCCTAGTGGTCCCAGGCCCTAAGGAAATTAGATTAGCTTCAACCAGAGCCAGGGCCTTTTCAGCACTGGCCCCGGCCTGGTGGAACGCTCTGCCTCATGAGACCAGGGCCCTGCAGGATCTGATTTCTTTCCGCAGGGCCTGTAAGACAAGAGTTGTTCTGCCTGGCCTTTGGCTTAGAATCAATTTGATTCCCTCCCCCTCTTTCTTTTTCCTTTCTCCTCCTGTGATGAGGCTGTATTTTAATATTTCAATGTTCAAATTTTGTATTTTAATCTTGTTTTTAAGTTGCATTCATTCAACTTGTTTTTATTATTGCTTGTTAGCCACCCTGAGCCCGACCGTGGCTGGGGAGGGTGGGGTATAAATAAAAAATATTATTATTATTATTATTATGGAAGGAAGGAAGGAAGGGCAACATCAGCTTTCCCTTCTATTTCCCACTTATTTTCAGCTCCGGATTCTGATCCCTTTGAGCTTCGCCTCAGCAGGAGTGCATCTGAGCGCGTGCAGAGGGCCTTCCTGTCGCTACTGAGCCACAGAGGAGCAGCAAATCCTGATGAAATTGCCTGGGGCGGCAGGGTACACGCCAGGAGGGAAGGGAGAATACCGCCAGACAGGGAATGCGGGCGATGCTTTCTGTCCTGCTCTTTCTCCCCGCTAAAGGGCAGAGTGCTTCTGGGCGCGTGCAGAGCGCCTTGCCGTCGATACTGAGCCGCGGCGGCAGCAGGAGCAGCAGCAGATCACGACACAGCTGGCCGACATGAGCGGGTGCAGGCAAAGAAGGGAGGGCGGGAGGGGAAACGCCAGCGATGGTCTCCGCCCCGCTCCCCTTTTGTCCGCAAACGACCCGAGCCTAGAAGGGGGACTACGGAGCCGCAATACCGCACTTCGCCGCCAGAGGGCGCAGCACAGGCGGCGCTCCCGCTCGCGCTTGCCAGCTGCACACACGTCACTGTCGGCCTCGCGAGGGAGGGGCTGAGACCCGGGCCGAGCCGGAGAATGCTCATTTGCATCCCGCCGCGACCGGCATGCCTTGCGGCCACCACCACGCGGTTCTCGCGGGCTCCGCCGGTTCGGGGCCGGTTCCGGCTGTGGCGGGGACGCCGCTTGTAGGGAGAGCGAAAGGCGTGTTCCGGAGCGCCCGGGCATCTGGAGTTTGGCCCGCAGGTGCGGGCACCGTAACCTCAGGGGCAGGCGCGCGTGCAGTGGCTGGTGCCGTGCGGCTGCAGAAGGCATACTCTGGTTTCTCTTCAGATCGTATAAATCTTTCGCCTTTTACTAAAGATTTCCGTGGAGAGGAACATTTATGAGTTTTCAACTAATTTTTTGAGGCCTTGCTTCGGCAGGGCTGTCCTATCGTGGTGCAAAAATAGAATTATTCTTTGTGTAGCTGATATGATATGCTAAAATTACTCCTGTTTCCTCATTGTTTGGAACAGGAAGCGGGCAGGTGTGTGGTCCTGAATGGGGTAACTGTGTCCCTGAAGGACCAGGTGTGCTGCCTGGGAGTCATTCTGGACTCACAGCTCTCCATGGAGGCCCATGTCAATTCTGTATCCAGCACAGCTGTCTACCAGCTCCATCTGGCACAAGCCTGAGACCACAGACTGGCCAGAGTGCTGCATGCTGTAGTTATCTCTTGCTTGGACTACTGCAATGCACTCTACGTGGCGCTACCTTTGACGGTGACTTGGAAACTACAACTAATCCAGAATGCGGCAGCTAGACCGGTGACTGGGGGCAGCCGCTGAGACCACTTAGCACCAGTCTTGAAAGACCTACATTGGCTCCCAATACGTTTCCGAGCACAATTCAAAGTCTTGGCACTGACCTCTAAAACCCTAAATGGCCTTGGTCCAGTATACCTGAAGGAGCATCTCCGCCCCCATCTTTCTGCCCGGACACTGAGGTCCAGCGCCGAGGGCCTTCTGGCAGTTCCCTCGCTGCGAGAAGCCAAGTTACAGGGAACCTGGCAGAGGGCCTTCTCGGTAGTGGCACCTGCCCTGTGGAACGCCCTCCCACCAGATGTCAAGGAAATAAACAACTATCTGACAGAACTAGTTCTTGCACGATTAAGCTGTGCGTTTAGCTAGTAATGAGACAGTCTGGGTGAGGCTCAACAACACCAAATATCAAATCTGAGCTTGTAGATCCGTACTATGGTCTCCCCAGCACCACCACACAAAAAAAGCGGTATTTGGAGCTTGTTCAGCCTTTTTTCACATCTCTCCATCGTATGGCAACCACAGGGACGGACCATGGGGTCACGAAGAGGAGGACACAACTAAACAACAACAACAATATAGCAATGGTGGAGAAGTAGAGCTTTGTGTCATCCGCATGTTGCCAGACGTAATGTCTCCTAGTCCTACCTGGATATTTATTTTATTTTATTTATTAATTTGGTATACTTCCCTTTGCCTTGTTTGATGGAGGGCTGCAAAATCAGAAGCAAGAGAAAATATGCTGGAGAGGGTAAGTGAAAGAGAAAATCCCAGCAGACTTTAGGGATGCCAAAATTATCAATCTCTTTTTTTAAAAAGGTGACAGAATGGATAGTGGAAACTATCAAGCATCTCTTTATTAGCTGCAGCCAGTGGGATCAGGTGTTAAACAGGGTTGTGTTACTGCCCCAACTCTATTCATTATTTTCATTGCCATGATCCTACACTTTCTCGAAGGGAAACTCCCCACCTGAGTAGAAATCATTTATCAAACAGATGGAAAGCTCTGCAATCTGAGCAGGATGAAAGCAAAGAGTAAGGATACCATAACTTCCACCATAGAGCTTCAGTATGCTGCTAATAATAATAATAATAATAATGATAATGATAATAATAATAATTTATTATTTATTATTTATACCCCACCCATCTGGCTGAGTTTCCCCAGCCACTCTGGGCGGCTCCCAATCAAATGTTAAAAACAGTACAGCATTAAATATTTAAAAATTCCCTAAACACGTAGTGTGCACACACTCAGAGGATGACCTCAAAACCATCCTAAATATCTTCACAAAAGCTTGCCCCATCGCTCAACATTCAAAAAAAAAAAAAATGTGCTGCACCAACAAATACAAAATAACCCCTCTACAGTGTCACAAATCCAACTTTCCACAACGGCCAACATCAATACCGAAATCCAGCATCACCTGAGCTCTGCGAGTGCAGCTTTCTCCCGATTGAAGTGCAGAGTGTTTGAGGACCAGGACATTTGCAGGGAAACCAAAATGCTTGTTTAGAAAGCTATTGTACTACCAACCTTACTGTATGCTTGTGAAACATGGACCACTTATAAACACCATCTCCAACCCCTCGAAAGATTCCAATAGTGGAGTCTCAAAAAATTGTTACGCATCACTTGGGAAGACAGGCAAACTAATGCCAGTGTACTGGAAGAAGCAAAGATCACCAGTGTCAAAGCAATGATTCTTCAACATCGACTTCCTTGGAATGGTCATGCCCGATTATTGTCTTCCAAAGCAACTACTCTATTCCGAACTTAAAAAAGGAAAGCGTAATGCTGGTGGTCAACAAAAACGGTTTACAGACTCTCTAAAAGCAAATCTAAAAAAATGTAGTATAATCACCAACAGTTAGGAAACACTGGCCTTTGAGTGCTCCAATTGGAAGATAGTATTTACCAAAGGCATCGTGGACTTTGTCGGAAACCTATGTCCCCACTGTGGAAGGACTTGTGGTTCCAGAACTGGCCTCCAGTCACTTACTGTTAAGACCATATTCAAGAAAAACAATCTTACTCGACTAATAATAATAATTTATTTATACCCCACCCATCTGGCTGGGTTTCCCCAGCCACTCTGGGCGGCTTCCAACAAAATATTAAAATACAATAGTCTGTCAAACATTAAATGCTTCCCTAAACAGGGCTGCCTTCAGGTGTCTTCTAAAAGTCAGATAGTTGTTTATTTCCTTGACATTTGGTGGGAGGGCGTTCCACAGGGCGGGTGCCACCACCGAGAAGGCCCTCTGCCAGGTTTCCTGTAACTTGGCTTCTCGCAGCGAGGGAACTGCCAGAAGGCCCTCGGTGCTGGACCTCAGTGTCCGGGCAGAAAGATGGGGGCGGAGATGCTTCTTCAGGTATACTGGACCGAGGCCATTTAGGGTTTTAGAGGTCAGCGCCAAGACTTTGAATTGTGCTCGGAAACGTATTGGGAGCCAATGTAGGTCTTTCAAGACCAGTGTTAAGTGGTCTCAGCGTCTGCCCCCAGTCACCGGTCTAGCTGCTGCATTCTGGATTAGTTGTAGTTTCCGAGTCACCCTCAAAGGTAGCCCCACATAGAGCGCATTGCAGTAGTCCAAGTAAGAGATAACTACAGCATGCAGCACCCTGGCCAGACAGTCTGTGATCTCAGGTTTGTGCCAGATGGAGCTGATAGACAGCTGCGCTGGATACAGAACTGACCTGCGCCTCCATGGACAGCTGTGAGTCCAGAATGACTCCCAGGCAGCACACGTGGTCCTTCAGGGGCACAGTTACCCCATTCAGGACCACACACCTGCCCACTTTCTGTCGCAAAGAATGAGGAAACAGGAGCAATATTAGCATATCATATCAGCTACACAAAGAATAATTCTATTTTTGCACCACGATAGGACAGCCCTGCCGAAGCAAGACCTCAAAAAATTAGTTGAAAACTCATAAATGTTCCTCTCCACGGAAATCTTTAGTAAAAGGCGAAAGATTTATACGATCTGAAGAGAAACCAGAGTATGCCTTCTGCAGCCGCACGGCACCAGCCACCGCACGCGCGCCTGCCCCTGAGGTTACGGTGCCCTCGCCTGCGGGCCAAACTCGAGATGCCCGGGCGCCCCGGAACATGCCTTTCGCTCTCCCTACAAGCGGCGTCCTCGCCACAGGCGGAACCGGCCCCGAACCGCCGGAGCCCGCGAGAACCGCGTGGTGGTGGCCGCAAGGCACGCCGGTCGCGGCGGGATGCAAATGAGCATTCTCCGGCTCGGCCCGGGTCTCAGCCCCTCCCTCGCGAGGCCGACATTGTAGTGTGTGCAGCTGGCAAGCGCGAGCAAGAGCGCCGCCTGTGCTGCGCCCTCTGGCGGCGAAGTGCGGTTTTGCGGCTCCGTAGGCCCTCTTCTAGTCTCGGGTCATTTGCGACAAAAGGGGAGCGGGGCGGAGACCATCGCTGGCGTTTCCCCTCCCGCCCTCCCTTCTTTGCCTGCACCCGCTCATGTCGGCCAGCTGTGTCGTGATCTGCTGCTGCTCCTGCTGCCGCCGGGGCTCAGTATCGACGGCAAGGCGCTCTGCACGCGCCCAGAAGCACTCTGCCCTTTGGCGGGGAGAAAGAGCAGGGCAGAAAGCATCGCCCGCATTCCCTGTCTGGCGGTATTCTCCCTTCCCTCCTGGCATGCACCCTGCCGTCCCAGGCAATTTAATCAGGATTTGCTGCTCCTCTGTGGCTCAGTAGCGACAGGAAGGCCCTCTGCACGCGCTCAGATGCACTCCTGCTGCGCCGAAGCTCAAAGGCATCAGAATCCGGAGCTGAAAATAAGTGGGAAATAGAAGGGAAATAAACTGCACCAGCATCCAGCGTTAGCTGAAATTTGGGTCGGTGCGGGGGCGTGTTGGATTGGGAAACACCTGCATCCCAACTTTCTCCTGGTCTTCCCCAGACTCGTCTCCGGCACACGCCCCCTTTTCAGGCCTGGAGCTCTGACGTCATCAGGCCCTGGGAGTTTCCACATCACGTGCAGGGGAAATCCTACATGAGATCCTCTCTCTGCTCTTGAGGAGGAAGATCCCATGCATCTTCCTTTAGCCTCCGGGAGAACCTCGTGTTGGGTTACTTTTGGGAAGAAAGAATTCACATCAAAACAATAGAGGAGGAAGAAAGGTTGTTTTCTGCTGCTCCAGAGAAGCGGAAACGGAGCAATGGATCCAAACTACAAGAAAGAAGATTCCACCTAAACATTAGGAAGAACTTCCTGACAGTAAGAGCTGTTCGACAGTGGAATTTGCTGCCAAGGAGTGTGGTGGAGTCTCCTTCTTTGGAGGTCTTTAAGCAGAGGCTAATAATAATAATAATAATAATAATAATAAATTTTATTTATATCCCGCCCTCCCCAGCCGAAGCCGGGCTCAGGGCGGCTAACAACAATTAAATAATCAAACAATCAAATAATCCAACATTCTAAAAACATTCCATTATAAAAATTAATTAAAATCAAATTAATGGCAACCGTTAAGCAAAATTCTGTGCAGGTTGCCAGAGGAGGGAGTCAGGCTGGGCCCTGACCAAAGGCCTGGTGGAACAACTCTGTCTTGCAGGCTCTGCGGAAAGATGTCAGGTCCCGCAGGGCCCTAGTCTCTTGTGACAGAGCGTTCCACCAGATTGGAGCCGCAGCCGAAAAAGCCCTGGCTCTAGTTGAGGCCAGCCTAACCTCTCTGAGGCCTGGGACCTTCAGGATGTTTTTATTTGAAGAGCGTAGGTTTCTCTGTGGGGCATACCAGGAGAGGCGGTCCCGTAGGCTTGACAACCATATGTCAGGAGTGCTCTGATGGTGTTTCCTGCTTGGCAGGGGGTTGGACTCGATGGCCCTTGTGGTCTCTTCCAACTCTATGATTCTATGAATAGAAGTGATGAAGGAGACTTCTGAAGTTATTATTATTTCCTATTAGGATTTGCATACATACCCTTCACCCGAAGATTCCAGGGCAGATCGCAACAGAAAAATACAAAATGAGAATAGAAACAAAAACAAACAAACCACCCCCTTACCACAAACACGTTTTTTAAAACCATAAAATGTTAATCAGACCAATGCTTGTTTTTTTCCAGGCACGGAGCCACCACAGAAAAGGCCTGTTTGGATTCAAGGTGTGAAACCAGGTATGGCAAGAGACATTTTGGCACCTGAGGCTAACCACAAAACGGGGTCCTCCTTCCCACTAGGGAAGAAGGGGTAAGTGAAGATCTACAATCAGAAATGGGGGACAGATCTGCATCGAGATCCGCTGTCCCTGTGGATCCCGCCAACTGAGGCAGTCGCCTCACTTTGCCTCATGGGTGGGCCGGTCCTGGTGTGGGTGTCACACACCTATGAAATGCTCTCCCCAGGGCAGGGGTCTGCAACCTTTAAGACAAAAAGAGCCACTTTTTCCGAAGAAAAAAAAAAAGGGAGCCGCAAAACTCGTCATTATAAAAGTAACTTTTTTGTCACTTTTTTATTATTTCTTTGTTTGACCCCTCAGAATTACTCCTCCTCATGGAAATAAACGTTAAATTAACAAGTTACCTTTTTGTGTGTGTGTGTTCTTCACTTCCCTTCAAAACAGTGACCAGCGTACATGCCCCCTTTCAATGAAGTGACCAGCGTACATGCCCCTTACAATATAGTGGGCGGGCGGGAAGGTGACGTCGGGACGGTGCGTGACTAACTCACGCACCGCCCCCATGCGACATCACAGCCAGTACAGCGCCCGCCACAGTGGGGAGTGTCGGGACGCACAATGCGCCTCCTCCCCTCGCTAGTATCCGCCCTGGAGCCGCGGCAAAGGTGTAAAAGAGCCACATCTGGCTCCGGAGCCACGGGTTGCAGACCCCTGCTCCAGGGAGACTCGCTTGGCACCATTGTTGTAGATCTTCAGGCGCCAGGCAAAAACATTCCTCTTTCGCCAGGCCTTTGGCTGTTAACTTTCTGTGTGTCTTGCAGGTGCCCACTTTCCCGGGCCATCGCTGTCGGGGTCGTATAGCAGCGGCTTCTGGCGAGACCTCACAAGAATTCCCAGAGATCTTGCTAGATCTCACGCAAGCGTCTGAGCAAGGCTTTGGCAGCGTTGGCACGGTCCCATGCCTCCCCGCTTAGCCCATCTCCCAAAGGCTGACTCAGACGCTGAGAAGCCACGAGGTGTCAGGATTTGCATCCGGAGCCCCAGTCTCGGAGAAGGGAATCCGCGCGTTCTCTTTCTCTTTCACCACCTCCTCCTTCCTCTTCTGTTGAAGGAACAACAACAGGGCAGGGCAAGAGACAGGTTATTGCTCTCTCTCTCGTTCTCTCGTTCTTCCTTATAAAGAGGAAGTGGGGAAGGTTTTTCTCGCAAAGCCTCCTTGGCAGCCTCCACCTGATCTGCTGCAGATAAAAGGCAACTCCGCAAAGGTTTTCCCAAGGTTCACCCGCGGAGGTTTGTAGCAGGCGATGGGCCTTTGAAAAGGATTTGCGGCCAGAACGAATCTGGATTTCTGCAGTGTGTGGTGGGGGTGATTTTCTACAAAGGCATAAGATTTCACCCACACAGGCCATTAATCTGCTCCAGCCTTCAGCTTGCCTGCCTTGACACCATGAGTTCCAAGCCTGCACCACCGTGGAGAGCCAGGAGTTGTCTTTACACCAGTCTGTGGGACTTCAAAGCCATGACCGAGACAGAACTGAGCTTCCGGGCTGGAGATCTCTTCCAAGTGATTGAGAAGAAAGGAGAGTGGTGGTGGGCCAAGAAGCTGGATCCGTCCCGGACGGGTTTTGAGGAAGGCTATGTGCCTTACAACTACTTGGCGAAGCAGGAGACTATGGAGGCAGAGCCGTAAGTACAGGTCTGCAAATATCCCCAGCCAGTTTTAAAAGTGTTAAAAATGCAGCATAGAGATGAAATCTGGGCATTGAGTGCTTTGGAATTAGGGTCCCCACAATACCTTGACTTAATGTGGATTGAGAATCCCTTTGTCCTTCCCCAAAATGTCTATTAGGCTTAATAGGAATGGAAATAAAAATGGGAGGCCAAAATCTGTTCATGTATGCTACGGCCGCTGCAAGAACCCTCCTGGCCCAAAGATGGAAAATACAAGACATACCAGCCATCCAGGAGTGGCAGGTGAAGTTGACAGAATATGCAGAACTTGCCAAATTGTCAGGGAGGATCCGGGACCAGGAAGATAAAAGATACCAAAATAATTGGAGTAAATTTATTGAATATTTAAAGGAGAATTGTAAAGAGGTCAAGACACTAGCAGGATTGACATAATACCTTCAATGTATAATAGTACTATTGTGAGAATGAGGTGCGCGATAGAAAGGGGTTAAATATACCAATTGCAGGGGGGGGGGAGTTGCGACTCAGCAGAGTCACAGGGAATGTATGGTATTAATATGGTCTGTTGGAAAAGAACATGTAAGGAAAACAATAAAAAATTACTTGGGGAAAAAAAGAGAATCCCTTTGTCCTACAATTTCCCCTTGCTTTCTCCTCCAGCAAGCGCTGCACAACACTTTCTGCTCCCTAAGCCCAGAGGTTCCCCATGCTTTGAAAATCTGATTTGGGGAGATCCATCAGTGGCCCAGGGAATTTGGAAAGAGTGCTGGGCAGCAGAAGTTGGGGGAGAAAGCAATATGGATGAGGGGAAATTAAAAAGACGCACACGAGAGGTTTACAACCTGCATTAATCCGAGATGTGGACAGGCACTTAACCCACATCCCGATTCTGGGACCGCAAAAGCCAGATTGATTTGATATGCGGATTTGTTGGATTCATTTGATTTCACATGCAAAACAAAAAACAGGTGCATTCCCTCTTCTACTTTGGCAGAGCCGTGTGTGGAGACGGTGAAGCACAGGAGGAGACTGCAATTTCACCCATACATTATCTCCTGTCTTCATTCCAGCCTTGAAGGATTGCTTTATTGTTGTTGTTGTTGTTGTTTAGTCGTTTAGTCGTGTTCGACTCTTCGTGACCCCATGGACCAGAGCACGCCAGGCACTTCTGTCTTCCACTGCCTCCCGCAGCTTGGTCAAACTCATGTTCATAGGTTCGAGAACACTGTCCAACCATCTCGTCCTCTGTCGTCCCCTTCTCCTTGTGCCCTCCATCCTTCCCAACATCAGGGTCTTTTCCAGGGAGTCTTCTCTTCTCATGAGGTGGCCAAAGTACTGGAGCCTCAGCTTCAGGATCTGTCCTTCCAGTGAGCACTCAGGGCTGATTTCCTTAAGAATGGAGAGGTTTGATCTTCTTGCAGTCCATGGGACTCTCAAGTGTCTCCTCCAGCACCATAATTCAAAAGCATCAATTCTTCGGCGATCAGCCTTCTTTATGCTCCAGCTCTCACTTCCATACATCACTACTGGGAAAACCATAGCTTTAACTATACGGGCCTTTGTTGGCAAGGTGATGTCTCTGCTTTTGTAAGAAATGTAGGATTGCTTACTATAACTTTAAAAAGGTAAAGGTACCCCTGCCCGTTCGGGCGAGTCTTGCCAGACTCTAGGGTTGTGCGCCCATCTCACTCAAAGAGGCCGGGGGCCAGCGCTGTCCGTAGACACTTCCGGGTCACGTGGCCAGCTGCATCTGGCGAGCCAGCGCAGCACACAGAACGCCATTTACCTTCCCGCTAGTAAGCGGTCCCTATTTATCTACTTGCACCCGAAGGTACTTTCGAACTGCTAGGTTGGCAGGCGCTGGGACCGAGCGACGGGAGCGCACCCCGCCACGGGGATTCGAACCGCCGACCTTTCGATCGGCAAGTCCTAGGCTTGGAGGCTTTAACCTACAGCGCCACCCGTGTCCCACTATAACTTTAAGGCTTGCCTTTTCAGGCAAAGGTGGAAAAAAGCTTGCTCTAAAAGCAGGGTTGGAAATAAAGCTGCGGCCGCTCCCAGGGATGTGGATTCTGCGCCTGCTTTTGTGCTGGAGGTTGCAGAATTTGCTGCATGCCGTGCATAGGAAAACAATGGACTTCACTTTCTTAAGAAGAGAGGGCTATTGAAGGCTGCTAGCCACGATGACTCTGTAGTACGAGGAAGTAATATTTCTGAATGCCTGTTCCTGGAATCCGCAGGAGGAGAGAGAGGGCATTTGTGCTCAGTTCCTGCTTCTGACATCTGGGTGGCTGCTGTGAGCACAGGATGGTGGAATAAATGGGACCATCGGCCTGTCCAGCAGACTCTTCCCATATTTCTGCATGTCCCCAGTACTGGATTTGCCTTTTTGGACCACACCTGCACATTGAACCACAGAGCTGGGAAGGAGGAAAAAGCTCTCCAATGCAACTGCCTGTGGTTCAGGCTTTTCGTTTTTAAAATGTCTGTGCCCCTCAATCATACTGTTATCTCTTTTTTTCAATAAAACAATTCCTTCCAGTAGCACCTTAGAGACCAACCAAGTTAGTTACAGTCATACCTCAGGTTACAGACGCTTCAGGTTGTGTTTTTTCGGGTTACGGACCCGCTGAAACCCAGAAGTACCAGAGCGGGTTATTTCTGGGTTTCGGGGGTTGCGCATGCGCAGAAGCACCAAATCGCAACCGGCGCATGCACAGATGCACCGCTGTGGGTTGCAAACGTGCATCCCGCACGGATCACGTTCACAACCCAAGCACCTACTGTATTGGTATGAGCTTTCGTGTGCATGCATACTTCTTCACATACACTGAAACAGAAGTCACCAGACCCTTATATACAGTGAGAGGGTGGGGAGGTGTATTACTGAGAAGGGTGGTGGGAATGGGTGATTGGCTGATAGGTGTAGTAAAAGTGTTGGACTGTTATATAATAATAATAATAATAATAATAATAATAATAATGATAATGATAATAATAATATATTGTTATTTATACCCCGCCAATCTGGCTGAGTTCCCCCAGCCACTCTGGGCGGCTCCCAATCGAGTGTTAAAAACAATACAGCATTAAATATTAAAAACTTCCCTAAACAGGGCTGCCTTCAGATGTCTTTTAAAGATAGGATAGCTGCTTATTTCCTTCACATCTGAAGGGAGGGCGTTCCACAGGGCGGGTGCCACTACCAAGAAGGCCCTCTGCCTGGTTCCCTGTAGCTTTGCTTCTCGCAGTGAGGGAACCGCCAGAAGGCCCTTGGCGCTGGATCTCAGGGTCCGGGCTGAACGATTGGGGTGGAGACACTCCTTCAGGTATACAGGACCGAGGCCGTTGTTAATGACTGCAATTGGTCTTACAGGAAAAATCAAGGGGTGAGATGGCTAAAAATAGCTTTATTGTGTATAATGAGATAAGAATCCAATGTCCCTATTCAGACCAGGTCTCTCCATGGTTTTAAGTTTGGTAATAAGTTGCAATTCAGCAACTTCTCTTTCCAGTCTATTTCTGAAATTCTTTTGTAATAGGACAGCTACTTTCAGTTCTTGTATAGAATGTCCTGGGAGACTGAAGTGTTCTCCTACTAGTTTCTCTGTCTTGTGGTTCCTGATATCAGGTTTATGTCCATTTCTCCTTTGGTGTAGGGTTTGGCAGAGCAAATGCAGAGCTATGCCCTATCCTAACAAGCAGTTACCTTTCGATGCATTGCCATAAAATTACTGTTTCTCGTTTCTATGACCTCGTTGGGAGTTGCTCTACCGCTGAACTGCAACCCTTCTTCCTTGAAAGGAAAGCAATTTTAAAAAATTGTTCCTTCTGTAGGTGGTTCTTTGGGCAGATTTCCCGTTCTGAAACAGTCCACCGGCTGATGTCAGAAGAGAATATGGTCGGGGCCTTCCTAATCCGTATCAGCGAGAAAAAGGGGGCTGAGTATGTTTTGTCAGGTAAGTGTTTTTCACTTCCTACCTTTCCGACTTGAGTGACCAGCTGCAAAGGAGAAGACACTCCTAGTAATTTTCTTATAGAGCTGGGTTTTCATTTTAATAATAATAATAATAATTTATTATTTGTACCCCGCCCATCTGGCTGGGTTTCCCCAGCCACTCTGGGCGGCTTCCAACAAAGATGAAAAATACACTAAAATGTCACATATTAAAAACTTCCCTGAACAGGGCTGCCTTCAGATGTCTTCTGAATGTCAGGTAGTTGTTTATCTCTTTGACATCTGATGGGAGGGCGTTCCACAGGGCAGGCGCCACTACCGAGAAGGCCCTCTGCCTGGTTCCCTGTAACTTGGCCTCTCGCAGTGAGGGAACCTCCAGAAGGCCCTCGGAGCTGGACCTCAGTGTCCGGGCAGAACGATGGGGGTGGAGACGCTCCTTCAGATATACTGGACTGAGGCCATTAAACGTATATATTGCTCGCCACTGCAAGAAGCCCTGCAGCGATTTACGCCAGAGACATCGGCAATAAGATTTCTGCTAACCGTTCATTACTACCATTTCTTGGTGATTCTTCTGCCACGGCAGCTTACAAGTTTTAATATAGAATGGAACAGAATAGGAATCCTCATAAACAGGCCAGAGTAGGCTGTCGAAAATCCAGCATAAAACAAAGGCAAAACGGAAATGAAAAACGAAACAAAGACCTGGTCATTTTTAAAAGAAAAGTTGTCATCCAAAAGTTGCCCAAAAGAAATTAACAATGGTGTCGGGGTGAAACTCCTTGTGCGAGGAGTTCCAAAGATCAGATTCTATGGTGGAATAGACAACCTTTTTCAACCCTTTTTAGCCGTGGGCCGGACTATATTGGTGGTGGTGGGGGGGGAGAATGAACAAATTCCTTTGCCCCACAAATACAGTGGTACCTCGGGTTAAGTACTTAATTCGTTCTGGAGGTCTGTTCTTAACCTGAAACTGTTCTTAACCTGAAACGCCCCTTTAGCTAATGGGGCTTCCCGCTGCCGCTGCACTGCTGCTGCGCGATTTCTGTTCTCATCCTGAAGCAAAGTTCTTAACCCGAGGTAATATTTCTGGGTTAGCAGAGTCTGTAACCTGAAGCGTCTTTAACCTGAGGTACCACTGTAACCCAGAGATGCATTTTAAATAAAAGGACACATTCTACTCATGTCAAAACACGCTGATTCACGGACCGTGGAAGGGGCAGATTTAGAAGGCGATTGGGCCGCATCCGGCCTCCGGGCCTTAGGTTGCCTACCCCCGGAATAGTCCCTGTCTCCTATGACCTAGTCCTAGCAGGTCCTCTGAGGGCAATCTCAACATCTGGGCAGGTTTATTCTGGAGCAGAAGGTCCTCTAAGCAACTTGTTTCCAGGTTGTTTAATCCTAGAATTGTAGAGTTGGAAAGGACCCTGAGGGTCATTTAGTCCAACCCCGTGCAATGCAGGGTTTAATAATAATAATAATAATAATAATAATAATAATAATTTATTATTTGTACCCCGCCCATCTGGCTGGGTTTCCCCAGCCACTTTGGGCCGCTTCCAACAAAGATTAAAAATACATTAAAATGTCACACATTAAAAACTTCCCTGAACAGGGCTGCCTTCAGATGTCTTCTAAATGTCAGGTAGTTGTTTATCTCTTTGACATCTGATGGAAGGGCGTTCCACAGGGCGGGCGCCACTACCGAGAAGGCCCTCTGCTTCCCTGTAACTTGGCCTCTCGCAGTGAGGGAACCGCCAGAAGGCCCTCGGACCTGGACCTCAGTGTCCGGGCAGAACGATGGGGGTGGAGACGCTCCTTCAGGTATACTGGACCGAGGCCATTTAGGGCTTTAAAGGTCAGCACCAACACTTTGAATTGTGCTCAGAAACGTACTGGGAGCCAATGTAGGTCTTTCAAGACTGGTGTTCTGTGGTCTTGGCAGCCGCTCCCAGTCACCAGTCTGGCTGCTGCATTAAAATGTCAAAAAGCCCAAAGCCTCTCCCACACTCGGGTATGAAGCACAGCAGATCCTGTCCTGAACAGAACCGTGGGGGGGATGGCAGCTTGCCCAGTTTTCACCAGGGCACTTACGGGAACAGGAAGATAACAACCTGTAATGATTTGGGAGTTCCCCCTTCTTCCCCTCCCCTTTCTGTATTCTTCCCTCTTTCTCTGACTCTCCTTTCCGTGATTTAACAGTCCGAGATGAGTCACTGGTGAGGCACTACAAGATTTTACGCAACGACCAGGGAGCTTACTACATGAACGCCACACGAACCTTCCCAGATCTGCACTCCCTGGTCGAGTATTACAAAGAGAAAGCGCTCACCCACGGGCTGAGGCTCTTGACCCCGTGCTACAAGGTAAGTCCAAATTTGCAACTGCAGATGCATTTGGCCGGCCCCGCTTAGCAAACGGAAGTGAGCATGAGAAGGTCAAATGTCCTTTAATGACCTAACACCTTGTTCTCCATGTCTTCTGTTGTTTTTTTTTAAAGATATTTATTGAGATTTCAACATATTACAAAAATTAGAAAGAATAAAAAAGAATAAAAAGAAAAAGAAAATACAAAATAAAAACAGTTAAAAACAAATCAGTTTTTCCATATCTTATCTTTCATTTACTTGTTTCCCTGACCTCCTCACACCTCCCTTTCTTGTATTCCAGTTCAGTTGGTTAATTCAGCAAATCCTTTTCCTCTTTAATTTTATCTTAATCTTTTATCTTAATATATTATAGCTTTAGATTATCACCTGTTAACAATCCATTTTTACATGTTCCTTAACATTGCTGCTAAAAAAACCCACTTAACTTCAACCCAACATCATTCTAACATTCATTAATTTTGCAGTGTTTCTGTAAATAGTCTTTAAATTTCTTCCAATCTTCTTCCACTGACTCTTCTCCCTGTTCTCCATGTCTTCTGAATGGCATCTCCCGAAAAGAAATTCAACCTGTATTTTAAAGCCGTCTGGCATCTTCCCATATGAACCTACCCAGACCCCGAGATCATAACCCAAGGCCCTTCCGTATGTGCCGCCTCCTCGAGAGGTCCGGAGGGTGGCAACATGAGAACGGGGCCTTCTCTGCGGTGGCTCCCCATCTATAGAATGCTCTCCCCAGGGACGTTTGCCTGGCGCCTTCATTATACAGTGGTACCTCAGGTTACAGATGCTCCAGGTTACAGACCCTGCTAACCCAGAAATAGTACCTCGGGTTAAGAACTTTACCTCAGGATGAGAACAGAAATTGTGCGGTGGCGGCGGGAGGCCCCATTAGCTAAAGTGGTGCCTCAGGTTAAGAATAGTTTCAAGTTAAGAACGGACCTCCAGAACGAATTACGTTCTTGACCCGAGGTACCACGTTCCTTTTTAACCAGGCCTTTGGTTGATCTCATTGACATCCAACACCCTTTCAGAATGTGGCTTGGGGGGCGGGGAGGGCATTATTGAGTTACAGTGGTACCTCGGGGTAAGTACTTAATTCGTTCCAGAGGTCCGTTCTTAACCTGAAACTGTTCTTAACCTGAAGCACCACTTTAGCTAATGGGGCCTCCTGCTGCCGCCGCACTCCCGCTGCATGATTTCTGTTCTCATCCTGAAGCAAAGTTCTTAACCCTAGGTACTATTTCTGGGTTAGCGGCGTCTGTAACCTGAAGCATCTGTAACCTGAGGTACCACTGTACTGTTTTTGGTTTGATTTTATATGTTGTGGTCTTGTTGCGAACTGCCCTGAGACCTCCTGGTACAGTGGTGCCCCGCAAGACGAATGCCTCGCAAGACGGAAAACCCGCAAGACGAAAGGGTTTTCCGTTTGCAGAGGCGCTTCGCAAGACGAATTTCCCTATGGGCTTGCTTCGCAAGACGAAAATTGACGAAAAATTTTGAATTTTTTTTCCGCTCCAAAACCCCTTTTTCTGAAGCGCTAAGCTGCTAAAAGCATTTTAGCAGCAAAACCGCTAATCCCTTAAGCCTTAAAAGCCGTTTTTAGCCCTTAAACCGTCAATAGCGCTAATAGCGCTAATCCGCCAATGGGCTTGCTTCGCAAGACGAAAAAACCGCAAGACGAAAAGACTCGCGGAACGGATTCTTTTCGTCTTGCGAGGCACCACTGTATAGGGCGGTGTATAAGTTGAATAAATAATAATAATAATAATAATAATAATCAAAATTTTATCTAAATTCTACAATTTATCAATTTCTAACATTCACCAGCTCTAGCGGCTATGGGTGCCCGTTCACCCCAAAACTCTGTCACCCTGGGTCTGTAACCGTAAGGTGAAACCAACAGTTCACAGAAAAATGGCCATCAGTCATGGATGCTTTAGCTGAAAGTCCTGCAAGCAGGCAGTAGGGTGAGATGATTCTTGGAATAACTTCCAACTCAATTGTTCTAAGAACTTGAGCAGAAAAGTTTTGGAAGTCTTTAGGGTTACTGTTATGTATTGAAGTTCTCACCCTGGGCCAGCAGGGGGATACTGTAGATGGTTATGCAAATAAGGGACGTTCAGTGATTGGATAGTTTTAGAAAGTTGCTACAGTTACGTTGTAGTGGAGCTCTATATAAGCAGGCTGACTGAACCCTTCAGTTCAGTTCTGTTCTGGCCTCTGAATAAACAAGAGCTGTTTGAAGAATCGCTGTGTCGTCTGATATGTTCACCCACAACTTAACAGTTACACTGGTCCTCTGGGTGAACCTTAGGTAACAAAGGCTTGCCATTTCTTTTCTTTTGACTCCAGCAAGAGCCCACGGCGATGCCACACTGGGACGACTGGGAAAGGCCAAAGGAAGAGTTCCGCCTTGCCCGGAAACTGGGCGCAGGTTACTTTGGGGAAGTCTATGAAGGATACTGGAAGGACAGAGTCAGAGTTGCGATCAAAGTGCTCCCCAGAGGTGAGAGTTCAGCTTCGCACAAGACCAAAGGAAGCTGCCTTTATCATGCCAGGTCAATGTTGAAGAGGCCTTGGAATCATCAGCTGGTCCAAAGAGAAGCCGCCAGATTAGTGATTGGGCTTCCTTGTTGTTGTTAATATGCAGCCCATCTGACTGTGTTGCACCCAGCCAATCTGGGTGGCTCCCAACAAAATATTAAAAACACAATAAAACCTCAAACGTGAAAATATTCCTATTCACCCTTCTTCAGCCAGGGAAGTAAGGAAAAAATATACCGTATTTTTTGCTCTATAAGACTCACTTTTTCCCTCCTAAAAAGTAAGGGGACATGTGTGTGCGTCTTATGGAGCAAATACAGGCTGCACAGCTATCCCAGAAGCCAGAACAGCAAGAGGGATTGCAGCTTTCACTGCGCTGTTCTTGCTGTTCTGGCTTCTGAGATTCAGAATATTTTTCTTCTTGTTTTCCTCCTTCAAAAACTAGGTGCGTCTTGTGGTCTGGTGCATCTTATAGAGCGAAAAATACGGTGTATTCCTAAATTGCCTCTTGGCAATACAAAGTTTTCAGACCTTGAAAAGGCTCTCTATGCTTTCCTTTACAAGTGCGACAATGGTCAGTGCAATAGGTCGATGAGAAGGTTGGTGTTTCGAGCCTACTCAGGGATGGCTGTGGGCAGGATTCCTGCATTGCGGGGGTTGGTCTAGATGACCCTCAGGGTCCCTTTCAACTCTACAGTTCTGTGATTCTATGTGCTTGCTTCCCTCCCACCCCCGGCAGCTGATCTGACGTACCAGGACACGTTCAAAAACGAAATTGAGGCGATGAAGAAGCTGAGGCACAAGCACATCCTCTCCCTCTATGCCATCTCGACTCGTGGGGACCCCGTGTACATCATCACGGAGATCATGAGCAAAGGGAACCTCTTAGAATTCCTCCGAGGTGAGACCTTTGCACAAGGTGCTTCCTTCACCGTAACCCGCTTCCTGCATTGCTCGCAGGTAGGGCTCTCACAGTTTCCTGAGTGGGACAGTAATTCTCTCTCCACTTCTGACACCGTGTTGCCACCTTCTGATGCTCATGTGTCGAGGGTACTTGTCTGCTGGGGAAACTCCCCACAGGTGTTTCCACACAGGGGATCCACAGGGCTGGGAACCCAGTACAACTGAGGGTCCTGCTTGCGTGAAGACCCTGCTCACGAGAAGCCCAATGCTTTGTCATTGGAGGGCAGAACTAGAGCAGCCACAGGGAGCAGACAGGAAGCAAAGCCGTGCTTCTGCCTGAAATCACGAGTGCTGAACACAAGAGTCTCTGAACGTGTCCAGAGGAGGGCAACCAAAATGGTCAAAGGCCTGGAAACGATGCCTTATGAGGAACGGCTAAGGGAGCTGGGCATGTTTAGCCTGGAGAAGAGGAGGTTAAGGGGTGATATGATAGCCATGTTCAAATATATAAAAGGATGTCACATAGAGGAGGGAGAAAGGTTGTTTTCTGCTGCTCCAGAGAAGCGGACACGGAGCAATGGATCCAAACTACAAGAAAGAAGATTCCACCTAAACATTAGGAAGAACTTCCTGACAGTAAGAGCTGTTTGACAGTGGAATTTGCTGCCAAGGAGTGTGGTGGAGTCTCCTTCTTTGGAGGTCTTTAAGCAGAGGCTTGACAACCATATGTCAGGAGTGCTCTGATGGTGTTTCCTGCTTGGCAGGGGGTTGGACTCGATGGCCCCGGTGGTCTCTTCCAACTCTTCTATGATTCTATGATTCTATGTGAATGTTGATGATCTAGTGTGGTCTTTTCCAGCTGCGCAGTGGATACTGGTCCAAAGGGGCAAATGGGGCACTGCCACACCCACTTCAGTTTTCCCGTTACCCACCCACCTTCCTACTTGCAACCCATCCAAAGCGTGGTGTTGTCTACCAGCCTCCTACTCCTGAGGCCTCAATGTTGCCCTTGTTGAACTCAGCAGCGAGGATGACGGAGGCGGCAAATCCACAATTAGTTGGCCCTGCCTGCCCTTGGCTCTCTGGCGAGTGACGCGGTGGCTTGGGTGCCCACAGGCTCCGCGCTGCCCCAAACGGTCCGCCCACTGCCTGCCCCCCAGCTGTAGGGCGGCTGAGTGGGAAGAGGCAGGGAGACTCCTCAGAGGCCCCACGGAGCATCCTGACTGCAAGGGGCCCTTGGCACAATCCAACAGGCTCTCCTTATGGAAACGAGAAGCAAAACTTTCAGAAGAAACGCAGACAGGTCCTAACCGGAATGTGCCTCTATGTTTACTTCCAGGTTCCGAAGAGGAGCAGCTGCATATAGCAGAGCTGGTGGACATGGCGTCCCAGGTGGCAGATGGCATGTGCTACCTGGAGACGCAGAAATTCATCCACCGAGACCTCGCTGCCAGGAACATCCTGGTTGGAGAGAACAACATCTGCAAAGTGGGAGATTTTGGGATGGCCAGGCTGATCAAGGTATTCTCTTGAGGGGGTGGACTTGTAAAAGGGTAAAAGAGTACAGTCATACCTCTTGTTACGTTTGCTTCAGGTTAAATCTTTTCAGGTTGCGTCCCGCGGCAACCTGGAAGTACTGGAAAGGGTTACTTCTGGGTTTCGCCGCTCGCGCATGCGCAGACGCTCACAATGACATCACGCGCATGTGCAGAAGCGACAAACCGCAACCCGCGCACATGCATACGTGGGTTGCATTCTGCTCATGTTGCAAATGGGGCTCCAGAACGGATCCCTTTTGCAACCAGAGGTACCACTGTACTGGGAAATGATCCATAATGAATTGATAAAAAATGTTTAAATGTACTTTCCCCCCAAAACCCAGAGTCGTTTCTGTTGGGGATAATTCAGACGGAAATCCCCAGGTGTCAAAAAGGGTTATTTATCTATGCCACTACTGCCGCCCGTGTTTTGTTAGCCCCAAAATGGAGAACGAGCGAGGTCCCAATCAAAGAAGAACGGCAACTTAAACTGATGGAATATTCGCAACTTGCAGACTTAACATATGCAATAAGAGAACACGATGAACATACGTTTAGAGAAGATTGGGAAACATTTATTGAATACAGTGGTGCCCCGCAAGACGAATGCCTCGCAAGACGGAAAACCCGCAAGACGAAAGGGTTTTCCGTCTGCAGAGGCGCTTCGCAAGACGAATTTCCCTATGGGCTTGCTTCGCAAGACGAAAATTGACGAAAATTTTCGGGGGGGTTTTCCGCTCCAAAACCCCTTATTCTGAATCGCTAAGCTGCTAAAAGCATTTTAGCAGCAAAACCGCTAATCCCTCAAGCCTTAAAAAGCCGTTTTTAGCCCTTAAAATGTCAATAGCGCTAATAGCGCTACTCCGTCAATGGGCTTGCTTCGCAAGACAAAAAAACCGCAAGAAGAAAAGACTCCCGGAACGGATTCTTTTCGTCTTGCGAGGCACCACTGTACTTTGTTTATTTATTTTTAAAATCATTTTTATTAAGTTTCCCATTTTAACAATCCAATCCAATCACATTGAATGTTCCAAATTATACAAATACATATCAAATAGTCCAAATATTCTGCCTAAATTATAATTTTTTTGTTGGGACTTCCCATGCTTCAAGTTCGGGAGGGGGGGTGGCTCTGATCATCTGATATCTCTGCTGCCTTGAATAGTCTTTCCAATAGTTCCTTTAAATCTTCCGGTTGTTAACCTTCCTTCTTTCACGGCCTCTGAGTTGTTTCCACAAGAAAGCTGAAATAAGCAAAATGAGTACTTGTAAATTGTAAAACAGAAAATTTAATAAAAATTATATACAAAAACAAAAAGGAATTTTCTTGAGGCTTGGGGAGTGATGACAGTAAATAAAAATAGGTTGGTGTTTGCTGTGTATTTAAAAAAAAAAACAGAATTCTGCACCAATATGACACCAAGTTTTGCTGAATTCTGTGGCTCATGCAGTTAATAATAAAAGTGCACAACTGTAAAGTGTTCAGTGGGTTGTTGTTATACATACATGTTGTTCTTCTGTTCTCGCAGGACGACGTTTACGAATCTTACTCCCACAACGTCCCCTACAAATGGACGGCACCGGAAGCCCTTTCCCACGGCCGCTACTCCGTCAAATCCGACGTTTGGTCCTTCGGAATTCTCCTGTATGAAATCATGACCCTTGGCCAAAACCCATATCCAGGTGCGTTTGAGATCCGGGGCATTGTAGGAACCGAGGAAACTGCTTTATACTGAGCCAGACCACGGGTCCTCCCAGCTCAGTGCTGCCAGCACTGACTGGCAGAGGCTGTTGATGTTTCCCGGCAGGGCACATTCCCAGCATTACAGAGGCGGAACCAGGGTAGCTTCAATATCCCTGAGTTACGGCCCTTCTGCAAGTCATTTTGGCAGCAGAGGCAGGACCTGCCCCAGCTGGAGGCTTTTAAGCAGAGATTGGACGGTCATCTGTCATGGAAGCTTTACCTGAGATTCCTGGGTTGGACTAGATGAGCTTTGGGGTCTCTTCTATGATTCTATGATGAATGCATAGCCGTGCTAGTCTTAGGCTACAAGATTTATAGTGTTAATTCAGCCCTTCCAGCTGGAAGGATTGCACACATGAAATAAATGGATATTTATATGCTTGGGAAACAACAAAGGCGCTGGTTGCAAGGAAACAAGAAAGGCCAGCTCTGAAAATGGATTAAAATAAATAGAAGGATGAGAAGGTGATTAAAGAAGAAGAAGCAACGAACGTATGTTTGTAACAGGAGCGGGAAACCTAATCATTTTTTTAAAAAAATTGTATTAAATTTAAATAATTTGGATTGATTCATTAAAATTTGGAAAACCAATAAAAATTAATAATCATTTTAGTATAAAGACACAATGTATAATAGTGATTAAAGATTAAAGGATGTCGAGCTAAGGAGCGAGGAAGCCACATGGATATATAGTACAGCCGTACCTCGGCTTATGTAGCCCTCTGGTTACGTAAACTTCAGGATATGTAAGCGGCAAACCCGGAAGTATATTTCCGGGTTTTTGCCACGCACACATGGGCAGAAGTGTTAGACCGCATGCGCAGAAGCGGTCCTCCAGTTGTGAAAACCTCGGGATCCGGCCAGACCTCTAGAACGGATCTCATCCACAACCAGAGGTACCACTGTATAGTTTCTATTACCGTAGTTTCTATTACCGTATTTTTTCTATTACCGTATTTTTTCTATTACCGTATTTTTTCTATTACCGTATTTTTCTATTACCGTATTTTTCGCTCTATAAGACACGCTTTTTCTCTCCTAAAAAGTAAGGGGAAATGTGTGTGCATCTTATGGAGCGAATGCAGACTACACGGCTATCCCAGAAGCCAGAACAGCGAGAGGGATCGCTGTGCTCCCTCTCACTATTCTAGCTTCTGGCTTAGCTGCACCTAGTCCCTTCCCCCACCTCCCGGAAAAGCCCACAAGAGCCGCGCGAGGAGGGAGAAGGGCAACCCAAAATTTTTTTTCTTGCATCCCCCCTCTAAAAACTAGGTGCATCTTATGGTCAGGTGCTTCTTATGGAGCGAAAAATATGGTAATTTGATAAACACTGGATTTGAATTTGTTAATACGATACAATACAATATCTTTATTGTCATTGTCCCATACAGAACAATGAAATTGAAAAACTACACAAAACATTCAAAACCCCCTAAAAACTCTGAAACCCCATTTTAAAATACAATATACTATAATTTGTAACTGTGTGATTTTGCAATTGTAATTTTTCATTCTTGAACAATAATAATAATAGAAATAAATTGATGATCATTTAAAAAATATAATGTTAATTCAGCAGCACCTGCTGCATTTTAAATGCAGCTACACTTACTATTACTATTATTATTATTATTATTATTATTATTATTATTATTATTATTACAGTGGTACCTCTGGTTGCGAACAGGATCCGTTCCGGAGCCCCGCTCGCAACATGAAAAAAGCGCAACCTGAAGCGCCGTATCTGCGCAGGTGTGCGGCACCATTTGGCGCTTGTGTGCATGTGCGAAGCATGATTTAGCACTTGTGCGCATGCACAAGCGGCAAAACCTGGAAGTAACCCTTTCCAGTACTTCCAGGTCGCCGCGGGACGTAACCTGAAAGAACGTAACTGAGGAGATTTCACCCCTCCCATATCCAAGAATCTCCTGAGGAGTCTGCTGATTCTGCAGAGAGGAGGAGGCGTGTTCTGATATCTACATATTCTGCTCCAGCACCACATAAACGAGTCAGTGAGTGAGTCAGTCAGTCAGTCAGTTAGTCAGTCAGTGTGTCGGAGAGAGAGAGTGTCAGAGAGAGATTGTGTGTTTAGATAAGGTTGCTGCTAAGAGCAGCTGCAGACACTCAGTGCGGTTTAGCATTCATTTATGCTTAGGCTCATTTAGCTCTGTATATAGTTGTATAATAGTTGTAGATAGAATAAAGAAGATATTCTACAGAGCTGCTCTCCGAGTTGTTTATATACTCTGCTGGACTCTGCTGTGCGACGACTGTCTTCTTGGTGGAGTGATTTGCAGTGCTCACAACTCTAAGCTGTGAGTCCACAGCACTTGGACCTGTTCCTGCGAGAAGGTGGTCTCTGGAAGTGCTACCCAGCTCGCCTAGCCCAGTCGGGGCTGAAGTGGATGAGTCCAGTTAGTGGCACTGGCTCAAGGGTGATGCTGACAGTAACATGAAGCAAACGTAACATAAGTTATGACTGTATTAACATTATTGTTTTCCTCGCTCTTTGCAGGTATGACCAACAGTGAAGTTTTCAAGCACGTCCAGACCGGTTTCCGGATGCACTGCCCTCTCAACTGCCCTGCCACAATGTACAACATCATGTGTGCATGCTGGGACCTTAACCCAAAAAAGAGGCCAGACTTCAAGCAGCTCAGAGGGCAGCTCCAGAGTTTCACCATGTACGAGAACCCGGAATGAAAGCAGCCGCTTCCTCTTTCCTCCTCCTCCTCCCTTTAAACCTCGCAAATTTCGTACGGAGAAAGCGACCTCTATCGAACTGAAACATGCACACACCTTGGGAGGGTAGAGGAGCAGGCTTTGGGCTTCTGTGATAAAAACAGACTCCGACTGCAGACATGTGATATCTGTGCCATATTTGTTCAATTGGCATTGCAAGATAAGAGACTAAGAAGAGATCAGGCCAAACTCCTCTCAGGGCTGGCATCTTGTTCTCCCAGTGGCCAAGAGCGGGGTGGTGCTGTGGTCTAAACCACTGAGCCTCTTGGGCTTGCCGATCAGAAGGTTGGCGGTTCAAATCCCCACAACAGGATGAGCTCCCGTTGCTCAGTCCCTGCTCCTGCCAACCTAGCAGTTTGAAAGCACACCAGTGCAAGTAGATAAATAGGTACCGCTACGGCAGGAAGATAAACGGCATTTCTGTGTGCTCTGGTTTCCGTCACAGTGTTCCGTTGCACCAGAAGCAATTTAGTCATGCTGGCCACATGACACAGAAAGCTGCCTGTGGACCAACGCCGGCTCCCTCAGCCTGAAAAGCGAGATGAGCGCTGCAACGCCATAGTCGCCTTTGACTGGATATAACCGTCTAGGCTTCCTTAGCGGTTTTTTGTTTTTTTTACCATGAAGCACCACCGGGAATGTTCATCAGGCTATAAAAGCTATCATGCACAAGAAAGGAAAATCAACGTACAAGGCTTCTGGGCGTCCCCTGTTTGGAAGGAGGCAGGAAGGCAGAAGAGCAGATAACCTCTTGAAGATGAAGGCTTCATTTGCAGAACAAACCTCGGCGGACTTGTGTGTTTTCTGAGGATGTGGCTCCAATCGGCAATATTCGAGTTCAAATCTGAACTTTTCCACCTTGCTTTTACCATTCCAGATTTTGGGGGGGGCAGTGGGTGTATTTGGAATTTTGAAAATGTGCCAGGCACAAAATGCCGAACGTGACAGCACAAAATTGAGGCCACGTCTGAACGAATGGGAAAAGAGACAGGGACGCGAAATGGTACCAGCGTGTTTCCCCACCAGACCCCCACCTATGGGGAAGAACACAAACACATCTGCATCAGCCACTGGTTCTCAGTCATAAGGAGAAGGTTTTTGCACCTCTCTTCTCTTCAGAACAGGAGGAGGGGTAGGTTTCTAATCCTGGCATACAATGGAACATGGTTGTGTTTAATGCAGCAGAGACAGAGCCAAAACGAGGAGGAACTGAGCAGGAAGAGCAAAGAGTCTTCCTTTCGCAGCAGTAGGCAAACTGGCAGGTACAGTTGCTGTACTAGTGACCCCTTCTCTGTGGCAGCAAACAAGATGGTCTTCGATTGATGGTCTTCAATTGATGCTGATGTGCTTGTGTGGGAGCGCAGCTGTTTAGAATAAGGGCATCTGCCTGGTAGATTCCACTGGCTTGTTCAGATCAAGTGACCAAACTTCAAGGGACTGTCCTTGGAATTAACTCACTGCAACCTGATTGCTGCATTAATCAGTTGTATATTAAAAGTGTGTTAACGACAAAAGAAGTTTCTCTCTCTCTAGATATCGCGTCTGAAAGTGGCGAAAAGAAATGAATACAGTGAGAGCCTAATTTATCACTGGATCAACTTATTGTATTGTTGCATGCCCCCCACCCACTCCCAAAAAATCTCTTGAGTGGTGCAAGATTCCAGGAGGTTCCAGGTGTCCTACGCAGGGTTCGTATTTCCTTTTGGAAATGAGACACAGGACTCAGCTATATTAGTCAAAAAAACATCATTTTAAATGTGTTATAAACATGCAACACCAGGTGGCGTTGTAGAGCACAAAACTTTTCAATGTGATTTTGCATACAGTATTTTTCTTTTAAAACGATTTAATTTATGACTTATTTATAGCATTTCCCCACCCCCACCCCCTGTGTGTAGATCCACCCCCAGTGGAGACTGTGGTGTCTTTATGATATATGGTTTATTTAACGCATATATACAACCTGAGCCTGTCCAGAGCATTAACACCTCAAAGGGTCTTGTTTCTCCGGTAGCCACAGCTATGAATTTCTGCAGGGAAATTGAAGGAAATAAAGGCTCAGCATTTGAGCTGAATGCTTCCTGTTTCCCTAGGGGTGGGGGGTGGGGAATGTTGCAATCACTGGAGTCAAAAGGCCGTCATACAACTGAAGGACTGGTGATTCCCCCCCCCTTCCACCTCCACCCCCCAAAACAGATTTAGTTAACACCATCAACATCCCCCCCAGCCCCACACCCCCACAGAAATCCCCATCCCAACACCAGTCCAGACGACCTCAACCACATTCCCCATCACCCACACCTTCAACATCCCCATACTCCATACTAAGGAAAAACAACTTCTCCAACCTTAATAACATAACCCACAATCAGGCTAAAATCTGATACCCAACCAGCACTATGGTGGCACCAGAGCGTACCAGCACCCACATCCCCACCCCAACACACCAACAATGTTGTTCATAACATTGGCAACATTGCTTACGAACCTTATACCTGACAGCAACGTTACAAAGTCACTTCACACTGTCTCGCTGATACCCTCTATCGCAAATAACAGGGGGGATGGCCTGTCCTTGAACATGGCCTTCCACACCAGCTGAGACCTAGGACCAACCGGCTAAATGCCAGATGGCCCAAAATACCCCAAACAAACACCTATATGACTACATATAGGAAACTCTCTACAACTTACCCCCTACTCTTTAATCCAAATCTCACTCTAATCCCACTAGCCCCACACCCACCACACCCTAGGTCAGCGCAACCCCACTGGTTCTTTAAACAACAGGAAGAGAGAGACACAAGACAACCCGAACGGGTTGGCAGGGAATCGCCCCACATAATAGATAAGCAAGATGGCTAACCTAAAAGCAATTACATTAAATGTGAGGGGGCTGGGAAACCCCATCAAAAGAAAACGCATCACCTCATACATAAACACCATGAAACCACACATCACCTTCCTACAAGAAATACACAACCCACCCAAAGGCAGCAAACTCCTGAGCGACCCCCGCTTCAGTCAACAGTGGGTCGCACGAGGCTCAGGGAAAGCTCGTGGTGTAGCCATAATACTCAGTAGAGACCTGAACTTCACTGCCACAACAGTCCTCAAGGACAAAAAAGGCAGATTCATTTTTGCTAAAGGCATTTTCGCTAGATGGCAAAATCAAACTGACAATCGGCTCCATATATGCCCCAAACGCGAAACAATTAGAATTCTTCCAGAAGACAGTAAACAAATTCCTCTCCTTCTCTGAAGGGGAAGCAATCCTAGGAGGGTACCTCAATCTAAATATGAAAGGTATATCCCTGAGAGATATCCACCCTACAACCCCATGGGCAACCTTCCTCTGAAGGAAACCTCCAACAACTAGGAAGTCTTACAAGTTACTAAAATTGCTAAAAAAAACAGGGGTCTCTACGACATTTGGGGTGAGCAAAGCCTGGGAGACATCAGCCATACATTCTAATCGGGACGCCATGATACAGTGTCCAGACTGGACAGCATTCTACTCACACAGAGTCTGATCCCCTCAGTGGAATCAACAAACATAGGTAACATTAAAATCACAGATCACGCCCCAGTAGAAGTCATAGTTAAAATAGGAGAAGGAACACAAACCACCCCATCATGGTCCTTCAGTCCCATCCTAACTACAAACAAACAAATTAGAGAGAGTCTCACGAAAACCCTCCAAAACTACTTCAAGGAAAACGATGTAGACAATATAACAACCCCCCTCCTATGGGACGCAATGAAAGCGGTCACCAGAGGAGCTTGCATAAAAGAGAAAACATTCCTTAAAAAACAAACCACCTCAAAAATTAGCAAAATAGAACAAGACATCACAGCCCTCTCATCACGCTACAAACAAACAGGATCTAAAAAACTCCTCAAACTTATAGAACAAAAAAGGAGAGAACTAGACTCCCTAGAAATCAACAAAACAATGATCAACATTCTATACTCTAAACAACGTTTCTATGAATATGGAGGGGAAAACTCCAGATTACTAGCAAATAGATATAGGAAAAAAGCACTCAAAACAAGAATACACTGCATCACCAAAAAAGACGGCAACATAACATTCTCCCCCAAAGAAATAATCTCAGAATTTGCAGAATTCTACTCCAACCTATACACCTCCCATAACCCACCAGAGAAGGAAATCAGAAAATTTCTAGCAGGACTGACCATGCCTACCCTAACTCATGAGGAACTTAGTACTTAGTCTTAGTACCTCTGTCTCTTGCAAACACACACAGCGCTTCATATTATCAAGCTGCTTTTGAAATTGAGAGGGCTTTCAAAGGCAGGTTTTGATAGGCCGAGTGAGGATGGCAGCTGATGCAATTCAGTTCAGTGGCACCTTGGTTCTCAAACTTAATCTGTTCCAGAAGTCCGTTCCAAAACCAAAGCGTTCCAAAACCAAGGCACGCTTCTCATAGAAAGTAATGCAAAACGGATTAATCCGTTCCAGACTTTTAAAAACAACCCCTAAAACAGCAATTTAACATGAATTTTACTACCTAACGAGACCATTGATCCATAAAATGAAAGCAATAATCAATGTACTGCAGTCACACAATCCATCCATCAGTAGCTGGACTAGGTTCCACACAGTCACAAAAAACAAAACAAAAAAGAGCCACAAAAACAAAACCACAAAGTAAATAGCAAAAACAGATAGACTTCAAGGAAGTATAGCACTCAAATCAGAAGCATAACACTCAAAACGGAGCACGTTCGGCTTCCAAAAAAAGTTTGCAAACCGGAACAGTTACTTCCAGGTTTGCAGTGTTTGGGTTCCAAGTTGTTTGAGTACCAAGGCATTTGAGAACCAAGTTACCACTGTATGCACTTAAAGGCACGCGTACCTAATTCACACCTTCAGAATCAAAAGGTGAGCAGAAACACAGCCGCCTATTGGGACTTACACTGCTCAGTATTGTGCAGCGTGGTTTCTCCAGCCAACCAATGCATACAGAAATGCATATATCAGGGTAACGTGTGCATACGAATGCACACGTGCTTGAAAATAGCATACGAAGATGCATTATAAGAGGGGAAATTGCTTTGCCAAAATGTGCCCTAAACTGTGAGAAACTGAGGCTAAGAGTGGAAGAATGAGAAACTGACAGATTCGACCATCCTTTGCCAGGAGGGTCTGAAGTTTTGATTTTTAAAAAAAAAATCCACCTAAAAATCCCCGCTGGGCACATCTAGCTGTAATAAACAAAAATCTGCTCTAATTCCCTTATGGGGGACACAAGAGCTCTTATAGAGTCCTTTGCAGGTTCTCCATTGGTTGGAGAAAATGACAGAAGCCAACCAGAGAATACTGAAAAGCAAAGCAGCTTGTAAGCCTGATCTTTACTGAACTGTTGCAACAGGGTGCTCCCCTCACACGCAGGAAAGGAGGAGGACCCAGAACCAAGGTGTGCCCGCCCTTATATAGACATTTTAAATTGCCCACCCTGGAGTCCCAAGGCCACCCCCAGAAACATCATACATACATCACAGAAGGGGTGTAGCTCAAGACCACCCCCCAGACACATCATACCTACAACACAGAAAGGGTGGTCTACAGCAGAAATCTGAGTGCGTTGTTTACCTCCTGTCTGGCAGGTTGCCTGTTAATGCTTACTTGATTGGATACCCTGGGGAGCCTGGCCAGTCTGATGTATGACAAATACTTAGTTCCTGAGCCAGGTCACAGGCTCACCCTACTCATACCCTTAAGACAGGATTTGTGAATGAAAAGACAATAGGGAGGCTTTTCCGTTTTCCTTGACCTTGCAGAGAAATCATTTGGTCAAGTTGGGAGTCAAAATTGTTTCAGGGCTGTTTTCCTGTGCTGCTTCAGACATGTGGTTTATACATTTATGTACGTGTTTGCTTGGTACATATATGAACATTTATTATATATATAATACCTTAATTTTTTTTATTTCACAGCAATTTTTTTTTATATTTCACAGCAATCCATTAAGGCGTTTTGCACAGTCTGTCACAGGCTTCCTATGCCTGTTGCACTTCATGGTCTTTTTGTCTCATTGTTGACAATTCCCTCATTCCTCTCCCCTTATGCACACACCAACTTGCAACTTGCATTTCCAGGTGTACAACGGGTTCACCAGAAGGTAACCTGCCCTGCGCCTGACAATGTGGACTTTCACCTTGCAAAGCCCACGTCGCCGTTTGTTTTTATAAAGTGCCACAAGACATTGCTGCCCTTCTGGAATTTGAACTTTACTGTAAACGCCATTCCTGTACGAGAGGAGAGGACTTGAAAGGGCTGAGCGATATCTAAATATTTGTGCCGCTCTTTATCAAAAGCAACCAGGAAACGGCTCACCGGGCAAATTCCCCTGTAAGAAGCAGTGAGAATAAACAGCAGAGTTCTGTTTTAATATGGTACAGCAGATCTGATGCCAGTAAAAACCTGGATACAGGAGTGCTTTGGGTTCCTTGACATGTAGGAGCTGAAGCCTGCCATGACAGTTAGCAACTGGAACATAGGAAACTGTCCTGTACTGCATTAGGAACCTTTGTCAATCTAGCTCATGCTGTCTACACTGATTGGCAGCTGCTCTACAGGCAGTGCCGGATTTACGTATAAGCTAAACAAGCTATAGCTTAGGGCACCACGCTCTTGGGGGGGGGGGGCAAAAAATTAAAGGAAAAAGACACCTGGATGTACTGTTGTAAACAAAATCTGCCCCTTTTCCCCTTATGGGGTATCCAAGAGCCCGTATAGAGTCCTTACGTGGGTTCCCTATTGGTAGGAGAAAATAACAGAGGCCAACCAGAGAATATTGAGAAGCAAAGCAGCTAGTGAGCCTGATCTTTATTGATCTGTTGCAACAGGGTGCTCCCCTCACACGCAGGAAAGGAGGAGGACCTTGAACAATGGCGTGCAAGGCCTTATATGGACATTTTAAATTCCCTGCCCTGGAGCTCAAGACCACCCCTCCATACATCATACATACATCACAGAAGGGGTGTAACCCAAGACCACCCCCCACAAACATCAGACCTACATCACAGAAAAGGTGGTCTACAACAGAAATTTGAATGTTGTTGTTTTTCCTGTCTGCCAGGTTGTCTGATAATGCCTTATCTGATTGCCTTTCCTGGTAGTCTGGCCATTCCTTTGAAATGGTAATTACCCAATTCCTGTAACAAGGAAGGTTTTTTTCATCTCCTTCCTCCTTGCAGAGAAACATTTGGTCAGCTTGGGAGTCAAAATGGTTTCAGGTCAGTCTTCCTGTGCTGATCTATGTACGTGCTTGGTTGGTACATTTATGAACATTTATTATATATATAAGACCTTAAATCTTATTATTACAGTACATTTCCAAGATATAAAACAAATAAAATAAAACCCACATACAGCAACAGTGTTTTGTGTTGTATAGGCTCCCATGATGTAAGTCATGGGCCCCGCCTGCTAGCCTGCTCCCTAAAATATCACTGGTTTGCTCATTTCTATATATAGGGTGCCTACATTCTGCATAGACTGGTTGCACGGCAACATCAGCAAATGGCTTGAGATACCTATTAGGTCTATAAATTACCATATAGCATATATTCAAAACAAAAAATAGTGACAATTTGTTGTTGACAAAGGACAGCTGGATATATAAAGGGCCCCATTACCTTCAGTAGCTTAGGGCCTCATCAAACCTAAATCCAGCCCTGTCTACAGGACTTTAGAGTTTTCCCCCACCCTGCCTGGAAATTTGTTGTTGTTTAGTTGTTTAGTCGTGTCCGCCTCTTCGTGGCCCCCTGGACCAGAGCACACCAGGCCCTCCTGTCTTCCAATGCCTCCTGCAGTTTGGTCAAACTCATGCTGGGAGCTTCAAGAACACTGTCCAACCATCTCGTCCTCTGTCGTCCCCTTCTCCTTGTGCCCTCCATCTTTCCCAACATCAGGGTCTTTTCCAGGGAGTCTTCTCTTCTCATGAGGTGGCCAAAGTATTGGAGCCTCAGCTTCACGATCTGTCCTTCCAGTGAGCACTCAGGGCTGATTTCCTTCAGAATGGATAGGTTTGATCTTCTTGCAGTCCATGGGACTCTCAAGAGTCTCCTCCAGCACCATAATTCAAAAGCATCAATTCTTCAGCTATCAGCCTTCTTTATGGTCCAGCTCTCACTTCCATACATCACTACTGGGAAAACCATAGCTTTAACTATACGGACCTTTGTTGGCAAGGTGATGTCTCTGCTTTTTAAGATGCTGTCTAGGTTTGTCATTGCTTTTCTCCCAAGAAGCAGGCGTCTTTTAATATCAAGGATTAAACCTGGGACCTTTCGATGCAGAGCAGCACTGAGCTATGATTCTTCCCGCACTTATAGCATCTGCCGCAGGGTTCTGTCCTGGGTCCACTGAGTTGGCCAGAAAGCACAATGACTTTGTCTGATTTGGCCCCTTCATGTTTATTGCTGTTTCTGTTGTTACGGTAAAATCTGGGTGCGAGGCTGCTCTGCCACCCAGCTCGTCGGACTAAGTCCGCGGGTCCCTGCGGAGGAAAATGAGTTCAGCCAGAGACAGAAGCAAAACTGCAGAAGATCCATGTTTATTGCGCAACAGGTTCAAGGCGAGATTGAACAGCGAGGAAGGGGTGACATGAACTTTTGAAACTTCCTCCATGTCCCAGAATACAGTGCAAAATACATCCCAGTTACATCATGAATACATTAAGAAGAGGTTGGGTTACACAGATTACATCATGAATATATTAAGAGGAGGTTGGGTTACACAGGATTAACATATGGAGGAGGGAGGGGGGAATATGCAGAGCTGGAGATATGCGCAGATAAGCACATCCTGAGCACCAGTGATGAGAAGACAATGGTCCATGTATGCATAGTCTGCCACCTGGCATTGCACAGAGGAAAGGCTTGGCAGAGTGATTTGACAGGATTAGGATCTTGACACCTTGCTTGAGGGATTATGGAGGACAGGGAAGGTGTCATGGAGTCCTAGAGAAATTGAGCAAATTGGCACGTTGATTTTCTATGAATTTTATAGATTTTAGTCCCTTTTGTCATTGACAATTGGAAATAAATGGATATATTGTAGCGAAGAAGGAGGTGAAGAAGACATGCCCCCCCTTCCGTATCACTGTGTTATATTATAACAATAGTTATTATTTTTGCTAAGTTTCGTGGATTTTTTTCTTTTTTAATTGCATATGTAAGTCACCTGGAAATGTTTTACATTAGCTGCTGCTGGTAATTGAAATCGTCGTCTTCATGCATTTTAAAAAATAGAGTGTCCTTGGTAAACTGGCACCTTCCCCCCATCAAATTCTGGAAGCACCATTGGGGGAGATGAATGCAATCTGCTGCTGAACAGTTCGGTTAATGATTCTGTCAATGCTAGCCTAGCCGACAGCTGGAAGACTTGTTGATCTCTATTCCACCGTTAAAGCAAACATTATAAACCCCATACAGACACGAGTGAGCTCCATCCAAAATGTTTGCACTGTGGACTGGGCCGGGGAACCCTTCTCAGGTTTAAGTACCTGGCTCTCTCATCTGAGCAAACATCGCTGGATAATGGGGTCTGTGTGAAGGAGCCAGACAGTTAATGAGCATCTATCATTCCTGCTGAGTACACCTGGAGTTGTGCCCCCCCCCCTGGACTATACACCAGAGCTCCACATGTGAAACTAGCCTTTCAGTGCCATTAGGTTGACTCAGTCCCTCTCCCTGGAGATCTGATGTGAAGCTGGGAACTTTTGAAGTCTGCTTGGGGTCTTTAATGCAATACCACCACGGATGCTAAACATGTCTGTGTGTAAATAAACTGAAATATTATGAACTCCCTAAGGCAGTGAGAGATTTTACTTTCTTGGGCTCCATGATCACTGCAGATGGTGACAGCAGCCACGAAATTAAAAGATGCCTGCTTCTTGGGAGAAAAGCAATGACAAACCTAGACAGCATCTTAAAAGGCAGAGACATCACCTTGCCAGCATAGGTCCGTATAGTAAAAGCTATGGTTTTCCCAGTAGTGATGTATGGAAGTGAGAGCTGGACCATAAAACCAAAACTGGGCAATTGCCACACTCCTGGAACTTCTTGCTGCAAGGAGGACGAGTGAGAACATCATAATATTGTTGGTTTTAAAAGTAAGAGTCTTTGCCAGGGGTCACCAAAATTTTTCAGCAGGGGGCCGGTCCACTGTCCCTCAGACCTTGTGTGGGTCTGGACTATATTTTGAAAGAAATAATAATGAATTCCTATGCCCCACAAATAACCCAGGGATGCATTTTAAATAAAAGGACACCTTCTACTCATGTAAAAACACGCTGATTCCTGGACCATCCACGGACCGGATTTAGAAGGCGATTGGGCCGGATCCAGCCCCCGGGCCTTAGTTTGCCTACCCATGGTCTTTGCCTTGTTTTGCACCCTCCCTTCAACAGCTGCTCCTCAGATTGTAAGCGCCTCGGGGCAGTGTGCTGGTCCCGGGGGTAAGGTACCTTGGGTGTAGCAGAGTCCACACGAAGAGGGGCAAGGTCCGAGGCAGAGTGCCGGGCGGTGAACAGGAACGCTGGAACAGGAGGCTGTGCAGGGAACAGGAACACCGGATGGTCGGGGACAGGAGGCCGAGCAGGGAACAGGAGTACCGGATAGTCAGGAACAGGAGGCCGAGCAGGGATCAGGAACGCAGGAAGGTCCGAAGCCAACAACGACGTTGCTCCCGCAACCTGGGGCCGGGCTGACTGGGCTTTTATCCTCTTCTAAGGCCAGGGGCGGTCCCGGCCCCCAGGAGCCCCGCCTCCTCTGGCCTTAAGGCGAGCACTCCTCCTGGGGGCAACCAGTTCCCTTCGCCTCTCTGCTCTAAACCTCTGCAGATCAGGAGAGGCCGAAGGGTTACTGGGCCCTGGAGGAGGCTCACCTGTGGCCACTGAGTCGTCAAGCCTCTCTGGGGCCAGAAGGGCTTCACCTGGGGCCAGCTCCTGATGCACTGCCACAGGTGCAGGCTCTTCAGCATCTAGGCCTTGCCCCAGTTCAGCCGGCCCTGGAGGCGGGGACTCCTGTGCAGGCCGGGATTCCTCTGTTTCATCCTCCGAATCGGAATCCCAGGCCATCACACCATCCCCCCTCCCAGGCCCCCCCCTCAACCGAGGGTCCGGACCCGGCTTGCCGGGGTACGTCGCATGGAACTCTCGGAGGCAGGCAGGTGCGTGGACGTTGGCCGCAGGTTCCCAGGAACGGTCCTCCGGTCCGTACCCCTTCCAGTCAATGAGATACTGCAGCTTTCCCCTGCGGTATCGGGAGTCCAGGATGCGTTCCACCTCGTACTCAGGCTCTCCCCGAACCAACACTGGCTGCGGTCGGGGACGGTTCGGGTGGAACTCGTCGGGTGGGGCCACCGGACTCAAAAGGGACCTGTGGAAGACCGGGTGAACCTTCAGGGTTGCGGGTAACCGGAGACGAAATGCCACAGGAGAGACTTGGTCTACGATAGGGAACGGGCCGGTGAAGCGGGCGTCCAACTTCCGCGAAGGTCGAGAGGGGTGGAGGTGGCGAGTGGAGAGCCAAACCAGGTCACCGACGCGAAGTTCCGGCCCCACCTGGCGGTGGCGGTCGGCCTGGGCCTTGTACGCTTCCTTGGCCTGGTGCAGTTGCTCCACCAAAAGCTGTTGCTGGGACTGGAGCTCTTGAAGCCACTCCGTCACCGCCGGGACTGCGGATGTCGGCAGCACCTCTGGAAACAGCCGTGGATGATAACCATAACTGGCCTGGAACGGGGTCTGCTGGGTGGACGCATTCACCGCGTTATTGTAGGCGAACTCCGCCAATGCCAGGTGGTCGACCCAGTCATCCTGCTGGTAGCTGCAGTAACACCGGAGGTACTGCTCCAGCACCGCGTTCGCCCGTTCCGTCTGGCCATCGGTCTGTGGGTGATAGGCTGACGAGAGGCAGACCTCCGTCCCGAGGGTCTGGTGTAGTGCTTGCCAGAACCGGGATGTGAACTGAACGCCCCGGTCGGACACCACGCGCTCAGGTAGGCCATGCAGGCGGAAGACATGCTGAAGGTACAGCTGAGCAGTTTCCTTGGCTGTGGGTACAGATGGACAGGGAGCGCAGTGCACCATCTTGGTGAAATGGTCGGAGAAAACCAGAAGGCAGGTACAGCCACGAGACGAGGGTAAGTCCACTACAAAGTCCAACGAAACCGTGTGCCAAGGGTGCGGTGGAACTGGCAATGGCTGAAGTAGGCCGGGGGGTCGCCCGGTAGGTCCCTTAGCGCGCCGGCAGACATCACAACCAGCAACGTAGCGAGCCACGTCAGCCTTCAGGCGGGGCCACCAAAACTCTCGACTGACCAGATGGGTGGTCCGATACCGTCCAAAGTGCCCCGCTGCTGGGGCATCATGGGCCATCCGGAGAACCTCCAGCCGTAGTGGCCCTGGCGGGATGTACAGACGACCGTGGTGCAGCAGAAGGCCCTGATGCAGGACCAGCCCCGGATACTGTGGGCTGGACCCTTCAGCCAGCTCCCGGAGTCGTTCCTGGGCCCAAGCGTCGACCCGCTGCTGTTCCCGCACCCGAACCTGCAGTGGCTGCGCCTCCTGGGTGGCCAGGAATGCAGCCGGAGGTAGGATCGTGGTGGGTTCTGCTTGCTGTACCGTGTCTGCGTTGTCTTCAGGTTTCCGGGACAGGGCATCCGCCTTCTGATTCTGAGAGCTAGGGATGTAGCGGATCCGGAACTGGAACCGGGAAAAGAACAACGCCCACCGGATCTGTCTTTGGTTCAGCTTGCGGGTGGTCTGGAGGTACTCCAGGTTCCGGTGGTCGGTTCTCACCTCCACCGGATGTCGTGCCCCCTCAAGATGGTGGCGCCAGACCTCAAAGGCTACCTTGATGGCCAGTAGTTCCCGCTCCCACACAGTATAGTTACGCTCCGCTGGTAGGAGCTGGCGGGAATAGAAGGCACAGGGTAAGAGTGGCGCTTCAGGACCAATCTGTTGAGACAAGACGGCACCGAGAGCCGTACTGGAAGCGTCGGTCTCCACCACAAAGGGTCGAGAGGGGTCAGGATGTTGTAAGATTGGTGCCCTCTGGAAACAGGCCTTCAACCCCTGAAACGCCTCCTCTGCCTCCTTGTCCCAGGAAAACGGCGTCTTTGGGCGCAGTAGCCGGGTCAACGGGGTGGTGCGATGAGCATAATCAGCGATGAAGGTCCGGTAGTAATTGGCGAACCCCAGGAAACGCTGTAGGTCCTTGCGGTTCCGGGGTGCCGCCCATTCTTGAACCGCTGTCACCTTCCCCGGGTCCATTTGCACCCCATCTGGAGAGAGCCGGTGACCAAGGAAGTCCACAGTCCGCTGATGGAACTCGCACTTGCTGAGCTTTGCGTACAAACGGTGCTCACGCAAGCGCTGCAGCACGGTCCGGACATGTCCCTCATGGCGGGCCGGGTCACGGGAGTAAATCAGTATGTCATCCAAATACACCACCACGTACTTGTCTAACAAGTCCTGAAACACGTGGTTGATGTAGCGTTGAAACACAGCAGGCGCGTTGCACAAACCGAAAGGCATAACCAAATATTCGAACTGCCCGTACCGGGTCCCAAACGCTGTCTTCCACTCATCCCCGGCTCGGATCCGAATCAAGTTGTAGGCCCCCCGGAGGTCCAGCTTGGTGAACACCTGTGCCCCTTGCACCCGCTCCAGCAGCTCCGAGATAAGGGGCAAGGGGTACCGGTCTGGGACGGTAATTTTGTTCAGGGCTCGGTAATCATGGCAAGGGCGGAGTTCCCCACATTTCTTCTTAACAAAAAGCACCGGTGCCGCGGTGGGCGAGGTGGAAGGCCTAATGAACCCACGCTCCAGGTTCTTGCGCAAGAAGTCCTGCAAAGCCTCGCGCTCTGGCTCTGTTAGGGAATATAAGCGACTCACTGGTAAAGGCGCTCCGGGTTGGAGGTCTATGCCGCAGTCAAAAGGCCGATGCGGCGGCAGCTGGTCTGCCCCCCGTTCCTCGAACACGTCCTGGTAGTCCTGGTACACGGCTGGGAGCGTGAGTGCTGCCTCCTCTGAGGGCGCGGACGCCAGCGTTCCGGATTGAGCATGGGAACATGGGACTGGGAAGTGCACGGTCCGTTTGACCCAGTCAATCTGAACGTTGTGGGCTTCCAGCCAGTCCATCCCGAGCACCAGGGGGAAGCGGGGCATAGAGGCAATGTCCAAGGTTCGCAACTCCCGGTGCTGCTGGAGACACAGGACCAGAGGCTGGGTCTCCTGAGTAACGGCACCTGACCGCAGAAGTCGTCCGTCAATCGCTTCCACCTGGACCGGTACTGGCTTGTTCCGAAGTGGCACCTGATGATGGGCGGCAAAAGCAGCGTCCATATAGGAGCGGGTTGCCCCTGAATCTACCAAAGCATGGGTGAGGATCCAGGGCCCACCTGGAGGGTATAAACGTACCGAAACCATAAGATGTTGCAAGTCCATTGGTGCGGGCCCATTCTGTACGGTTTGGGACCCCCGGTAGCTAGGGCCATCAGCTACTGGGGTTGGCGGTTTCCCTGCGGCTGGCGTTTCTCAGGGCAGGACCGAGCGAAGTGTCCACTTCCGCCACAGTAAAGACAGAGATTTCCATCCCGACGCCGCGCCTTCTCTGCGGGGGAAAGGCGTGGCCGCACTGCCCCGAGCTGCATAGGCTCCTCCGTTAAATCAGTTGTGACCGTGGGGCTGCCGGAAAAAGCTGGTGCCGTGAACTGGAAGTGTCGGCGACCCCGGGCCTGACGACGATCCTCCAACCGGTCGTCTATTTGTAGACTCCGTTGAATGAGAGTGTCCAGCGTGGTGGGGCGTTCCATTGTGGCCAACTGGTCCAGTACCTCGTCCGAAAGCCCTTCGAGATACTGGTCCCGCAGTGCCGAGTCATTCCAGGTCAAGTCCTGTGCCAACAGCCGAAACTCCGTGGTATATGTGGCCACCGTGGACTTGCCCTGTTTCAAATGCCGAATCGCCCGGTTGGCTTGACTCTCTTTCTGGGGGTTGCCGAACGCGGCCTCCAAACGATTGCAAAACCCCGTATAGTCTGCCAGCAAGGGGGAGTCTTGCCTGAGTAGCGGCAACGCCCACTTGGCCGCCTGGTCCTTTAACAAGCTAATCAAAAAGTGCACCTTGGTACGGTCGTCAGGAAAGTTCCGGGCTCGCCCCTGAATATACAGTTTGGCCTGGGCCAGGAACATGGGAAAGCTGGCCGGGGCTCCATCAAATTTCTCAGGCAAAGCCACTGGGTACTTGCCCGGAGCCGGGGCGTCGGCCCCAGGAGCCGGTAGGGCTTCCAAGCGTTGCTGAAGTGCCTCAACCGCGTCACTGAGCTGCTGCACGGTGTGAGACAAGGCCTGGTTCTCCTGGGCCAAAGCCACCAGTGCAGCCACCTGTTCAGCCATGGCCTCTGGCTCTTCCCGAACGCACCCCTACGAAGGGGGAGTGCGGGAGGTGGCGGGAGCAAACTGTGCTGGTCCCGGGGGTAAGGTACCTTGGGTGTAGCAGAGTCCACACGAAGAGGGGCAAGGTCCGAGGCAGAGTGCCGGGCGGTGAACAGGAACGCTGGAACAGGAGGCTGTGCAGGGAACAGGAACACCGGATGGTCGGGGACAGGAGGCCGAGCAGGGAACAGGAGTACCGGATAGTCAGGAACAGGAGGCCGAGCAGGGATCAGGAACGCAGGAAGGTCCGAAGCCAACAACGACGTTGCTCCCGCAACCTGGGGCCGGGCTGACTGGGCTTTTATCCTCTTCTAAGGCCAGGGGCGGTCCCGGCCCCCAGGAGCCCCGCCTCCTCTGGCCTTAAGGCGAGCACTCCTCCTGGGGGCAACCAGTTCCCTTCGCCTCTCTGCTCTAAACCTCTGCAGATCAGGAGAGGCCGAAGGGTTACTGGGCCCTGGAGGAGGCTCACCTGTGGCCACTGAGTCGTCAAGCCTCTCTGGGGCCAGAAGGGCTTCACCTGGGGCCAGCTCCTGATGCACTGCCACAGGTGCAGGCTCTTCAGCATCTAGGCCTTGCCCCAGTTCAGCCGGCCCTGGAGGCGGGGACTCCTGTGCAGGCCGGGATTCCTCTGTTTCATCCTCCGAATCGGAATCCCAGGCCATCACAGGCAGGTTTCTCCACCAGCTTCTCAAATTTGACTTCCAGTTGTAAGACCTTTTCCTCACCAGAGGGCGCTAAAAGGGCGGCAGCTCAGATCCCGCACACAGCAAACCAAGTACATAGGCTGGATTGCATCTGAGCTTTATTTAGCATGCATTCTGGTTTGTTTGCAGGTGTGGTGCAGAGAGAGAGGTTATACAACAGTGAACAATCATTCTGATTTCCTTGCGGGTTGTTTGCATGTTCTCTCATTCGTTTGTTCGTTCTGCCCTTTCCAATGCGCTTCCCCGACTCAAAGCACAAAAATGTTAATTATTATTTTTTTAATAGGGGGTTTCTTGCACTAGGGGCGACCAAGAGCTTTAATCCACTTTAAGGTCACAAACTTTTGACCAAAGAGTGGAAATGGTTTGTTGAATATTTACAGATAAATGGAAAGCAGACTGGCACGATTATTGGAATAACCTGCAGTTACATTGGAGTACAGTGGTACCTCAGGTTAAGTACTTAATTCGTTCCGTAGGTCCGCTCTTAACCTGAAACTGTTCTTAACCTGAAGCACCACTTTAGCTAATGGGGCCTCCCGCTGCCGCCGCGCGATTTCTGTTCTCATCCTGAAGCAAAGTTCTTAACCCAAGGTACTATTTCTGGGTTAGCAGAGTCTGTAACCTGAAGTGTATGTAAACTGAAGCGTACGTAACCCGAGGTAACACTGTATATATTTAAAGAAGATAAACAAATGAGTAAGTTAAGTGAATTTGGCAATGCAGAAGGTATTAAAAATAAATGTATTATATGTTAAATATTGTTCTAAGAAAAATATGCGAATACAGTCGTACCTCGGGTTACATACACTTCAGGTTACATACGCTTCAGATTACAGACTCCGCTAACCCTGAAATATTACCTCGGGTTAAGAACTTTGCTTCAGAATGAGAACAGAAATCGTGCTCCAGCGGCACGGCAGCAGTGGGAGGCCCCATTAGCTAAAGTGGTGCTTCAGGTTAAGAACAGTTTCAGGTTAAGAACAGACCTCCAGAACGAATTAAGTACTTAACCTTAGGTACCACTGTATGCCTAGAATAAAAATGTAAAGTATATCTATGAATTGGAAAAGAGAAGAGATAAAAGAAATATAAAGAATGATACATTTGGAGAATGCAAAGATAAAGGTGGAAATAGAGATTTATAGAAGTCGAATTGTGGTGAATGGAAGCTGTGGTTGGGGCAGGGAGTATTATATGATAAGTATGTAATATTTGTTTTCAATGTTTTTGGATTGTCTTCAGTCTTTTTAAATTTTAGTTGTTTTGTTTTTTCTGTATTATTTAAACAAAAAATAAATAAACATGCAAATAAAAATAAATGTAAGGAACTGCAGAAGGAGGGGGGAGGAAGCCAAGTTTTAAAATGTCAAAATGATGGTAAAATCAGTGAAATGTATATATCTGAAAAGTATGAATATTTTAATAATAATAATAATAATAATAATAATAATAATAATAATTTCCCCGGTATGTGCTTGAATCCCTTTTGCAAAAACAAAAACAAAAAACCTGCCCGTTTGGCCAATAAAAACAACAAGACTTAGAGAGACTAGCAAATTTTATAGCACTGTAAGCTTGAAGTCATCTTTTGACGCCTCTAGTTCAGCAGCAGGTAAACAGGCCAGCATAGAATCATAGAATCATAGAGTTGGAAGAGACCACAAGGGCCATCGAGTCCAACCCCCTGCCAAGCAGGAAACACCATCAGAGCACTCCTGACATATGGTTGTCAAGCCTCTGCTTAAAGACCTCCAAAGAAGGAGACTCCACCACACTCCTTGGCAGCAAATTCCACTGTCAAACAGTTCTTACTGTCAGGAAGTTCTTCCTAATGTTTAGGTGGAATCTTCTTTCTTGTAGTTTGGATCCATTGCTCCGTGTCCGCTTCTCTGGAGCAGCAGAAAACAACCTTTCTCCCTCCTCTATGTGACATCCTTTTATATATTTGAACATATAAAAGCATAATTTGAGTGGCGTTGGGAGAAGGAGCAAAGGGACCTCTGTCCTTGTCAAAGGAGAAGTCCAGGTGTTCAGAAGCAGCTTTGGCCCAGTTGCCGGGCAGATCTGAACCCCTCCCTTCTTAATGCAAACTTAAGCAGCTTGCCAGGCAGGCTTTGTGAGTTCCATGTCTGCCATTACCTGGCATCAGGTAAACAGAGCGGCTGAAAGACTTCTGTGGCATTCATCCTGGAAGGAGGAGGGGAGGGAGGGAGGGACTTGAATGAATTCTCCCATCCTGCAATTAAGCCTAAGCAGATGCATATAGGTTTTGGATTTTACAAAGAAGTCGTCCTGGTCTGCTGTAGTTTCCCTGCTCATTTCAAAGATAGGTAGATAGATAGATAGATAGATGATAGATAGATAGATAGATGATAGATAGATAGATAGATGATAGATAGATAGATAGATAGATAGAGAGATAGATTTTTATTTATTTATTTATTTATTTGATTTGCAGAAAGAGAGAAAGAAAAAGAAAGAAAATAAGAAAACAAACATACATAAAAGAAAAGTACAAATTCAAAATGTCGAGATTACCCTGAATCTCCTGACTTCCCTCCATCCCTTCCATGGGTCCTTTTGTTTCTATTTTCAACTGCATATCAATACAGTGGTACCTCGGGTTACATACACTTCAGGTTACAGACGCTTCAGGTTACAGACTCCGCTAACCCGGAAATAGTACCTCGGGTTAAGAACTTTGCTTCAGGATGAGAACAGAAATCGTGCTCCAGCGGCGCAGCGGCAGTGGGAGGCCCCATTAGCTAAAGTGGTGCTTCAGGTTAAGAACAGTTTCAGGTTAAGAATGGACCTCCGGAACAAATTAAGTACTTAACCCGAGGTACCACTGTACTTCTCCAATTTTTCATCTTCCTAAGTTATCTATACATTCTGTTACATTGCAAGTGTATTTAAAATCCTGTTAATGTTTTGACCTGTTTGCAGTGATTTTGTTTCAAAGATTTTATACCCTCCCTTTCCTAAAATAAAAAATATATATTGCGAGGCAGCTGACAACATCACTGTTAAAACTGTTAAAAATCCAGATCATCAAAACCCACGCAGCATACATGGTGAAATAAAGGCATACTTTATGAAAGGAGCAGCAGAAAGCAGCCACAATGAACATCTCATCATGGGTGAGGGGGCCTGAACCTTCCCCACAAAAAGGTAAAGGTAAAGGACCCCTGACAGTTAAGTCCAGTCACGAACAACTCTGGGGTTGCGGTGCTCATCTCGCTTTACTGGCCGAGGGAGCCGACGTTTGTCCGCAGACAGTTTTTCCAGGTCATGTGACCAGCATGACTAAGCCGCTTCTGGCGAACCAGAGCAGCGCACAGAAACGCCGTTTACCTTCCCGCTGGAGCGGTACCTATTTATCTACTTGCACTTAACGTTCTATTGAACTGCTAGGTTGGCAGGAGCAGGGACCGAGCAACAGGAGCTCACCCCATTGAACCACCGACCTTCCGATCGGCAAGCCCTAGGCTCAGTGGTTTAGACCATAGGTAAAGGTAAAGGAACCCCTGCCTGTACGGGCCAGTCTTGACAGACTCTAGGGTTGTGCGCCCATCTCACTCAAAGAGGCCAAGGGCCAGCACTGTCCGAAGACACTTCCGGGTCACGTGGCCAGCGTGACATCGCTGCTCTGGCGAGCCAGAGCCACACACGGAAACACCGTTTACCTTCCCGCTAGTAAGCGGTCCCTATTTAGCTACTTGCACCCGGGAGTGCTTTCAAACTGCTAGGTTGGCAGGGGCTGGGACCGAACAACGGGAGCACACCCCGCTGTGGGGATTCAAACCGCCGACCTTTCGATCGGCAAGCCCTAGGCGCTGAGGCTTTTACCCACAGCGCCACACGCGCCCCATGGTTTAGACCATAGAGCCACGCAATTCCATTCCTCAAATGGGGCACTGCTAAGAGGATGGCTTAGGTTTTAGAAAAACAGGCTTTTAGTGTTGCCACACCTCCAGCCCTCTGGAATGACACATAGAATCATAGAATTGTAGAGTTGGAAGGGATACCCAGGGTGCAGGAGAGGCACATTTCCAGGGCTCTCCCTGTTCCTGTGATTCTAGCTTCTTTCACGCCACTTTCAATACCGACATTCCAATTATTGCAGCCCAACCCTTCACCTTAGGGTGAAGAAGGGTAGGTAGGAAATAAAATAAATCCTCATCGTCATCATCTAAAGTGGGGAGGGGGCACGGCCACGTGGAAGACAAGAGTCTAAATCCAGTGATGGGATGGGTGATCAGTTAGAGAATTTAGTTTTCAATAGTTTTATTTATTTATTTATTTATTTATTTATTTATTTATTTAAAAATGCAGTGATGCTGTAAATTTATTTATTTCCTAAAATTTGTATACACCACTTGATAGTGTTTTTTTAAAAACTCACACCCTCAAAGTGCTTTACAAAAGAATGAACAGGAGTAATAATAATAATAATAATAATAATAATAATAATAGAAACGGGCCACAGTGATCCGTGCGACGGTCACCTCCAGGCTTGCTGATTGTAACTCGCTCTATGCGAGGCTGCCCTTGAAGCTGACCCAGGAACTCCAGCGGGTGCAGAATGCCGCAGTGAGGCTCCTCACGGGGTCCTTGCCGTGGGATCACATTCATCCAGTGCTTTACCAGCTACAGTGGCTCCCGGTGGAGTACAGGGTCAGGTTTAAGGTGCTGGTTTTGACCTTTCAAGCCCTATGCGGCCTAGGACCCACGTACCTATGGGACTGCCTCTCCTGGTGTGCCCCGCAGAGGACCATAAGGTCCACAAATGACAACATTTTGGAGGTGGTTAGGTTGGTCTCAACTAGGGCCGGGGCCTTTTCAGCACTGGCCCCGACTTGGTGGAACGCTCTGTCACAAGAGACTAGGGCCCTGCAGAACTTGACATCTTTCTGCAGGGCCTGCAAGACAGAGCTGTTCTGCCTGGCCTTTGGTTTGGACTCAGTCTGACCCTTATGTTTCTTTCCCCTTAGGGTCTTGATTTATCAGCTACTTTTAAAATGAGGCTGCATTTTAAATTGCACTTTAACCTGTATTTTAAATTGGGGTTTCCCCCCCTTCTTTTTCCCCTATTATATTTTTACTGTGTTTTTATTGGTGTTAGCTGCCCTGAGCCCGGCTCTGGCGGGGGTATAAATAAGATATTATTATTATTATTATTATTATTATTATTATTATTATTTCATGTGGCACAAGCTTATCCAGGAACAACAATATTTTGGGGATCTGCTTTGCTTTTGCCTTGATTCAGCAGCAAATAAGAGCTGCGGGGCAAAAAGAAAAGGAACGAGAGATCCATTTTCAAAGAGGCGTTTTAAGGGCAAATTTCAGCTTGCGTAATTGCATTGTCTGTCAGCCAAGCCAAGAGTTCATTTCAGGCGACACTGTCCTCGGAGGCTCACGGGGAGGGACAGTTTTCATAACAATCGCTATGGCAGCCTCCCCTGCTGCCGTAGCAACCAAGGTGAATGAGCCACAGCCTGAAACTCCATCACTTATCAGTGACCAAAACTTGTTCACATAATCGTAAGAGTTCGAAGGGTCCTCTAGTATAACGCCCTCCAATACAGGAATCTCGGCTAAATCAAAATCAAAACAAGTTCAATACCTTGCTACGCAAATACAGTTGTCATAATAATAATAATAATAATATTTTATATATATCCCACCCTCCCCAGTCGAAGCCGCTCTCAGAGCGGCTAACAACAGTAAAAGTAACACAGTTTACATAAAATCGCAATCAGTTAATTAAAATACATTCTAAAATCAATTCATTCTAAAATCAATTCAGAATCAAATTAATGGCAACCATTGGGCTAGAGTTCTATGGGGATTACCAAAAGAGGGGGTCAGACTGTGCCTTGGCCAAAGGCCTGGTGGAACAGCTCCGTCTTGCAGGCCCTGCAGAAAGATGTCAAGTCCCGCAGGGCCCTAGTCTCTTGTGACAGAGCGTTCCACCAGATCGGGGCCACAGCTAAAAAAGCCCTGGCTCTGGTTGAGGCCAGCCTAACCTCCCTGTGGCCTGGGATCTCCAAGATGTTCTTCTTTGCAGACCGTAAGGTTCTCCATGGGGCATACCAGGAGAGGCGGTCCCATAGGTACAAGGGTCCTAGGCCAATTAGGGCTTTAAAGGTTAAAACCAGCAACTTAAACCTGATCCTGTACTCCACCGGGAGCCAGTGCAGTTGGTATAGCACCAGGTGAATGTGATCCTGTGGCGAGGACCCCATAAGGAGTCTCGCTACAGCATTCTGCACCCGCTGGAGTTTCTGGGTCAGTCTCAAGGGCAGCCCCACGTAGAGTGAGTTACAATAATCCAGTCTGGAGGTGACCGTCGCGTGGCTAGGTCTTACTGCTTCTTGTTATAAGTTCCTGTATAACACAATCCTTAGGTAAGAATAGAAAAGTCCTCAAGGTATCAAGAACAACACAGCTGATGTAGACTGCTGGCACAAGCTGGCTCTTGTCGCAAAATATTTTTAAAAGGTTGCTTTTAAAAGATGATTCGCACAAGTTCCCTTGGGGATTTGGGGAGCAGTGGGCAGGACTGATCTGCTCCTAGGTCTTAGTTAGTTACTGATAATGTTTTGCACCGATGGCATGGAAGTCTCTGAAAATGACTGAGGTACCTGGTGAACTGGCATGCTGGATGCCAACAGGGTTTAAATGCCAGTTTGATGCCCTCCAGATGTTTTGGGCCACAGTCTCCATCACTGCCGGCCAGAACAATAGTTCAAGGAGTTAAGAGGCAGAGGCACGGGCCATACAACTTATTGGACAGTTTTTGGATATTTTGGAAAGTTTCCAGTTTTTCAAACTGCATCAAATATCTAACTTTTTAATATTGTTTTTATTATTATTAAAGAAGACTCTTGAAAGCTTTCCCCCTAAAAATTCCTGCTATCGCCCTTTTTATGTGGTCTGTTGTATCAGTTTACCCCTCCTTTCCTTCCCTATGCCTTTTAACAGTGGCATGGTAACCGGGCAGATATTCAACCGGTGCAGCTTTCCCCCACTGTGGCGTATTCATAACCTCAGATGTGGCGGAAAGTATGAATTTGGCAGGAGCAACTTCTCGGTCTGGGCAGACAGCGACGAAAACCAGATTCCTCTTCCCTCCCACTTGTTTTTATGAACTTTGGAGAAGTTCTCTCGAGCTCTGCGTTTCCCTGTTCTTGGCTCCTGACGGCGCTTGCGAAAACATTAGAACTAAAAATAACTTCAGTTTAGGTTCAGGCCGGGAGAGAGAAACCACAGAGTTCCCTGCTCAGTGTTGGGGAAACAGGCGATAAGGAACGTTCAGTACATCTTAACCAGTATGCAACTGGTTAAAGGTAGCACACTCGCACCCAGGTCTCATTGTATTGTGTCTGGGCTGGTGCCACTTGTTGTAAACAAAAATTGCCCTTTTCCTTTATGGGGTATCAAAGAGCCCATATAGACTCCTTACATAGGTTCCCTATTGGTAGGAGAGAATAACAGAGGCCAACCAGAGAATATTGAGAAGCAAAGCAGCGAGTAAGCTTGATCTTTATTGATCTGTTGCAACAGGGTGTTCCCCTCACCCGCAAGAGAGGAGGAGGACCTAGAAAAATGGTGTGCAAGGCCTTATAAAGACTTTTGAAATTGCCACCCTGTAGATCAAGACCACCCCTAGAAACATCATACCTACATCATAGAAAAGGCGGTCTAAACAGAAATTTGAATGTTGTTTTTCTCCTGTCCTTGTTTATCTCCTGTCTGGCAGGTTACTTGATTGGATTGCCTGGGGAGCCTGGCCAGTCTTTTGTAATGATAAATACTTAGTTCCTGGGCCAGGTCACAGGCTCACACCCTATTCATATCTTAAATGTGCCCTTAAGACAGGATTTGTGAGGAAAGAGACAATGGGAGGTTTCCCACTTTGACCTTGCAGAGAAAACATTGGCTCAGTTTACGAATCAAAATGGTTCCAGGTTGGTCTTCCTGCGCTGATCTATGTACGTGCTTGGTTGGTACACTTATGAACCTTACCATATATCTAAGACCATAAAATTCCTATCACACACTTCAGAAGGGATTCAAGAGTTCCTGTTGAAGGTCATGGCCCAGGAAGAGTGTTGCCATTTTTTAAAAAGTGGATTTCTTCTGCTAGGGTGACAGAGTGCTTTCACCCACGTCAGCCACGCCAACCTAAATTTCCTGGTACCCGCTTGAATTCCTCGCACAAAATAGCGACACACTGAAGGCACGTCATCCAATGCCCTGCAGCTAAAACAAGACCAATGCTATGCAGTTAACAGGAGATGGTTCTCCCTTTGAGCAACCTGTTTGCAAAAATAGTTCGAAAATGTCTAAGTGGACGGGAGGCAGCCAAGTCAGCTTGGGTAAAATTCAGTTACGCAACACATCAAACAAATACTTGATAGCACCTTGGAAACTGCTGATGGGAGTTACAGCTTTGGTAAATAATGGTTTGGAGTGCTTTGTTCTTTAAAAACAAACACCAAGGCTGTTGATGTGTCAGTTTCCCCTAGAGACTGCTCCGAGTTATGCTTAACCCACTATGATTGGGTACAGATTGTGGTTCTGCTCATTCCAAGAATTGAAGACACCCTCCATCGTCCAGTGGTGTCTGCCTAAGATATATATATATATATATATATATATATATTTGCTTTCGTAGATTTTCACGGGTACAGGAATGCAGGTTTTGGTGTCCTCGGGTGTCTTCCCGTGTAAAAGTTGGGGTGTCTAGGCGACGTTTCGACGAGGTCTCACTCGTCATCTTCAGGCTGGTGCTTTCGGCTTCTTGTTACTGGAACAGAGCAGGATCTCAGTGTTTGAGTTCCTATAAATACTGTTGAGGAGGTGTGGTGTATAGCCTCCAATGTTCTGGGCAGAGAGGAGGTTCCCAGGCTAGTGTGCCCAGGCTAGTGTGAACAAAAGAAGAAAAGGCACACTAGCCTGGGAACCTCCTCTCTGCCCAGAACATTGGAGGCTATACACCACACCTCCTCAACAGTATTTATAGGAACTCAAACACTGAGATCCTGCTCTGTTCCAGTAACAAGAAGCCGAAAGCACCAGCCTGAAGATGACGAGTGAGACCTCGTCGAAACGTCGCCTAGACACCCCAACTTTTACACGGGAAGACACCCGAGGACACCAAAACCTGCATATATATATATATATATATATTAATTTGTACTCCACCCATCTGACTGGGGCTGGATCTAAATACATCTTTTTAAAAAACGTTTCAGGAAAACACGTTGCCGAAAGTCGGAACTCCACAAAGCCATCAGAGTGGAATCTACACAGATATAAAAAACGTTCTAAAAATGCTTTTTTAAAAGCATTTTTAAAAATACATTGAATTTTCCATTACTCTCACCATCGCCATCTAGTGCCACATTGTATATTGCACTTAAAACACTCTTAAAATATTTTATTTGAAGCTATATAGCTGAGTCCCTGGTGTTATTGTGCATTTAAAACGCTTTTTCTTTACTAATGTAGCTGAGTCCTGGGTTGCCCCAACTATTCTGAGCAGCTTCCAATGAATTGAAACATCAAACACAGGAAAACATCAAACATTAAAAACTTCCCTAAAAAGGGCTGCCTTCCTCAGATGTCTTCTAAAAGTCAGATAGTTGTTTATTTCCTTGACATATGATGGGAGGGGGTTCCACAGAGTGGGCACCACCACCAAGAAGGCCCTCTGCCTGATTCCCTGTCACCTCACTTCTCTCAGGGAGGGAACCACCAGAAGGCCCTCAGAGCTGGACCTCAGAGTCCGGGTAGAACGATGGGGATGGAGATGTTCCTTCACAGTAGCTAAGAAATGTGCCAGGGCAAATCTCCATCAGAGTTGCAAACTAGTATTCACTGAGGTCTGGACTGTACCACATTAGCCTGCAGGCTCACCTGATCCAACGTCCCTCACACAAAACAAGTTCCTTAGCAAGGATTCCTGCATTGCAGAGGGTTGGACTAGAATGATGACCCCTTTGAACTCTGCAATTCTAAGTGCCTTGTAAGGTAGAAAACCCTATCAATTTACCAGTCATAGCCTCCCCCAAAGAATCCTAAGAACTGTAGTTTGTGCACCCAGCTGAGCTCCATTTCCAAGCTCCTGCACCAAGGAGTTCTTTGGGGGAAAGCCCTGTGTTTTAACTATTACGTGATGGTGGAATTCATCCTGGGATCTGAGCATGGAGAAATCTGCCAACACACACACAATTTTGCCCATGGAACCCAACCCTAAACTCTACTGATGTTGTTGTTTGTTGTTTAGTCGTTCAGTCATGTCCGACTCTTCGTGACCCCATGGACCAGAGCACGCCAGGCACTCCTGTCTTCCACTGCCACCCGCAGTTTGGTCAAACTCATGCCGGTAGCTTGGAGAACACTGTCCAACCATCTCGTCCTCTGTCGTCCCCTTCTCCTTGTGCCCTCCATCTTTCCCAGCATCAGGGTCTTTTCCAGGGAGTCTTCTCTTCTCATGAGGTGGCCAAAGTATTGGAGCCTCAGCTTCACGATCTGTCCTTCCAGTGAACACTCAGGGCTGATTTCCTTAAGAATAGATGCGTTTGATCTTCTTGCAGTCCATGGGACTCTCAAGAGTCTCCTCCAGAACCAGAATTCAAAAGCATCCATTCTTCGGCGATCAGCCTTCTTTATGGTCCAGCTCTCACTTCCATACATCACTACTGGGAAAACCATAGCTTTTACTATACGGACCTTTGTTGGCAAGGTGATGTCTCTTCTTTTTAAAATGCTGTCTAGGTTTGTCATTGCTTTCCTCCCAAGAAGCAGGCGTCTCTTAATTTCGTGGCTGCTGTCACCATCTGCAGTGATCAACTCTACTGATAGGTCTTACTATTTTCCTTGACCCAGTCGTGGCTCTTTTATTGACACTCATCTCCCCTGCTTTTCAAGGTGGACCTGCCTATGTGCTCTGAGCTTGTGTAACATTCCCTTGGGCCTTATCAAGCCTTGTTTGCCTGCCCTTCCCTATCCAAACTGCTGTTGTCCTGAAGATTAGTGAGCGAGGTTACAAAAATGCACGAAGGGTTTAAACCAAGGTTGGATGGTTGGTACCAACATCCTGCTGGTACAGTGGTACCTCGGGTTACATACGCTTCAGGTTACAGACGCTTCAGGTTACAGACTCCGCTAACCCAGAAATAGTACCTCGGGTTAAGAACTTTGCTTCAGGATGAGAACAGAAATCATGCGGCGGTGGCGCAGCGGCAGCAGGAGGCCCCATTAGCTAAAGTGGAGCTTCAGGTTAAGAGCAGTTTCAGGTTAAGAACGGACCTCCAGAACGAATTAAGTACTTAACCCGAGGTACCACTGTGTCTTAATGCCTAAGGCACCCTGTGCTGTTCAAACAAGACCAGCCCTATAATTGCAGGACCCGCTACTCTTCCCAAAGGCCAGCCTCTTGACTTTGTTCAGAATATATTTTCTCTTGATGGTTGTGTCTTCTTTCCTGATCTTCTGGCTTATTGTAGTCCCTCTACTTCTCTATTCCGAACGGAAAGTGTAATGCTGGTGGTTGCTACGGTAAAATCTGGGTGCGAGGCTGCTCTGCCACCCAGCTCGTCGGACTAAGTCCGCGGGTCCCTGCGGAGGAAAATGAGCTCAGCCGGAGACAGGAGCAAACTGCAGAAGATCCAAGTTTATTGCGCAACAGGTTCAAGGCGAGATTGAACCGCGAGAAAGGGGTGACATGAACTTTTGAAACTTCCCTCCATGTCCCAGAATACAGTGCAAAATACATCCCAGTTACATCATGAATACATTAAGAAGAGGTTGGGTTACACAGATTACATCATGAATACATTAAGAAGAGGTTGGGTTACACAGATTACATATGGAGGAGGGAGGGGGGAATATGCAGAGCTGGAGATATGCGCAGATAAGCACATCCTGAGTACCGGTGATGAGAAGACAATGGTCCATGTATGCATAGTCTGCCACCTGGCCTTGCCCAGAGGAAAGGCTTGGCAGAGTGATTTGACAGGATTAGGGTCTTGACACCTTGCTTGAGGGATTATGGAGGACAGGGGAGGTGTCATGGAGTCCTAGAGAAATTGAGCAAATTGGCACATTGATTTTCTATGAATTTTATAGATATTAGTCCCTTTTGACATTGACAATTGGAAATAAATGGATATATTGTAGCGAAGAAGGAGGTGAAGAAGACATGCCCCCCCCCCTCCGTATCATGGTCAACAAAAGAGGTTTAAAGACTCTCTCAAGGCAAATTAAAAAAAAAAAAAAAGTAGTATAAACACTGATAACTGGGTAACACTGGCCTGCGAGTGCTCCAATTGGAGAACAGCCTTTACCAAAGGTATCATGGGCTCTGAAGACGCTCAAATTCAGGACGCAAGGGAGAAACATGCTAAGAGGAAGGCACACTTGGCAAACTCTCACAGTGATCAGCTCCCACCCGGAAGCCTATGTCCCCACTGTGGAAGGACGTGTGGATCCAGAATTGGCCTCCACAGTCACTTACAGACTCATTGTTAAAACCATGTTTATGGAAGACAATCTTACTTGGCTACGAGGGATCACCAAAGAAGAAGTAGAAGACTTTACTTTGGAGGACAAATACGTTCAAATTGAAATCCTGGTTTGATTTTAGTGACAATAAGGTAATGATAAAGGGACCCCTGACCATTAGGTCCAGTCGTGGACGACTCTGGGGTTGCGGCGCTCATCTCACTTTATTGGCCAAGGGAGCCGGCGTACAGCTTCCGGGTCATGTGGCCAGCATGACTAAGCCGCTTCTGGTGAACCAGAGCAGCGCACGGAAACACCGTTTACCTTCCCGCCGGAGCGGTACCTATTTATCTACTTGCACTTTGATGTGCTTTTGAACTGCTAGGTTGTCAGTAGCAGGGACCGAGCAATGGGAGCTCACCCCGTCGCGGGGATTTGAACCGCCGACCTTCTGATCGGCAAATCCTAGGCTCTGTGGTTTAACCCATAGCGCCACCCGCGTCCCTAGTGACAATAAAGGGACATTTAAAAACTATTCAAACTTTTCTATAAACAAACAAACAAAAAAGATTTCTGAAATATAAAATTTCAACTTTATGCAGTTTCCTCTCACTCTCTTCAACTTTATGCAGTTTCCTCTCACAGTGAGGTTGGGTTTATTTTTACCTCCTTTGTTTTAGCTTTTCTTTATACCAAGCTAGGTCACACCCATTCCATACATTTAAAACACATGGCTTCCCAGAGAAACCTGGGGACTGCAGTAGTCGTCCCCCCCAGTGCTATAATTTCTAGCACCTTTAACTACTCTCCAATTAACAGATGAATGGGGCCAGGCTGAAAGGAAGCAAATCTCCATCTGAACTAGAGTCCTTAAGGTCACCCTAAGTATCCTTCAACACTCACTTATAGCGTGATTTGAAACATCTTCGGTGTACACTGAAAAATATAATGGGAAGCGATTCCTATGTGTTTGCATCCCGAAACAGCACGGATTAGTCCCTTCCAGCTGTTACGGTAAAATCTGGGTGCGAGGCTGCTCTGCCACCCAGCTCGTCGGACTAAGTCCGCGGGTCCCTGCGGAGGAAAATGAGCTCAGCCGGAGACAGAAGCAAACTGCAGAAGATCCAAGTTTATTGCGCAACAGGTTCAAGGCAAGATTGAACAGCGAGTCTCCTTCTTTGGAGGTCTTTAAGCAGAGGCTTGACAACCATATGTCAGGAGTGCTCTGATGGTGTTTCCTGCTTGGCAGGGGGTTGGACTCGATGACCCTTGTGGTCTCTTCCAACTCTATGATTCTATGATTCTATGATTCTATGAGAAAGGGGTGACATGAACTTTTGAAACTTCCCTCCATGTCCCAGAATACAGTGCAAAATACATCCCAGTTACATCATGAATACATTAAGAAGAGGTTGGGTTACACAGATTACATCATGAATACATTAAGAAGAGGTTGGGTTACACAGGATTAACATATGGAGGAGGGAGGGGGGAATATGCAGAGCTGGAGATATGCGCAGATAAGCACATCCTGAGTACCGGTGATGAGAAGACAATGGTCCATGTATGCATAGTCTGCCACCTGGCCTTGCCCAGAGGAAAGGCTTGGCAGAGTGATTTGACAGGATTAGGGTCTTGACACCTTGCTTGAGGGATTATGGAGGACAGGGAAGGTGTCATGGAATCCTAGAGAAATTGAGCAAATTGGCACGTTGATTTTCTATGAATTTTATAGATTTTAGTCCCTTTTGACATTGACAATTGGAAATAAATGGATATATTGTAGCGAAGAAGGAGGTGAAGAAGACATGCCCCCCCCCCCTTCCGTATCACAGATAATGGAATCTGGAATCCTAGTTGACAAACCTGATTCTGTTCCCAGTAACTTGAGCTGAAGGACGAGATTGTAGGAAAAACCCGACTCACACTCTCCTCTCTAAATCACTATTTATGATTCGAGCCAGCTGCCTGGACTCGTTGCTGCTTTGACTGCCAAGAGTTTCGCTTGGCTCAGAAATGACTAAGGATGCAATATTTAAACTTCTGGCTGGAATATATTTTTTAAAAACACAACCCAATTGCAGTGACATCTGAAGCTTATTACAGCCCAGTGAATTGATGTTATTTTTGGTCGTCCTCACGGAAAACTTGGGTCTTGGATCCGATTGCACTCTCCTGCAGGGATAATGGAGAGTCATTTCCTGTTCTGATGCAACTTCCAAGTTGTGAAATCTCCCCATGGCCGAGAGTTAACCATGTGAAGGGTAAAAAGCTCATGCACACAGGACGGGGCACGTTGAAGGAGCATTTCTAGTTACCGGTACAAACATCCAAGGCCCGAATCAAACCGCAGAGAAAGATTATTATTCTACAAGTGCAGTCTTCAATGTCATCATGATCAATTCTATAGCAATAATGTATGAATTGCCTTCTACCTGCGCCCCAAGCAGGGCTGGCCCAAGACATTTGGTACAAAATGCCCCCCAGTCAGGGAAGAAGGGGTGGTTGAGGAGCTACATCAGGAACAGTGCGGGGGGAAATATCGACTTTGGGATTTTCTGTCCTTGTGGATTCTGCTGCCTGAGGCAGTAACCTCACCTTGCTTCATGGATGTGCCGGCCCTGGCACCAAGGCAATGTTATATATTTTTGCGTTTTTGTGTTTTTATATTGCAAACCGCCCCGTGATATTCAAATGAAGGGAGGCATGTAAAATTAACAAATATAAATAAAACAAATGCACACAACATAACAACAACAACAACAACAAAAAAGCAGTTACAAAAATAACAGAAAATAATTTGAGAACAATCTAAAATGGGACACATTTTGCCTCCCTTACTGCAGAGGAATATTTGAGGTCATTGGGAGAATCAGAATGGCTTCGGGATGGTTCTCCTGTACTATTTCAGATACATGGTTTATATGGACTTCTGTACAGTGGTACCTCTGGAGAAGAACAGGATCTGTTCTGGAGGCCCTGAGAGGGACCCTAAGAGTCATCAAGTCCACCGGGGGGGGGGGTGTCCCCTTGGCCTATGGCTTTCTTGCAGAGGGATGAATTCTGCTTCCTCTCACATTCAAAACTTTTGTACTGGCATTGTTGTATATTCACCCAGTGCTTTACCAGTTGCACTGGCTCCCAGTGGAGTATAGGGTCAGGTTCAAGGTGCTGGTCTTGACCTTTAAAGCCCTTTGTGGCTTAGGACCCTCCCATTTACAGGACCGCCTTTCCTGGTATGCCCCGCAGAGGACCTTAAGGTCCATGAATAACCATAGTTTAGAGGTCCCAGGTGCTAAGGAAGTCAGACTATCCTCCACCAGGGCCAGGGCGTTTTCAGTGATGGCTCCGATCTGGTGGAATGCTCTGTCCCATGAGACCAGGGCCCTGCAGGATTTAACCTGCAAGTGGGGAGCTGCACGGCTTTGCCAGCGGCCTCCCCTTTCCCTGCACGCCCGCTAGCTGCGCCCCGCCAACAATAAGGCTGGCAGACGGGCATGCAGCTTCCCTCCCAAGCCTCTGCGGGGGTCGTTCTCCCGCAGCGGCATGGGGGAGAGTTGCCACCCCCCCCCCGATGGCTGGCAGTGCGCAGCTACGGCCACCCCAACACTATCCGTGGTAATTTGGGGACGCTGGGTGGATATTTTCACCCTGGCGCTGCATCTGCCCAGCACTCAACTTCTTTTCTCTCTTTCCCCACAGGAACTGAAGCGGCACTTCCGGCTCCTGCTGGGGAGTCTCCTGATGGAAGCCCCCAATCCTGGCACCCTCCTCCAGCTGCTCAGTGTAAGTGTCCCGATGGCCCTTGTGTGCTCCTCCCAACTTGCTTGGGGCTGAGGCCCTTGAGCCTGCTCTGCTGCTTTGGCCCCAACTGAGATGCTCTTTGCTCCCGCAGGACCTCTAAGGATACGCCCTTGGCGAAACTGGGGAGGCTCAGCAGCTAGCAGCCAGCAGCATTTCTCTGCTGTTGGCTGTGGCGCGGAGATTCCCCCAACTCAGCGTAAGTACCTCGCCTTCTTCTCTTCATTTCTGCGGTTGCTTCCATCCGCCCAAGAGCACACCCTGTTGAGATTTCTATTCCCCCTTAAGGAGCAGACGTGTGGAACTGTTGCGTGTCACATGTCTGTTTACATTCCAGCACAGCTTGCTGGGAACTTCCGTTGTGTATAGCTTTTGTTTTCCCCGTTCTCTCTGATAAGATGCTGAGAGAGACGACATGTTTCTTTGTCCTGATTTATGATTAATAAATCTGTAGTTGTAGTATGCTTTCACAAGCCTCAAGCCTATTCTGTGTGTGCAGTCCGATCTGCTGATAGTGTGCCCTGGCTGTGAAGCCCGGGTCGCTGATTTACGTCGGAGCAGAGGCCTATGGGTCTTCGCAGTGGGACTGCTAGAATGAGAGGGCCCAGCTGGGGCTAGCCAGCTGGCCTCCTGGCCCTCTGCATGTCGACACACACCCCCCCCAGCGACTTTTAACACAGATGATGCGCTGTGTGTCCCTGGGGGCCAGGATGAGGCCAGAGGCTTTTCCTGCCCCCTTTCCTGCTGCAGCTGCCCTTCCACCTCTGCCCAGGAGGTTGCAGGGCCCAGGGAGGTCCTCTGGGACAAGGGATTGGGCCCAAGGCAGAGAGAAGCCCACGGTTCTTGGCTTGGGGCTGCTTCTGTGCTCTCATTGCACCCATTCAGGGTGGAGTTCATAGTATCACCTGACCCGGATTTTTCTTTGCAGATGACAGTAATTCAGCCACACCTGACATGCTTCCAGCGGAGACCCAAAGAATGTAAGCCCCACGCCTTGGAAACAGCGAACTCCCTTGTCCCTTGTTTGCTTTAAGGTCCTTGCCTCCCAGGTTTTCCTGCTGGGAGTCCTGCAGGATGTGCTCCCCTGCCTGGCAAGCCTTTCCGACCTGGCCTGGGAGGGCAGCGACCAGACTGACTCTCATTTTCATTCTCTTCCATCCAGATGGCATCATCATTGAAGACTTGTAGTCAGTGCAGACCTCGGGCTCCGCTGGACACCAGAGAGAGGCCCCTGGGTAAGGAGGATGGTGGTTTTCCTCCGTTTGGTCTCATTCAATTGGTTTTCAAACTAATCTCTGGGTTCTTTCCATCTTTTTTTTGGGGGGGGGGTGGGACTGTTGGGGCCAAGGGTCCAGAGGAGGGGAGATGTATTTTTGCACAAGTAACATATGAAATGGGCGCAAAGGTCCAAATGCATTCAGCAGGTAAGGCTTTCTCAAAGGCCCACCTGTAGTTAAGAGATGCCCTGCTTCACCTGTGAGAGAAGCTGGCACTCCTGGCGTCCTGCTTACCTGTTTTTCTCTTGCAGGTGACAGAATGATGCTGGCAAGACCTCCTCATCTGCCTTTCTATGGGGGCAATGTTGATATTTTCACTCCCTCCCATTGCGAGAATCTCCTGAAATGATGTTTTCAGAAAGGAGGGGGCAGAGACTGCTCTTCACTTCTTCCGCTCCTGCCTGACTCTGGGTGCTGTCTGAGTCTTATCTATGTGGTGATTAGATGGCTGAGTGAGAGCTGGGCAGGATGGACCAAGGGCCTGATTCTGCATAAGGCAGCTTCCAGTGTTCCTATGGGTAACTTTAGCTCGTACCTGTCAAGCGAGCCCAAGTAGTTCCGTGTCCTGATTTTCACTGTAGCAAATTACTGCTTTTTCTCTGGCAAAGAAGTACTTTTGACAACCGATACTCCTGCGAAAGAGCTAGTTGTATCACCGGTATTTTAGCCGTTAAACCACAGAGCATATCCCCGGCCCCGTTAATGTGCAAATGTGGTAGCAGGGTGGGAGCGGCTGGGCTGGATCTTTGAGGGGCGGATGTTTCCGAAAAGTCAAAACAATGGCCGTCTTTCTAAAAGGGCTTATGCAGGAAAAGCGATGCAAGACTTGAAAGCACAGAAACAAGGCAGAGGCCTGTTGCAGATGGCAACGCACACGGCAGCTGTAAACACACCAGAATGGATGCTGCCTCTTTTCCCTGTGGTTTTGGAATGCTCCAAATTTGCAACGGGAGCAGCTGCTGCTTCACTTTTTCTCCAGGGTACATCCATCCATCTGCCTCTCTTAGGCTCTCTCTAAAGCTCCCAGATTTTTTCAATGAATCCCGGAACAATTTTCAACTTCAGTCGAATTCAGTGGATTTTGTCAGGGGACTGGTTTGTAAATCCGGGGACTGTTCCCGGGAAATGGGGACGTCTGACAACCTTACTCTAGTGGATCACCTGGATCACCACAATCTACATGTGCAATGAATGAGAGGTGCCGAACAGAATCCTAATGGAACAGAGGCGTGGGAAAATCAGGCTTGCGGCAGGGAGCTGAAAGTGGCCCTCCAAGCCTTCTTGTCTGGCCCTCAGAAATCTCCCCAGGCCTCACCCTTCTGGTTCTGGTTTGCACCTCGGTAGGTGTTTCTTCCTGGTTGGAATGGACCCCAGAATTCTTGGGATAACCTCTTGCTTGTCTAGTGGAAGACTGTAGTACAGGCATCAGCAAACTTTTTCAGAAGGGGGCCGGTCCCCCTCAGACCATGTGGTGGGCTGAACTATATTTGGGGAGGGGGGGGGAGAACGAATTCCTATGCCCCACAAATAACCCAGAGATGCATTTTAAATAAAAGCACATTCTACTCATATAAAAACACAGATTCCCGGACCGTCCGTGGGCTGGATTTAGAAGGCGATTGCGCTGGATCCGGCCCCCGGGCCTTAGTTTGCCTACCCATGCTGTAGTGTGTTTGTGTAGAAACTAACGTGCAGTAGAAAGGTAAAATTCGCATCCGTTGCTCAGCTCACTTTTGCCACTGGCCTTGCACACCCATAGTATATGGCCCCCAGAAAGTTGCCCAGGAGGAAATGTGGCCCTTGGTGGTGTGGGGGTAAATGCTCCTTGACTCTGTGATAAAACAAGCGGAACTTGTAGGATTGAGGTTCGATGAAAACTTAAGATCTCAATGTGGTACTTTTTGGGTCTTGGACAAGAGCGCTTCTGTCAATTTCACTGTGTTAAAATGCTTCAAGACAGCAGGATAAAGACAGGTGGAGGAAAAGCTGGAGGTTTCAGGGCTGAGTAAGTTGTGCACAGAAGCCAGTGTTTGGTGAAGCTAAACCAGCAATGCAGGCCGTTAACTTTGGAAAGTTAAAAGCCGCAAACGGACCCCCTCCTCAAATGCCTCTGGCTCATGGCTGGAGACAGATGAGAAATATGGGCAAATGGAAGCAAAAAAGGCTTTTTGTTTCATGTATACATGGATTGAGAAGTGGGTGGCACTGTGGGTTAAACCACAGAGCCTAGGACCTGCTGATCAGAAGGTTGGCGGTTCGAACCCCGCCAATGGGGTGAGCTCCCGTTGCTCGGTGCCTGCTCCTGCCCACCTAGCAGTTCGAAAGCACGTCAAAGTGCAAGTAGATAAATAGGTACCACTCCGGCGGGAAGGTAAACGGCGTTTCCGTGCGCTGCTCTGGTTCGCCAGAAGCAGCTTAGTCATGCTGGCCACATGACCCGGAAGCTGTACGCTGGCTCCCTTGGCCAGTAAAGCGAGATGAGCGCCGCAACCTGAGTTGGCCATGACTGGACCCAATGGTCAAGGGTCCCTTTAGCCTTTACCTTTATACCTGGATTATCTCACTATTGCCTCCAGTCGAACTGGATGATTTTATTATTTATACCCCGCCCATCTGGCGGGGTTTCCCCAGCCACTCTGGGTGGCTTACAGCACACACACACACATATATAAAAATACAGGGTTCATCTACACTTCCGCATGTGCTGTGCCTAGAAAGCACAAGTTCTGGCAGCTTGACCCACGCTTTCTAAGTATGGGTCCAAGGAGTTTCCCCCTTGCCCCGCTCCTTTCCAAGGAAAAACCCGCTCTCTAGTGACACATCAGAACAAATGGCAATCTGGAGGAAAACCCAGGTTCCTGCTAGCTCTAAATGAGCACTAAAGAATAGTTTTTTTCCAGGAGGATTTCTGGAATAGTAAGTCTACCCACCCTAATTACTTGAAACCAAAATGGGACAAGTTTGCACTGCAAGAGGGGGGCCTTAGCTCCATGGAAGAACATCTGCTTTGCACACAGATGTTTGGGTCCTTGGTTCGCTCCCTGACTTTGGAGAGGTCGGTTGTTTCTGTGACGTAACAAACTTGCACACAATTCCTTTGATGCAGAAGCCCCTCATGTTTTCAGAGTTCACAAATAGTAGCGGGTCTTTGACCTTGTGATGCCTCCTGTACTACAGTCCCTCTCAAATGTAGAGGTCAAACCGTGTTCCCTGCACTAACACTTAATAACAAGGCAACACTGTACAGTGGTGCCCCGCAAGACGAATGCCTCGCAAGTCGGAAAACCCGCAAGACGAAAGGGTTTTCCGTTTTGGAGGTGCTTCGCAGGACGAATTTGCTATGGGCTTGCTTCGCAAGACGAAAATGTCTTGCGATTCCTGGGTTTTTTTCCCGCTCCCCACCCCCTTTTTCTAAGGCACTAAGCTGCTAATAGCCTTTTAGCAGCTAATCCGCTAATCCCTTAAGCCTTTAATAGCCGCTAAACGCACTAATCCGCTAATGGGCTTGCTTTGCAAGACGAAAAAACCGCTAGACGAAGAGACTCACAGAAGGGATTCTTTTCGTCTTGCAAGGCACCACTGTATAGGGAAGCTTTTAAATGTATGATGCTGCACTGTGTTTTTAATATTTTGTTGGGAGCTGCCCAGAGTGGCAGAGTGACGGTATACAAATAAAATTATTCTTCTTATTAAAGTTCTCCGGGCAAGAAATAACTTGCGCCTCCCGTTCGCAAGTGTACAAAGCCACACGCAAGCGGTTTAAAAGGCTGCTCAGGATTTATTAGTTTCCATCAGACGAGTACAAAACAAGAATGAAGTGTTAAACAAGGCTTCTTTGGGTGGAGAGGGAGGGGTTAAGAAGACGTAGCTGCACCAAAAGAAGAAAAGAAAAAGAAAGTTGTAGAAAAGGATGGCACAGAAGATTTCTCTTTTTTTTTTTCCTTTTTAGTTGCCGTTTCTTGCTTTTATAAAAACCTACGTCTAAGGAGTACTCGAAGCAGCCTGCCCTACTCTACGGGGAAAGGGAGTGGAAAATGGGCTCTGCCGCCTAGCGTTCAAGTCAGAAGCGTCTGGCCAGGGGGGAGCCGGCCTCCTCACGCGGTGGGACCCGAGTTCGGTTTGCTGGGCTCGCTGGCGTGGCGCTTCCTCATCACGTCCTGAGCCAGGCCACATGTGATCATGCCGTTCGCCACCTGGAAAGTGCCTGAGCTGGAAGGTCAAAGGGGAGGGAGGGGAGAGAGAGAGATCGGAGGGTCAGAACGGCAGTATCGTCACTCGAGAATCACAGAACTGTATAGAGTCGGAACCACGAGAATCATCTAGACCAACCCCTGCTGTAGAGTATCCCTTATCCTATGTGACTAGAATGTGGCCTTCCTGTATTCCTTATCCTATGTGACTAAGAATGTCCTGTGCTGTTTTTCCTGTTGCATCTCTTAGAGGCCTGCGTAGGTGGAATTCTCTCGGACAGTGCCTTTTGTACGACCCTGACACGGAAAGCTCTAACTCTCTAAGTTGATGTCATGACCCTGTTATCTAACTATACACTTCCCCTGTTTATTACCACAGACTAGAAGAATGTTAAGTGCTTCTATATAATCCCTGCGTACCACTCTATCTATCTATCATAGATTAGTATGTCCCTGTACTGTTTCTATCTAGTAAGATGTGTAATGCCTGCGTGTAACTCTATCATACTAGATGTGACTAGGGGTCACATAGGATAAGGAGTACAGGAAGGCCACATTCTAGTCACATAGGATAAGGGATACTCTACACCCTGCAGTGCGGGAATCCTTGGCCCAACATGGGACTCGAACTCAGGACCCTGAGATTAAGAGTCTCACACTCTACCGATTAAGCAGTATGGTAGCCCACTTGCCCTGAAAGCGTACAGAGCAATCCTAAATGTGCTTACTCAGGAGCCCAAATTCACTAAATCTGAATTATATTTCTCCAATATCCTCTCTCTCTTTCCAGAAATGCCTATGCTGGCCTGACTAGGGATAAACTCTCCCCACTAAGCTACTGTGAGTTTAATGTGCAAAGAGTGTATGCCTTTTGTTATTATTTTTGATTTATTACTGTTGCCATTTGCTTAATTTTAGTGTGACTTACACATTTTTGTTGTTGTTGTACTCTGCTTGGGGATTCGTTTTTATAAGACAAATAAATAAATGGGCTTGCACAGGGGACTAGAAGCTTGCGCTGCACGCAAATCTTCCCTCTCGCCCAGCTATTTGGATGCAGAAAAGCAGGTGCGGATTAAATGAAGAGTTGAGATGGCCATCTCTCATGGGTGCTTTCGTTGAGGTTCCTGCATGGCAGGGGGTTGGACTAGATGACCCCTGAGGTCCCTGCCAACTCTGATTCTATAACAGATACAAATCTTTTACATTGCACACACACCACCCCTCTCCATATAGGACCATATGCCAATGTTGGAAATATAATGTAACGCTTAAATATTTTCCAAAGTTAACCCAAACACTAATCTACCCATTTAGGAAGTATATAGACAGGAAGAAGAAGGATTGAGCTAATTACAGAATCAGTGAAGAACAGCGGGGCAGAGAAAACATTAGCGTCCCAGATCTCCCATCCCAGCGACACGTCTGTTTGCGATTTTCCAAGATCCCCACTTAAGATCCAAACACACACACACACACACACACACACGTGATATTACATTTCCAAACTCGGCACAATTTCACTTACTTCTCTGGGGATTCCGACACAGTTGTCATGACTGGGTGGGTCGTCTTTCCAAAGAAGAAGCTGGCCCACCAGTGCCCAGGGTCAGACTTGGGGAGACCTGTGAGAATGAACACAAGTGTCGCAGTCAGAAAATGGGGACTCCTCTTCGATGTCCAGCTGGTGGAGAATTTGGCAGACAGATTGCTCACCGGAACAAGATGGTTTGAGCACATTTCATCAACCCTGGCCTGACTGCACTGGCTGCCAATTAATTTCAGGGCCCAACTCAAAGTGCCGGTTTTGACTGATAAGCTTTAAACAGCTCAGGACTGCAATACCTCTCTCCATATGAACAAACCTGGACCCTGTGATCATCATATCAGACCCTTCTTTGTGTGCCTCCTCCATGAGAGGTCCAGAGGGTGGCAACATGAGAACAGGGCCTTTTTAGTGGTGGCTCCACGTTTGTGGAACGCTCTCCCTGGGGAGGCTTGCCTGCTGCCTTTGTTACATATCTTTAGGCACCAGGCAAAAACCATTTCTCTTCAACCAGGCATTTGGCATGGTGAACAATCTACGGTCTTTTAAATGTGTCTGTGGGAGGGAGGCTATTGGATTGTTTTATTATGCATTTTGTGTTTCCATTTTGTGTTTTTATGTTGTGAACCACCCTGTAATCTTTGGATGAAAGGCAGCATACAAATTTTTAAAAATTAAAAACAATATTTTATAGAAGCACATATATATATATATATATATATATATATATTAATCAGGGTGTTGTACAACAATATGCACACAACAAAATATAAAACCAGAAAAAAAGCAATTGTTAAAAAAGGTTTTAAATGGCAGCATTTGCCCGTGGGCATGAAAAAGACTTCAGAGGAGCAAAAGCAAGGATGTCTTATGAATCTCTGCTGGAAGAGTGTTCGCAGGAATGGGACCAGAGACACAAAATGCCTGGCTTGTAGTGGAAGAGAGCCGAGCTTCAACTAACAGCCCTTCTCCAGATTATGCCAGAAACTGATCTGAGATGCAAGAGCTCAGGCGGTCCTTAAGGTATCCTGGACCTAAGTTTTCACAACTCCATCACCCCTGGCCACAGGACTCCCACCAAGGGCAGACCCTGATGATATGGTGCTCTGCGCAAGACCAAAATCTGCTGCCCTCTTGCTATCCCTGCTAGACAGGGACCATCCCCCATAAAGGCGACACCCTCAGAAGCAAAGATACTGACCTGGATGGTGAGGGATGACCTCCCCATACTCTGCACTTCCACAGGAGCTGTTGCTGGAAGTGGAACCCAGACGCCCTGCAAGACAAGACACGTTTTTGCCCCATTAGATCAACACGCACCACAGTTCCTGCTGCAGCCGTGAGGAGCGCAGGAATAACGCAAACCGCAGCGGAGCTCTCTCTATGGAGGAGGAAGAGTTTGGATTTGATATCCCGCTTTATCACTTCCCGAAGGAGTCTCAAAGCGGCTAACATTCTCCTTTCCCTTCCTCCCCCACAACAAACACTCTGTGAGGTGAGTGGGGCTGAGAGACTTCAAAGAAGTGTGACTGGCCCAAGGTCACCCAGCAGCTGCATGTGGAGGAGCAGGGAAGCGAACCCGTTCACCAGATTACGAGCCCACCGCTCTTAACCACTATACCACATTGGCTCTCTTCCAGCCAGGGCTCGGCCGTATCTGGGTTTCAACATTGTGATATATTGCCAGGTATTCATGATATATCAATTTATCACGAGGTCTGAAATGACGGAGCTACGTAGAAGCATCGTCTGGCTTCACGGCTTTTTCCACACTTCAATTTTTTGCATAGCGCAGAGACACACGATTTGTGGTATGTCACCAGGTCAGAAATTACGAAATGTGTATCACAATGTGGACTTCAAGTCCACATTGGATGATGTATCAATATATTGCCCAGTCCTCCTCCCAACCTGCATGGCGTGAACATCCATGTCAGAGCCGCTTCGTGAGGGTGCTGGGAATTGTAGTTCTGCGAGGGGTAAACGGCAGCTCCCAGGACTCTTTGAGAAGAGCTGTGAGCTTTTAAATCTGCATTAAAAGTATAGTTTGGCTCCAACCCCAGTGCTGTGTTTCGCGGAAAGACCTTCTGAAACCAGGGAGAGACCGGACACTATTTTTGTCTCTAGCAAGGACTGGAAACAATGGTCAAAGCAACGGGAAACTGAAGGACACTGACAAACTGGAACGTGTCCAGAGGAGGGCAACCAAAATGGTCAAAGGCCTGGAAACGATGCCTTATGAGGAACGGCTAAGGGAGCTGGGCATGTTTAGCCTGGAGAAGAGGAGGTCAAGAGGTGATATGATACCCATGTTCAAATATATAAAAGGATGTCACATAGAGGAGGGAGAAAGGTTGTTTTCTTCTGCTCCAGAGAAGCGGACACGGAGCAATGGATCCAAACTACAAGAAAGAAGATTCCACCTAAACATTAGGAAGAACTTCCTGACAGTAAGAGCTGTTCGACAGTGGAATTTGCTGCCAAGGAGTGTGGTGGAGTCTCCCTCTTTGGAGGTCTTTAAGCAGAGGCTTGACAACCATATGTCAGGAGTGCTCTGATGGTGTTTCCTGCTTGGCAGGGGGTTGGACTCGATGGCCCTTGTGGTCTCTTCCAACTCTATGATTCTATGATTCTAACTCTTTTGGGAGCGCTGCCTGCTGACAAATAGCAAATTTGCAGAGTGTTTGGCTTGCACAACCAAACAGCAGCTGCTCTCAAAACTCTTGCTGGCTAAAGAATTGCATTTCTCAGAACTGGAGCAGAGAGGGGACCCCACCTAGCCAAGGAGGCCATTTTCCCTTACTGGTTTCTCCTGCAGCACCAGCCCCGCTACACTTTTAGAAGAGCACACTGGGCTCGGAGCCCAGAGAGAGACAAAGGACGACATTCAGCCTCCCGCCCAACAAACTCAGGCTTTGTTTAGCAGAACCGTTGGAGCTGACCTTTTATGGGGGCTCGGCTCCAATGCAGCACCTTTTCCCTCTGCGCTAACGTTTAGGAAGGTTCCCTTAAAGGGAATAAAACGCCAGGAGGATGTTGGGATTATTGAGAAGCGGCCCCCGCAAGCTTGAGGCCCCGGGCGAGGTGGGGTGCTGAGCAGCGTAATTCAAGACACCCAGAGAGGTCTGGAGAAGCCGGCGAGCAGATGTCTTCTTTTCCTTTCATTTATTCCAGTGATGGCCAAACTTGGCCCTCCAGCTGTTTGGGGACTACAACTCCCATCATCCCTAGCTAACAGGACCAGTGGTCAGGGATGATGGGATTCGTAGTCCCCAAACAGCTGGAGGGCCAAGTTTGGCCATCACTGATTTGTTCACTGCTCCAGACTCACTCCAGTGCAAGTCACAGGAACGCCTGCCCCCTCCCACAAGCTATCTGTGCTAGATTGTGGTGAATGCAAGGATAGTATTTTCCAGCCAGCCTCTATCCATTTCTGGGCGCTGGGGGGCTATTAAGAAAGAGCCAGGGTGCCCACAGCATCATGGTTTTGCAATAAAATAGCCCACCAACAGGGGTCTTTTATTATTATTATTCTAACAGGATAAAAAGGTCCTTTACATGATCCGATGGTGATTTACTGTTATCATTACAGTGGTACCTCGGGTTAAGAACTTAATTCGTTCCGGAGGTCCGTTCTTAACCTGAAACTGTTCTTAACCTGAGGTACTACTTTAGCTAATGGGGCCTTGCACCACCGCTGCGCGATTTCTGTTCTCATGCTAAAGCAAAGTTCTTAACCCAAAGGTACTATTTCTGGGTTAGCGGAGTCTAACCTGAAGCGCCTGTAACCTGAGGTACCATTGTAGTGTTATTTGTACATATTATTCCCCCCTCTTTTTATTCATCTTCATTCCCCACCTTTATTATTATTATTAATTATTATCATCATCATCAATTACATTGATATATCACCTTTATCATCTAAGGAGCTCAAGGTACATGGTTCTCCTCCCCAACCTCACAACGACCCTGCGAGGTATGTTAGGCTAAGGAGCAGTGACTAGTCCAAGGTCTCCCAGGGAGCTTTCATGGCTGAGTGGGGATTCGAACTCTGGTATCCCCGGTCATAGTCCAACACCCTAACCATTATAGCATGGGTAGGCAAACTAAGGCCCGCGGGCCGGATCCGACCCAATCACCTTCTAAATGGGCCTCCGGGCGGTCCGGGAATCAACGTGTTTTTACATGAGTAGAATGTGCCCTTTTATTTAAAATGCATCTCTGGGTTATTTGTGGGGCATAGGAATACATTCAGCCCCCCCCCAAAAAAAATATAGTCCAGCCCCCCACAAGGTCAGAGGGACAGTGGACTGGCCCCCAGCTGAAAAAGATTGCTGACCCCGCATTAGAGTACTCCAGCTGCTTTGGGACTACAATTCTCATCATCCCTGACCACTGGGTCCTGCTTGCTAGGGATGATGGGAGTTGTAGTCAAAAAAACAGCTGGAGACTCGAGTCTGGGAAACTCGCCCCCTTCCCCTTTCTTACTTCGGTAGTAGTCGTGGGTTGCCACAAGGGAGCCGCTTGACGGGATTGCTGCCATGTTTCTTTGTCTTCGTTCTTGTGCAAGTTGTAAACCCTGGGAGACAAAACAAGAGTAGCTGTAATAAAGAGAGACTGTAACCTGGTGCAGAAAGACGAACACAGGGAGGAGAAAGGCTACGGTGCATCTGCAGCAACACAACCGGACACCTTCCTCTGCCCCAGCTGCAACAAAACATGTCTCTCCCCTATCAGTCTCTACAGCCACAGCAGGCGCTGAAACCGTCCAACAGCTTGCGCTCACCCCCAAAGGGGCACTCCTCTGTTGCCTCCCGAGACAGACAGATGCCAACCAACCTGGTGCCCTCTGCATTTTTGAAGTTACAATTCCCCTCAGTCCCAGGCCAGCACAGGCCGCTTTAAAGGGCAGGATTCACTCCCATGCTTTTCAAAAGGCATCAGTGGCTATAGGTAAAAGGACCCCTGACCATTAGGTCCAGTCGTGGCCGACTCTGGGCTTGCGGCGCTCATCTCGCTTTCTTGGCCGAGGGAGCCAGCATACAGCTTCCGGGTCATGTGGCCAGCATGACTAAGCCGCTTCTGAAGAACCAGAGCAGCACATGGAAACGCCGTTTACCTTCCTGCCGGAGTGGTACCTATTTATCTACTTGCACTTTGATGTGCTTTTGAACTGCTAGGTTGGCAGGAGCTGGGACCGAGCAACAGGAGCTCACCCCGTCGCGGGGATTCGAACCGCCAACCTTCTGATCGGCAAGTCCTAGGCTCTGTGGTTTAACCCACAGCACCACCCACCCACCATGCAAAGACCACCTGTGTGAGCTCTCCTCAAGATGCAAGAAGCTGTCTGCTCAAACCATGTGAGCCAGGTGGGCACCGAGAACCTGTGGTCCTCTGCTTGCAGCTAGACTACAACTCCCATCTGCCCTGACCACGCTGGCTGGGACTGACGGGAGAGCAGGCGCTCAACAAAATCGGGAGCATCAGACGTTCCACATCTCTGGAGGGCACTGAACATTTCACCACATCCCAGCATTGCTAACTGGCTGGAGGAGTGTGGGTTAAGTTTGCACCTGAATCAGAAACGTGATCAGTGAGTGATCTGATCTGTTTGCCCACCAAGTTTGCAGGGCATGGGGTAAACCAGGTCTTTACTGGTCTATAGCGCATAAGGGTCCCTGCCTCCAGTTCTGCATGGCATGGTTTTCTCGAAGCTGGTTTGTTACACAAGAACCTCTTTGAGCAGCCTTTTCAGGAGTGCTTGCCAGATGTTTCATGCTGCGGCAGCACATTCCACAACAAAACTGCAAACGTTGTTGGAGATGGCACGTGGGCAGAGACCGAAGCGAAACTCCAGAACACTTGGCACAGCCAAGCCTCTCAAAGCAGACAGGCTCACAACAGCCAACTGCTGGGGGAAGAAGCAAGCTGCCTGTAATCCAACTTCCGTGAGGGAAGAAACAGTTGTCAGTTTGCCTTGGTTCTGCATTTATACCTTTTACCAAAACCTCTGCTATTGGTCTGCAGTTTTATTGTTATTAGGTATCTTGTGGTTTTGCGGGACGCGGGTGGCGCTGTGGGTTAAACCACAGGACTTGCTGAACAGAAGGTCGGCGGTTCGAATCCCCGCGACGGGGTGAGCTCTCCCTGCTCCTGCCAACCTAGCAGTTCGAAAGCACGTCAAAGTGCAAGTAGATAAATAGGTACCACTCTGGCGGGAAGGTAAACGGCATTTCCGTGCGCTGCTCTGGTTCTCCAGAAGCGGCTTAGTCATGCTGGCCACATGACCCGGAAGCTGTACGCCGGCTCACTCGACCAGTAAAGCGAGATGAGCGCCGCAACCCCAGAGTCGGCCACGATTGGACCTAATGGTCAGGGGTCCCTTTACCTTTACCTTACTATCTTGTGGTTTTCTATCTTGATTTTATTCTGTGAACCACCCTGAGACCCTAGGGTACAGGGCGGTATATAAATTCAATAAATAATAATAATTTATCCACGTTTCCTGCCTGTGCCGAGAAGCAAGCAGAAGGAACGATCAGCCGCAAAGTGCAAATAACATGGAGTAGGAGGGAAGAAGACCAAGAAGCAGCAGGGATTAATTTTACATGACATTTTAAATTTGCCAATCAATATTTTGGGTTTAGAATTAAACTGACACTTTTGTCTGTATTTAATATTTGGCTAACTTTTTTTTCCCCAAAAGGCAGGAGCTCCCAGTTCCTAGCAACCTTTTCATCAGGTCTGGACTATCTAACAAGAACAGTCAAAACACACTGGGCAACTCAGGAGAAAAATTAGCCTGCTGTGTACAAAAGAGAAAACAGCACTCCATTTGGTAATCTTGGCTGGCTTGCATCGTATAAAAAACATTTGAACATTTCAAGCTTGGATTCAAGCTCAGGCCCTGAACCTAACTCAAGGATGTGGTGATGGTAGGATTTTTGTAGTAATATCCCATGCTGCCTCTTGATTAACCAGTCTGCATTTAGTGGAGAAAGTGGGGGCTCAGCCACACCACACATTTAAAACACATGGCTTCCCCAAAGAATCCTGGGAGTTGTAGTTTGTTAAGGGTGCGGGAAATTGTAGCTCTGTGGGGAGAACTACAGTTCCCAGCAATCTCTGGGGAGAAGCCATGTGCTTTATGGTGTTGATGTGATGTTAATTCTTCTGGAAGCCTATAAATATGACCAAAGAAAATGTGCTAGCGCTAGAATGTAATATTTCTATATAATTTCACTCATTAGAACCCCTTTCCCAACCCTGTTGGACTACAAGAGGATTAGACAAACTCGGCCTTCCAGATGTTTTGGTACTACAACTCCCATCATCCCTGACCATTGGTCCTGTTAGCTAGGGGTGATGGGAGTTGTAGTCCTAAAACATCTGGAGGGTCGAGTTCGCCTATGCCTGGACTACAACTCCCAACAGACACGGCCAAAGTTTTTTCTACATGGAGGACTCACACAACTCAGACTAAGATGTTCCCTGTGGACAGAGAGATAAGTTTAAAAACTTCATTTTGGGTTGTTTTGGCACCCCCTTAGCCCCCCCTCCCTAAAATGCAGGGGTTTACTTTTTCCCTAGGACTAAAACAGCATTATTCCCTCACTTGTAGAGAACAATGTTTTGTTGCATTGCGGATTTTATTAATTATATAGCTATGAGGTTTCTCTTGTTTTACATTTTTGTAAACAGTCAACCTGAAAGCAGAGTAAAAAAAAAAAAAGTAGAACACACAAACAAACCAAAAAAGTTAAAAGTGGGGTGCACTGTTTGGGCAAGGGGTCAAGTCTGTCCCTGTGACCTTGGCCATTAAGAAGCCCCACCGAGTTCCCCTAGAAGTGGTCCCAGACGTTGATTTGAATAAGCAAAACTTCTCTTAAGCCCTTACATGCACCAACAAAAGCCATTCTCGGCAAGAGTAGAAATCTCCTTTACTTTGAACCCCCCCCCCTTTAAACTTTAGGGGGGGGTGCATGTTACCACACTGTAAACTATCAACCTGCCAAGAGACTAACATGGAACATTATTAGTCTATTGTTTTGGTAAAAAGCAGAGGACACATGGCATTAAATGAGTCAAAACCACCAACAGGAAATCAGAGATCTGGTTTATACCAGTTTAAACACACACACACACACACACACACTCCTCTCTCTTTTGTCAGAACACTCGCACATTCCCAGTTCCTTTCAAGTGGAAAGATTCTGGGCTACAAAAATGCGAGCCAGAAGCACACGTTAAACTCTTCCCTCTACCTCAAGTAAAATAATTGAGATTTTTGCTGGGTAGAGGGACCTTGTTGTAAATAAAAATATGCCCTTTTCCCTTATGGGGTATCCAAGAGCCCATATAGAGTCCTTACATAGGTTCCCTAGTGGTAGGAGAAAATAACAGAGGCCAACCAGAGAATATTGAGAAGCAAAGCAGCTAGTAAAGTTACTTGATTGGATTGCCTGGGGTGCCTGGCCATTCTTTTGTAGTGGTAAAATACTTATTTCCTGGGCCAGGTCACAGGCTCACACCTTATTCAAACAGACATATCTTGTGAGACAGGATTTGTGAGGAAAGAGACAATGGGGAGGCTTTTCCAGTTTAACCTTGCAGAGAAAGGATTTGGTCAGTTGGTCAGTTTAAGAATCAAAATGGTTCCAGGTTGGTCTTCCTGTGTTGATCTATGTATGTGCAGTTATGAACATTACCATATATCTAATACCATAAAATTCCTATCACATTATCTCCTATCACAACCTCAACACCACGTTCAACTGACTCAGGAGTGTGGGTGGCTAGATCCTCCCTTCCTTTGTGCCTTTCTACAGAATGTTCTCATATCTCTTGTGTGTGTGTGCGTGTGCGCGCGTTTAGCGGGTGGGGGAAGTCTTCCACAGCCAAGCAGCCAAAATCCGGACTGAACTGGCTTGCTGCAACCTACACATATAGAAACCTCCTTCCTCAACCCCCAGCCTTTGCAGTCGAAAGACACAAGCAGGGCGCGTGTCGCTTTTGCGTGCCGAAACAGCATTTCGGTGGACGGAGGAGGAAGCGAGAGTTGGGGGGGGGGGGGAACAGATGTAGAAATATATATATATATGCAAAAGCTCGAAGAATGAGCCGAATTTTGGCGTGGGTGCCCCGAGCGTTTGCTCTCAGCCAATATGGCCACAAAGCCACCGCATGCAGGGGCACGATTGCTGCACAGCTGTCAGCCAGCGAAAGGCTGCGGATTGGAAAGGAGCGGACGGATAAATATTGAGTCCCACCAGCGGGAGAGAAAACGCAAAGAAAACTACCGCCCGAGTGGTGGCAACTGGGTTACAGGTAATAAAATTAAAAGGTTCCCAGTCAACGCTGCCCCCCCCCAGCCTCCCCTCTGAATAAGGCGGTGGTCAGCAAGCCGCGAGAAAGGGCGGAGACCCGAATGGAACGTTGAGACCCGGGAATGGAACGTTGAGACCCGGGAATGGAACGTTCATCAAGCGAGTAGAACGTTTCACTCTTTGTTCGCAGCGGATGCACCGTCAGGAAGTAAACAATCACGCCCTTACGGTTTACCAAAACAAATCTCCCCCTTCTCGAAGCGATTCCCTTAACTGCTTGAACGATCGAAACCCGCACATTCCTCCCACTTTTCAGTACCATCAACACATTTTAAAAGTTGGCAGGGGCTATGGAGCAAAGGGCGCTCCCCCCCCCCCCGCAGCAGCAGTCGAGCAAGCCGCCATAACCCGAGGCTGTGCTGGCTTTAGCCAACACAGATCGGCGTTTTCGAATTTCACAACTTCTCCAGCACTTTTAACAGCCGGGTCTTGCTCGGAATTACGTCTCGCCGCCGCCTCCAATAAGGGCTTTCTTCTGTTGCAAACCTAATTAAGCGCCGCTTGCATGCAAGCAAGTCGCATTGGCCTCAGTGGTTTTTTCTGAGTCGCTGTGTACTTCGAACCGAGCCTCTCCAGCAAAGTCTGCTTGGCGAAATTACAAACCTAAGCTTCCCCCAGCCGAGCTTTCACTTGTCAGAGGTTTTAAAATCAGACGGCCCTTAAGCAGGCGTGTTACTAGCTTTCAAATGAAAATAAATTACAAAACCCCCAAAGGTAAGCCAGAGAAGCTACCCTCTGAATTGTTTTTTTCCCCAGGCTTCAGCAGACTGAATTGTCGGAGGTGAAATAAATAACAACAGCATGCAAGCGATTTAAATCCACGCAATTACGCGCAACGTTCATGCCCCAAGATGAATATGCTTTTAAAAAAAATTAAACGGCGGAAGCTCACAGATCTTCGAGCCAGAAGAGCCTTGCCTACATGGCGGCCAGAAAAAGAAAAGGAAGAGAGAGGGGGAAAGGTTTTTTTTTTACCTTTAAAGACTTAACGCTTCGCTCAGCAAAATCCCAGCGGCTTCAGACCACAGGTGACCTGGCTCAGGGGAGTAAACGCTAGGCGACGGAGCCCATTTGCAAAGGAGATTTTGGGAGTACACTCCACGTCCACAAAAAAACACACGAGGCGTATATGGATTTAAAGGCTGGGACTGCAGCTGCGGCGCTTTATATAGGGTCAGCCAGCCTGGCGACGTCAGCTCAGGTGACGCCTCCATCCCCAAAACGGGGCGGAGAGGAGGGTCGGGTGAGCTAATCGGGGTGAAACACACGGGCTGGGCTGCGGCGACTGCCCTCCTCGCCTTTTCCGAGCGAACAATAGGAGAAACGCCGTTTGCGCGCAACGTTAGTTGCGAAATTGGGAAGGAAACCACGACTGCAGCTTCTGTTAATAACCACAAATGAAAAGAACTAGGCTTCCCCCCCCTCAAAGACGTCTGGGAAATGTAGTTCGTTAAAGGTGCTCGGAATGGTGGGGATAAACTACAATTCCCATGATATCTTGTTGTTTTTTCGGGGATGGAGCACCATACACTTTAAGTCAGGCATCCCCCAACTCGGCCTTCCAGCTGTTTTGGGACTACAACTCCCATCATCCACAGCTAACAGGACCAGTGGTCAGGGATGATGGGAATTGTAGTCCCAAAGCAGCTGGAGGACCGAGTTTGGGGGATGCCTGTTTTAAGTGCATTGTGTGAACGTGGCCTTGGACCTCAGCATGCTGTTGGCTTCTCCCAAGGAATCCTGGGAGTTGTAGTTTAGCCCTCCCAGAGCTATACTTCCCGGCACCCTTAAACTGCCGTTCCTAGGATTCTAGGACTATCCTCTGAAAAAAACACAGAACCTTATTTTGAGGTGCATTTCAAAAGGCTGGCGCTTCTTCTGTTGCGAATCATAGAATCAGAAAACAGTACAGTTGTAAGGGACCCTAAAGGGTTATCTAGTTGAACCCCCTGCAATGCAGGAATACTTCCTCCACATCAGTTGGCCTGGGTGTCAAGTTCACCTTAGGAGGAGGAGCTGCTTTTGCAGACCAAGGCAAGCCAGGTGTGAGGGCCAGTTGTGGAACATTTTCTCCTGGGACTTGCTGCCCTTATCTTTTTGCTGCCAGGCATTTTAATTAATCATTGGTAGAATTGGTTTTATGCTGTTTTTAATCTTCTGCTCTTGCTGATTTTTTTTTATTTTAATATTACTGATACCTTTTTATTTGTTCAGGCAGCACCAAGTTAACTCCTCTTTGTTCCAGCAGGTTTTTGGAATGCTTGAGAGGAGGGGAGTCACATTCAGTGACTCCCCTGTTCTGCTGTATCACATTTGAGGCCTAATTTCACCCCAAATAACAGGCTTCTCTCGCCTGTTTATTTCCTGCTTCCTCCTGCTGCTTCACTTTGCACAGGACCACAAATGATATTTTGTATTTTGTCCTGGGCTCATCATCATCAACACCATAGAAGATTGTGTTCAGTCTCAATCTGTTGATTGAATTTCATACAGTTGCATTTAGCAACATAGGAAGCTGCTGCCTTGTGCTGCGGCTGCATGCATTTAAAACACATCATTTCCCCCCAAATAAACCTGGGCTCTTAGGGGGAAATAATGTGCTATGAATATATGGTGCATGTGCAGTCAGACCATTGGCTCATCTGGCTCTGCAAAGAAACCTGGGAACTGTAGTTCACCCCTCGCACAGATACAGTCACCAGTGCCCTTAACAAAATACAGTTCCCAGGGTTCTTAGGTGGAAGTGTTGTTGTTGTTGTTTAGTCGTGTCTGACTCTTCGTGACCCCATGGACCAGAGCAGGCCAGGCCCTCCTGTCTTCCACTGCCTCCCGCACTTTGGTCAAACTCATGCTGGTAGCTTCGAGAACACTGTCCAACCATCTCGTTCTCTGTCGTCCCCTTCTCCTTGTGCCCTCCATCTTTCCCAACATCAGGTTTTTTTTCCAGGGAGTCTTCTCTTCTCATGAGGTGGCCAAAGTCTTGGAGCCTCAGCTTCACGATCTGTCCTTCCAGTGAGCACTCAGGGCTGATTTCCTTAAGAATGGATGCGTTTGATCTTCTTGCAGTCCATGGGACTCTCAAGAGTCTCCTCCAGCACCAGAATTCAAAAGCATCCATTCTTCGGCCATCAGCCTTCTTTATGGTCCAGCTTTCACTTCCATACATCACTACTGGGGAAACCATGGCTTTAACTATACGGACCTTTGTTGACAAGGTGATGTTTCTGCTTTTTAAGATGCTGTCTAGGTTTGACAGATGAGGTGATCAGGCAGTCCCATTTCTTTAAGAACTTGCCATGGATGGAAACAATGTGCTTTAAATGCATGGTGTGTATGCATTCATGTCACTGGTCCATGTAGCTCAGTACAGTGCACTCTGACTGGCAGCTGCTCTCCGGGGTTTCAGATGGGGGGTGGGGAAGAGGTTTCTCCCCCGGGCTTACCTGGAGACCCCAGAGATTGAAACAGGGGATGAAAATCTCTAAATATAGTGGTACCTCGGGTTACATACGCTTCAGGTTACAGACTCCGCTAACCCAGAAATAGTGCTTCAGGTTAAGAACTTTGCTTCAGGATAAGAACAGAAATCGTGCTCTGGCGGCGCGGCAGCAGCAGGAGGCCCCATTAGCTAAAGTGGTGCTTCAGGTTAAGAACAGTTTCAGGTTAAGAACGGAGCTCCGGAACAAATTAAGTACTTAACCCAAGGTACCACTTTAAATAAGGGGTGGGTGGGTGTTTTGAAGCCAACGTGACCTGATGCTCACCCTACCAGGGCAGATCTCGCCCACGAGCCCCAAAGATTCTCCCCTTCCTCATTAACGTCAAGTGGGATAGCTTAGTTGGTAGAACATGAGGCTCTTAATGTAAGGGCTATGGGTTCAAGCCCACCTTGGGGCAAAAGATTCCTGCATTGCAGTGGATTAGGCGAGAATGATGATCCTTTCAGTCCCTTTCAACTCTATGATTCTATGACTTCTCTTGCTAAGAAGAGCTTTGTGGTTCCTCTCTTGGTTTCGCAGCTGCCTTTTTTTTTTTAATCAGTAAGTTTGGTAAACATCAAGGAAACGAAATGTCTCAAGTAACACCATGTACTTGGCACATGCATGCATGCAAACACACACAAAGAACCCTCATCGAGAAAGGGTAACAAATTGTGTCGAGCTGGAGAACTGGATAAACTCTGGGCCCTGCCAGGACATGAGAGGGTACATTAATCATCATAATATGACATGCCTGGGACTCGAAAGCAAAACAACCCAATTAGTTATCTTTTGCCTTTGCAGAGTCGCTTTCGCCGACCCGGCAAATTTCAGTCGTGGAAACAGGCCCAAATTGCAAGCAGGCAATTTGGATCCTGGTGGATAGAACAGAATAAGAGAATAGAATCATGGAAGGGACCCCAGGGCTCATCTAGTCCAACCCCCATTGAAATAAAAAAATTAAGGTCATATATATATATATATATATATATATATTCATAATTGTACCAACCAAGCACGTACATAGATATGTGGACCACGTGTCTGGAGCAGCACAGGAAGACCATCCTGAAACCATTTTGACTCCCAAACTGACCAAATGTTTTCTCTGCAAGGAGGGAGGGGGTGAGGGAACCTTCCCATTGTCTCAGGAATTGGGTAATCACCATCTCAAAGGAATGGCCAGACTACCAGGAAAGGCAATCAGATAAGGAAGGCATTATCAGATAACCTGGCAGAGAGGAAAAACAACAACATTCAAATTTCTGTTGCAGACTGCCTTTTCTGTGATGTAGGTATGAGGTTTGTGGGGGAGGGGTGGTGGTCTTGGGTTACACACCTTCTGTGATGTATGTGTGATGTATGGAGGGGTGGTCATGAGCTCCAGGGCAGGGAATTTAAAATGGGTTACATACACTTCAGGTTACAGACTCTGCTAACCCAGAAATAGTGCTTCAGGTTAAGAACTTTGCTTCAGTAAGGAGTTATGTATAAATAATTTTTTTAATGTCAAGGTTTTTTCTTTTTAGGGTGAGATAAGGTTAAAACAAATTAAGATAATTAAAGGACTGAATATAGTGAAAGATGGAAAGGATTTGCTGAGAAAATTAATAATTAGAATACAAAAGAGGGAGGTGTGAGGAGGTCAAGGAAATAAGTTAATGAAGATAAGAATATGGAATTATTGGATTTGTTTTTAAATTTATTTTTTTGTTTTTATTTTTGATGTTGAAATGTATTTTTTTATTTTTTTATTTTTTATTATTAATCTGTATTGTTAACTCTGCTTCTTTGTCTGTAACCTCAGGTTACATACGCTTCAGGTTACATACGCTTCAGGTTACAGACTCTGCTAACCCAGAAATAGTACCTCGGGTTAAGAACTTTGCTTCAGGATGAGAACAGAAATCGTGCTCCGGCGGTGTGGCAGCAGCAGGAGGCCCCATTAGCTAAAGTGGTGCTTCAGGTTAAGAACAGTTTCAGGTTAAGAACGGACCTCTGGAACGAATTAAGTACTTAACCCGAGGTACCACTGTATAAGGGCAGGCACACTTTGGTTCTGGGTGTGAGGGGAGCACCCTGTTGCAACTGTTCAATAAATATCAGGCTTATGAGCTGCTTTGCTTCTCAATATTCTCTGGTTGGCCTCTGTTCTTTTTTCCTACCGATGGAGAACCTACAAAAGACTCTATAAGGGCTCTTGTGTCCCCCATAAGGGAATAAGGGCAGATTTTTGTTTATTACACCCCCCTCTTGTCGTGGCCAAGTCCCCAGTACATGGAGGTTGGATCTACTCTTGTCCTTGAGATGGCGACCTGTCTGGCCCTCAATGGTGTCAATGGTTGTCCTCATTTAATCTCCCAAACAGCCCTGTAGTGGCAGCGACTGAGCCAAGCTCACCCAGAGAGTATCATAGCCGAGTAGGAATTTGAACCCTGGTCCTAGTGAGAGACTCTAACCAATCTACCGCTTTGGCTCTCAGTTATAAGGACTGCTTTCCGGCGCAATTTGGAGATCTTTGAACCAGATGGTTCCAAGAACTGTCTGTATCTTGGTCCTATGTGAGACGTGGGGATTTGCAAAGCTCTTTCGCAAGCGTTCAAAGCGGCCTTCTGGTAAACACTGCCTTCTCGAGGGAGAGACCTTCCTGTTCTGAGCTTACGGTATTTCTTCCGGGAGTTTTATGACTCTGCCTGCATGGCCAAACCCTTTCGGCTCGTTGCATCACCGAGCAAGGGAAACCCACGTCTGATAAAAAAACAAACAAACATCCGGCCTGCGTTTGCCAGGATCAGAGCAGGAGAACTAACTTCTGGGAAATTAATACTAGAGCGGTGTTGAAATTTTCATTTTTTTAACCATTGTGGGGGATGGGGAGAAGAAAAGGAAATTTCAAATGTTCTGGCGGTGGTGCAATTAACCTTATAAGGTGGCCTGAGGATTCCTGCTCCCCCCCCCTTTTTTTTTTTGCTTGCTATTTTAACTTTTTAAAAAGAAAGAAAAATCCCCGCAGTGTCGCAAAACTCTCTCTCCAGAGCTTCCCACCAGCTATGCTTTCTGGAATTGCTTTTGGAGCGACCCATATCTCATCGCTTCCAAGGCATTCTGGGATGTGGGGCTCGGGGGGACAGCAAGAGGAGCTCTCTCTACCACCATGGGGCCAGCTATGCTTCCTGACAACACCCAGTAAGGAGAGAATTATTACTATTATTATTATTATTATTATCAAGGATTCATTAATTACTTTCTCAACCATCGTTCATTGCACATCGGCAACACAGCTGGTACTCACCATGAAATTGTTAACAGTAAGTGCCACGCTTTTAAAACAAAAAACAGATGTGCCGGTACTGTGTACACTTGAGTACCCCCTTTTTTTAAAAAAAAAAGCAGCACTGTGTTTTAAAAAACTATCAAATCTTTATTGATTAAAAGATTTGCATGTCTATACAAACATCATGTATTATCTCTTTAACAGGCAAAAGAAAAAAGAAAAAAAAATATATAAAATAGAAAATTTGTAAAGAAAAAGAAAAGAAATAAAGAAGTAACAAAGATAAGAAACAAAGAAATCAAATTTTTAAAAAAGAGAGATAAAGTTATTTACATAGTAAAAGCACTCATCAGCGCAATCCTTCACATCCTTTTGATGTAACATTCTTTTTAACACAGGTTTACATTGTATAATATCATTTCTTTCTGCTTTGTATACATCCCTTTGATCGTTTTCTTTACAAATATCACTCAGTTTCTGCTAATATGCAGTTGTTTGTACAATAAAGTTTTACATAATTCTTAAATATTCTCTATTTGTTTAAAAAAGCACTGCTAATGTAGGACTTATCCAGGATATATCCAGAATACTGCAGCTGGCATCAGTGACCGTTTTTGAGCCATAAAAACCGCTCCGAAACGTCATTTGTAAAATGATTTTGCTTTGGCAAAAAGGAAAAGGAAAAACTTCCCAGCAAGCTTTCTGCCCAACAACCCTATGAAATTCTACCAGGCTTGCTTGTTAAGCATGCACACAGCTTATTGGAAGTAAGCAGGGCTGCTAAATGGTAATTTACGGACCTAATCTCAAGCCATTTGCACATAACTAAATATGTACAGTGGTACCTCAGGTTAAGTACTTAATTTGTTCCGGAGGTCCGTACTTAACCTGAAACCCGTTCTTAACCTGAAGCACCACTTTAGCTAATGGCGCCTCCTGCTGCCGCCACCGGAGCACGATTTCTGTTCTCATCCTGAAGCAAAGTTCTTAACCCGAGGTACTATTTCTGGGTTAGTGGAGTCTGTCTGAAGCGTATGTAACCTGAGGTACCACTTATCAAAGTAATTGTTGAAAAGTCCATACAGAATGCAAAGTTCATGCAGAATGTAGGCACCCTATATATAGAAATGAGCAAACCAGTGATATTTTAGGAAGCAGGCTAGCAGGCGGGGCCCATGACTTACATCGTAGGAGCCTACACAACACAAAACACTGTTGCTGTATGTGGGTTTTATTTTATTTGATTTTTATCTTCTATTTTGGAAATGCACATCCAAGTTTTTTCCCCTTTGAATTTTTTGGGGGCCCCCAAGAGAGTGGGGCCCTAAGCTATAGCTTGTTTAGCTTCTACGTAAATCCAGAGTAAGTCATAGGCAACTTTCACCCTCCAGGGTGACACCCTGTCATCAGTGGCGTAGCGTGGGGGGTGCAGGGGGGGCCGGCCTCACCGGGCGCAACATCTGGGGGGGGGGCGCGCTCGCAGCTCTCTGCCCCTACCTGGCTCACTCTCTCTCTCTCACTGCAGTGCTGGCTGTGCGAATCTGATCCGAGCCGCCGGGTCGCCGCCCACTGTGGAGGGGAGGGTGCCAGGCGTGCGGTGCGGTGCGGAGAGAGAGTGAGGGACTATCTGGGGGAGGGACAGTGCAGCGGGGGGGGCGGCGCAAATTACTTGCCTTGCACCGGGTGCTGACAACCCACGCTACGCCACTGCCTGTCATGCCATACTCTCTTTTATATACAAAGGAAATAGATATTATCCAAGGCAATGTTGCTGCTTCTGCCTGGTCTGCCTTAACACTCCCACTTTAAGGTCATTTCCCTAAGCCCTCTTGCCTGGACGTAAGTCAGTCGACATGATTCAGAGATGGGTCATATCTTCAGAAGCTGGGTGTGCCTACAAACACTTACGCATAAAACATTATCCAAGCCAAGGGCCTCGCTTAACCTGACTCCTTTCTCTTGCAGAGCTCTGGCCGTCCCACAGGGACTGGGCGAAAATTGCATCTGTCTTTCGGGGAGACGTCACCCCCTGGTGGAGCACCGGCGCAGCACACTGGGAGAAAGCTTTTAAAATAAGACATTACAGTGGTACCTCGGGTTACAGACGCTTCAGGTTACAGACTCCGCTAACCCAGAAATAGTACCTTGGGTTAAGAACTTTGCTTCAGGATGAGAAATGAGAACCTGAAACTGTTCTTAACCTGAAGCACCACTTTAGCTAATGGGGCCTCCTGCTGCTGACACGCCCCCAGAGCACGATTTCTGTTCTCATCCTGAAGCAGAGTTCTTTTTTTAAAAAAATTAATATTTATTGGGATTTTAAGGTTACAAAAGAGAAGAAAGAGAGAAAAAAAGACAAGAAAAGCAAACAAGCAGAGTTAACAATACAGATCAATAAAAAAAATAAAAGAAAAAATACAACATTCCAACATCAAAAATAAAAACAAAAAAATAAATTTAAAAACAAATCCAATAATTCCATATTCTTATCTTCATTAACTTATTTCCTTGACCTCCTCACACCTCCCTCTTTTGTATTCTAATTATTAATTTTCTCAGCAAATCCTTTCCATCTTTCACTATATTCAGTCCTTTAATTATCTTAATTTGTTTTAACCTTATCTCACCCTAAAAAGAAAAAACCTTAACATTAAAAAAATTATTTATACATAACTCCTTACTGAAGCAAAGTTCTTAACCTGAAGCACTATTTCTGGGTTAGCGGAGTCTGTAACCTGAAGCGCCTGTAACCTGAAATGTATGTAACCTGAGGTACCACTGTACTTTTAATTGCTGTGACCCTTCTTGGGGCGTTATGGTGAAGGATGGGTAATATATCGGCACCAGTGCTTTAATTTGTATTTATGCTTTGTCTAGAGTTTCCAAGGTGCTCGGAGGCTGTTTGCCGCATGGGCCCAGTTCCCCTCGCCTCTTTGAGCCTCGCCTCTTTGGGCTAAGAAGCGGTCGCTTGTGCACCTGAGTCAGCTTCCAGCACAGGATGAAAACGCTGTTTCTTCCTCTCTGAGGGCTCCATTTCTGTGATGTGGCTTGACAATAACAGGTAGCAGGAATCCCAGGGAGAGTTGCTGCTCAGGGATGCAGCTGGTTGCCATGGCGATCCTGAGCAGCATCGCTGCTTTGCAAAGACGCCAAGCGAACTGATGAAGCCATTGGCGTTTGCCAACAGTTATTCATTTGTATATTTCATAGAATCATAGAATTGTGGAGTTGGAAGGGACCCGAGGGTCATCTAGTCCAACCGCCTGCAATGCAGGAAAAGATTTTGTGTGTGTTCAATACATTTATTTATTTTATTTTTACTTATTCCATTTATATCCCACCTTTTCCTCCCAAGGAACTCATGGTGCTGTACATGGCTCTCCCCGTCCTCATTTCATCCTCTACAACAGCCCTGTGAGGTAGGTTAGGCTGAGAGGAAGTGCCTGGCCTAAGGTCACCGAGTGATATAGTTAAGCACCAAAAAGCATATCTTTATTAAATCGGCTAACGAAACAGAAATACCAAATCATTTCAGCTTCTGGCTTCTTCAGTCACTCTGAGGCGAATCAAAGGGTAGGATGCTTTTCCAGGGAGTCTTCTCTTCTCATGAGGCGGCCAAAGTATTGGAGCCTCAGCTTCATGATCTGTCCTTCCAGTGAGCACTCAGGGCTGATTTCCTTCAGAATGGAGAGGTTTGATCTTCTTGCAGTCCATGGGACTCTCAAGAGTCTCCTCCAGCACCATAATTCAAAAGCATCAGTTCTTTGGCCATCAGCCTTCTTTATGGTCCAGCTCTCACTTCCATACATCACTACTGGGAAGACCATCGCTTTAACTATACGGGCTTCAAATATCTCAAGGGCTGTCACATGGAAGAGGGGACAAGCTTGTTTTTACCTGCTATGGAGGGTAGGACTCAAACCAATGGCTTCAAGTTACAAGAAAGGGTTTTCCAACTAAACACCAGGAAGAACTTTCTGACACTAAGAGCTGTTCGACAGTGGAAAGGACTCCCTCAGGAGGTGATGGACTCTCCTTCCTTGGAGGTTTTTAAGCAGAGGTTGGATGGCCATCTGTCATGGATGCTTTAGCTGAGATTCCTGCATTGGAGGGGGTTTGACCAGATGATCCCTGGGTTCCCTTCCAGCTCTGCAGTTCTTTGGCTCGTCAAGTCCAGCATTCTGTTCTCACAGCGCCCAGCCAGATACCTGTGGGAAGCCCACAAGCGGAAAGTGAGCACAACAGCACTCTCTGCTCCTGCAGTTTCCAGCAACTGGGATTCAGAAGCTTTGCTCTGGGAAAGCCAAGCATAGCCTCCATCACGGCTAGAATCCATGAATTTCTCAAATCCTCTTCCAAAACGATCCAAGATGGCGGCTGTTATGTACTGAAATTCTCACCCTGGGCCAGCAGGGGGATACTGTAGATAGTTTTCACTCAGGTCCACATATGCAAATAAGGAATTGAAAGTGACATTCAGTGATTGGATAGTTACAGAAAGTTGTTACTGTTGCTTTGTAGTGGAGCTCTATATAAGCAGGCTGGCTGAACCCTTCAGTTCAGCTCTGTTCTGGCCTGTGAATAAACAAGAGCTTTTTGAAGAATCGCTGTGTCGTCTGATATGTTCACCCACAACTAAACAGCGGCCATCACTGCCTCCTGTGGGAGTGAGTTCCAAAGATTAACAACAAGAAGAAGCTAAGAGACTGCACACCGTCACCGGTGGCATTATAATGCAGTGCAAAAATGACCTTGCCAGGCTAAGAGACAGGGGAAGATGCTAGACAAGATTTTTAACACGACAAACCAGCAAGGCTATAAAGAATGCTGTTGACCCCATCTTGTGCCTTCTTTCTATTTTCTCAGGAATTCATGCTGACCTCCCTTTAAAACCTTGGCTAGTTCTCCTTTCAGTTGCTTCTAGACTGGTGGTAACAAAGGGAAGGCAGGCTGTTTTCTGCTGTTCGTGTGAGCTGTTCGTATAAGAAAGATTCGTTCTGAGGTGCCTCAGAAAAAAACAACCCATTGTCTTCAGGCAGAGTGGTTTTCGTGCTTTTTTCTCGGGCCACACTTTCAGAATAAAAATTTGCTTGCCCCACACCTATTTTTTTTTCATTGATAAGAAATATATGGGAAAACAAAAATAAATGGTTCCTGGCAATGTTTGATTTATAACATGGAACACAACAAAAAATAATTCTTAAAAATGTGATACTACACTGAATTGTTTCAATGGTGGTTTGATTGCACGTGAATCTTCCTGCCGTATTTGCAGCCATCCTCTGGCAAGTTTGACATCCAATGGCTTCAAGTTAAAAGAAAGGAGATTCTGACTTTGGGTTCCCTCCCAAGACTACAATTCTATGAAAGGGTAGCAGTTCTACAGCAAGGACAAATGTGTTTGCTGAAGCAGAGTGATGCTGTAATTGGGTTTTATCCTACAGGTTCAAGCTGTGAGGTGTTAAAGTGCAGAAAGAGAGAGTCTATTTAAGGAAGATGGGATTACATCATGTCAGGAAGCACCTGAATTTCATCTGATTGCAACAGCATACTTGGTGGAAGGGGAGGGAGAAAAGGCGGGAGAGTATTCTATTTCTCTCTCTCTCTCTGCTCAGATTCACATGATCTGTTCGTCTGAAGAGCAGAGACACGTCAAAGTAAAATAAACTGTTGCTTGCAAGGTTCAGGCACAAAAGGAAGAAAAACAAACGATCCTGTTTTGGCAGTTCTTAACGGACACACAAGGCACACACTCCACAGAAAGGCTCTTTGTCCTGCTAGAGGACTGTGGCTTTGATAGTTACAAGATCCAGCAGCATGCATTGGTTCTTAGATGTGCCACCAAATTAATGCGATCTGATTTATCATGAGATGGGCAGCAACTCACTTATTCGGGAGTAAGTGCCTTTCATCTTTTGCTGTGGCAGCACCTACACATCGAGTCTTCCTGCCCATCTGTTAATCTATCATCTAATAATCACCTTCTACACGATTGGCTGAAGGCAATGTACAATAAGCACATCAAAGTGGAAGTAGATAAATAGGCACCACTCTGGTGGGAAGGTAAACGGCATTTCCGTGCGCTGCTCTGGTTCACCAGAAGTGGCTTAGTCATGCTCGTCACATGACCCAGAAGCTGTACACCGGCTCCCTCGGCCAGTAAAGCGAGAGGAACGCCGCAACCCCAGAGTCGTCCGTGACTGGAGCTAATGGTCGAGGTCCCTTTACCCTTAATGTACAATAAAAAGAGGGGAAATATTTGCAAAAACCTGCAGATATATTTTTTAACAAAATGAAAGCATGCTTAGGATTGTCCTGCTAGTCAAGTACTTTGTTGACAGCCCAATCCTATACAGTGGTATCTCTGGATGTGAATGGGATCCGTTCCGGAGCCCCATTCGCATCCCGAAGTGAACACAACTCGTGTTCGTGCATCTGCATGTGCACGGATCGTGATTTGGCATTTTTGCGCATGCGCGTGAGTCATTTTGAGTGTCTGTGCATGCGCGAGCAGCAAAAGCCGGAAGTAACACGCTCCGTTACTTCCGGGTTGCTGCGGAGCGCAACCCGAAAATATCCATCCCAAAGCATATTTAACCCAAGGTCCGTATAGTTAAAGCTATGGTTTTCCCAGTAGTGATGTATGGAAGTGAGAGCTGGACCATAAAGAAGGCTGATGGCTGAAGAATTGATGCTTTTGAATTCTGGTGCTGGAAGAGACTCTTGAGAGCCCCATGGACTGCAAGAAGATCAAACCTATCCATTCTGAAGGAAATCAGCCCTGAGTGCTCACTGGAAGGACAGATCCTGAAGCTAAGGCTCCAATACTTTGGCCACCTCATGAGACGAGAAGGCTCCCTGGAAAAGACCCTGATGCTGGGAAAGATGGAGGGCACAAGGAGAAGGGGACGACAGAGGACGAGATGGTTGGACAGTGTTCTTGAAGCTATGAACATGAGTTTGACCAAACTGTGGGAGGCAGTGGAAGACAGGAGTGCCTGGCGTGCTCTGGTCCATGGGGTCACAAAGAGTCGGACACGACTAAAAGACTAAACAATAACAACCATATCTCCTCTTTTCCAGGCTCCTTCAACTGTTCCTCAACGCAGCTCCTTCAACTGTTCCTCAAAAGGCTTGGTTTCCAGACTGTTGATAATCTTGATCCTTCTCATCCACCCACATTTCCTGAGGTCCCTTTAGTGCAGTTGCCCTCGCAAAGTGGTTTCCATAAGATATTAAGATTATGAATCAAATAGAGAAACCAGAGGTTGCAAAGCACAGCATCTGCTCTCCTATCCACTTAAATCTCCCTTTGTGTAGAGATTTCCAAAAGGGATACATGACAAATCTGAAGAAACATGAATCGTGTAGGCTGTTTATGTTGGCCAGATTTAACATGTTTCCCTCGGTGGTAGTGAGAGGAAGATACCTAGCTGTCCCAGAATCAGAGCGTCTCTGCAAATGCAGAAAACAGGAACCCGATACTGCAGAGCATATATTTTTTTCCTGTGATTTTGGCAGTTATGCCAGAAGACAATTATTTGAGGCCCTAAAATTTAATAGACAGATTTTTACACAACCAACTGTTCAGGACCTGCTGGCGGACAGCGATGATCAAATTACTTTAATAGTGGCGGAATTTTTAAGTGCTGTCCATGAAGAAAGAATGGCCCATGATAAAGAGACTTAGTGGTTTTTAATGGTAGGTGATGTTGCTGTGTTGTATTATACTATCTATGTACATCGATTTATTTTTTGGAGTTAAGATTAGGACTGGGATAAACTGTGTTCGCTGAGCCCGTATTTTATACAGTCTATATATGATGTCTGTATGTTAATGTGCGGTGTGCTATGCCTAATAAAGGATTTTGAATTGAATTGAAATTGAATCAAATAGTAAACAAACACAGGTCACTGCATGCTTGTGTCTTTGCACGATTGCAACCAGAAAGCTCAGCACCTTACACTGGGGCTGGGCTTCATGAATGAAGCTTTTGCTGCAGTTTAAAACACCCTGCATCAGCGACAAGGTAATTTGATAGGGGAGAGGCAGCCGGCATTAAATATAGCACCCAGCTGCCTCGAGTTTTCCTGGCTGTCCCTTGCACATCAGGGTTTATTTTTAAATCCCTGACTCCAGTTTGAGGGCATCAGCAAAGCACAGAGATTTCAGCCACTCCAAATATTCCAGAATTCCCTTCTCTTCTTCCCCTCCCATAGCACTTGTGGACAATGAACTCCACCCCTAGATTTCTGGAGTCCAATGTGCCATATTGACCGGAATATAAGCTGTACCTGCAAATAAGCCGCAACTTTAAAATTCAAGGGGGGAAACGAGACAATACCTGAATATAAGCTGCTCCCTTAAAATTGGGTTACAGGCTGAAAATCGCTATGGTTGGTAGAATTGTAACTCCGAGCCAATTTAAGTTGTTGATCTTGCAAGCCCGCAAAACTTACTATACAATTGCTAAAATCGCAAATCGTTCTTCAGTTGCTACAATTCCGCAGGCACACAAGCTCGCAAATGGCAAATGAACAGTCCTAAGCTGGCAAATCGGCAACAAAACTTTTTTTGTGCGTTCCGTTTTACTGCATGTCTGTTTCAGCAGCGGTATTGTCAAAGCTCGTTTTTGTAATTTTTGCGAATTTAAGCCGCACTTTAACTATTGACGGTCGGAATTTGGGGGGGGGGGGAGTGAGGCTTATATTCAAGCCAATATGGTAGAAACGAGCCCACGTAAGCTTCACGTATACCCTTCAGGAACTCCTGGACAGTGGCGTAGCGTGGGTTGTCAGCACCCGGGGCAAGGCAAGTAATTTGTGCCCCCTAACCCGGGGCAAGGCAAGTAATTTGCGCCCCCCCGCTGCACTGTCCCTCCCCCAGATAGTCCCTCGCTCTCTCTCCGCACCGCACCGCACGCCTGGCACCCTCCCCTCCACAGTGGGCGGCGACTCGGCGGCTCGGATCGGATTCGCACAGCCAGCACTGCAGTGAGAGAGAGTGAGTGAGCCAGGTAGGGGCAGAGAGCTGCGAGTGCGAGCGAGCGCGCCCCCCCCCCAGATGTTGCGCCCGGTGCGGCCGGCCCCCCTGCACCCCCCACGCTACGCCACTGCTCCTGGAATTGCTCAGTCACTGCCCTCTTTGCCACCTTACCCAATAAAGGGAAATTTGCGACCAGGTGGGAATTGTTATAAACCAGAGGATCTGAGGTGGCTCTCTTCGGGAGTGAGCACACTACTGCCTGTTTAAGGGCAGCCAGCACAGGAATCGTAGAATTGTAGAGTTGGGACCCCAAGGGTCATCAAGTCCAACCCCCCCCCCACAGGAAGATCCATTCATCATGCCCTGGACCATGGGTAGGCAAACTAAGGCCCGGGGGCCAGATCTGGCCCAATCGCCTTCTAAATCTGGCCTACTGACAGCGTGTTTTTACATGAGTAGAATGTGTCTGAAATATACTTGGAGTCGAGAGTGGATTTCATGCTCTTTATTCAGCTCATAGTGGTGAGGAGGAATGGAAGTTCCCCCAGAATGTCTGCTTTATATACGTACATTATTTACACAATGGGCCCCACGTGATTGGTTAATTCGGGGATTCTCCTGTAGGCCAATCAGGTTGCAGATTCACTTCCACCTGGAGCTGGATTGGGTGGCTCCTGCGGACCAATCAGACTGCTGCATTTGGATCCTATTCAACTCAGTACATAACAGTGTCCTTTACACTCATACCTCATGTTACATCCACTTCATGTTACGTTCTTTCAGGTTACGACCTGGAAGTACCGGAAAGGGTTACTTCCGGGTTTCGCTGCTTGCGCATGCGCAGGCACGCAAAATGACGCCATGCACATGTGCAGAAGCGGCTAATCACAACTTGTGTGTGTGCAGACGCACCGCTGCGGGTTGCATTCTTTTCATGTTGCGAATGGGCCTCCGGAACGGATCCTGTTCACAACCAGAGGTACCACTGTATTTAAAATGCATCTCTGGGTTATTTGTGGGGCCTGCCAGGTGTTTTTACATGAGTAGAATGGGTGCTTTCATTTAAAATGTATCTCTGGGTTATTTGTGGGGCAAAGGAATTCGTTCATTCCCTCCCCTCCAAAAAATATAGTCTGGCCCCCCACAAGCTCTAAGGGACAGTGGACTTGCCCCCTGCGGAAAAGGTTTGCTGACCCCTACGGCCTGGACGCATCTGACCAACCCCTCCTGGCTGGCTTTCACCAGTCAGGATGGGCAGGGATGAAGAAAATAAGAAGTCGTTCCTTTCTTTCTCTCTGGCAATCTCACACTGTGTATTTCTGTAGCAACATAAAAAACGACAAGACTCCAGTGCTCTCTGCAGCAGCTGCCCCGTGGAACTGCCCAGCACCAGACAGAGAAGGGCAGAGATGAGGGTATGCTAAAAATAACATTCAAGACTGTCTCGACACAGGGTTGGGGTGGCCAGCACTTGCATGAATGATCCAGAAACATTTGATTAAAAGGGAAAGAATATCACACAGCTCCAACCGGTCCAGATTAATCTGGTCTGAGGGCTGCATTTTAAATGTGTTCTCTGCTATTTATAGAACTGTCAAAGCTGTCAGGCAGTGTTTCATTGTTAAAACAAGAGGAGCGGCCGTGTGGGTCTGATTCAATCCTGCTAGCGATCTTGGACAACTCACGTGTTTAAACTTCTTCTTCGCAGTGCAATGTTTTCCCTTGGGCTCTTTTGTACATACATTTAACAGGTGCGTTTGCATATATATCCAGAGGCAGAGAGCAACGATACTCACTAAGATGTGGTTTCTTTTTTTTATGTTCTCCAAATCTGAATGAAAATGTCAACATTCCTGGTTATAGATAATACTGGATTTTTGGAGGTGTTGTTGTACTCAGAGTAGACCCACTGAAAATAGTGCACCTAGGTTAGTCATGTCCACTAACTTCAGTGAGTTTGGTCTGAGTACAACTAGCTCATTAAAAAAAAATATGTGCAAGAGTTCTGTAAGTTCTGTATGATTCAACACTGAAGATATTAAATGTTTTCAAAAAGTGTATCACTCAAAGGTGGCATTCAAAAACCCAATCAAAAAAACATGGTCTTTGGCTTTAAGGCCAAATTAGGAAATGATGTTGGATTTTCAATTTGAGAAACATTTTTGTTCCAGTTCTATTTAAATTGTGAGCTCAAAGAGGGTGAACCCCAGTCCAGCTCCCTTCCTTCCTTCCTTCCTTTCTTTCTTTCTTTCTTTCTTTCTTTCTTTCTTCATCTTTTTTATTTATGCTGTTCTTTAAAGCACCGGCTACAATGATGGCACTATGTAAATGATTGAATGTGCTGAATCTAGACATAAATCAATGTCATAAGACTTGAAGCAGGCATGGCTCCCCCCAAAGCATTCTGGGAAGTGTAGTTTCTTCAGGGTGCTGAAAGCTCTTAGTTAGGAGGCGTCCTATTCCCTTCACAGAGCTACAATTCCAGGAGTTCCCTGGGAAGAGGGGTCAATTGCTAAACCACTTTGGAAACTGTGGTCAGTAAACATGCTTTGCTCTCTCTCTCTCTGTGTGTTTAATTTTAAATTCATTATTCCCTCACCCTTTTTTGTGCCTCTGCAGGCTTTGAGATCCCCCGCATAGCCTGCTGCTGTTGTTATTGTTTAGTCGTTTAGTCGGGTCCGACTCTTCGTGACCCCATGGACCAGAGAACGGCAGGCACTCCTGTCCTCCACTGCCTCCCGCTGATTGGTCAAACTCATGCTGGTAGCTTCGAGAACACTGTCCAACCATCTCGTCCTCTGTCGTCCCCTTCTCCTTGTGCCCTCCATCTTTCCCAACATCAGGGTCTTCTCCAGGGAGTCTTCTCTTCTCATGAGGTGGCCAAAGTATTGGAGCCTCAGCTTCACGATCTGTCCTTCCAGTGAGCACTCAGGGCTGATTTCCTTAAGAATGGAGAGGTTTGATCTTCATGCAGTCCATGGGACTCTCAAGAGTCTCCTCCAGCACCATAATTCAAAAGCATCAATTCTTCGGCGATCAGCTTTCTTTATGGTCCAGCTCTCACTTCCATATGTAGCAGGAAACCCCCCCCCCCATCATTCAGTTTGTACAGACTTCACACACACTCACACTCACACTACATACGCTACACTTCTGTTATAAATTCATAGAAAATCAACCATACATCAGATTTGCACTGTTCCACTTTTATTCTACTCCATATTTCAAGGACTAGCTAAGGGGGGTGCCCTGGTGACGGTCAGCCATAATCCCCTAAGCGAGCAGTCACATACCTGGCTACTGCACCTGGTGGGGCATGATAAGCGAGATAAGCATCCTGATGGGCTCAGGCTCATCTCATCATGGACACAATGGACTGCATACGGTTGTATATTCAGGGCAGACAGCAACAAAAGGACCATGGCCGGATTCCCCTCAGGGGGAAGGAAACTGCACCTTTTCTTTGTTATTCACAACTGGTTCATGGGAGGGGGAGAAAGGAGGAACCAGCCAGGTGACAAGACACTCAGGTTACCACCACAACTCCTCCCTCAACCCCTCCTTTCTGTAATGTATGCATGATGTTTCTGGGGGTGGGCTTGACCTAGAGGAGGGGAATTTCAAAAGTTTTTATAAGGTCTTGCACACCATTGTTCTGGGTCTTTCCTCTCTCCTGCGAGTGAGAGGAACACCCTGCTGCAACAGTACAATAAAGGCCAAGCCTACAGGCTGCTGATTTGCTCCAATTTACTCTGGTTGGTGTCTTTACTTTTTGTCCAAGGGAGCCCTCGGATTTTTCCGGCAACAGTTTGGCGACCATGCTCAGGGACACTTGGTCCTCCTGTGAAGGTGAGGGGGGAGATGGAAGGGATCAGGCGCCACTGGGCAACCTTAGCCCAGGGATCCTTTTTCCTCTCCCTGCCTCCTCTTTGCGGGCGGTAATCAATCGTCACCAAAAGCCCAACCAGGGGGAGCAAAGGCGAGGTCAAGCCGGCTAAAGAGAAAGGATCCCGGGATCCACGGGGGACATCTGCGAACGTGAGTATGGGTTTGAAGTAGACACATTGGGAGGGGGGTGGTAAAAAGTACCCCACGACAGCCGGACTTTCCTATCTTTCCTTCTTATCTGCTATCAGACGCTACCTTTTCGGGGTCGTCCAGGAGCGTCCTAATTCTCCCGGTTTCCCCCTCGGAGTCGTCCGGGGAAACACGGTTCTTATCTGCTATCAGACGCTACCTTTTCGGGGTCGTCCAGGGGCGTCCTAATCCCCCTCCCCCTCTCCCGTTTTTCCCTTTCGGAGTCGGCCAGGGAATTGCGGATCTATACTGCACTTTTCTTTACAAATCTATCTCTCCCTTCCTCTCGAACTCTCCTAAAACTTACGCAAATGAAGCCGCCCCCCCCTGCCTGGCGACCTTTGTTAGGGATGACCCGGGCACGTGAGAACGCAAGGTCATTTGCTTCCTTTCCAAACCTTTAATTTTCCGGGACCCCGATCCGGCACTGCGCTGTGCAGGCGTTCAGTAGGGAATCCCGAAATTAGTTTCGAGGTCAGGTAGGAGGCTGTTGTGGTTAATAGAGGGTAGTACATAAACTGGGGCCCCACACTAGGGTTAGTCTTGTGAACAGTACTGAAGTAGAATTTAAGAGATGTGGTTTTCCGGGTAGAAGAGACCCGTGGTTTCCAGGAGTGTTCCTGTGGTTTTCCGGGTGAGAGAGAGACCTGTGGTTTAAGTAGAATTTAAGAGACGTGGTTTTCCGGGTAGAAGAGACCCGTGGTTTCCAGGAGTGTTCCTGTGGTTTTCCGGGTAGAGAGACCCGTGGTTTTCAATGGTAAGGTCTGTGGTTTTCCGGGTAGAGAGACCCGTGGATTTCGAGGCTAATGCGGGTAGAGAGAGACCCGTGGTTTTCTAGACAAACTGCTTGTAGTTTACTGGTAGGCAGGGATTGCTTTAGCTGAAAGATAACTTGAATACTGGTAGAATATTCTCTCCCCCCCCCCATTCTTTGTCCCTTTCTTGTACCCGTTCTTCTACCTCCTAGTGTAATCTACTGAGCAACCCCCCCTCAGTATTAGAGGGAAAATGGGAGCTCACTAGACACCCTGGCTGGACTCCTCCTGGCAACAAAGCTTCCATGGAGCTTTTTTGCCCCAGAGAGGATTCTGATACGCCCCTCCAGTTTAAAATAAAGGGGCAAAATGGTCTTTCCAAGTACAAAGTACAAGACCGTTGTAACTTTTAGTGGGTGGCTTAGGCCCACCACCTGGAACCCAGGGCACAGCAGCCACCTCAGGGATCCTTCAACAAAATCAGAGTGTGAACCCTTAGGGAGAGCTGAACACATCAAAATTGTGTTGTTAAACTATCACCTAAAGTTAGAACATGAAATCATGAACCTAATGGTGCTCAGAAGGCAGTAGATATAATAACAGCCCAGCCTGAGAGCCCACACATTAGAGATCTTAGTTTCTCTAAATATATTTAAAAAAAAGAGAGAGAAAAAAAAAATGAATAAGAGATGTACTCAAAGATTTAGAAATATTTAAAGGGTTTGTGTTTACATTGGCTTCGGCATCCACAGACTGTTCTTAAATGCACATAGTTTTTAAATTGCCAGCTTGCTTCAAAATTTAAAATCTAAGGAAGCTAAGGAATGTTGGGCCTCATCAATCTTAAACAGGACAAATATATATATATATATTAGAATGAAGTGTGCAAATGTTTGTTATTTGAGAGAGGCTCCAAAGAGTCTTCCTCTGAGTAGCTTGAGTGAGGAGTATGATTTGATTTAAGTTGATGGTAGATTATGTTTTGCTGCAACTTAGTCTATATCCATGTTCCAATCTTTTTTATTCCAGCATTTTGAAATGTGCTGTGAAGACACAAATGTTTCTGCTGCAAAAGCCTAGTTGAGCACAATTGCTCTCTCAAGCTAAAATGCAGTGTATGTATTAGATTAAGCATATGAATATGAAAGTATGGTGTTCTTTCTAAGAAAATTGTTATTAAATGTAGAGGCTTCCATGGCCAGCAAAATTGTCTGAGTCCAGTCCAGATATCAGTCTCTATAAGACTTCCTGGTCTCTTTTCTTAGAAAATGCCCCCCCCTGTCTCATTCTGTCTCTTTCAGGTTTTTTCCCCCTTTCCTTCTTACTTCTGTGCCAGGTAAATTTACTCCCGAGTAAGCTTCCTTTAAAGGAAACTGCAAAGGGGGGAGGCATAGATTAGGCTTACTATGCCTCTGCAAGTTCAGGAAAATTGTTCACTTTTGTATTCCTTTTAAATCAAATCTATGGCTGATTTAATTATTTGTGAGTGGTTATATCAATTGAATTAACTTTGCTTTATAAAAGATCCTCTCCCTATCTTAGGAAGAAAATGTTCACTTCAATCTTCCTTTAAAGATAATAACAGTCTAGGAACTTGCACTCTTTAGTCTAAGGAAGTAAACTCTCACTCAAACTAGCTTCAAGATCTGCTAAAAGGGTTCTGTATAAAGTTGGGTACCTTTATTTTCCTCTTCCTTAGTACATGGTAGGAGCATGGCTTGTGGTCTCCTCAAACAGTTGTGTCTGTGTACATATGTATGTCTCTTTGGTAGCACAAATCTTGCTGTGAAAATCTTGCTATGAACCCTGCATTTTAGGGTTAGACTAGATGACCCCAGGGTCCCTTTCAACTTTCCCAATTTGTGGCTGTGTGGAGGGCCATGTGTCTGCAAGCATGTGATGAGTTGAAATTCAGCCCAACTTTGCTCTTCGTTTTTTTAAAAAAAGGTGAGAGGTGAAAGCCGTGATGTTTTGAAGCAGAACTGGTGATATCAGGCATTTGAGTGATTACAGCGCTTATCATTTTGTCTATTATTTACAAAAATCAGACTTAAAAGTCTACTCAAAGTTTAAGCACATACAAATTCATATAATCAAGTAGAATGAGCCTTGACATATAGTCAGTAGCCTTGACCATCCTGTAAATAAAGGGCAGGAAAAATTTGTCTGCAAATGGTAAGGCTGAAATGACTGAGAATGTTAAAAATCTTATAAATTCTGACTCTCTGGCCATTTTTTCCCATATATAAGGGCGTGGCATTGTTCTGCGAATGGCCAGAGGGATATTAGCCCTTTCCTGTACATAAAGGAAGCAATCTCTTGCTTGGGCTGAAGGAAACATGATCCCTTAGAAAACTGCTAGCTTTGGTGAATACTTGAATTGCTGAGTTTCTCTTTTTTGTTTTAAAATCTAACCCTATTTTTTAAAATGTACTCCTTACCCTTCCCTTCCCTTATTCAAATGGTAATTTAGCCAAAAGATCCAACATTTTAATAGTATAAAAGGTTTGCTGAGACATGAACTCTGCACATGCACAGAGGCTAGATCAGCTTGAAAGAGAGAGAGAGAGAGGAAGGAGGGGGAACTGTAGGAAGGGGGGAGAGGAGGTTTTTCCAGAGCTTCGGCTGCAGGGAGAAACTTATCCAAATTTCCTTATGTAAAACTTGGAACCATTGAGGGAAATCACCCTCAATGTGTCTTTTGCTCCAAGGGCTACTTAAGACAAAAGGGCTAAGTACTGGACCATCAAAAGTCAAGAGGTTGCCAAGTTTCAAATCTTAACATGCCAAATTCTTTTCACAGGTAAATATCAAAGCACTCCCACTGACTTCTCACATGAAATAATTTTCCCTTTTAACAGGATATGTGAACCCCACTAACAAAGTGTTTGTCCCTTCCTTTCTCCCACAGCACAAATGATAACGAGGGGATGCAAACAGTGATTTAAATACTCTACAAAAAGTAATTGCATTTGTATTTCTTTTGTCTTTCTTCCCTTAAAGCCAAACAGTCACTGCATTTGTATTTCTTTTGTCTTTCTTCCCTTAAAGCCAAACAGTCACTTTCTTTCTGTTCAGCAAAACAAGTCTGAATCCCTGCTAGTTGATTTCCCTCTATCTCTTTGTGGCTTTGACACCTTTTTAGGTTACAAATAATCTGCTTTTCATTTATTAATCAGTTTTTCATTGGGTTGTTAGAATGCCAAAACAGATTACTTCAGGTTACTTCAGGTGTGTTTTTAAAAAAAAAAAAAAATTGTGTGTCTTAGCATTTATTTATTTTTGCTTCCTCATAGGTCACTGTGTGTGTGTGTGTGTGTGTTTTACCTTTGGGACATGTCCATCACACGTTGAAAGTCATTTTAAACCCTTTTCCATTGTTTTCCCACTTTTTCAATCCAGTAGTAATCTGTGTGGTTTTGATAATATCTTTGTATTATTTAATAATAATTCTTTTCTAAATCTGATGTTTGTGTCAAGTCTGTTTAGATCTGACTGGTAATCTAATTTTTTTGCTTTCTTTTTTTATTTTTTAACCTTTCTTGTATTTTTACAGTTCTCTTTCTCTACATGTGGAGTAATTTTTTATTAAGGGAAAGAAAGCAAACAAACTTAGCAGATAATAACAGTAATTATATGGAAATGTGATAATAATATTGAAATGAGTAAAATGCTTAGCATGCTAAGATTTTATTATTTGCAGCTAATAACTCAAGGAGATTTTCTTGGGGAGGGGCTTTTGCCCCTTCTTTTTCTAACTCTGTCTTTAAGTCCCCCAAAAACCCTGCCCCTCTCACAGGATGTCACTTCTACAGATGTGCAATGATGAAAAAGCAGCAACAACCCCTCAACTCAGTTCTTCACCATCACAAGACCTGCAACAACAGACACCAGTTTTCAAAATGCCCACAGCTATCTCTTTCAAAGGATATAGACTAAGGGGGGAGGGGGGCTGACAAAGGGGGGAGGAGTTGAATTCTAAGGACATTGTCTCACTTTTGAACCTTAAGACTGTGCTCCAGGATTGAGAAGCTCACAATTGTGTCAAGATATGCAACTGATATTTAATTAGTTTGTTTTGTATTATGTGTTATTATGTAGGAAAGTTGAAATGTGTCTTGACAGTGTGATTTCCACAAAGGGGGGCAATTTTTGTCTGTAATTGTTTTTATGTTTAATGTCTTATTGCTTACACTCCAATGGAGAATTCTCATGCATTTTATACTTTCTAATAGCTCACGCTATTGTGTAGTCCAATGTTTAGATCAATTTATAACCACATTTCATAGTTCCACCTGGCACTCTGCCAACTTTCCCTATCCATTTTAAATTAATGTGCTAAAACTTGCTTTACCAAGGAGAAGCTTCTAAGATACATGAAGGTGGATATGCTTTGGTTTAGCAGGAATGATCCCTTATAGAGTTAAACTGACTTATTTGGAAAAAGTGCCCTTTTTAGGAATGGTTTTCTTTTAACAGTTTGTTTCGAAAAGTTGAGAACCATGGGGCAAGATAAATTCAAATTGGACTCAGTTTAAATTGGACAAGTGTATCCAGGCTGCAATTAGCTTTTTGGTCCTTAAAGTGCAAGTGAGCAACTTCCCATGACTGCAAGACCAGAGCCCATAATAATAAAATACCATAGAATGGCCAAGGCAAAGACATTTCTCTCATGACGTGTCCAAACCGGCCATGCAACATGGTTAATATGAAAGCCCTAAGTGGATTCACCAGGGATTGCCACTGCTGTAGCACTATGCCCGGTGTGAGACCACAGAAGAGCTAGCTTGACACCTGGGAAACACACAAAAATGGCGGGGGACAAAGCAAACTGCATTTTTCAGTCATTAGTGGACCTTCCTGCTAAATGTAAAGCATAGACCACTATTGAGAAAACATTTCTTCCAAGATGCTAGAATACCACAAGTAACTGAGCAACAAAATATTAATTTTACGTGATATCCTATGTCTAACTATGCACTGTTACACCGTTACATTTCTATGCAAATATCCTTAAGCATGACCTCCAAGTCCCTTTCAGGCTCACATGGACACACGCATCTGGGACGGAGAATAGCAGGTTAATATTTACCACCTTAAATTGTGCGGAGAAAAGGATTGCAAAGTAGCCACCTTTGCAATCTTATCTCCGAAGGGGGGAACTGTAGCAGGAAACCCCCCCCCCCCATCATTCAGTTTGTACAGACTTCACACACACTCACACTCACACTACATACGCTACACTTCTGTTATAAATTCATAGAAAATCAACCATACATCAGATTTGCACTGTTCCACTTTTATTCTACTCCATATTTCAAGGACTAGCTAAGGGGGGTGCCCTGGTGACGGTCAGCCATTATCCCCTAAGCGAGCAGTCACATACCTGGCTACTGCACCTGGTGGGGCATGATAAGCGAGATAAGCATCCTGATGGGCTCAGGCTCATCTCATCATGGACACAATGGACTGCATACGGTTGTATATTCAGGGCAGACAGCAACAAAAGGACCATGGCCGGATTCCCCTCAGGGGGAAGGAAACTGCACCTTTTCTTTGTTATTCACAACTGGTTCATGGGAGGGGGAGAAAGGAGGAACCAGCCAGGTGACAAGACACTCAGGTTACCACCACAACTCCTCCCTCAACCCCTCCTTTCTGTAATGTATGCATGATGTTTCTGGGGGTGGGCTTGACCTAGAGGAGGGGAATTTCAAAAGTTTTTATAAGGTCTTGCACACCATTGTTCTGGGTCTTTCCTCTCTCCTGCGAGTGAGAGGAACACCCTGCTGCAACAGTACAATAAAGGCCAAGCCTACAGGCTGCTGATTTGCTCCAATTTACTCTGGTTGGTGTCTTTACTTTTTGTCCAAGGGAGCCCTCGGATTTTTCCGGCAACACATACATCACTACTGGGAAAACCATGGCTTTAACTATACGAACCTTTGTTGGCAAGGTGATGTCTCTACTTCTCAAGATGCTGTCTAGGCCTGTCATTGCCCTTCTCCCAAGAAGCAGGCGTCTTTTAATTTCGTGGCTGCTGTCACCATCTGCAGTGATCTGAGCCTGCTGTTAGCTCACCACAATTGTGTAGAATCCTTGAATTGTACAGTTGGAAGGTACCTCAGGGGTCATCTAGTCCAACCCCCCGCAGGAATCTCTTGTCCAACCTGGGACTTGAACCCAGAACCCTGAGATTAAGAGTCTCATGCTCTACTTACTGAGTTGTTGCTGTTTGATGAGTTCACTGTTAGTACATATAAGATGGACATATAATATGATATGGCCAAGCAATTCAGTGAAACCCAGATTTTTGGTGGGAGGATAAACGTTATGTATGACCGTAATTACAAACCAAAACATTGTAAAAATGAATTCCACGTGCCATTAAATTTATCTGAGTCAGGGATAGGTCTTATGGAGTCCTTCAGACATTGCTGGGCGGAAACTCTCGTCGGACCAAGACAGTATGGCAAATGGTTCAGGATTACGAGAGTTGTGATCTATTTTGACTGTGCCATGTTGACCACACCGATTTAAATTCTTCATATGTGCATGTCACCTGTTCCTTATGTGAAAAATAATCTGGAAAGATCTCTACCCTTAGTCTTCCATATGTGGTTCTGCTGATTAGAAGCGGAACGTGAGTCATCGGCTTGATGCAACTGCAAAAAATAAAAATAAAAGGTTAATGCAATTTTAGGCTGAATGAATAGAACTAAAGTTTACGGTCAGATTAGTCCAACCTAATCAAGTCCTGCTGTCCGAGAAGACTATAGAAAAGTTGGAATGAGTTCAGGGGAGGGCAATGAAGGCGGTCAGGTTCTGTGAGGAACTAGCCCTATAAGGAAAGGTTGTAGAAACGGAATATGTTGGGAGAGGGCCATAGCTCAGTCGAGGTCCATCTGTATTCTGCTCTGGTCAGACCTCACCTGGAGTACTGTGTCCAGTTCTGGGCACCACAGTTCAAGAAGGACACTGACAAACTGGAACGGGTCCAGAGGAGGGCAACCAAAATGGTCAAAGGCCTGGAAACAATGCCTTATGAGGAACGGCTAAGGGAGCTGGGCATGTTTAGCCTGGAGAAGAGGAGGTTAAGGGGTGATATGATAGCCATGTTCAAATATATAAAAGGATGTCACATAGAGGAGAGAGAAAGGTTGTTTTCTGCTGCTCCAGAGAAGCGGACACGGAGCAATGGCTCCAAACTACAAGAAAGAAGATTCCACCTAAACATTAGGAAGAACTTCCTGACAGTAAGAGCTGTTCAACAGTGGAATTTGCTGCCAAGGAGTGTGGTGGAGTCTCCTTCTTTGGAGGTCTTTAAGCAGAGGCTTGACAACCATATGTCAGGAGTGCTCTGATGGTGTTTCCTGCTTGGCAGGGGGTTGGACTCGATGGCCCTGGTGGTCTCTTCCAACTCTATGATTCTATGATTCTATGTCCTGCATGCAGAAGGAAGGCCCTGGGTTCAAAGCAACCGCTGTTCAGAGGCGTACCAGGCCTGCAGCAGTGAAGGAAGAAGAACACACAGCCATTGTGGTTCTTAGCTTCCTCCTCCGCGAATTTATCTCATCCTTTCTTTAAAAGCCATCCGAGTTGAATTACAGAATTGTCAAGATGGAAGGGTTCCCCAGGGTCATCTAGTCTAACCCCCTGCAGTACAGGAATATTTTTGCCCAACGTGGGGCTCGAAATCACTGCCCTGAGATTACGGGCCTCCAGCTCCATGGACTGAGCTGTTCACTTTTTGCTCTTTATTTTGTCTGTCCTGAACCATTCAACATTCAGCTTCGTGGGATGGTACCACTCTAACCTCTGTTCCAGTCTGTATTTTTATTGAACATGTTTTTACACATGAAATGGTTTTGAATTGTTTGTATGAATGGCATTGATTCTAATTGTTTGTGTCAATGTGTGTTTGGGTTTTGCATTGTTTTCCTACACAAAATCATTTTCAATTCTTGCCAGACATGGAATTGTGCTTGTTTTGAGTTTTTGCGTACGAAATCGTTTTAAACTCTCGCTACATATATACTTGGGACGAGGGTGGCGCTGTGGTCTAAACCACTGAGCTTAGGGTTTGCTGATTGGAAGGTTGGTGGTTCGAATCCCCGTGACGGGGTGAGCTCCCGTTGCTCGGTCCCTGCTCCTGCCAAGATAGCAGTTCGAAAGCACGTCAAAGTGCAAGTAGATAAATAGGTACTGCTCCGGCGGGAAGGTAAACAGCGTTTCCGTGCGCTGCTCTGGTTCGCCAGAAGCGGCTTAGTCATGCTGGCCACATGACCCGGAAGCTGTACGCTGGCTCCCTCGGCCAAGAAAGCGAGATGAGCGCCGCACCCCCAGAGTCGGCCACGACTGGACCTAATGGTCAGGGGTCCCTTTACCTTTACATATATACAATGGTACCTCTGGTTAAGTACTTAATTCGTTCCGGAGGTCCGTTCTTAACCTGAAACTGTTCTTAACCTGAAGCACCACTTTAGCTACTGGGGCCTCCTGCTGCACCGCCGGAGCACGATTTCTGTTCTCATCCTGAAGCAAAGTTCTTAGCCCGAGGTACTATTTCTGGGTTAGCGGAGTATGTAACCTGAAGTGTCTGTAACCTGAAGCGTATGTAACCCGAGGTACCACTGTACTTGCGTGTGCTTTCAGCTTTTCCTATCATTTTGAATTCTTGCTACACGTGGAATTGTGTTTGTTTTCATAGCTTTCCCTGTATGATATCATTCTGAATTGTTGCTGCGTGTGGGATTGTGCTTATTTTCACATATGTTATATGGAATGGCTTTGTCACCGTGAAATCGCTTTGAGAGATTTCCTGGGGGGCGATTCCTAAGTGGAAGATGAGGAAACAAACGTCACCAGATCAGAAGAAGCAATGGTAACGGGGATGAATCATAACAAACTGGCGGCGCGTCCTAACCCTGCTCCATATCACGCCCTGTTCCCGCATTTATTCCTCTCCATCCCTCCCTCTTTCTCCTCCTCCCTCCACCTTTTCCTTTCTCTCTTTCTCCATCCATCCATCCATCCTTCCACCTGCTGCATCCCCTCCTCCCTCCCCCGCAGCCTCTTCCCTCTCGTCCCTCCTCCTCCTTTTTCCTCCATCCATCACCCTCCGCCCTCTCCCTTCTCCGGCTCTCTGTACCGCAATGCTGTAGTGCGGAGGGGAGGGGGGAAGAGCAGCAGCAGCCGCCGGAGGAGGAGGAGGGGGGTGACTGCATTGCGCCGTCGCCGTCAATAGGTGGACCCCCTCCCGGGGAAATAAAGCCGCCCGAGCCGAAGCTGGCAGCCTCTGCTGTCTGAGACCACAGCTGCCGGTAAGAGCGTCTTGAAAGCTTGCTTTGCTGCCGAAGGACAACGCACCATTATTTCCAAACCCCCCCTCCTTCCATTTTTATTTATTTCTTTTTTTGGGGGGGGATACCTTTGCAAAAATGGGGAGGGGGCTGGAACAGGTGCAGCGAGGAAAGTGTGGGCTGCAGCCTTTAAAAATAATAATACTGAAGCTGGGGGGGGGGAATGTTGGTGCTTTAAACGTTTTGCAAAAAAAAAGGGGGGGGGGAAAGGCTGGGCTTTTTTATTTTTTTGCAAAGGAAGAGCAATAATAACGGGCGTTTTATTTGTTTGGCGAGGCGGCGATGGCTTTTTGCAAAATTGCGCTTTCCCACCCAACCCTTTCCCGTTGCAATCTCCCGTCTGGAATCGTCTCTTGTCTCTTTTCTGTAATCCCCCCCCCAAAAAAAATAACCCCGAAACCATTTCCACCCCTTCAAGTTGCGCAGGTGATATTGTGGAAGCGGGTCCGGGAGAGCAAGCGCGCGTGCGGGTTCCAGGGCGCGCGACCCCTAAGGCAGTTAAGCCGGCCAGGAGCATCCGCGACCCAAACGGGCGTTCCGGCAGAACCGGCCTGTGGATCGGACTCCTGGGCGGGGGGGGGTGCTATCGCTTTGCTGGGGTCCGGATCCTGTTTTCTGTCTTGCTTCCAAGCAGCTCTCTTAACTTGCACAGTCATTCCAACCCGCGCGCGCCCCCCTCCCGGCTTTATTGTCTTGTCTCGACACCCCCCTCCTTCCTACACATTTAAGGCCTTCTTCGCATTTAGAAATTGAACCCCCCCCTTTTTTTAGAGGTGGGGGAACAGGTGGGGGCTTGGAGAGAGCGGAGCAAAAACCCTCCCTGCGTCGTACCGGTTGACCTTGCCACCATATCCCTGGCCAGATTATACGATTTGCAAATAATCATGATAATAATAACCCAATTGTTTTTTTTTGAAAATTAGGTGGGGTTTTTTTGTTGGGGGAGGAGGTGTGTGTTGGGGGGGGGAATCAGCGAAAGGAAAAAGAGGGGGGGGGGTTGCAGCGGGTTTGCATTGCTTTTCCCCAGAATTTATTTCGTTTCAGCTCTGCAGGGATTTGCGCGGCGTTTTTAGCTCCGCAGGGGATCTGAGATAGGTTGGGTCATTCGGTTTTAAAAATAACCCCTTGCAAAAGGCGGGTGGGGGGGGGATGATGTGGCTGAGAGCTGCATGCCTTCCTAGCTGATCCAATCCCTCATGTGGGTGGCGTGTGACAAAAGAGTGGCAGGGACAACCTTCAGATACACCCCCTTTCCCCCCCCCCACCCCATCACAACCCAAAAGCGGGAGATATATAGAATTATCCGTGCTCAGCTTGACAGAAATGAGCAGCAGAAAATGGCTGGGGTTTTATGTTGCATGAACATAGAGGCTTCTAGAAGCAGATATGGTGGTTTATGCACTGAGATACATTTTGCAACTTGGGCGAGCCGAGGCTGTGCGATTTGCAGAGCCTGCTTGCAAAAAGAGTCCATATTCCCAAATTAGAGCCCCTCCTCCCTGAGCGTTTGGGGTACGTTTTGCTACAGCGAGAGAGGCAGGTGGATTTCAAACCCCCACCCTTTTAAAGAACCAGCACAGGAGCAAGTGTGTCTGAAAATCAGGCTTTTATTTTCTCTTTTTATTTTGGGATGATGCAGCACAGTTTTGTGAAAAGGTTTGAAAGCTGAAAACACAAGACACCCCCCCCCCCGGGCTTCTATCGACCTAAGATTTCCAGATCTGCCTCTGCTACATCTTGGTGTTATGGGGGAAAGCTGAGCTCTCCCTCCCCCCCTTTACCGCTTGATCCTTCCACGCACAGCTAGATTCCAGTTTAGCCGCTCTAGGGAAGCACACCGAATGGCTATTTCTGGCTCTTTCCATTTGTGGGCACCATATTGTCCTTTGCGAAGATGAGCTTACTGGGAAATTTCCTAAGGTGGATCTGAATGCCCGTACGGAGGCAAACCTCTCTGCTTTCAATACAATATCTTTATTGTCATTGTCCCATACAGAACAATGAAATTGAAAAATCTACATAAGAAATTCAAAACCCCCTAAAAACTCTGAAAGCCTATTTTAAAATACAATATACTATAGAGACTCCTTATACTGCGTTTAAAACCAGAATTGCATTTGGGTAGAAACTGTTTCTCAGGCGGCTAGTCCTGGTCTTTATAACCCTGTACCTTCTTCCAGAAGGCAGAAGCTGAAAGAGATCATTTCCGTTGCTTAGGAAAGCGTAGTCCACGGGATTAGGTACAATGAAGGAGTTCTTTCAATTATTATATACCTGGGGTGCATGGGAATGCAAGCACGCTTTGTGCACAATCGTAGTGGAACCAAACGTAGCTTATTTGGGAAAGGGGTTTTTAGGAGAGGCTACCAGTTCTAAAAAAGGGCAATTTTGGGGCGAGAAGGAGGTTGCGCAGGCATCTCTGGCTTGCAGCGCAATGGGGTTGCCAGTGGTGTCAGTGGGGTGGACCCAGAAGGAAAAAACACAAACAAAACAAAGCAAAAAACGGGTTCCTTTTCCCAGCTAGAGTCAGGGCGGATTTCTCCCATGGCAGACAGAAAATCCTCCTCCTGTCTGGCCTACATTCTGCCTGCTGTTTATCCAGCGAAAGATCTGATGGGCTGAAGCACAGGCTTAACTTTGCGACAGGAAACCCCAGACAAAGACGCAAACACACACACACACAGACACCCCGGGGCTGGAAAAGGCTCTGTGGCAGTTGCGTGTCTGGCTGTTGTGTTGTGCTCCTGTTGCTCCTGGCGACACTCCTGATCTCCTCCTCTCTCGCACTGCTCTTTGCAGCAGCCGCCTCGCCCGGTCACAGCCGCCGCTGAGCTCTCCATCCCTCCGCAAGCGCCGGCCGTTCACAGATCCCGAGGAGAGGAAAGATGGGGAAGGAGAAGACCCATATCAACATTGTTGTCATAGGACATGTGGACTCCGGGAAATCCACCACCACCGGCCACCTCATCTACAAATGTGGGGGCATCGACAAAAGGACCATTGAGAAATTTGAGAAGGAAGCCGCGGAGGTAAGGCTCAAAAGGCACACATGCGTACAATTTGACCTTCAAGTTTGCCCTTCTTTTCTCTCTCTCTCTGGAACTAGAGTACGAGATGGAATAGGAGCAGTTGTCGCCTGCCGCTTCCCACATCTAGAAGAATATTTGCTCTGTATTGTGTCTCCTGTGCTTTTTCATAGGTTCCTTTTCTGACTTCCACCACAATATATTTCCCTGGGCTGCCTCCCCTCGCAACTTTCCAATTCGTTATCCGAACAAGATAGGCCCAAACACGGAAGGGGGTGACAATGGAAAGCCCCCACAACAGTAAACTGCCCCCCCATCTTCCTTTGGCGTTGCTACCTGGCCACACCTGAACATATAGCGCATTTGTGCTGGTGGCATTTCAGTTTGTGGTCCCAGGTTCCCTTTTCTCTGCGTGAGCAATGTTGGTTGGAAACCGTGTTTGTTTGTTTTCTTCTGAGGCTAACGCTTGTGATAATGCGCTCTTTTGGCAAAAATCGCCACCCCTGAATATATAATAATGATAATAAACCTCAACTCTTAAATAATAATAATAATAATGAAGGGGAAAACTTTGCCTAGGAGACCTCAAATTTGCACCAAAAGCAGCAAAATTGTGAATTGTGCCGAATTGCAAAATTATTTTGCATAGTTTAATGTACATTTCTTTACTTTTTTATTATTCATTCTGTTTGAGGGAGGGGTATCAGGAAAAGAGTTGCGTAGGACTCTAAAGATCAGTTTCAAATCAGGTCCCCGCCCCAACTTTCAAACTTATTTTTTGCACCTATACAGAGTAGGGGCTTTTTTTTTTGCAAATGAAGCCATGAGATTCTGCACTCAGTGTCAGCCCAATCAAAGGCCAGAAGGTTTAAGTTTAGGTCTCTGCTGAATTGCAGAATCTTCCAATCACTGCTCTCCACCTACGCCCTGATTAACTTGCCCAATAACACAGCACAGTGCGTCAGCTCGGTGCTCAGTAGTATAGACCGTGTGCTTTGGGTTCAGAATCCCCTAATTTCAATCTCCAGTATCACCAGTTAAAAGGATGACATAGCAGTGATGCAGAAGGCCTCCCTCTGCTGAGAAGCCTGAGAGATTGCTTTCCAATATAATCCCCCCCCCCTTTCCTTTAGGTGACCAGTCAGACCCTGATCTTGAACAAAATGCTCATCTGTGGACAGCTCCCTCCACAAGAATCCTGGGAACTGTAGCTTACCCATACAGAACTACAATTCCCAGCACCCTTAACAATCAAACAGATCTCCAACTCAGTTCCTGTGTCTGCTGCTGCTCTCCCTGACCTGGAAATTCTGGCTGCCGTTACTTTAGAGAGAGTGAACTATAGTTGCTCATTGGAGAGGGGAATGCACTCTGCACATGCCCAGAGTTGCACGTTCCTGGTGTTCCCTGTTACGGTTGCTGAGGGTGGTTAGGAGATCCTCCACAGAGCTATAGTTCCCAGCGCCGTGTGCAGGCTACATTTCCCAGGATTCCTTGAGGGAAGCCATAACTGTTAAAGGATGTTGTGGATGTGGTCAAGCAACTTAGGGACAAATCATGCCGAATAAATACCTTGTCTGTTTAGATCAGTATTATCTAGGGCTTGAGGCAGGGGTTCTTTCCCAGTTCTGCCAGGATTTGAACCAAGGACCCTCTGCGGGAGAAGCCAGTACTGTTCAACCGAGCTGCAGCAATTCCCGGAAATATCTGGTCCCCATCTTTGTCTTAGGCCCAGCTGTTCTTTGAGGGCAAGAGGCTCAGGAGACAGAGCCCGTTACAGTCCTTGGTAGCTGCGCCAAATAAATATGGGCCTGTATAAGGCATAGCTACACTTCAGACTTAAGCCAGAAGAGCCCAGAGGACACCAGCTGTGCTGAAAATTCTGTAGCAGACCCTCAAAAAGTGGGGCAGATGTTACTTTGCCTAAGTCCTGCAAGACAACTGGTCACTCCAGAGGGCTATCTTAACTTAAGTGAGCAGATGTGTTTTCTTCCTAAACTCATTTTCTAATGGTCCCCACTTGAGATTCTTCCGGGGGGTGGGGGTGGGAGGCGCAGAATGGTGGGGAACCTTTCACAACATATTGTCAGAACCAGCTCTAGTTCTTGTTGTTGACTGAATCTGTAGTTTGTTATTAGTTAGAATCATAGAATAGAATCATAGAGTTGGAATAGACCACAAGGGCCATGGAGTCCAAACCCCTGCCAAGCAGGAAACACCATCAGAGCACTCCTGACATATGGTTGTCAAGCCTCTGCTTAAGGACCTCCCAAGAAGGAGACTCCACCACACTCCTTGGCAGCAAATTCCACTGTCGAACAGCTCTTACTGTCAGGAAGTTCTTCCTAATGTTTAGGTGGAATCTTCTTTCTTGTAGTTTGGATCCATTGCTCCGTGTCCGCTTCTCTGGAGCAGCAGAAAACAACCTTTCTCCCTCCTCTATGTGACATCCTTTTATATATTTGAACATGGCTATCATATCACCCCTTAATCTCCTCTTCTCCAGGCTAAACATGCCCAGCTCCCTCCTCATAAGGTATCGTTTCCAGGCCTTTGACCATTTTGGTTGCCCTCCTCTGGACACGTTCCAGTTATTACCTTAATATCCGTCTTCCTGCCCCCAAGTTGCTCAACGCAGCTTATGTGATCGTCCCTCAATCCACCTTTGTCTTCATAACACCCTTTTGAGGTAGGCTAGGCTGTCTCGAGATCACCCAGTGAAGTGCATGACTGAGAGCAGAGTTGAACCCTGGTCTCCCAGGGTGCAACACTCTGAACCATTTCGCAACGCAGGCTGTTTTCTGATACCCAAGAATTGAGGGTCTTAGCTGTCTGGTTACTTGGCCAGACTGGTATCCGCTGCACTCTTTTCACTGCTTTCATAAAAAGCATACCTTGGACCCCGGACAATGAGTCTAGGCCACCAGAAACCTCTCTTGCACAACCCTCAGATGGAGAGATGGCTGCTTCTTATAAACAAAGCATCCTCCTTGACTTGTTCCATTGCACCCACCTTTCTATCTCCCCTGACTCTCTTTATATTGCTTTCCTTAACATCCAGTCTTAAAAAAACAGCTCCGGAAAAAAGCTTGTCTAGAACATTGGGACTTCCAACTTGGTCTTCATAAAGGAATCACAAATTGCTCTCTCCCAAGTTCTGAGTTCCCTTCCCAATGGACCAACATGGTGGCGTGATAATTCTCTAGTAGATGGTATGTTTCGGGCGCTTTTTGCTGAGTCAGCCCATTGGTTTACCTAGATCAGGATTGTCTACACACTGACTGACAGCAGCTCTCCAGGTTTTGAGTCAGAAGTCTGTTTTCGCAACCCCACCTGAAGAGGCTGAATGAATACTCAGTAAACAGCCTTCTGACTTAGTGCACACCGTTGAGGACCGATGCTAAAGAAACAGGTTATGTGGATATGTTCGCATTTCGCTGATTCCTTTATCGCAGAACTCCTTTCGTTTTCTGCTGCCAAAAGTAGTATCCTTTATCCATTGGCGATGTTCTGTAGCGAGAAGGGAGGGAGTCAGCGTTTGATGTGAGCCCACGGATAAATTGTGACGCCTGGGGAGTGTCATTTTAGCCTCAGTGATGCATCTTTAAAATGGGAGCATCAGGTGAGGGCTTATAGGGGAGGGGAGATGAAATGAAATGAAATGAGGGAAGAAGGAAATCCCCTTCTGAACCTTCTCCACTTCTCTGCCTACAGTCTCCCCCTCCCTTCTCCAGGAGGAGGGGGTCAGTGAGAGGGAACCCCCCTCTGCCCTGCCATTCCCTATCCCTATAGTAAGACAGACCACCCAAAAATGGTTGTTAACTGAGCACCCTCAGCTTGTGTGTCCTATTTCTGGGCTTAAACCAGGAAAGATGGATGCCTGCTTCTCTTAATTCTCCCCACCCTCTGCCGGCTCATGCAACTGGAATAAATGCATATTCTTACTCTGTTTACCCATTCCTCTTTCACCACTCTTCTGTTGCCTTTCCCAGTGTCAAGTTGAAATTGGAGCTGCTGCCAGCCTGTGTAGACAATATTGAGTCAGGTGGGTCTTTGGTTTGAGTCAATATAAGGCAGCTTCTTAGGAAGGGGGCTAGCTCAGCGGTAGAGCGTCTGCTCGGCATGCAGAAGCAACAGAGGTTCAATCCTTGGCATCTCCAGATAAATGCTGGAAAAGGCTCCCGATCTGAAACAATGGAAAGATGCTGCCTGCCAGGGTAGACAGTACTGAGGTAGATGGACCAGTGGTCTGACTCTGACTCAGCATCAGGAAGAATTTTCTGGCAGTAGGAGCTGTTTGACAGTAGGATAGTAGACCCTTGGGAGGCTGTGGACTCTCCTTCCTTGGAGGTTTTTAAGCAGAGGTTGGATGCTTTAGCTGAGTTTCCTGCATTGCTGGGGGTTGGACTAGATGCCCCTTAGGTTCCCTTCCAACTCTACATTTCTGTTATTCTGTGACTCAGGATAATGCAGCTTCTTGCGCTGCTAATACCTCTGTCTTCATACTTGGTAGAATGCTATGCCTGTTCATAAAGGTAAAGGGACCCCTGACCATTAGGTCCAGTCGTGACCGACTCTGGGGTTGCGGCGCTCATCTCGCTTTATTGGCCGAGGGAGCCAGCGTACAGCTTCCAGGTCATGTGGCCAGCATGACTAAGCTGCTTCTGGCGAACCAGAGCAGTGCACGGAAACACCGTTTACCTTCCCGCCGGAGTGGTACCTATTTATCTACTTGCATTTTGACGTGCTTTCGAACTGCTAGGTTGACAGGAGCAGGGACCGAGCAATGGGAGCTCACCCCGTCGCGGGGATTCGAACCGCCAACCTTCTGATTGGCAAGTCCTAGGCTCTATGGTTTAACCCACAGCGCCACCCGCGTCCCTTATGCCTGTTCATAGTGCTATATAAATAATCATAACTCAGAATCACTTGCTGGTTGCCAAAGTTCTTGCAAAAAAATAGATACAGTGGTACCTCGGGTTAAGTACTTAATTCGTTCCGGAGGTCCGTACTTAACCTGAAACTGTTCTTAACCTGAAGCACCACTTTAGCTAATGGGGCCTCCCACTGCCGCTGCGCCGCTGGGGCACGGTTTCTGTTCTCATCCTGAACCAAAGTTCTTAACCTGAAGCACTATTTCTGGGTTAGCAGAGGCTGTAACCTGAAGCGTATGTAACCCGAGGTACCCCTGTAAACGTTTCCCTCAGTGGACCATCTTGCAAGGCCCCTCCTTGGGTTCTTAGAAGCACAAGGATGCAGTGAAAATGGCAATGCCTGGTTGGAGGACTTGCAACCCTTTAGATCAGTAATGGCCAAACTTGGCCCTCCAGCTGTTTTGGGACTACAATTCCCATCATCCCTGACTACTGGTCCTGTTAACTAGGATGATGGGAGTTGTAGTCCCCAAACAGCTGGAGGGCCTAGTTTGGCCATCACCGCTTTAGATGTTGTTGGGACTACAACTCCCAGAAGCCCCAGGCAGCAAGGTGTGATGGGAGTTGTGGTCCCAACGATATCCGCATGGCTGCCTCATGAGTTCCTGACTATGCGCTCCTGTGCTATAAATTTACAGTTCTTTGGTAGATCGTGGGGGCTTCTAGCAAAAAATGTAAACCGTTCGAGGCTCAGTTGGCCTACTTTGCAAGGTTATTGTAAGGCCAGTCAGAGTTAGAACTATACATTGCCTGCTGGGTTACCTGAGCTGTAGGGCAAGAGATTGGGATCCCCAGAGGGATTTGCAAGGTGTTTGTCTGTGGGGCAGGGACTGGTGGAAAAGAGGGCACTTTTTGCCCTGATTCTCACCTGGGTGGTGAGGGTACTGCAGGAAGCTCATGCCCTGTTCCTCCCAGACACCCCCTTCCCATCTATTTCCTACCTTTGCAGGTAACAAATAGGGAGGCGACCATCAAAACAAAGCAGATCATTAATCTCCGATTGCACCGTGTGAGAACGGAACTTGATGGTGGGCTGTAAATTCAACAAAATTCAGCTGTGTTTTCTCTCCTTTGTTACAACAACTTAGCAAGTTTTCAGCCCTTAAGACAGGCATTGAAATAATCTATGCACTGCAAAGATCTTAGCGGTTTGACGGAGTGGATTGAGACATCTTTTAGAGCTCAGGGACCAATGTCCCTGTTCCTTCCTAGAAGCAGAATAAATTATGCAGAATAGGCCAGCGTGTGGAAAGTCCAGCACTCTGCATATTTTAAGTGGATCATAGAATGCTTTCCCCTGTTGGTGCATGGTTATTTAATTATGCATGTGTTTTGGAAGCGGAATGACAACATATTTATGAACAGGCCTTGTTTCTTTTCGTGCTGCTTTTGCAATTTCTAGTTCTGCACCAAGGAGGCCAAAAAATTTCCTCTTTAGGAAAGAGTGACGCCATTTCACGACGATGCCTGTTACTGCCCACAGCCGCATATCCTGACTCCTTATATAAGAACCAAGAGAGGGATCACAATAAATTCTCTTTTAATGACGCCTTCTTTACTGTTCCCTCAAATATAATGGGCATATTATTTCCAAGGGCAGATTCCTTAATGTCTTGATGGGCCCATAGATCAGCTGCAAATTGCCTTTGGTCCCTGAACCGTTGGGACCAAAGGGCTTAACACGGAACAAAATGCGCAAGTATCAAAAAGCACCCCGGTTTTCCTGACTCGCTTTCACCTTCCTGAGCACTGAGAATAGCATCCTAAGCTATTGTTCCATTTTGTGTGTGTTTTATTTCATCACCCTTCCCATTTCTGCAGTCTCAGTGCACCCACCTTGGTTGTTTACATCCACGTCAAGCTCCCTCTCTGTTTAACTATTCCAACGTTTTCGTACGGTGCTTCCATGCTTATTCGATATAATCCCATTATCATACCTGTGGGGTTCTGATATGTCTGGCAACCTAATAAGGCCAGGGACAATTGGTTCATGATTATCTCAAGCCTTTCTGTGTATGGGGGGGTGGGGTGGATATCCTCTCACCTATGGCACATTCTTCCATTGGAGATGCTTCAAAGTAGATTTGAGCATCTTTTGGAAACATTTTAGGAGTTCCCATTTGGGCTGGTTTTATTGGCTCCCACCCCAAGGACGCGGGTGGTGCTGTGGGCTAAACCACAGAGCCTAGGACTTGCTGATCAGAAGGTTGGCGGTTCGAATCCCCACGACAGGGTGAGCTCCCGTTGCTTGGTCCCTGCTCCTGCCCACCTAGCAGTTCGAAAGCACATCAAAGTGCAAGTAGATAAATAGGTACCGCTCCGCCGGGAAGGTAAACGGCGTTTCCATGCGCTGCTCTGGTTCGCCAGAAGCAGCTTAGTCATCCTGGCCACATGACCCGGAAGCTGTACGCCGGCTCCCTCGGCCAATAAAGCGAGATGAGCGCCGCAACCCCAGAGTCGTCCGCAACTGGACCTAATGGTCAGGGGTCCCTTTACCTTTACTCCAGTTAAACTATTTGAGGGGCGAAGGTTTCAATTCAGTTTTTTTGCCAGCTGATAATTTTAAAAAAACGAACGGGATTTCTCTCACATGAAATGTTAGTTGTCCAAATAAAGAGAGGTCAGGATTTATGTTTTAATTAATAGAACAGATAAACTATGAGAATATCTTCAACAGGCAGACAAGATGATTTTGCACCGAGGAGATATCTCTAACTTTTTTTTTTTTGCCACGAGGTTTAAACGTGCCATCATGAGGTCTAGATACTTAAAAAATACAAAAATGGAGGCCGTAGCTTTGTAAACACGTTAGAGGTGGTCGCCTCGCCATTACTGTAAACAGTCGCCTGCCCCCCCATTGATATCTGAGCAAACAGCTCTACCTAGACCCTACAGCTTTGCAAGAGATCTGAACCAGCTGCCGAGATGCAGCGAGGTCTGGTATCTTCTAAAATAAGCTGCCGTTTCTTTGAATCAGCCAGGCAAGCCTTGTGGCACCTTCGCTGGCACGGCAGAAATATGCAGAGGGACGTGAAACTGCTATTAATAGCCAATTGACTCTGTGCTTTCAGCCTCCATTTTCTGATGCAATGCAGTGTGTGGCGAAGGGTATTCCTTTCCATGCGATTGCTTTGGTAGGAAATGGAGTCTGGCTATAATAAGGTTTTTCAAAGGTGCTGCTTAACTAGGGTTTTGTTTTGTTTTAGAGAGCTAACGTAATGGAAGAGGGTCCTTTGGCTTATGGAACAGAAGATAGCAGCAGTTCAGAAGGCTTTATCTCCCTTCAAAAAATGAAACCCATCCTTTGTGGCCTTAAACAATATAACTTCTACCTCTGCCCAGCCAATTCGAGATGTATCGAGTTCTGCAACAGAGCAGTTACTGTGTTAGGCTAGAAAATACGGCCTTTTTCTTCCTCTTTTGGCCCACGATCTCTGCGGGTAATCGAATCTAGGCAGATGAAAAGAGGAGCAAAGGCATTTTGCTAAACAGAGGCTTGTCATGCGCTCATAACATGATGCAGCAAGTTTCAGTGCAGTCCATTTTTTCAGCCGGAATGTACCAATTTTGACGGCTGCGGGAGCTTGATGGGCTGATAAATCGTCGTCGTCATCGTCATTGGGTTGTACAGGGTGGGATGAGGGTCATGGTGCTTCTCTGGAAGGAAAACCCTTGTTAATTTCAGGTCAGGATCTGTCCTTCTTGGCCCACCTGTCACACTGGGTCTGCTAAATCCAAGGAACAGATGAATTCCAGCAACTCCCTGAGCAGAAGCATTAATTAATTAATTAATTAATTACGGATGCTTATGTATTCAGAATCAAGGTTGCACTCCCAACCCAATAATGTTGGTTTATTCTGGTTTGATTCTTCAAGCTTTTGTTAATTGCTCTGGCAGATACAGTGCTCGGGTTGTTGTCGTCGTTTATGTATTAAAATGATTAATGAACTTGTGATATTGAAGTCCACTTTGTGGCATTGTGGTCCAGATAGTTGTAGGGTTGTGTGTTGTGCTACAGAGGGCAGAGAATAGTAATTTATGGAAAATAAGGAAATGTGTGCAAATCTTTTTCAGTGCGTATGGTTCATCCTGGTTCCTGAGCACTGCTTGGGGCGCAGAATATTTAGAAGATGTATAAACTGAAGGATCAAATTGCTCTCCAAGCATTGTAGACATAAAACCCAACAGAAAATATAGAGAAAATATATAGGGAAGTTTTGGTGGGGAGGCTGGAAGGAAACATGGTGTTACGCAGCTTTCTGGCCTAACTACAGCAGGGAAACTGGGCAGGTTATTCCTCAAAGGTGACAGGCATCCGATTTAGGAGAACAAAGCAAGTTTTACTAATTAATTGGGTATGGTGTGATGCCTGTCTCAGGGACTCTTATCACGGCTATAGAATAACTTCACCTCCAGCTTCTTTCCTCCAGTGGAGGTTTTTAAGCAGAGGTTAGATGACCATCTGTCATGGATGCTTTAGCTGAGTTACCTGCATTGCAGGGGGTTGGACTAGATGACCTTTGAGGGTCCCAACTCTACAATGCTATTATTTTTTAGCTCCTAACAGGCACATTGTGCCCCTTGGGGACAGCCTCAGAGGTAGTGTGAGACATCTACTTAACATTTTGTGTTGCAATATATTTATCAAGGATTTAAGACTCAAGAGATGTATAAGACTGAATCAGATAATAATAATAATAATAATAATAATAATAATAATAATAATAATAATAATAATAAAATTATTTATATCCCGCCCTCCCCAGCCGAAGCTGGGCTCAGGGCGGCGAACAACAATAAAATAGTACAACATTCTAAAATCATTCAATTATAAAAGTAATTCAAAGTGTATTAAAAGCAATTCAAATTATAAAAGTAGTTCAAAGATAAGTGCTGGAGATGCAAAGAAGTTGAGGGAACGTACTTTCACAAGTGGTGGACTTGTAAAAGGGTAAAAGTGTATTGGGAAATAATACATAATGAATAATAATAATAATAATAATAATAATTTATATATACCCCGCCCATCTGGCTGGGTTTTCCCAGCTACTCTGGGCAGCTTCCAACAGAATATTAAAATACAATAGTCTGTTAAACATTAAAAGCTTCCCTAAACAGGGCTGCCTTCAGATGTCTTCTAAATGTCGGGTAGGGCATTCCACAGGGCAGGTGCCACTACCGAGAAGGCCCTCTGCCTGGTTCCCTGTAACCTCACTTCTCGCAGGGAGGGAACCGCCAGAAGACCCTCGGAGCTGGACCTCAGCGTCCGGGCAGAACAATGGGGGTGGAGACGCTCCTTCAGGTATACTGGACCAAGGCTCTTTGTTGGAAAAAAAAAGTTCAAAATGTTCAAAAGTCATTTCCCAAAAGAAACAGAGTCCTTTCTCTTGGGGATAATTCAGACGGATATTCCCAGGTGTCATAAAAGGTTATTTATGTATGCTACTACTGCAGCCTGGGTTTCGTTAGCCCAAAAATTGAAAACGAGCGAGGTCCCAACCAAAGAAGAATGGCATCTTAAGCTCACAGAATATGCACAGCTTGTAGACTTAAAATATAGAATTAGAGAACAAGAAGAACATAGGTTTAGAGAAGATGGTAAAACGTTTATTGAATATATGGGGAAAAACAGTGTACACCTGAAAATGTTGGCAATATTAAGATAAATTCAGCAGTGTAAATAAGTTTTGATGGATGCAGTAATGGAACAATGAATGGTTAATTTTTTGTAAAATATGCAGGGATTTATGATATACAAAATGAACCATGGAAAGAGAAGGGAAGTCCCTGATATTTTAAGGAAGTTTAAATGAGTATTTTAGATTGTAAAACAGAAAATTTATCTAAAAATTATATATATAAATAAGACTTAAAACTTTAAAGAAGTCTATTCTGCTCACTTTGTTGTTGTCGTTTAGTCGTGTCCGACTCTTCGTGACCCCCTGGACCAGAGCACGCCAGGCACTCCTGTCTTCCACTGCCTCCCGCAGTTTGGTCAAACTCATGTTCGTAGCTTTGAGAACACTGTCCAACCATCTCGTCCTCTGTGTTCCCCTTCTCCTTGTGCCCTCAAACTTTCCCAACATCAGGGTCTTTTCCAGGGAGTCTTCTCTTCTCATGAGGTGGCCAAAGTATTGGAGCCTCAGCTTCAGGATCTGTCCTTCCAGTGAGCACTCAGGGCTGATTTCCTTCAGAATGGATAGGTTTGATCTTCTTGCAGTCCATGGGACTCTCAAGAGTCTCCTCCAGCACCATAATTCAAAAGCATCAATTCTTCGGCAATCAGCCTTCTTTATGGTCCAGCTCTCACTTCCATACATCACTACTGGGAAAACCATAGCTTTAACTATACGGGCCTTTGTTGGCAAGGTGATGTCTCTGCTTTTTAAGATGCTGTCTAGGTTTGTCATTGCTTTTCTCCCAAGAAGCAGGCGTCTTTTAATTTCTTAGACACTAGCAATTGAAATTAACTCGAAGCAGAGCTTTTTAGTGTTGCTACTGACCATATTCTGTGGAATGGCATTCCTGTCCCGATACGACAGACACCCACTCTCTGCACTTTGCAAAAACAGCTGAAGACAGTTTTGTTCCGATAGGCTTTCCTAGACGAGTGAATGGTTCTCTGCCATCAGTGCCTATTTTGTATCGTTGCTTTAAATAAGTCTGCTTTTTTTGTTGGGAGTTGGTGTGTTAAAACTGGTTTTTATTGTACATTGTCCTGAGCGGATTGTGTAGTTTGATATGTGGCTTGGACCGACTTTTCCTGTAGCTGCCCAGCCTTGGTGCAGCTGGTTAGCAGCAGCCTCACCTGTTGCCCAAAAAAGAGGAAAGTCATCACTAAAGCACAGGTGTGCACACGCTAATTTCTATGTGTGGATGTGAATTTGGAACATACTGATAAGATTTAAATGGAGGTGCAGCACAGCTCACCATAATGGGAAGGACTGAGCCAGGTAACCTGCATACGTGCTTGAGCTGCTCTCCAGGTGAATAATTTTGGGTGCTTGCAGGATTCTTTCCAAGGGGTGGGGGGCGAAGGAAAATGCAGAAGGCTAGTTATCTCCACCTCCACAAATAATGATGAGAAAATAAATTCTTGTCCATTTCCCCTCATATCTCAGAATCTACAGATGCTGGAAACTTAGATTTTTAAAAAAATGAAAGCTGGGGACCTCAAGATTATAGTTCGTTTTCAGCAGGGGGCCGGTCCACTGTCCCTCAGAACTTGTGGGGGGCCGGACTATATTTTGAAAAATAATAATGAACGAATACCTATGCCCCACAAATAACCCAGAGATTCATTTTAAATGAAAGGGCACATTCTACTCATGTAAAAACACACTGTTTCCTGGACCGTCCGAGGGCCGGATTTAGAAGGCGATTGGGTCGGATCCGGCCCCTGGGCCTTAGTTTGCCTACCCATGAGATAGAGGGCTGTCCTCTGCAATCCAGGACACATGACCACCCTAACCCGGCCTTTGATGCTGGGTGGTTACTGCTCAGAACCCTGTAGGTTCTCATCATGAATGGATTCTGCCGGTGAAAGCATTTCACAACATTCCCAGGTTGTTGGTTCAAAGGTTGGAAGAGGTTTCAGCAGCTTAGCAGCCAGAGACTGGAAAAGCATTACAGGAAATGTTCTGTAGGCACCACACGGGCTTCCCTTAGGCATCTGGTCGGCCACTGCCAGAAGAGGGTGATAGACTAGGTCCCTCCATCTTTTCTTAAGCTCTTAAGCACTGCTGTTTTTCTAGAAAAATAGGAACTCTTCATGAACGCCTCCCTTGTTATCCTAGAATGGCAGTGGCGCAAAGGGGCTCGAAATGTGTTTTGGCAAGTTCCCTGTCTCTCCTTGAAAAAACCAGCCATAAACGCTGCCTAGGCCCAGGGACCAACTTGGCAACCTTGCTCTCTCGGTTTTCAAATTTAATCCGCTCCAAGGATCAATGGGATGGCTGCAAAGTCAATGGGGGAATAAAAAGAAAAGCGCAGCTCAGAAGCCGTTCGTTCCAAAACCGGAGCAGTTACTTCCGGGTTTTCAGCGTTTGGGGGCCAAAACGTTTCAAAATGGAGGTGTTTGGGTACATTCAAACCCCCACAGATACAGGACCCCAAGAATTGGAAGGGGTTTGGGGCATCAATGCCCATCTCTTTCGGGGGCTCAATTAGTGCCAGCGCATTCTGCCAAGAGCTTGGGTGTAACCTTCGACACCTCCCTTTCCATGGAGGCGCAGGTTGCAGCCACAGCAAAGGTGGCTGCATTAAGCAGTTGGTCCCTTACCTTTCTTGCCCTGATGTGGCCACAGTGATCCACGCGACGGCCACCTCCAGGCTTGATTACTGCAACTCGCTCTACGCAGGGCTGCCCTTGAAGCTGACCCAGAAACTCCAGCGGGTGCAGAATGCTGCAGCAAGGCTCCTTACAGGGTCCTTGCCACGGGATCACATTCATCCAGTGCTTTACCAACTGCAGTGGCTCCCGGTGGAGTACAGGGTCAGGTTTAAGGTGCTGGTTTTGACCTTTAAAGCCCTATGCGGCCTAGGACCCACGTACCTATGGGACCGCCTCTCCTGGTATGCCCCGCGGAGGAACTTAAGGTCCACAAATGACAACACTTTGGAGGTCCCAGGTGGCAAGGTGGTTAGATTGGTCTCAACTAGGGCCAGGGCCTTTTCAGCACTGGCCCCGACTTGGTGGAATGCTCTGTCACAAGAGACTAGGGCCCTGCAGGACTTGACATCTTTCCGCAGGGCCTGCAAGACAGAGCTGTTCCACCTGGCCTTTGGTTTGGACTCAGTCTGACCCTTAGGTTTCCTTCCCCTTATGGTCTTGATTTATTGGCTACTTTTAAAATGAGGCTGCATTTTAAATTGCATTTTAACCTGTATTTTAAATTGGGGTATTTTCCCCCATCATTTTTTTTTTACTGTGATTTTATTGGTGTTAGCCGCCCTGAGCCCGGCTCTGGCCGGGGAGGGCAGGAGATAAATAAAATTTATTATTACTATGATTATGATGCAAACTGTTCCCTCCCCTCTGCCCCATAAATCACAACATCAACAGCATTCTCTGTATAGGAAAACCTTTTAATGTGTAATGTTTTATTATGTTTTTATATATATAGGAAGCTGCCCAGAGTGGTTGGGGCAACCCAGTCAGATGGGCAGGGTATAATAATAATAATAATAATAATAATAATAATAATAATTAATTGCACTTGGATTTTTCAATGCAGGAATATGCACTTGTCCCATAGGGGGACTGAACCTGCAACCTTGGCATCATCAGCACCATGTTCTAACTAGCTGAGCTAAAGCCCTTACAAAAACTTCCCCCCTCTTTTCCCAACCTGTTAGATGGGGAAAGGCTCCTTCAAGTACGCCTGGGTGCTGGACAAGCTGAAGGCTGAGCGTGAGCGAGGGATCACCATCGACATCTCTCTCTGGAAGTTCGAGACCACCAAGTACTACATCACCATCATTGACGCCCCTGGGCACCGGGATTTCATCAAGAACATGATCACGGGGACTTCGCAGGTGAGAAAGGGGAGGCTGTTCGTCGCAGGGCAGGGGACACCTTTGGGTCGTTCCCTGAGCGCCAGCACAGCGCCAACATCCTTTTTTCCTGGATGGGTCCCTGACAGCAAAACTGTGTGACCTGGATTTTTTTTAAAATGGAAGTCCTAGGAACCCAGTCTAGCTTTGTACTCTGGCTGGCCAAATGGCGAAGCTAGCATGCTTTGTGCGTTGGAAAGGGGCCGTAGAAATGCTTAAAAATGCATTTGGAGCGTGTAAAAGAAAGAAAAAAGGATGAACTCCCTAAAGGAGCCATCAACTATTTATAGGAGCAGATGGCACTATCAGTTTTCAGGTATCGAGCCAACAGTTCGTAGAACTTGTTGAGTTACAATATTGGAAGGGAAGATGGGATATTAGGAGCCCAATACGTACCTGTTTGGTTTAGGAAATCTCAGGGGCTGCTGCTGTATCCCAAGACACGTCGTTTGTTTATTTACTTATTGTGGTTATATTCTACCTTTTCCTGCAAGTGGCTCTCCCCTCCGCCATCTGCTTTCTAAAACAGTACATGAACCGAAACACAGTCATCTTTTGAAACTCGCACCCCTCCAAATGTGTAATACAGGTCCGCAAGCCAAACAATGGGTGCTGAAATTGGCTGTGCATTCAGTATAGTGAGCCTCGGCCTGTGGAACTCCCTCCCACCTGAGATTAGGCAGACCCCCTCCTTGTTGAACTTCCAGCAAAAGACAAAGACGTCCTTATTCCAGCAGGCGCCGTAAGGCCTTTAGTTTGGTTTCGTGATGGATTTTTATTGTTTTATTTTCCCATTTTCTATGGATTGTTTTTATGTACAGGTGGCAACCCTTTTGCGCAAGGGTTCTGTTCCTGGCGCCCGTGTGTGTGTCGGCAGAGTGCAAAAAACCCACCTCATTCTGGCCCAGCTCTGCTTTTTTCTAAAAGGGGCCCAAGCACCGGTTGTGCGTCAGTTGCACACAAATCAGTGCAAATCGGTCACTGCCTGTTCAGTGCTTAGAAATGGGAAATGTACTTAAAAATGCAACACAGTGGTTACCTCGGTTTTCAAACGTAATCTGTTCTGGAAGACCGTTCGAGTTCCAAAACGTTCGAAAACTCAGTATTGAAGCCTCAATAAATACGGAAAACTCAATACGGAAGCCGCGTGGCCTTTTCGACTTCTGAGACGAGTTCGAAAACCAAAGCATTTACTTCCGGGTTTACGGCGTTCAGAAACCAAAATGTTTGTCAACGGAGACGTTTGAAAACCGAGGTGCCGCTGTATATTGCTTGGCAAAAAATGTGCTTATTGGGAGACGTTTGCACTAAAATGCTTGATGCTGTTTTTTAATTTTATTTTACAAAACGCTGATAAAAGTTTCACGAGGACTTCTTTAAAAGATTGCGAGCCGATGTGGAAAAGTGGAACTTAAGATTGGGGGAAAGAAACGAGAAATGGAGAGAAAATGAATCAGGGAAATTTTGCAAACCGTCATGCGAAAACCGTCACACTCCTAAGCGTGTCTGTGGCTTGTTTCCCTGCAGGCCGACTGCGCCGTCTTGATTGTGGCGGCTGGGGTAGGCGAGTTCGAAGCCGGCATCTCCAAAAATGGCCAGACCCGTGAACACGCCCTCCTGGCGTACACCCTGGGCGTCAAGCAGCTCATCGTGGGCATTAACAAGATGGACTCCACGGAGCCACCATACAGCGAGAAGCGCTACGATGAGATCGTCAAGGAGGTCAGCGCCTACATCAAGAAGATCGGCTACAACCCAGCGACCGTTCCCTTCGTGCCCATCTCTGGCTGGCACGGCGATAACATGCTGGAGCCGTCTCCCAACGTAAGTCTCTGGTGGGCGCTGCTAGGCTATGTTCACATGAGGTTTGCAGCTCCAGTTGGGTCCAATCGAAGCTGGAGAAGCTCCTCTGTCGTCATCTCCCGGGGACAGAGACGTCGAGTTGCAAATATGAGAAGGGTTGGCTTGAAGAGGGAGTCTTAAGGCAGGCCAGGTGGAGCCTAGGCAGTGTTAGAAACTCGAATATATAAGCTAGGCGCCAAATGGCTCCTTAAACCAGGGTTAAGGATTCTTAGTGGCCATTTTGGGGGCCATTTTGGCTGCTTGAAAGTTGTAATTTCAACACAACTTTCTGCTTCCTGAAATTTGTTCTCTTTGGGCAGATAAAATATCACGGATAGAATTCTACAGGATGGCTTGCTAGTCCAATAATAATAATAATAATAATAATAATAATAATAATAATTTATTTGTACCCTGCCCATCTGGCTGGGTTTCCCCAGCCACTCTGGGCAGTTTCCAACAAAGTTTAAAAATACATTAAAATGTCAAACATTAAAAATTTCCCTGTACAGGGCTGCCTTCAGATGTCTTCTGAACGTCAGGTAGTTGTTTATCTCTTTGACATCTGGTGGGAGGGTGTTCCACAGGGCGGGTGCCACTACCGAGAAGGCCCTCTGCCTGGTTCCCTGTAACTTGGCCTCTCGCAGTGAGGGGACCGCCAGAAGGCCCTCAGCGCTGGACCTTAATGTCCGGGCAGAATGATGGGGGTGGAGACGCTCCTTCAGGTATACTGGACCGAGGCCGTTTAGGGCTTTAAAGGCCAACACCAACACTTTGAATTGTGATTGGAAGCGTACTGGGAGCCAATGGTTGGCAGTACCTGCTGACATCGAAAGGGTTCTTTCTGAGGGTGGTAGCCAATTAAGTTTCACTCAGAGTAAACCAGAGTAAACTAGGTGTTTCATTTTGGTGACTGTAACCCTGGTTTAAGGAGCCATTTGGCACCTACTGTAGCTTATATCTCTGAGTTTCATATATATATATATATATATATATATATATATATGCAGGTTTTGGTGTCCTCGGGTGTCTTCCCGTGTAAAAGTTGGGGTGTCTAGGCGACGTTTCGACGAGGTCTCACTCGTCATCTTCAGGCTGGTGCTTTCGGCTTCTTGTTACTGGAACAGAGCAGGATCTCAGTGTTTGAGTTCCTATAAATACTGTTGAGGAGGTGTGGTGTATAGCCTCCAATGTTCTGGGCAGAGAGGAGGTTCCCAGGCTAGTGTGCCTTTTCTTCTTTTGTTCCTTAATTACTTGAGGGATATCTTGAGTGATTTCTTGAGTGATTTCCTGAATCCCACTTAGGTGGGTCATTAGGTGTGGATTAGTTGCTAAAGCCTTCGTGTCTTGAACTCTTGAACTTTGTGAAGAGTTTTTCTGAGAAGATGGCTGTACTGCACTTGGTTGTGCTCTGGCTTGGCTTCGTGTATAGGGGCGAGCTGTGGTTTTGTGGCCTGTGCCAGCCAGATCTGTGTAGGGATTGCAGGGGGGTGCAGCATCCGGAGGTGCCACCCTGGTTTGGCTACTGGATGGTGTCTGTAATTTATCTGTGGAGAGGGTCTGGGTTTGGGTCTGGTGTGGTTGATTGGTGATGGCGTTCTGTGTGCCTCTGGATCTGGTGTCAGATTTTGTGGGGAGGGCTAATTTCCAGATGTCTGGCAAGCGGGATGTGTCGTCACGCTTGTTCATGTTGTGAGGGTGTTTCTCTATCTCGATGGCTTCCATGATTATTCTCTTGTGGTGATGTTCCATGTTAAAGAGCAATTTGGAATCTGCAAAATTAATTTCGTGTCCTGTTTCTTTCATGTGTTGGAAAAGAGAGGAAGTTTTTTCTTCTTTTTTGACGGCATTCTTGTGTTCTGCGATACGTGCATTTATTCGTCTCCTCCGGATGCTGCACCCCCCTGCAATCCCTACACAGATCTGGCTGGCACAGGCCACAAAACCACAGCTCGCCCCTATACACGAAGCCAAGCCAGAGCACAACCAAGTGCAGTACAGCCATCTTCTCAGAAAAACTCTTCACAAAGTTCAAGAGTTCAAGACACGAAGGCTTTAGCAACTAATCCACACCTAATGACCCACCTAAGTGGGATTCAGGAAATCACTCAAGAAATCACTCAAGATATCCCTCAAGTAATTAAGGAACAAAAGAAGAAAAGGCACACTAGCCTGGGAACCTCCTCTCTGCCCAGAACATTGGAGGCTATACACCACACCTCCTCAACAGTATTTATAGGAACTCAAACACTGAGATCCTGCTCTGTTCCAGTAACAAGAAGCCGAAAGCACCATCCTGAAGATGACGAGTGAGACCTCGTCGAAACGTCGCCTAGACACCCCAACTTTTACACGGGAAGACACCCGAGGACACCAAAACCTGCATTCCTGTACCCGTGAAAATCTACGAAAGCATATATATATATATATATACACACACATATATATATGTGTGTGTGTGTGTGTGTGTGTATATATATAAGCTACAGTAGGTGCCAAATGGCTCTTTAAACCAGGGTTACAGTCGCCAAAACGAAACCGCCTAGTTGCCATTTTTGGGCCAGGTGTCTCTAAAGTCTTGTTTTTCAAGCCTCTCTGCTAAAGGAGGCTTAAATAGCTACTTAAATACTATGATGTGAAAGATGATTATTCTGATGACCACACAGCCTTTATTCTGGGTTGTATCTTGGGAGCAGAAGAAGCTGCTGTCCGGTTGCGCCCCTCGGCCTCAGTTGCAATGTCTGTAAAATGGGAATAATGGTGGCTGAGTTCACAGAGTTATTGTGAGGGCAGGCCCAGCACCGACCATGTAGCACTCTGCAAACCAAACAAGTAATCGTTTACCACTGCCTGTTAAAAGCTTTCCTAGCCAATTATTTTAATCAGCGTACCCAAAGCCCAGACAGCTGAATGTCGGCAGCTGCCAGTGTTGGAGAGATGACACTGAACAATCTAATTAAAAATAGGTTTGGGGAAAACAGGGTGACGTCGTTTTGGAATTTATACTTCCTAAATATGGAGGTCAAGCGAGACAGGGCAGCAGTACGTTGTTGCAAATCTGTGTCTAGTGGGGTGTCGCTGGGCTTGTGATTGAAAGCTGAGCCCCCCCTACAATCTGATTCCCAGAACTTTTAGATGCAGCAGAACCACCCATGTTAGGAGGAGGAATGCTCACAAAAACCTGACAGATATTTTGCGAGGATGCAGAAATGCATAGCTGTCAACGTTTCCCTTTTCTTGCGAGGAATCCTATTCTGAATAAGGGAATTTCCCTAAAAAAAAGGGAAATGTTGACAGCTATGCAGAAATGTGGGAATTCAGAGTGGGAAATTGAGAGAAACTGAAATGGGTAGATAGATAATGTCCGCCTCTACAGTTGACCCATCACTGCAGTTGCATGGGGTACCTCAGTTGTCGAACGCAATCCGTTCCGGAAGACCGTTCGACTTCTGAAACGTTTGACAACCAAGGTGTAAAAAGCTGTTCAACTTCTGAGGTGTGTTCAAAAACAGAAACATTTACTTCCGGGTTTTTGGTGTTCGAAAACCAAAATACTCTGCTTCCGAGACGCTCGAAAACCGAGGTACCACCGTATTGTGCTGAGGCATCCACATTGATGTCCAATTCCTGGGAAGGAATTCCTTTCCTCCCTTTTGAGGGAAAGAACGGGCATGTGAGGGCCTTCTGGAGGACTGGGGCATCATGTGGATATAGCCATGAGATGCTCCACATTTTTTTTGGGGGGGGGGTGTATTTTGAAAAGTATGAACTGGGGCTTTGTCTGGCCAACAGAGTGGTCACTCTGTCTTGCTCTTGTTCCTGCATCAGTTTGCTAGATGCTAGATCATTTATTACGGTCAAAGACCAGCTCACATAACATAACATAACACAATAAAAACAGCGTTTATAAAGATAAAATACAGTGGTACCTCGGGTTAAGTACTTAATTTGTTCCGGAGGTCTGTTCTTAACCTGAAACTGTTCTTAACTTGAAGCACCACTTTAGCTAATGGGGCCTCCTGCTGCCGTCGTGCCGCCGGAGCACAATTTCTGTTCTTATCCTGAAGCAAAGTTCTTAACCTGAAGCACTATTTCTGGATTAGCAGAATCTGTAACCTGAAGCATCTGTAACCTGAAGCGTATGTAACCCAAGGTACCACTGTATACAATTGGAGCAGATTGCAGCAATAGCTCATGCGTTAAAATTGAGATATATACATATACCCGTACAACTGAGATTTGGGCTACCGTAAAAAAATGACCCTGAGGCGCCCCAAAGGGCAACTTCAGCATTTCCCTAGTAAGCTATTTTATCCTCTGCATCAGTTTGTAACTCCACAGCTTCTCACGGTTTTCAGTTCCTCCAACATTCGTGAGTCTCTGGGCTTGCCAAAATTTAATAATTACATTTTTTTACTTGCCCTCCTCCGTGAGCGTCCTAGCAACTTAAGAATACGTCAAGTCAAAACAGATCACATTCAGGAGAATAGGGTGGGGCCTAAAGTGCATAACCAAACAGACCCCCCCCGCCCCCCAAAAATAGTTATATTAAACCGAGAGGAAAAAGGAATACATTGAAAGCATCCTGCCTATTTCTAAAAGGCCACACAGATAGTTAAAGGCCTAAAGAGGGAAGTTTTCACTTGGTACCTAAAGATATGTAATGAAGGCGCCAGGCGAGCCTCTTTGGGGAGAGCATTCCAGAAACGGGGAGCCACCACAGAAGAGGCCCTGTTCTTGTGTTGCCACCCTTCAGACTCCTATTGGAGGGGGCACACAAAGAAGGGCCTCAGATGATAATATCAGGGTCTGGGTTGGTTCATATGGGCAGAGGTGGTCCTTGAGGGATTGCGGTCCTGAGATTGTGACCTGCTGGACTGACACCTCCCCAAAAACATCAGAAGGCAGTGGCAGTACCAAGAGTGTCTCCTTCACTGATTTTCACATGCGTTGTTATGTACTGAGTTGAATAGGATCCAAAATACAGCAGTCTGATTGGTCTTATAACAATAGGATTCAGAATGCAGCAGTCTGATTGGTCCTAGAACAACAGGACCCAGAATGCAGCAGTCTGATTGGTCCACAGGAGCCACCCAATCCAGCTCCAGGTGGAAGTGAATCCGTAACCTGATTGGCCTACAGGAGAATTCCGGAATTAGCCAATCACGTGGGCCCATTGTGTAAATAATGTATATAAAGCAGACATTCTGGGGGAACTTCCATTCCTCCTCACCACTATGAGATGAATAAAGAGCATGAAATCCAAGTATATTTCACGCGTCTTTAAAAGGAAGGAGGCGGTCTTTCAGATAATGGCGCTAACTAGCTAGAGAGCCTTTGTGGGAATAGGGGAATAGGTGTCTCCTTATTACACTCAGCACCCTGGACAAACTACATTCCCCATAATTCTTTGGGGGGCAAGCCAGGACTTTAGAGTAGAATGACGCTGCTGTAAATGTTTGGTGCTGGGATATCGTTTAGGGATTTTTGTGGATGGGGTTGTTGCTGTTATCGATACTAACTTTTTGTATCTTTGTTTTAGATCTTACGATTTACGTGGAAATTGTTCAGTTCCTTTGTGCATTTTTTAAATGTTTTATTTATTGCTTATGGCTGCTTTCGTTACGTTGTGTTTATGTGTCTTTTTTGTGTTGTAAGCTGCCTTGAGTGTGGTTTGAACTTTGGAAAGGCGGCATACAAACAAAATTACATATGTATGTTGTGACTTTGGCCTAGGACTGGGCAGATCTGGGTTCAAATCATTAGCCAGCCATGAAGTTTACTGGCTGACCTTGGCCCACCCACGGTATCTCAGCCTAATTAAACTTCCAGGGGTGTTGAGGGTAAAAATAGGGGGTGGCAGCGGCACATGTAGTCTGCTCTTTTGAGGAAAGGTAGGTTGTAAGAGCAAATAAATAGAGAATTGCTTGGTTACCTAAATTTCTGTAAGAGATTATTACGCTTAGTGCTCTATAGAGCTGTTCCTATGTGCTCAAAGCAGTTCACATACATCATCTCAGCTGCTTTCAACAACAACCTTGTAAGGCAGCCCGCTATAACAGGTGCATTAATAAAGACTAGAGGCAGGGCTGAGATTAAAGAAGTTAGTCTCAGCTACAACAGCTCCCATCATCCCTAGCTAACAGGACCAGTGGTCCAGGCTGATGGGAATTGTAGTCCCAAAACAGCTGGAGGGCCAAGTTTGGCCATCACTGGTCGAAGAGGGTATGTTTCCTGCGATTCCGCAGTCCCATGAACAAATGGAGAATTTGGCGTTAGATGTAAATTCCAGTACGTTTACTTTCAGTGTTTTAAAAATGCAACCTCTTAGCCCTTAGGACGGCAGGGATAAGCTTGAATTTTCCTTGCAGATTGCCTCAGAAGCTGGTGGGAAAGCGAGAATGAAGGAAACGGGGTGCAGAATAAATTATACATAATAAGGTGACACGTGCAAATTGGCTTTATGTGCATAACCTACGCAGGTCAAAGCGTACAGGTTTTGTGATGCGTAACTTACAAAAGTGATTTCGGTACTGAATTTTGCCTGTATGGTGTTGTCTTTCACTGCTCAGACAGAGACGCTCTGTTTTCCTGAATAGCATTTCTTTTCAGAAATGTGGAGGTCCTGTTCTTTTCTCTTTCTACCCTCCAGATCTCTTTTATTCCCTTCCCTTCTCCTGGCTGGGCTGGGGCTTCTTCCTTAATGCAGAAGCTAGTCAGGTGACCCCTCTGAGCCTGTCACGTGACCACCTTGAAATTCAGCAAGTCAGCGTTGGTGTGTTGGCGGAGATTAGTTTCTGTGAATCCTCTTGACGGTCCTGCACAGCTGGGCTAATGCTTCGTGACCTCCTTCAGGGAACACAGGACATAGCTTGGACGCAAGACAGATAGGCTTGGTGGCTAGGAAATGCGGGAGGGGATGTCCACAGCAGTTTCAAAATGAAGTCACCTTTAAAGATGTAGAAAATCAGTGTGTGGGTGACTGCTAACTACTGTATCTCTCACACACTTGCAATTGCTAAGTTTGTTAGGGGATTTGATAAAACATTGTACGCTTAAGTTTCAGGGTAGGTAAATGGAACCTCCAGGGACGCAGGTGGCGCTGTGGGTTAAACCACTGAGCCTAGGGCTTGCCGATCAGAAGGTTGGTGGTTCAAATCCCCATGATGGGGTGAGGTCCCGTTGCTCGGTCCCTGCTCCTGCCAACCTAGCAGTTCGAAAACACGTCAAAGTGCAAGTAGATAAATAGGTACCGCTCCGGCAGGAAGGTAAACAGCATTTCCGTGCACCGCTCTGGTTCGCCAGAAGCGGCTTCGTCCTGCTGGCCACATGACCCGGAAGCTGTACGCCGGCTCCCTGGGCGAATAAAGCGAGATGAACGCCTCAACCCCAGAGTCGTTCGCCACTGGACGTAATTGTCAGGGTTCTTTTACCTTTACCTTTATTGAAGACTGGTATGTCCATAACAGCTGCATGCAGCAGAAAATAATATTCAGAGTCCACTGGACTCTAGCAAAAAAAAGAAGAAAATAACTGCTGGAGATGTGGAAGTAAAAATGCAAACTTAGTACATATGATGATTAACTGCCGGATGATAAGATCATTTTGGTGTGAGGTGAAGATATATATAGCAAGAGTAATAAAAAGAAATTGCTATTTAGGGGAATTGAATTTCATTCTAAATTATATACCGGAAACGTGGGAGATTACAAGGGGTAAAAACCAGCACTTTAAACCTGACCCTGTACTCCACCAGGAGCCAGTGTAGTTGGTAAAGTGCTGGATGAATGTGATCCCGCGGGACCACAGGGGTCATCTAGCCCAACCCCGTGCAATGCAGAAATCTTTTGCCCAAGGCGAGGCTTGAACCCATGGTCCTGAGATTAATAAGAGTTTCGTACTTTACCTACTGAGCCAACCAAGTTTGACTGGGCATTTGTGGCCTGAGTCTGGGGAATGGGAGACTTGCCTTTGGGAAACTGACCTTAGCAAGCACAATTGACCTGAGATTATTGGAGAAGCTGATTTTGGAGTGAACTGCTAGGGTTCACACTCCTGGCCTGGTGTTATGGGTGATACACCCCCTTCTTGGAAACCGCCCCCCCCAAACTTATCTACAGATGGAGGCAGACTGCTAATCTCTGATAATACCTGAAGGCGCGTCTCCACCCCCATTGTCCATCCCAGACACAGAGGTCCAGCTCTGAGGGCCTTCTGGTGGTTCCCTCCGTGTGAGAAGTGAGGTTACAGGGAACCAGGCACAGGGCCTTCTCGGTGGTGGTGCCTGCCCTGTGGAACACCCTCCCATCAGATGTCAAGGAAATATACCACTACCTGACTTTTAGAAGACATCTGAAGGCAGTCCTGTTTAGGGAAGTTTTTATTTTTTATTTTTTACCAACAACTAAAAGACAAACAGTGAAACCCCCCCAGGCGGCTGATACATTGAGTATAAAGGTAAAGGTACCCCTGCCCGTACGGGCCAGTCGTGTCTGACTCTAGGGTTGTGCGCCCATCTCACTTAAGAGGCCGGGGGCCAGCGCTGTCCGGAGACACTTCCGGGTCACGTGGCCAGCGTGACGAAGCTGCTCTGGCGAGCCAGCACCAGCGCAGCACACGGAAATGCCGTTTACCTTCCCGCTTTAAAGCGGTACCTATTTATCCACTTGCACTTAGGAGTGCTTTCGAACTGCTAGGTGGGCAGGAGCTGGGACCGAAAGACGGGAGCTCACCTCGCCGCGGGGATTCAAACCGCCGACCATACGATTGCCAAGTTCTAGGCACTGAGGTTTTACCCACAGCGCCACCCGCGCTGTATATACATTGAGTATACTTAATAATAACATATTCAAATCAACCATATGTACAATTTTATATATGTTAACACACCTCCATCCACTAAGGGAGCTGGGCATGTTTAGCCTGGAGAAGAGGAGGTTAAGGGGTGATATGATAGCCATGTTCAAATATATAAAAGGATGTCACATAGAGGAGGGAGAAAGGTTGTTTTCTGCTGCTCCAGAGAAGCGGACACGGAGCAGTGGATCCAAACTACAAGAAAGAAGATTCCACCTAAACATTAGGGAAAACTTCCTGACAGTAAGAGCTGTTCGACAGTGGAATTTGCTGCCAAGGAGTGTGGTGGAGACTCCTTCTTTGGAGGTCTTTAAGCAGAGGCTTGACAACCATATGTCAGGAGTGCTCTGATGGTGTTTCCTGCTTGGCAGGGGGTTGGACTCGATGGCCCCTGTGGTCTCTTCCAACTCTATGATTCTATGATTCTAAGGTTTATTTAACTGCTTTGGGAAGTTTTTAATGTTTGATGTTTTATCGCTTTTTTATTAATATTTATTCATATTCTGTTGGGAGGCGCCCAGAGTGGCTGGTGAAACCCAGCCAGATGGGCTGGGGAATGTCTGTGTGTTTGTGTGTGTGTAAATAAATAAAAATAAAATAATCTCAAATTGCTCTGGGAAGCAAAGGAAGGATTGTATCCTTCAGTTCCTGCCCTTGTGATGAGGGAGAGATTCATACGGCTGGACGAAGGTGTTCTCATGTGCCAACAGTTCCCTTCCTCACAGCGCACTGGATCCACACTCCCGCCATTTTGTTTTCCAGATGCCTTGGTTCAAAGGCTGGAAAGTGGAGCGCAAGGAAGGGAACGCCAGCGGAGTGTCGCTGCTGGAAGCTCTGGATACCATCCTTCCCCCCACCCGCCCCACAGATAAGCCTCTCCGCCTGCCGCTTCAAGATGTCTACAAGATCGGAGGTGAGTCCAGAGCTTTCCTGGCAGGTAGACAGGTGCCCTTGCTGGGCTAGGCAGATTTCTAGGCAGTAATCCGCTTTTGTAGTCTAAGCGACAGGAAGAGGAGAGGATTTGATTGCCGACACTGGCATTTACCTGTGTGCATTGTAGATGGTAAGGTATGTAGCAATTGTGCCTGTTGCCTGAAGGTGCCCTGACCGTTCGATTTTGGCAAGAAGTCAGTTTCTCATCCTCATAATTGCGGAAGCAGGTTTGAAATGGCAGCGATGAACATGCTAAAAGATGGGAAACGAGAGACATGAAAAAGACACTTCTCTATTCTACTGTCCAACACTTCGCATTTCTTTTTTTTTAATATATATTTTATTAAGTTTTACAATTTTATATTCAACACAGTCACCATTATCACAAAAAAACCATATAAATCTCAATCTCTCTCCCCCCCCCAAGACTTCCCTCAACCTCCTCTTCTGGTTTTTTAAAATATTTTTCTTTTCCTGCTTTTATTATTATTATTATTCTACCTTAATTTTGTAATCTTTAACTTAAATCTTCTTATCTTCCTATTTTTTATATCATATTTTTCCAATTACATCCTGCACTTTGTTATTTTCCAGTTATCACATATTAACTTTTATACTTGATTTCTTAATTGTGTTTACTCAAACCCTGCTAGTGAGTCCACTTCTTTACAATATTTCTGTAGGTACAGCATAAACGGTTCCCAGTCTTTTTTAAAGTCTCTATTGTCCTTGTCTCAACACTTCGCATTTCTAAGTTCATTTGCCGAAGGTCACTCACAAGCTCTTTCAGAATATTTCACACTTGAAGATACATTTCACAGATAATAATAATAATGCAGCCTCTTCGAAAAACCTGTCGCTTTCAAAACCTCCTAGCATTGGTAGAGTTGCTGCAATGTTCAATTCTTTTTAATTTATTGTAGACATTTATGTGCCGCTTAATCATTTTTAGGGTGCAAAGTACACCTATTTTACTGCTGGAGTGCATTGATTGGTTGGTTGTAGCCCACCTTAGGAAGGTATACCGTATATTCTCTCCCCTTCCCCAAAGTGGCTTATAACATAAACTACAATGTAAAAAAGACAAAACTTAAAAACAGCCATTCAAAAAGCAGTTGGTAGCATGAAACAGCGGCAGCAGGTGGAACGGTTCTTTAACAACCATGAAATCACCAAAATGCAGATCTGAACATAAAACATCTCCAGGCTTTCCATGAAAGGGGCTGCAGAGTTGTGAGCTGTCAGTTATATGCAGCTGAAATTAACAGAATCGCCGCCGGGCCTGCAGTTTCCTATGCTTTCCCAAAAGGTGTGTTTTTAAGTTGCCCGATGTTATATCCAGTGCTGTTGTTGTTTAGTCGTTTAGTCATGTCTGACTCTTCGTGACCCCATGGACCAGAGCACGCCAGGCCCTCCTGTCTTCCACAGCCTCCCACAGTTTGGTCAAACTCATGCTGGTAGCTTCGAGAACACTGTTCAACCATCTTGTCCTGTCGTCCCCTTCTCCTTGTGCCCTCCATCTTTCCCCACATCAGGGTCTTTTCCAGGGAGTCTTCTCTTCTCATGAGGTGGCCAAAGTCTTGGAGCCTCAGCTTCAGGATCTGTCCTTCCAGTGAGCACTCAGGGCTGATTTCCCTAAGAATGGATAGGTTTGATCTTCTTGCAGTCCATGGGACTCTCAAGAGTCTCCTCCAGCACTACAATTCAAAAGCATCAATTCTTCGGCGATCAGCCTTCTTTATGGTCCAGCTCTCACTTCCATACATCACTACTGGGAAAACCATCGCTATAACTATACGGGCCTTTGTTGGCAAGGTGATGTCTCTGCTTTTTAAGATGCTGTCTAGGTTTGTCATTGCTTTTCTCCCAAGAAGCAGATGTCTTTTAATTTCGTGAGTACTGTCACCATCTGCAGTGATCACGGAACCCAAGAAAGTAAAATCTCTCACTGCCTCCATTTCTTCCCCTTCTATTTGCCAGGAGGTGATGGGCCCAGTGGCCATGATCTTCGTTTTTTTGATGTTGAGCTTCAGACCATATTTTGCATTCTCCTCTTTCACCCTCATTAAAAGGTTTTTAAATTCCTCCTCATATCCAGTGCTAAACTCTTGCAGTTCCTCTTCAGCCATGTCCACACCATTTATTTAAATTGCTATGATAACACTTTCAACAGTCACCACTTTCCCCAAAGGTTTCTGGGAACCGTAGCTTTGTGAGGGCGCCAGGGGGTTTCCTGACAACTCTCTGCACCCGGAACAAACGACAGCTCCCAGAATCCCTTGGGGGGAAGCCATAGCGATGTGAAGTGGTGTCATAGTTACCTCTCGCTTGGACTACTGCAATGCACTCTACGTGGGGATACCTTTGAAGGTGACCCGGAAACTACAACTAATCCAGAATGCGGCAGCTAGACTGGTGACTGGGAGTGGCCGCCGAGACCATATAACACCGGTCCTGAAAGACCTACACTGGCTCCCAGTACGTTTCCGAGCATAATTCAAAGTGTTGGTGCTGACCTTTAAAGCCCTAAACGGCCTCGGTCCTGTATACTTTAAGGAGCGTCTCCACCTCCATCTTTCTGCCCGGACACTGAGGTCCAGTGCTGAGGGCCTTCTGGCGGTTCCCTCGCTGCAAGAAGCCAAGTTATAGGGAACCAGGCAGAGGGCCTTCTCGGTAGTGGCACCCGCCCTGTGGAACGCCCTCCCACCAGATGTCAAAGAGGAAAACAACTACCAGACTTTTAGAAGACATCTGAAGGCAGTCTGTTGAGGGAAGCTTTTAATGTTTAATAGGTTATTGTATTTTAGTGTTCTGTTGGAAGCCACCCGGAGTGGCTGGGGAAGCCCAGCCACATGGGCAGGGTATAAATAATAAATTATTATTATTATTATATTACTATTATTAAATGCAAGGCTGCCGAGAATCTCGGGGATTGCGTTTCATTGCATGTTCCCCGCTGCCCTCTTTTCCCCTCCGCAGGAATCGGGACCGTCCCCGTGGGCCGTGTGGAGACGGGGATCCTGAGACCCGGCATGGTGGTCACCTTCGCCCCCGTCAACATCACCACAGAGGTGAAGTCGGTTGAGATGCACCACGAGGCCCTGAGCGAGGCGCTGCCGGGGGACAACGTTGGCTTCAACGTCAAGAACGTGTCCGTCAAGGACATCCGCCGCGGCAACGTCTGCGGCGACAGCAAATCCGACCCGCCTCAGGAGGCGGCCCAGTTCACTTCTCAGGTCAGCAGAAAGCGAGGTGGCAGCCATTTTGAAAGCCTTTGCCGTCGTATCACAGCTTCTGCGGCCGTTTGCGTGATGCAGACCTCTGTCCTGCCGGTGACGCTTGAGGAAGACGCAGCATTAGCCAAGAGCCCTGAGATTTTACTCTGCAGAAGTTGCGTTGCGGGACGCCAGCCTTTAATAGTTTGCTTGGTGCGGTTGAATCCTGCACCCACTTAGCTGGGCTAGGAGTGAAGCCCAGTGAAAGCCTAAGATGTACAGTCATACCTCATGTTAAGTCCGCTTCATGTTATGTTCTTTCAGGTTACGTCCCGCGGCGACCTGGAAGTACCGGAAAGGGTTACTTCTGGGTTTCACCGCATGCGCAGAAGCGCAAAATGACGCCATGTGCAGAAGCGACGAATCGCAACCCGCATGTGCGCAGATGCGCCGCTGCGGGTTGTGTTCTTTTCATGTTGCGAACTGGCCTCCGGAACTGATCCCGTTCGCAACCAGAGGTACCACTGTAGTTGTTTAGCTCCGGGGCTAGGTTTTAATTTGTCTCCTGATTAGTCTGTAGGGCTGACGACAAATCAGTCGTCTCGCATTCAGAGACTTTTGACGGAAGGGTCACGGAGCACCCTTGTTAAAGGCCAGTTTTCCTCCTTACAAAGAATGCCAGGCTGTTGCTCATTAAATTTATAACCTATCCCACGGAAAAGTAAATTCTCCCTTCAATATGCCCCTTCGTGGAATGTTTTGCAAGGCACGTAGCTATTTAGATTTATTTGGCTTGGCCATTTTAATCACTTGAAAGCCAGATTCAGACTAAAAAGAAAGTGATAATGCAAAGGTAAAACCCTCCAAGTGGAGAGGAGGGCCATTGCCCTCCCGCTGTTGTGGACTGCATGTTCCATTAGCCTTAGCTGGCATGCCCAGTGCTCAAGAATGATGGGAGTTGTAGTCATCAACATTTGGAAAACACTACGCTGATTACTCCTGCCCTAGTTTCTGGTATTAGCCAAACCGGAGATTATTCCAGGGTATTTTTTATGTTTTCCAGTTGTTTGTTCAGTGCATCTCTCTGTCACTTTCCTAACAGCAAGAAGTTCATTTCTAGGGTGGATTTTTCCCAGTAGGGTGACAGAGCGATGTCATCTGCTTTAATTGTGCAAAAGTACGGCTTCTCCCATCCACACTTTTGTCACAGGTTCAAGGGTGGTTTTTTTGACCCACTGCTTTTGTCCAGAAAAGCTGCTCTTTGCTGATGAACTGGAACAAACAGCAACTGGGGTTTCTGCAGACTGGCATTTGTTCCCATTCAGAAGTAAACTGCTGGTTTTCGGGGGGGGGGGGGGACGGGACCCTCTCAGAATTCATGGGATAAACGGGAATATTGATGCACCTTTAGTTTCCGAAAGTGCACTTGAATCCCTCCTGCAAAATACTGCCAGTCTGCAGGAGCCCATTTTCCAGAATGCAGTAGCTAGAAGCGGCTGCCTTTTCAACAACCTTCCACCAGGGAGCAGCATTGCCCAGCTGGGAAAGCCAGAAAGTTGACGTGGTCATCCCATGCCCTTCCGGAATTTGTTCCGGCCTGAGTCCTTCTCTCGTTCTGTTGCACGGCTTAGGTGATCATCTTGAACCACCCCGGCCAGATCAGCGCTGGATATTCCCCCGTCATTGACTGCCACACTGCCCACATCGCTTGCAAATTCGCCGAGCTGAAGGAGAAGATTGACCGGCGTTCCGGCAAGAAGCTGGAGGACAACCCGAAATCCTTGAAATCGGGGGATGCCGCGATTGTGGAGATGATCCCGGGGAAGCCTATGTGTGTGGAGAGCTTCTCCCAGTACCCACCCCTGGGTGAGAACCAAATCTTTCCTTTTATTTCCCCCCAGGTGCCTAGCAAGATGGGTGATGGGGGGCTATTTCAAACTAAAGGGCTAGATGCCCAGAAACCCTGATGTAAGATAGACCTAGGAGTGGGAGGGAACCTTCTATAGCCCATATCTCAATTGCCCTACCTCTAGTGGGGCAGATTTGACAGCTGAATGGCTCCCCCACCTGCCAATCACCTAAGGTCACTGACATTGGGCAGTGCTGCGCTTTGAAGCCCCGATTATTGGGGCTTCAAAGCGCAGCATTGGGCTGTTCGAAAGTCCTTTGGAAGCGTATCCATGCTGTCTTTTTAATTCCTGAAGGTGGGAGGCTTTAAAGAGCAGCGTAGGGCAGTTTGGGAAAGGGGTTCCCCTTCCTTAATCACAGCAAGTTCCTTTAAAAAAAGAAAGCTTTGAATTCTCCAATGGCTACTGCAGACACGTTTTGAGCAGACTTGACTCACCCACTTCATTGAAGAAGGCATATATTTTAGCCAGGCTGTTAGACCTAAAGAGGGAGCTGTGCTTTCTGCTCTCTGCTTATGTGTTCTTCCACTTGCATTCTCTCTGTATCAGAGCTACGATGGATGGATGGATGGAGTTTACTTAGCTGCCACTTTCCCACAATGAGCTGTCCCCAGAAGCAGCGGTTCTCAACCTGTGGGTCCCCAGATGTTGTCAGACTACAACTCCCATCATCCCTGAGCTCTGGACTTGCTAGCTAGGGGTGATGGGAGTTGTAGTTCGACAACATCTGGGGACCCACAGGTTGAGAAAGGCTGGCTTAGAGCAAACATTCAAAACATCAAAGTACAAATATACAAAATACAGAGATAGCTCAGTTGGTAGAGCATGAGATACTTAATCGCAGGGTCGTGGGTTCAAGCCTCACACTGGGCAAAAGATAACTGCAAAAGATAACCACTCCACGATTCTATGATTGGCATGGTTTTAATGTATTTAAATAGATAGATCGTTTTGATTCTATCTTACATTTTTGCCAATTTTATGGCTTTTCATTTTTTAGCAAATTTAACATCAAATGAATTCAAATTTCATACAAATTTAAAAGTTGAATTCCCATCTCACTGTCCTGACGTCTCACTACCCACCCTTATTTGCTGCTCAATATTACCTACATTTCAAGAAAACTTTTTAGCATTTTGTCCTTATTTTCTTTCTATTTTCCTTTTCGATAGTTTTTATTCTATCAATGCTTAATCTTTTTTTAACCATTGTTTACCCCCTATGTTTTTAGCTGTTCTTATTTTTATCTGTACACCCACCTTGAGACTCTGCTACGGGGTAAATAAATACCGTATTTTATGCTCTATAAGACTCACTTTTTCCCTCCTGAAAAGTAAGGGGAAATGTGTGTGCGTCTTATGGAGCGAATGCAGGCTGCACAGCTATCCCAGAAGCCAGAACAGCAAGAGGGATTGCTGCTTTCGCTGCACAGCGATCCCTCTTGCTGTTCTGGCTTCTGGGATTCAGAATATTTTTTTTCTTGTTTTCCTCCTCTAAAAACTAGGTGCGTCTTGTGGTCTGGTGCATTTACAGAGCGAAAAATACGGTATATAACGGTGGCAGCAACAACAATAATAGTAATAATAACGAGATCTGCACTGCCGCTTTTTGCCACTAGAGGGCAGTAGAGCGCCGCAGGCTCTGTGGCATTGGCAGGAAGTGCCCTCCTCCTCCGCCCAGCCTCTCACTCTTAACCCTTCGTGTGCCCCATGCAGGGCGCTTTGCCGTGCGCGACATGCGGCAGACCGTGGCCGTGGGCGTCATCAAGAACGTGGAGAAGAAGAGCGGCGGGGCTGGCAAGGTCACCAAATCGGCCCAGAAGGCCCAGAAGGCTGGCAAATGAATCGTAGGTGCCCAGTGCCTCGCGCAGAAACCATCCCCGCAGCCGGGATGCCGCCACCTTCTCCCCGAGGGGCATGTGTGCACATCCGCTTGTAAGCGTCTGTATGTCAACGACTGGATGCTCACCATTAAAGTCCAGTGGAAATTCTTTAAAAGGAAAAGCATGTCCCGGCGTCCGTGAGGCTTTGTGTTCAAATTTTACCAATAAAACTGGTATACAACATCCACAGCGAAAACGTGGGGGTGTCGTTTGTGCGGTTGGGCCAGTCTGCCCGTGAGTCGTTTTCACCTCTTCGTGCTGGCAGTATGATTAAGAGCAGTTGGTAGAGCGTGAGACTTGGGGTCGTGGGTTCGAATTCCACGCTGGTCAGGAAGACTCTTGCATTGCAGGGGGTTAGGTTCCTTCCAGCTCTACTGCTAAGATTCTAATAAAGGGGTCAGTGAACTTTTTCAGTGGGGGGTGGGGTGGTCCACCGTCCCTCAGACCTTGTGGGGGACCGGACTGTATTTTTTATAAAAAAATTAATGAATTCCTATGCCCCACAAATAACCCAGAGATGCGTTTTAAATAAAAGCACACATTCTACTCATGTAAAAACACCAGGCAGGCCCCACAAATATCCCAGAGATGCATTTTAAATAAAAGGACACGTTCTACTCATGTAAAAACACGCTGATTCCTGGACCGTCTGTGGGCTGGATTGAGAAGGCGATTGGGCCGGATCTGGCCCCCGGGCCTTAGTTTGCCTACCCATATTTTAATACATAACTATAATATTACTCCCTGGAAAAGACCCTGATGTTGGGAAAGATTGAGGGCACAAGAAGAAGGGGACGACAGAGGACGAGATGGTGGGACAGTGTTCTCGAAGCTACAAACATGAGTGTGACCAAACTGCGGGAGGCAGTGGAAGACAGGAGTGCCTGGCGTGCTCTGGTCCATGGGGTCACGAAGAGTCGGACACGACTAAACAACAACAATATTACAGTCATACCTCGGGTTACAGCCACTTCAGGTTGTTTTTTCGGGCTACGGTTACTCACCCGCCGAAACCCGGAAGTACCGGAACTTCTGAGTTTCAGCGGTCGCGCATGCGCAAAAGCACTAAATTGTGTTTTGCGCATGTGCAGAAGCACCGAATCGCAAACCGTGCGTGCACAGACGCGCCGTTGCAGGTTGCAAACATACATCCCGCATGGATCACGTTCGCAACCCGAGCGTCTGCTGTGTTGCAAATGGTCCTTTCTGGTTCGTTTCATCTTCACACCTCGCCTGAAAGCTCGCAGCAAAAGCATCACTAAAAGCATTTGGTGCGCAACGGCTCTTAAACAACTTGGCTAGCTAGAGCCATGGTTGGCTACGAGAGGCCAAGGGGTACATCTGCGGCTAGACCATGGTGTTGATAACGCCAAGGCTGTGGGTTCGATCCCCATCTGTGACTTCTGCGTATTTTCTGCATTGCAGGTGGTTGGATTAGATGAATCTTGGGGTCCCTTCCAATTCAAGGTTCTGCAATTCCATACAGGTCCCCCCCTCCAAAAAAAATGGAACATCAGAATGAGAGACACAGGCACCCACCCCAAACCCCAAAGGATTTGACTGTTCACCTGGAAGAACCCTGTTTGGTTTTTTTTTTGTACAGTGGTACCTCGGGTTAAGTATTTAATTCGTTCTGGAGGTCCGTACTTAACCTGAAACTGTTCTTAACCTGAAGCACCACTTTAGCTAATGGGGTCTCCTGCTGCCACCGCGCCACCGGAGCACGATTTCTGTTCTCATCCTGAAGCAAAGTTCTTAACCCAAGGCACTATTTCTGGGTTAGCGGTGTGTGTAACCTGAAGCGTATGTAACCCGAGGTACCACTGTATTTTCCTACGTTGGCCTCGGCCTGTAGTAGCAGCTGATGCCCTGATTTTACAGCTGGGTTAGAACAGCAGGGCCAAAAATATTTACATGAGGGATGTTTTGAGAGGGGAGAGGGATCACATGCGGTTGCTAGGCAACCTGCCAAGCATCTCCTGCAGCAAAAATTGCCACCTGGGTCTTAAAAGATGTTGGAAATAAGATGCTTAAAAGGCTGTTTAACTTTCCTATGATGAGATGAATGAGTTCCATGGGATGAGAGCATGACATAAATAGCAGTGGTAATGACAGCAAACTAATAATTCAAAGGCTAAAAATGCTAACCATTTTAAAAAGGAATTTTTTAAAAGCGTGCCTTTAATTAGATGTTTACTACAGAAATTTTAGGCTGTTCCGCAGTATTTATTATTTATTTTATTTCATTTCACTTTTAATTTTTACCCCACCTTCCTCTATTACCAGAAACAAGGCAATTTACAAGCTGAAGAAACAACAAAATAGACAGCAACGATCACACGCTTAATTGCAATCTGATCCAATACAAAAAGTCATAATAAAAACCTAACTTTAAAATAGACAACTTGTATCAAATCAAGCAATCTTCAACAATCCATTGGAATATATCAGTAAATGGTAAAATTAAATACCAGCAAATAATACACAGTTGGCAACAATTTTTTTTTTTACTAAACTATAATCAATAAAGATAAGGGCCAGTCGCAATTCATAAAATAACTCAAAAGCATTCAAAACCACGTAAAGGGATCAAATGGAGAAACAAGGACACACAACTTACAAAATTATTTTTTTACAAACAATAATTTGCATCTCACTTTTGTTTCCAAGGAGCTCTGGGTTAGCTAGTCTGAGAGGCAGTGTGTCTGGCCCAAGGTCACCCACTGAGCTTAATGGCCGAGTGGAGATTTGAACCCTGGTCTCTCACAGGTTCTAGCGCGGTTCTCTAACCATTACACTACACTGTCCATTGAACAGGAAGAAATTGGAACCGAGGAGTAAATCTTAGCTTCCTCCACAAGATGCCTCTGTTGAGCTGAAAGAGCCCAAAGGGTTGATAACTCTTGAGTTGGCGGCACTGGTTGTAAGACTGCCTTGCGCCTTCACATCTCCCCCTACCCCCGCCTGACCCAAATCCAGGCTGAGCCCACCTTTACCTGCTAGCATCCTGCCACAAGCAAGCAGGAATCTTCTCTCAGTTCTGCTCCCGGTGGGGTCCACCAGCCTCTGCCGCCTGACCTGTCTCTCCAGGAACCATGTGTCGGCATCAGAACTTAGCAATCACATTGGTGATCCAGGTGGAGGTGGACGTGGGTGGTGCTGTGGTCTAAATCACGGAGCCTCTTGGGCTTGCCAATTGGAAGGACGGCGGTTTGAATCTCTGCAACGGAGTGAGCTCCCGTTGCTCTGTCCCAGCTCCTGCCAACCTAGCAGTTTGTGGCAGAGATAGATGCCTGACTGGCATGTTCCCTCCCTCCTGGTCGATCGTTCGGGAGCTTCATAAGTTTTCTTCAGCCCGAACATCACAGCTACCAATGCCAACCAACACCAGCACACTTAGGGATCCGCAGAGTTTGCGCATCATGTGCGTGACAGACCTCAGCAACTCAGCATTTTGGCTAATTATTTACATATAAACACACACAGAGCACTGCAACGTGGCTCCCTCTCTCTCTAGCATCAGGCAGCAAAGAGAAAAAGAACAAAGGACAATAGTCCCACTTCACGGAACACAATAACACAAACATCCTGTCTCCGTCACTTCCCACTCTGTGGAGTCAAACATACACCATCATGTGACAGACAACTATCCTATGACTGCAATCATGGAGCAGGAATTCTAACAGAGATAACCGCCAAAATTCCATTCTGACTATAAGAAGATCAAACCTCTCCATTCTTAAGGAAATCAGCCCTGAGTGCTCACTGGAAGGACAGATCCTGAAGATGAGGCTCCAATACTTTGGCCACCTCATGAGAATTCTCCCTGGAAAAGACCCTGATGCTGGGAAAGATGGAGGGCACAAGGAGAAGGGGACGACAGAGGACGAGATGGTGGGACAGTGTTCTCGAAGCTACCAGCATGAGTTTGACCAAACTGCGGGAGGCAGTGGAAGACAGGAGTGCCTGGCGTGCTCTGGTCCATGGGGTCACGAAGAGTCGGACACAACTAAACGACTAAACAACAACAACCCACTTTCTATCTTACACAAGAGCCTAGCTCTGATCTGTTAGCTTCATTTGGCCATCCTTTTGTAATTAACGCTCAAGGGAATCAGAAAATTAAACCCTTCCCCTCCCGGCATAATTTTTAACAGTTTTTATACTAAAAATATGAAAGGATAACCAAGTCATCCTTTTATGTGCCCGCAAGGCTTTCAAGTCACAGATGAGCTGTAGGAATCAATATCTGCAGTAATTAACAATGTGTTTTCAGAGCAAAGGAGAGAGAGGATGAATCTCAAGGGGCAGAAACCAAAGCATTTCTCTTAAACTGTGTTGAGGAAAAGCGCATCGCGGTTGTGGTTTCCTTCCCAAGGAATCCTGGGAAGTGTAGAGGGGGCATTTAAAATAATCCCAAGCCCCTGGACCAGAATGCACCTCCCATAATCCTGGGAATAGAAGAGCACGATAAATTCTGCACAAAAGTGTCTCCTCTGAAATTTCAGCCACACAGGGGCTATTCCTTGTGGCAAGCCAGCCATGCGCTCATGCGAGTGGGATGAGGTGTTGCCTAATTTGGCCGTCTCCAGGCTGTTGCAAAACACATCTCTTGGCGTCTTCTGGCATTCTTGGGTGCGTGCATTGCAATAACTGAGTATTGATGTTCCGGGTTTTAAAGGTGACGACGCACACTTTGAATGCTGTTGTGTTCTTATGATGAAGTGGGCAGGAGACGAGTATGATTATGTCTACACAGATTGGCAGAACATGTTGATCTGCTCTGTGCTGTGCAATGTCCGTGCACAGATGTGCTTCCCCCCAACTTGGTGCCCTTGTAGCTGTTGTTGGCTGTCGTAAGACTCGTCGTGCCACCTTGTGGGTATAAATAGGAACTTGAGAACTGCCAACACATCACCGTCATCAACCCGGCACCCTCCAGCTGTGCCAGCTGGTGCTCATGGGAGTCGTAGTCCAAAACATTGAGAGGTCAGCAGGCTAACAAAAACTGCACTAGGGAAAAGATTGCTCACAGGAGTGAGAAGATGTTGGACTCTGGCAAATCCTTGGGGCAGTTTCGGGGGGGGGGGAGGGGACCTCATTAGCACCTGTTGAGATTATTGCAAAGAATGAACCTGGGTGAATTTCGCTTTGATCCTTCAAGGAAAGGGTCATATACTCAAGATCACCCAGCACAGATTACACAAAAAGGAAAACTCACTGTGCCAGCTCAAAAACCATATTAGGGCAATACCACCACCACCACCATTTTTTTTTTTTTTATTATTATTATTATTATTATTATTATTATTATTATTATTATTATTATTATTATTATTATTATTATCCTGCAAGTTCCAAAGCTTTCAGAAGCCCAGGCTTTCAGTGTGGCTGATTATCTTCTTTTGAACAGCACAATTGTCAAGATATGACAGGCGCTCAGTATCTGTACTTTCCAGAAACAATTGAAGGCAATTTTTCAGACAGTCTCTCCCAGGTGAATGAATGGGTCTTTGCCATCAGGGTCTATTTTGTGTTGTTTTGTAAATATATCTGGTGTTTTGTGTGTGTGTCTTAAACTCTTCTTTTTTGCTACTTCTCTGGAACATTGCCTTGAGACATTCATGTAGAAAGTGGTAAAGAAAACAACAGTGATAACAGCAGCAACAAGAAGAGGCCAGATAAAATTTTGCAAAATAGTGTGCATGATTTTGAAGTACTAATTGGTTATATTTTCTCCCCCCCCTCTCTCTCTATATATATGATATATAGATGATAGATAGATGATAGATAGATGATAGATAGATAGATAGATAGATGATAGATACTGATATAGATGATATAGATGATATAGATATAGATATAGATATAGATATAGATGATATATATAAGTTTTTTTTAACATATCATTCCCAAGTCATTTAACATATTTTCTTATATTATACAATGTTTTGGATTTCCATCAGCCACCTCTGAAGATTTTTCAATCTTTATTAATATTTGAATTGGTTTTCAAATAGTTCCAATATTTACGCTGATTGGTTATATTTTCTATGCCGCTTTTCATTCAGACGAATCCTGGAGCGGCTTACAACCAACGAATAACAACAACACAACAGAACATAATAGAACACATAAATCGTATGGAATAATGAACGAATAATAAGTGAAACAATTGCAATCTATAGAACACTCTTAATGAAAGAACTAAAAATTAAACATCGCAATGAAAGCAAAAGTAATATTCTATGATTCAGAAATCAGTACAGCAGTTATAATCTATAAAACAGTATCAACAACATTAACAACAATATCAACACTTAATATCTGGACACTTAAGTTATCCAGAACTCTTCATCAGGCTAGATAAGGGATGGGGAACATTTTTTAGCCTGGGGACCATGTTCCTTTCTGAGGGCCACAGGCCAACAAAGCAGGCTAGTTTTCTTCTACACGCTCCACTGTCTGTCCCCTATCTGTTCTCTGTCCAGGCAAGCAAGAATGGCAAAAAATTGAGGGGTGGGTGAAGGAGGGCTAGTGAGGGATGTGACTCAGGGAGCATTCAGGGGGAGAGATAAGCAATGTCTGGAGGGCCACATTGAACCCCTGATTTGGAGGTTTCCCATTATTGGAATAGATGGCAAAGAAAGCAAGCAGTAGCAGAACAAGGAGTAAGGGGAACTTGGCTGATGGAGACGCCATGAGTCTGCATCTAGACCATTTGGAGAAGCAGAAATTCCACTGCTATGGAGGCATCAGGTTACAGCTCGACCTGCTTGGAGCAAGAGCACCATTTAACGGAGATCAGTCAGGCCCTTGACCATTAAGGCATCCCTAGTCTGCCCTCTTCCTTGTACAGTGGTACCTCAGGTTACAGACACTTCAGGTTACACCTGCCTAGGCTTCCAATCTGCTCCCCACAAACCAGTCCAGTGTGTTCAAAATGAATTCAGCTCGCTTTATCATTGGAGGCCACCTTGAGCAGCACAGGAACTGCTAAAATAAGGAAACAACCAAGCGTCTTTCTAACAACCCAATCTCTTGCCACCCGAATGGGCTGCTCCTTCTCAGAAGCTGTTGTGCAGAATAGCTTGCTGAGTTCAGGCTCAGCAGTATCTCAGTGGTAGAGCATCAGTTTTTCATGTAGAAGGCACCTTCAGGAAGGACTGGGAGAGAACCCTGCCTGAAACAATGGAGTGCTGCTGCCAGTCAATGTAGGTAGACCAATTGACTGACTCAGCAGAAGGCCACTTTCAATTTCCCCAGTGCAGCATAAAAGGAGACATCACCTTGCCAACAAAGGTCCGTATAGTTAAAGCTATGGTTTTCCCAGTACAGTGGTACCTCGGGTTACATACGCTTCAGGTTACATACGCTTCAGGTTACATACGCTTCAGGTTACAGACTCTGCAACCCAGAAATAGTACCTTGGGTTAAGAACTTTGCTTCAGGATGAGAACAGAAATGGCGCAGTGGCGGCGCGGCGGCAGCAAGAGGCCCCATTAGCTAAAGTGGTGCTTCAGGTTAAGAACAGTTTCAGGTTAAGAACCGACCTCCAGAACGAATTAAGTACTTAACCTGAGGTACCACTGTATATCCTTTTGTACTATCCTTAACATTCCCACAATCAGGACCGGCCCACCCACTAGGCAAGGTGAAACCTTTGCCTCAGGTGTTCTTAACCCGAGGTACCACTGTACAGATTTTAACACACATCCGTAGGGGAACTTGCAAGCCTGACAGGAGCTGCTCTCGGCTTGGTTGGAAGCTTTCCCCCAAGAAGAGACAGCTGGTCCTTCCCTATGACAGCAGATGAATCATGAGAAAACATTGTGCAGGAAAGTCTTTCTCATGTTCAGATTTCACATCTAGCCTGCCGTTTTGCCAGTGAGCCTCTCTCTTAAGAGGAGCTGCCCAGAACTTCTATGTGACTTCTGTTGTTGAGGGCTGTAGCTAGGAAATAGATATTCCTGGATACCAGAGTCCCCAGTAACAGTTTTGGATCTAGCAGCATCCCCCAAACTGGACAGAGTGCAGCTCTTGTGGGAATGTTCAGCGTGGCAGAAGAGGATATATTGTTTATTAATATCCTTCCTAACTTGCGCTAGCAAGTTCCTTTACTTAGCAGAGTTTACATTCCTCTTTTCACGCATAGCAGATAGCTGGATGCAGGCTCGTGTGAGCCTCTCACTATTAAACAATTCAATCTGTCTCAGATTGAATTGTACATTCCTGGTAAGTTCCATTGAATCCCTCTTAAAAAGAATAAATACGCCACAATCTTATTCAAAGATGATAAAAAAGTTTACTCACATCAGTTCACGGTTGGATTCCTGAAGGCAGACTTAGTTACAAATATGTACATGTGGATCTGCCCCATATGGGGGAATAATCCCAGTGCTTCTGCTAGCTGGGAAGCTAGCAGAGCAGTCCTAGCTAAAAGCTGGTCAAATGACGAAGTCAAAGAGAGAGAGAGTGCTGTGTGACTTGTCCTTTTGTTACCTGGACAGGTAAGGTCACACCCACCTTTAGTCATATGCAAAGGAAGGATGCTCCAGTTAGGAGGAACAAGAAGTTTTGACTGACTGGACCAAACATTCCTCAACATGTCTTCTCTAGTATTACAATAAATGTACTTGACTGCCTCTCATGGATCACATCCCACAGCTCTGTCCTGAACAGGGTGCCTCCCCATCTCTCAGGCTTGAGAACTTGCAACATGTCTTTTCAGGATTCAAGTTCAATTCATTGGCTGGCATCCATTCCATCATTGCCTTCAAGCACCAGTCAACATCTCAGTTGCCTCTCCTGATTCAGACGGAGCTGAGATATAAAGCTGGGCGTGATTCACAGTGGTGACACCTCACTCTAAATCTCCTGTTGACAGATCCTAGTGGTTTCAGATAGATGCTAAACAGCATGGCGGACAGGGGAAAACTCTACAAGGATGCAAATGTTGCAGGGGGAAATGGCAGTGAACGGGAAGTGAGCAACATGAGCCGGAGAGGATTTGGGAGGCTGAGCTCAGCATCCTGGATCTTAATTATGCTGCTTAAAGGTAAAGGGACCCCTGACCATTAGGTCCAGTCGTGACCAACTCTAGGGTTGCGACGCTCATCTCGCTTTATTGGCCAAGGGAGCCGGCATACAGCTTCCAGGTCATGTGGCCAGCATGATTAAGCCACTTCTGGCGAACCAGAGCAGCGCACGGAAATGCCGTTTACCTTCCCGCCAGAGCGGTACCTATTTATCTACTTGCACTTTGACGTGCTTTTCGTACTCCTAGGTTGGCAGGAGCAGGGACTGAGCAACGGGAGCTCACCCCGTCGCAGGGATTTGAACCTCCGACCTTCTGATCGGCAAGTCCTAGGCTCAGTGGTTTAACCCACAGCACCACCCACGTCCCTTAATTATGCTGCTTACTTTTACTGAAACAAAACACAAAACCCCCAGCACTGTTAAGTCTATCAACCAACCAAATTTCTGGCTTTCCTCCACAAATACATTGGTGAGGGAAAAGACCTGGAGGTTGTTTTTGCTTGCAATCCTCAAGGTGGAGCATTTTAACACCCAAGAGTTGTATCCATTGCTGCCATTCTGCTTGTCAACAGAATCGCTCCTCCTCTGAAGGCAACCCACGCTGTGCACCCTCAAAAACTTCTCCATAGGGTAAGTGGATTTGGGGGGAACATGCAGGGAGAGGAATAGGAAGTCCCATTGCCCAAGGGGAATTCTGCTCATGCAGCATTGGATGCAATCCTGGTTTTCCAAGCCCCCTGCCTTCCTTCAGCAGAGAGCCAGTGTGGTGTAGTGGTTAAGAGCGGTAGTCTCGTAATCTGGGGAACCGAGTTCGCTTCCCCGCTCCTCCACATGCAGCTGCTGGGTGACCTTGGGCCAGTCACACTTCTCTGAAGTCTCTCAGCCCCACTCACCCCACAGAGTGTTTGTTGTGGGGGAGGAAGGGAAAGGAGGTTGTTAGATGCTTTGAGACTCCTTCGGGTAGTGATAAAGTGGGATATCAAATCCTAACTCTCCTTCTTCAGCAGGGTGGGCATCGACCAGGGCTAAGGCAACTGTGCTCCAAGATCACTGCCCTTGCAGGAGACAGGGTTATGGGTGTCCTGCTTTGAATCAAATCACTGAGCAGTGAAGGTTGTCATCCTAGAGTAATTAACCTTGGATTTACTGCATCACCTTGTAAGTCATTCTTTTCCTGGGGGAGCAGGGCTTACGTGGTGCTCTTTGCACCAAACTGTTTTGCATCTCCAGTGTCAATGGTACCTTCCATTGGGGACACTCAGCAGGGAGTGACATTGCCACCATTAATGAACAATGCCCAGTGCCCTCTGAGAACTGCTGATGCCAGCTTTGCTGTCACCCTGGTCCTCTTTTCCTTCCTGGTCTTGGAAATGCCCCTTAACGGCAGGACTGATCTGGAGTCAGTAGGTGTACAGCCACTGTGGATGCAGAAATTCCAGGTCTGGTGTTAAAAAGACATGCTACCAGGGTCTAAACACAGAGTGTAGGGCAGGGGTCAGCAAACTTTTCCAGCAGGGGGCCGGTCCACTGTCCCTCAGATCTTGTGGGGGGCCGGACTATATTTTTGGGGGGAAATGAATGAAGTCCTATGCCCCACAAATAACCCAGAGATGCATCTTAAATAAAAGGACACGTTCTACTCATGTAAAAACAAGCTGATTCCCAGACCATCCGTGGGCCAGATTTAGAAGGTCATTGGGCCGGATCCGGCCCCCGGGCTTTAGTTGACCTATCCATGGTCTAGGGGCAATGTGTGCTGGTCCCATGGATTACCTGAGAGGCGAGGTCCAAGTCCGGTCCGTGGTCAAAGGTGCAACTAGGAGGCAGTCCGTAGTAGCTGGAGCTGGGTGCAGGGCAGGGAGCCGGGTGAAGTCAGGAATAGACATGCAAGCAGGGAGCCAGGGCGGGTCAGGAGCTCAGGCAAGAAAGCAGGACAGGGTTCAGGCAGGAACTAGAAACCAACAATATTGCTCCCGCAACTTGGGACTGGGGCTGGCCGGCTTTTATCTGCCCCGAGGCATAGGGCGGCCCCGGTCCACAGGCGACTCACCTCTCCTGGCCTGGAGGCGAGCACTCCTCCTGTGGGAATTTAGTTCCCTCTGCCTCTCTGCCCTGAGCCTCTGCAGCTCAGGAGAGGCTGGAGGGTTACCAGACCCAAAGGCAACCTCAGCTTCCTCTGACGGGGCTGAGAGTGGAGCACCTGCAGGCAATGGGTCCTCCATCTCCTCAGGAGCCAGAGCAGACTCAGCTGATGCCTGCACCTGAGGATCCAGCACAGGTGAGGACCCTTCAGGCTCATGGCCCAGCCCCAGCTCAGCTGGTTCTGGAGGCGGGGAATCCTGTGCAGGCTGGGATCCCTTAGGTTCAGCATCTGAGTCTGAATCCCCGGCCATCACACAATGGGTGGTAATGCCCCATGTGAGGGGGTTAGATTACCTGGGGGCGGGGGGAAAAGGCAAGGAGGTGAAATTGACAACCAGACTTTGAAAAGCTGGTATCACTGGATGAACTTCACCAATTTCATTGAATTAATTAAACGAAATAGTTTTCGTTGCATTTTTTAAAAAAGTGCAGTTAATGGTTGCTATTTTGAATTTCGGGACGCGGGTGGCGCTGTGGGTTAAAGCCTCAGTGCCTAGGGCTTGCCGATCGAAAGGTCGGCGGTTCGAATCCCCGCAGCGGGGTGTGCTCCCCCTGTTCGGTCCCAGCGCCTGCCAACCTAGCAGTTTGAAAGCACTCCCGGGTGCAAGTAGATAAATAGGGACCGCTTTATAGCGGGAAGGTAAACGGCGTTTCCGTGTGCAGCTCTGGCTCGCCAGAGCAGCGATGTCACGCTGGCCACGTGACCCGGAAGTGTCTTCGGACAGCGCTGGCCCTTGGCCTCTTTGAGTGAGATGGGCACACAACCCTAGAGTCTGTCAAGACTGGCCCGTACGGGCAGGGGTACCTTTACCTTTTTATTTTGAATTTCAGAGGGTTGTGCAAACCGCTATTCCAAATAATGCTTGGTATAGGGTAGGGGTTGTGTTTATGCATTCTGGTAGTGGGATGCGGGTGGCGCTGTGGTCTAAACCATGGAGCCTTCTGGGCTTGCCAATCGGAAGGTCAGTGGTTCGAATCCCCGCGATGGGGTGAGCTCCCGTTGCTCTGTCCCAGCTCCTGCCAACCTAGCAGCTCGAAAGCAGGCCAGTGAGAGTAGATAAATAGGTACTGCTGCAGCAGGAAGGTAAACAGCGTTTCTGTGCACTCTGGTTTCCATTACGGTGTCCCGTTACACCAGAAGCGGTTTAGTACTGCTGGTCAAATGACCTGGAAAGTTGTCTGCAGACAAATGCCAGCTCCCTCGGTCTGAAAGCCCACCGTGAGCATGTGGTCCCCCAGAAAATTGCAAGAGGAGAATGTGGCCCTTGAGCTGCAGATGGTTCCCTACCCTGATTTGGTTGACCGACCTGCCAATCAAAGGTTGTAGCCTTGATTCTTATATCAGTTATTGAACTGGACTTCCAAACAGCAAAAGCAAAGGGAGCCCCAAGCATAATAGGGATGGAGGTCCCGGAAAAGATGGTTAAACTATTTATGCATGCAACAACAGCAGTCGGTATCCTCTACGTGCGGAAACGGAAAGGAAGAGAAGGATTAACCAAGGGAGAATGGCTTCAGAAGTGAATGGACTACAGTGGTGCCTCGCAAGACGAAATTAATTCATTCTGCGAGTTTTTTTGTCTTGTGAATTTTTCGTCTTGCGAAGCACGGTTTCCCATAGGAAATGCATTGACGGTTTCCCATAGGAATGCATTGACGGTTTTAAGAAAAAGGCGCAAGACGTTTTCGTCTTGCGAAGCAACTCAAAAAACAAAAAACTCTTTCGTCTTGCGAGTTTTTCGTCTTGCGAGGCATTCGTCTTGCGAGGTACCACTGTATTCAGAAATGGCGAAATTAACAGCAAAAATAAGAGAGAAGAGAGACAAAATGGGCGTGGAAGAGTGGAGACCCTGTTTAAAGAACTGCTATAGTCAAATGAAAACGTGGGCAGGGTTCAAATTATGAGCAGTGGAAAGAAATTGTATTAGATAAAATTGTATTAGATACCGGTAATTAATTTTTTTTATTGTATTGTATTAGATGAATACAATTATTGTACTGTTGTTTAGTCGCTTAGTCATGTCCGACTCTCTTGTATTTATTGTATTAGATAAACACAATAATTTTATTGGAGAAAAGTGTGTTCTATAAAGCAGTATGTAAAAGGTGGGGATAAAAATGTCATGGAAGTAAGGGTGGGAAGTCAAAATTTTAAGAAAATCATATATTGAAATTTAAGCAAATCTGTAAAAATTGTGAAAATCAATAAAAATTTATGACCTGGAGGGGAAACAGATTCCTTCCCACACATTTTGTCTCTGGCCTGCCCAGTCGCTAAAATTATTGCATCCTCCTGGCTCTCAGGCCGTTTTTCTGCCTTTCCGTTCAGCGAAAGGAGCAACTCCCTCTCTCCCTCTCGACCTCCCATCTAGCTGTGCTTGCTTAATAATTTAAGATCCGTCTCTCGCTAATCCGCTGCCTCTGATTGGCTGACTCAGCAAGGCACTTTGGTCCTTCTCTAAAAAATTCATAAGGCGTTTGGAAGTGGGAGGCTGTTTGCTGCCAGTGCTGAGTCGGGGCAATTTGATCCACCCGCTGCCCTTCTATTGGCGAAGGCTGGTTGCTCTGGCAGTGCCAATAAAATAAAATAAAATAAAATAAAATGCCCAGGCCAGGTAGAGTGGCTTTAGCAGACTGCTGAAATTCCTTTAGAAGGGACCTTCCTGCACGTGGTGCCAAGGAAAATGCACATAGGGATAGTTTAAATAGTTAGAAATAAAGAAAAAACACCATGCAAGGTGTCGCTCATCTGCCATTCATTCCAAGCAGTGCATGGGGATGAGACTTCAGCTTTGCAAGTTCTAGGGTTCTCTAGAGGAAAACAAATAAGCAGAATCTTTAGCGGTATGCTGTCTTCTTTTTCCAAAACTCCATTGGCCTGCCAACCTTGTTTGATAGAGCTCATGCGCGTTGATGCAGTAGTTCTTCATGTTCTCTCTTTTATAATTTTTTTTATTGACAGTTTCAACATAACAAATTATCAAAACAAATCATCTTCTTATTTCCCCCGTTCCCCTCCCCCCTCCCCAACAAACCCTCCCTCCCTCCCCCCCCCAAACTTCCCTCAGCTCCTCTCTCTGATTTCTCAACTCATGTTGTTTTCTGCATATTGTAAAATTGTATACAGTGGTGCCTCGCAAGACAAAATTAATTCGTTCTGCGAGTTTTTTCGTCTTGTGAATTTTTCGTCTTGTGAAGCACGGTTTCCCATAGGAAATGCATTGACGGTTTCCCATAGGAATGCATTGACGAATGCGCAAGATGTTTTCGTCTTGCGAAGCAAGCCCATAGGGAAATTCGTCTTGTGAAGCAACTCAAAAAACAAAAAACTCTTTCGTCTTGCGAGGCATTCATCTTGGTGGTACCACTGTAACATTTTGTTGTCTTTTTAAGTAATTTGTGAAAAGTTCCCATTCTTCTTTAAAGTCACAGTTGTCCTTATCTTCCAATTTGTATGTCAATTTCACCAGTTCTGCATAGTTCATCAATTTCTCTTGCCACTGTTCTTTCCTTGGGATTTCCTCATTCTTCCATCCTTGTGCTATTAAGACTCTTGCCGCTGTTGTAGCATACATGAATAAGTTCTTTGTTTTCCTTGGCAGGTCTTGTCCTACAATCCCTAACAAAAATGCTTCTGGTTTTGTTTTTTTACAAATGTCATTTTAAACATTTTCTTCAACTCATTATATATCATTTCCCATTTTTTTTTTATTTCTCTGCATTCCCACCACATATGGTAAAAGGTCCCTTCCTTTTCTTTACATTTCCAACATATGTTTGACCCAGTTTTATACATTTTTGCTATCTGTACTGGTGTTACATACTATCTATACATCATTTTCATGTAGTTTTCTTTCAAAAGAGAGCAATCTGTAAAAGTTCTTCATGTTCTCAAGGCCTAGAGCCCCAATGGCAGGGTTGGCAAAGCCAGTTCCTCTCAACTGCCCCAAGTCAGCAGCTTTCTGCTCCTCTTGACATCACCACACATGTTCTTCATCCAGGAACTGAAGATCCAAACTAGACATTGTGATGCCTTCCAAGGGGACAGTACCAGGTCTCTCTGGAGGGATCCTTTCTGCTCTGGCCAAATTCCAGGCAAATCTGAATCAGCTCTATTTGGTTCAGGTTCTGGGAATTGGCTGGATCTGGTGCATAGCCCAAGGGGCTTCTTCTTAAACCACCAGCCCTCAACAAATATATGGACAACAAAATTATCGTCATCAACAGTAGCAACAACAGGCAAAGGAGAGGAAGTTTGACAGGGCAGTCCCTTGGCGGAATCCTGCACAAAGCATCAGCACACATCTAAAAGACGTGTGCGCGCTATACGACGTATCAGCAGAGTCAGCAGAAGCAAGATTGTGTAGGAATTGTGGCATCAAGCATTTTATTACATCTCATGTCAGTGGTGTTACAGCCTCACTGAGGATGTAGGCTGACTTATCGACATTCTTTGACATATACACCCATACAGAGAGCATGTTAACGCCCATCGTCTTCTACAACAACGGTAGCTTTATCATGTATAATGAGATAAGAATCCAATGTCTCTATTTAGACCAGGTCTCTCCATGGTTTTAAATTTGGTAATAAGTTATTAACAAACAACTTCTTCTCATTATACATGATAAAGCTACCGTATTTTTTGCCATCTCACCCCTTGCTTTTTCCTGTAAGACCAACTGCAGTCGTTAACAGTCATCAACTGGTTTACCACACCTATCAGCCAATCACTCATTCCCACCACCCTTCTGAGTAATACCCCTCCCCACCCTCTCACTATATATAAAGGTCTGGTGACTTCTGTTTCAGTGCGTCTGAAGAAGTGTGCATGCACATAAAAGCTCATACCAAAAAGAAACTTCTTCTTGTTGTTTAGTTGTGTCCGACTCTTTGTGACCCCATGGACCAGAGCACACCAAGCACTCCTGTCTTCCACTGCCTCCCGCAGCTTGGTCAAACTCATGTTCATAGCTTCGAGAACACTGTCCAACCATCTCGTTCTCTGTCGTCCCCTTCTCCTTGTGCCCTCCGTTTTTCCCAACATCAGGGTCTTTTCTAGGGAGTCTTCTCTTCTCATGAGGTGGCCAAAGTATTGGAGCCTCAGCTTCACGATCTGTCCTTCCAGTGAGCACTCAGGGCTGATTTCCTTCAGAATGGAGAGGTTTGATCTTCTTGCAGTCCGTGGGACTCTCAAGAGTCTCCTCCAGCACCAGAATTCAAAAGCATCAATTCTTCGGCGATCAGCCTTCTTTATGGTCCAGCTCTCACTTCCATACATCACTACCATAACAAACTTAGTTGGTCTCTAAGCTGCTACTGGAAGGAATTTTTTTATTTTGTTTCTCCAATGGTGTGACTTTATCCCCAATGGCACACTCTTCCGTTGTCTCTTGAGACAGATGGATGCCAACAATTTTCATTCTATCCCTTCTCCAAACTCTTAGCAGCATCGTTGCCAGCAACAACAGCATTTGGAATATTCATGAACATCCCATAGCAGCTCAGCAAATTGTTGGGGAAGGCTTGCTCTCTGATAAGAGCGAGCCTCGCTATTGCCAAAGGACAACTAGGTATCCAGAGCGATTATTGACATTTCAGCTGTATTTTTAGCATACCAGCAGGTGCCCTTTGTGTTTGTATGTAAAAATTGGAAATGAGTTGGAGCAGGGATGGAAAGCTATTGTTGTGTGCATGCAATATTAACATGGCAAATCTGAATGCTTCTCAAAACAGAAAACCAGGGATTTATTTCAAGCAGGGAGATGTCAACTACATTGTGATTCTTCTGGCCAGAGAGCTGGTCTCATCGAGCCCAGAAGAAAGGCGAGGAAGACCTTCTACAAGGTTAAGCCAGGGAGAATTCATATAAAAGCTAATAATAATAATAATAATAATAATAATAATAATAATAATAATAATAATTTATTATTTATACCCCGCCCATCTGGCTGGGCTTCCCCAGCCACTCTTGGGCGGCTTCCAAAAAAACATTAAAATACTGTAATACAGCAAACATTAAAACTTCCTTAAACGGGGCTGCCTTCAAATGTCTTCTGAAAGTCTGGTAGTTGTTGTTCTCTTTGACATCTGGTGGGAGGGCGTTCCACAGGGAAGGCGCCACTACCGAGAAGGCCCTCTGCCTGGTTCCCTGTAATTTGGCTTCTCGCAGTGAGGGAACTGCTAGAAGGCAGTCGGTGCTGGACCTCAGTGTCCGGGTAGAATGATGGGGGTGGAGACGCTCCTTCAGGTATACTGGACCGAGGCCGTTTAGGGCTTTAAAGGTCAGCACCAACACTTTGAATTGTGCTCGGAAACGTACTGGGAGCCAATGTAGGTCTTTCAAGACCGGTGTTATATGGTCTCGGCGGCCGCTCCCAGTCACCAGTCTAGCTGCCGCATTCTGGATTAATTGCAGTTTCCGGCTCACCTTCAAAGGTAGCCCCACGTAGAGCGCATTGCAGTAGTCCAAGCGGGAGATAACCAGAGCATGCACCACTCTGGCAAGACAGTCCGCAGGCAGGTGGCGTCACAGCCTGCGTACCAGATGGAGATGGTAAACAGCTGCCCTGGACACAGAATTAACCTGTGCCTCCATGGACAGCTGTGAGCCCAAAATGACTCCCAGGCTGCGCACCTGGTCCTTCAGGGGCACAGTTACCCCATTCAGGACCACCAGTCCGCCTCCTGTCCCCCCAAAACAGTACTTCTGTCTTGTCAGGATTCAACCTCAATCTGTTAGCCGCCATCCATCCTCCAACAGCCTCCAGGCACTCACACAGGAGTTCAAATCATTTGCACTCACACAAGCTTCAAATCATTTGCATTTTCTAATCTAGCTGGATGAATCTGCTGAAGTTTCATGCCCTGTTGCAGGACATCTTTGGGATTCTGGAAGCTGCCGATCTTGTGGAGAATTTCCAGAGTCTGTGATAGCTCTGAAAGCTGGGCTGATGCTGTCCGCTTCTGAAATGGCTTATTATTTTGAAAAAGCATTTGACATTCTCTTATTACATAGGTGTTGTTAGGCACTCAGATACCCATCCTCTTCAAGCCTTTTAAAATTCATTTTTTCCCAGCATTTTGCTGTGTTTCTGTTTCTGTGTGTAGCCGATTTCCAGGTTCCTTTCTCCTCTTGCACAGCTCGTTAAGCATTTTAAAGGGAAAAAACCATGATTAGATCTGATGCATAGATAAATGCATAAATATATGTCTTCTTCTTTTTTTTTTACAGTAGTAAAATAGAAAAATGTGGAAGAAACTTTGAACACATGTAAGGACTAGAGAGTCTGGAGTAGCATGCTAGGCTTAGGTCTAGAATATCTGGATCCACATACATATTCTTAAAAAAACCAGAAGCATTTTTACTTAGCATTGTAGGTCAGTCATTAATAGGCAAGATGTTAAATTGTTTTTATATGCAACAACTGCGGCAAGAGTATTATTAGCCCAGAAATGGAAACAAGAAGAAATTCCGACGAAAGAAGAAAGGCAGACGAAATTAATGGACTATGCAGAATTGGACAAAATGACAGGAAGGATTCGAAACCTGCGGGACCAGAGATTTACAGAAGATTGGAAGAAGTATATGAATTATTTGAAGAGCAACTGTAATCAGCAAATTACACTAGTAGGATTACAAGAATTTTTGTAAGGAGAAATATACAAAGTGTTACAAAGTAGGAAAAGATAGAGATATTGGTTCTGAGTTTGAAATGTAATAGGGAAGATAAGAAATGCATACTGAGAGATTAGATTGAAAAATTTTCAGACAGGATTGATGGAAGTCAAAAATTTGAATAAGATGTAAAGGTATGTTTAATTACTGTTGAAAATGATATGTTAAAAAAACTAATAAAAATTATATTAAAAATATATATATCTGGATCCAAACCCTACTTTCAGGAAATGGATTATCATAGTTATGTGGAGCAATATGCCCTGAGACACAATTTCATTGTGTGCAAAAATTAGAACAGCCATGGCCTGCTCTGCCAGGTTGTTGTAGAGGTGATTTTAATGAAGATAGTAATGTAGAACACTTTGTACCTGGGTGGTCTTATCTACAAAACAAGATGCATATGTGCAACCAGCAATGCTAATTTTTTCAGGGGCATGGCCTGTCAGATTATGGGAACCAAAGCAGAAGGCAGAGGATAGAAGACAGATGCCTGCTGAAAGGTCGACCGAGATGTTTGTCAGTCAAGAGTGACTAAGGGAGCTAAATTTATATAGTCTGGGGAAAGGAAGACTCGGGCAACATGGTCACAATCTAAAAATATCTTCAAGGTAGCAATATAAATGAAGGGAGGGAATTGTCCGTGGTCCCAGAGGAAGGGTAGACAAGGAGCAGTGGCTGGAAGGTAAAGAAGGAAAAGTTTGTTTTGGAGATTAAAGGGGGAAGAGTTAACTTGAGAGTCCCTAGAGAGTTCTTCATCTTGTACAGAGGTAGATATTCAAGGGCTATTTGATCTGGGAATGGGTGGAGGTGTCCTAGCAAAACTCCTATATTTATATCATCTATGTTGTTGTTTAGTCGTTTAGTCGTGTCCGACTCTTCGTGACCCAATGGACCAGAGCACGCCAGGATATTTCCACTGCCTCCCGCAGTTTGGTCAAAATATCATCTATATCATCTATATCTATATCTATATCTATATCTATATCTATATCTATATCTATATATCTATATCTATATCATCTATCTTTATATAAAAGGTCAGCTTTCTATCTCAAATCAGCCCCAAGAAAAACAACAACTCATTTTCCAAAAAGCTGTCACAAACCAGAAATCACTTGATTGACTATTGCTCAGACCATTGGAAGCATCTAAAGAACTCTACAGTGGGTTATTGGTCTATAAGGTGAGACAACTCACCTTTGCGGAAGAACTTACATGTAAAATAAGAGTCACGTGTGGAAAAGTGAAAAAAATATCACTTTGTTGGAGAATGATATGATTTTATTATGTATGTTCAATAAACAAGAGAGCAACATTCCCTCTCCATCTCACTATGCAAGACGTTGGAATTTGTGATGCTAACATTCTTATAAAATGAATATTGTATTTAGCGCCTTTCCCAAATTTCAATGGTTTCCATTACAGTATTTTACTAACAATGATGAAAGATAACCAGGGATTGTGTTTGCTATTCTCTTTCTTATTCACTACGCAATCACAGAGCAGCAAATATCGATTAACTTGTAATTGTTGCTGTGAATGTAATATGAAACTTGAGATGATTGTGGAACGAAGGAGAGTTATCTTTTCCTTTTTATACCTTTTACTGGAACACGCTTTGTTTCTTTGTTGTGAAAAAAAATCAATAAAAAGCATATCAAAAACAAGCTAGCCAGATGTGAAAGAGAACAACAACTACCAAACTTTTAGAAGACGTCTGAAGGCAGCCCTGTTTTGGGAAGCTTTTAATGTTTGATGTATTACTGTATTTTAATATTTGGTTGGAAGCCACCCAGAGTGGCTGGGGAAGCCCAGCCAGATGGGCGGGATATAAATAAATAAATAAATAATAATAATAATAATAATAATAATAATAATAATAATAATAATAATAATAATAATTATTATTACTACTCGGTACAGACATAGCCATGCTCTCCTAAGCACTCCCTGGTTTGGAAATAGTATAAGTTTTTCCAAGAAAGATGGGAAGAACGTGGGCAATTTCTCTAAGCACTCAGTTATCCTTCTGTAGGGCCTGCCCAAGACATTTTGCCACCTGAGGCAGAGCCCAAAATGGAGCTTCCCCTTCTCTGCGAGGAAAGAAGGGGTGAGTGAAGACCTACATACATCATGAACATGGAGGGGAAGAATGATTTACGTTTTGATCTGCTGCCTCAGTGGTTCTTGCCGCCTGAGGCAGCTGCCTCATCTTGTCTCATGGGTGGGCTGGCCCTGTCATTCAGTCTCCACCATCCTTTCCCTATAGACAAAAGACTTTTCTCACAATCACATTCCCTGCTTCTTTTTCATTGTTGGTGGTAGCAGCAAGTAGGTGAGAAGAGGGAATCTTTTCTCCTTCCTCTCCATTGTCTTGGCACATGGGGTCAGAGCATGCACAGGCTCAGGAGACCAAGGGAAATGTCATTTTCCTGAAAACTCTTCTCATTGCCATTTGAATACAATTCAAAGTGTTGGTGCTGACCTTTAAAGCCCTAAACGGCCTTAGTCCTGTATACCTGAAGAATCATCTCCACCCCCATCATTCTGCCTGGACACTGAGGTCCACCTCCGAGGGCCTTCTGGCTGTTTCCTCACTGCGAGAAGCCAAATTACAGGGAACCAGGTAGAGGGCCTTCTCAGTGGTGGCACCCGCCCTGTGGAACGCCCTCCCACCAGATGTCAAAGAGAACAACAACTACCAGACTTTTAGAAGACATCTGAAGGCAACCCTGTTTAGGGAAGCTTTTAATGTTTGATGCATTACGTTATTTTAATGTTTTTTTGGAAGCCACCCAGAGTGGCTGGGGAAGCCCAGGCAGATGGGCGGAGTATAAATAATAAATTATTATTGTTGTTGTTATTATTATTGCTTTGGGACCAGAGTCCTGCATTGCCAGCAAGAGCTGTCCAGTAGGTCAGGAGCCCAAATTGTTGAAGCATGTTGCATCAGCAGCTGCTGTGTACCAGTGGATCTTGTCCTGGAAGGTGAGCAGGCTAATGTTTGGATTTGGGTTCTTCCACCTGAGTAGGGCCCAGGGATGGGAGGCCTTGTGCTGTCATATGGGCACTGACATTAGAACATAATACAAGATAAGACCAATGGCCCATCCAGTATCCTGGTCTCACAGTAGCCAACCAGATGTGTGTGGGAAACCCGCAAGCAGGATTTGAGAACAAGAGCCCTCTCCCCTCCTGTGGTTTCCAGCGTTAGGTATTCAAAAGCATTGCTCCCTCCAGCTGTGGAGGTAGATCATAGCCATTGTGGTTAGTAGCCATTGAGATCCCTCTCCCCCTCCATGAATTTGTCTAATTGTCTTTTAAAGTCCCTTCTGTTCTGGGTTTCCACATTGATCCATCACTTCCTCTGTTCACAAGCACTTTCTCTTTAAATTGCATATTCCAGGACAAGTCTTTATCTACACTAAAGCAAAAAATAACAATACAGCTTTCAAAGACTGATGCGGGTGGTGCTGTGGTCTAAACCACTGAACTTCTTGGGCTTGCTAATCAGAAGGTCGGCGGTTCAAATCCCCGCAACGGAGTGAGCTCCCATTGCTCTGTCCCTGCTCCTGCCAACCTAGCAGTTCGAAAGCACGCCAGTGCAAGTAGATAAATAGGTACCACTGCAGCGGGAAGATAAACGGCGTTTCCATGCGCTGCTCTGGTTTCCATCACAGTGTTTGTTGCGCTAGAAGCGGTTTTGTCATGCTGGCCACATAACCCGGAAAAGCTGTCTGTGGACAAACACCAGCTCCCTTGGTGAGATGAGCGCTGTAACCTTTGACTGGACTTAATCGTCCAGGGGTCCTTTACCTTTTTTTGCAAATTGAAAAATTGAAAACTTTCCCTGTTCATGGGGTCCTGGGGATGGTCTCAAAGGGTCTTGGGGTCCTGTTCTGACCCTGTGCCCAACTCACTGGGGAAATGGGCTATAACAACAGCACTTATTCAGAAGGCCGGGTCAAGTCCAGGAAAGGCAGGGAAATGCAGGTAAAGCCAGGGTCTGCCCCAGAGGAGGCAGAAGTGTTCAGCACCTTGGACAGAGCCCTGTGAGAAAGCTGGCTGCAGTACTCTCAGCAATAGCTGGGGAGATTTGCAAGGTGCAAAGGCCTTTTGAAGATGGTCTAGCCCAGCCCACCTGTTTGCTCCACCGCCTCTGAGAAGTTGTTTCTGCCCTCAAGAGCTACTGCTGTGTCCTGCAGCTGTGTGTGGGGATGGCAGGGACTGCCCTGGGACTCAGAGTGGAGGGGGGGGGGAACGGTGTTTATTCAAAAGGTCTTTGCCTCCCCACTCATGTCCTCCTCTGTTTTCGAGTTTGGGTTGAGGTGGTGGTGGGGTACAACACTGCAAAGTGAGACCCTCCAGGGTGTGTCAGGACCTTTAATCTACAGCCACACCAAGAAGATCTGGGTGGTCATATCACAAGGTAATTGTGCTGGGCCCAGGGGTAACCCATGAAACGAGGTCCAGGACTGGTCCAGAATCTGAAGGTTCTGCTAGGAGTCAGTCCGAAAGGGCCAAGGCAGGACACGAGGCAGGAAACCACACAAGGACAGGTACAGGATCTAGCATACCGCAATGTTGCTCCCACAACCTGGGGCAGGGTCATAGAATCATAGAGTTGGAAGAGACCACAAGGGCCATCGAGTCCAACCCCCTGCCAAGCAGGAAACACCATCAGAGCACTCCTGACATATGGTTGTCAAGCCTCTGCTTAAAGACCTCCAAAGAAGGAGACTCCACCACACTCCTTGGCAGCAAATTCCACTGTCGAACAGCTCTTACTGTCAGGAAGTTCTTCCTAATGTTTAGGTGGAATCTTCTTTCTTGTAGTTTGGATCCATTGCTCCATGTCCGCTTCTCTGGAGCAGCAGAAAACAACCTTTCTCCCTCCTCTATATGACATCCAACAGCCTTTTATCTTTGTTGGGGTAACGGCTGGTCCTGATCCCCTGGCGACTCACCTCCCTGTTTCACCCAAAGGTGAGCACTCCTCCTGCGAGTACTCAGGCCTCTCCTTCTCTCAGACCTTAGTCTCTGCAGCTTGGGAGACGTCGGTGGGTTACTAGACCCAGAGGCTGCCTCAGCCTCCCCTGACCAAACCAGTAGTGGAGCAGCTGTAAGTGATGGCTCAGCTGATGGCAACAAGGTAATCCCCGCATCTGGAGCCAGGGCAGGCTCCGGCCCCTGAATCGGCCCAGCTGGTGTTTGTTGCAGGGGAACCTGTGCAGACTGGGGCTCTTCAGGATCTGGCCCCAGACTTGGTTCGGATGATGCCTGAGGCAAAGGATCTGGTGCAGACTGAGACTCCTCTGGTTTCAAGTCCAAGCCCGTGTCCCAGGCCATCACAATAATACAGCATGGACTTGGTAGGTGACAGGGCTGCTTAGAGGTCTTCCTCCTTCTCGGAGGCCTCATCCAGTTCTGGGCTTGCCCCAGCTGGCAGTTGGTCTGATAAGCAGAAGTGCTGTTAGATGGATTTCGTGAGCCTTTATGGTTGCTAAGAAAATTATACCTGGAGCTTGGAAAAAGAAACATCGACCGTATATTGGACAATCGGTTTGAGGATCTCACTGCCTTGCCTACATTCATACCTGCATCATATAGATGTCAAATCTTTGTGGATACTTGCTCAAACATCAAGAGGGCTTATATTATATTAGATGCTTAACTTAAGACACATGTAGTGATGGTTATTGCATCTATAATGTGAGCCAATATTGTGAGGTGTTGTGTTTTTTTGCTACTATTAGTATTATTTGTATATTATGTCTTTTTTCTTTATTTTATCTTCTTCTTTAATTCCCCCTTTCATTTGCAAATGGAAAAAAATAATAGAAAAGAAAAGAAGAGGACTTTTAGAAGGAAAAGAGAGATAGTAAGTGCTATAGGAGGAGGAGCAAATCATCGAGAAGTGAATGAAATACTTGGATCAGTCTTTCCAGTGGATGCTATCGGAGAGATATCTCCCATCTTTGCAACCTATTTTTTTTTTGGGGGGGGGTATGTAAAAAACAATGGGCTTATCCACACCTCTATTTGTCCTGCTGCCTCTCCCAGGGGAAGCCCATTCTTTAGTGCTGAATCAGAACAAATGGCAATTGATTGTTCTGTGGATTGCCATGTGTTCCAATTTAGCACTAAAGAGTGGTTTTTCTGGAGGAAAGCAGTGGGGAAAGGCAAAATCTCTTGGACTCATGTCTAGAAAGTGGGGGACGAGTGGAAAACAGTTCAGACTCGTGCTTTCTAGACACAGGACAAGCATAGATGAGCCCTTTGTACAACAAAGGTGACAAAAGATGAAGCTTTCTCTTTCTCTTGCATATTCCAGGACAAGTGTTTATTGATGCTGAAGCAAAATAAATAAACAAAACAAATACACCTTTCAGAGATTGATACAAATTGATTAATTGAAAATTGACAAGATGCTGGGACGAAAGGACATTCACCAGAGAGTTCTTAAAGAACTCAGGTATGAAATTCTTGATATTTATTGTTTTTTTAAATGTGAAGCTTATCTCCAAACCTGGCCTCCTAACCAGAGTACTGTACACAAAGTACAGTATGTTTTCTGCCCCAGAATATCGGTAGGAAGCATTATTAAGGCTAGAACTGTCAAATGCAAGATAACACAAGAAACAGAAAGCAACTGAGGATGATTACAGGTAGAGAAGGCACATCAAACCATCACCTTTCACATCACATTATTGTCCCACAATTGTCCTTGGGTATGAGGAGTCCAGAATCCATATTTCTTTTTATTATGACTAATAAAGGAGAACCAAACAGCAGAGAAGTTGTCTGTGTTTTGATTCTTGCAGCGTGCCCATCACTGAGATATTAATTTTTCCATTAGCGCTAGACTACATATCTGTTGGTGCCAGTCCAAGAACAGCTCTGCAATCAGAGTCCTCCGACGCTTTGCAACGGTTAATTTTGCCACTGGCATAAGGTTAAGTAATATGTTATATCAGGAAGGCAATACCACATGAAATTTGGGGTTTACTGAAAGCCCATAATGGTTTGATGTTTTATTTGTCTATTGAAAGCTCTTTATGGTTTGTTATTTCACTTGTTGCTGCCTGATGCCAGCTTTGCCAGCTGTGGCGCTCTGAACCAAAGTTTTGTGCTGCTGGAAAGCTTGCTTGTTACCCCTGTCAACTCAGCTGGGTCAAGAGAACAAACTGCCGGGCCCCTTTTGCATTTTTTTTTAAAGCCATCAATTCACAATTGCACCGGCTTTATGTTTTATCTGCTGTAGCTTTGAGGAAGCACCTTGCATCTCAAAGCTTGCAATCATATTCTACCAAAGCAGGGACTTCCTCAAGATTATTTTGAATACGGCAGGTTTTGTCTTAAAAATATATTTTCAGCACAATATAGGGGTTTGTTCTTTTGCAGCTTTGTGCATAAGTATCCTTAATCACAGCTTTGCAGCTCTGTGCATAAGCATGCTTAATCACAGCCCAGTTCTGAATGCTTCTTCTTCTTCTTCTTCTTCTTCTTCTTCTTCTTCACCAAGAAGAGTGGGGTATAAATAAAAATTTATTATAATTTATTCTTCTTCTTTGGCGATCACTCATAGCTGAGTAAGATTGTCTTCCATAAACACGGATTTAACAATGAGTCCATGAGTGACTCTGGAGGCCAATTCTGGATCCACGTGTCCTTCCACAGTGTGGTCATTGTTTTTCAGATGGGAGTTGATCACGGTGTGGATTTGCCAAGCTTGCCTTCTAGTAGGGTGTGGTGGTTAAGAGCGGTGGACTCGTAATCTGGTGAACCGGGTTCACGTCTCCGCTCCTCCACATGCAGCTGCTGGGTGACCTTGGGCTAGGCACACTTCTTTGAAGTCTCTCAGCCCCACTCACCTCACAGAGTGTTTGTTGTGGGGGAGGAAGGGAAAGGAGAATGTTAGCCACTTTGAGACTCCTTAGGGTAGTGATAAAGCGGGATATCAAATCTAAACTCCTCCTCTTCTTCTTCTTCTTCTTCTTCTTCTTCTTCTTTGCACGTTTCTCCCTTGCGACCTGAGTTCGTGTGTCAGTTCTGGAGAACCCAGGTTCTGGTTCCTTTGAATAAGGTCGTTGGAGGATTGTGCTTTGTGTTCACAAAATTGTAGAGTTGGAAGGGACCACCGGGATCTCAGTTGGTAGAGCATGAGACTCTTAATCTCAGGGACGTGGGTTCGAGTTCTACGCAAGGCAACAGATTCCTGAATTGCAGAAGGTTGGACTAGATGACCCTAGGGTCCCTTCCAAAGCTACAATTCTATAATTCTGTGCATAGGAACCAACACTTGGGGGCCAAGGTCCAGGGGCGCCAACTTGAATCAAATATTGGGGGGAGGGGGAACCAGGTAAGCCCTGCCCTGAATAACTGATCACATGACGTGGCGTACCCATATCATTTGTCCATCAACGGGGGGGGGGGGAGGACTTTATTGGATTGGGGCAAGAGACCTCGGGCCCTAGCAGTTGGCTGATATGCTCCGGTTCCTTTGCCACCCCAAATAAAATATTTGAAGGGGCTAGCCCCCTCCCCAAGTTGATTGACATGGCCATTCAAATGGTGTGGATGGACGCCTGCTTTGATCGATCATGCGGGGAGAGCCTTACCTGAGCCCCCCAATATTTTATTCAAATATCGACGGTATATTTGAATAGAATATTTTGATGGTGTGATTCCCCGCCCCCCCCCCGCCTGCGCCGTTGCCAAGGCTGCCGGCAGCCCGAGAGAGGCGCAGGAAGGGTTAAGGGAGGGGGCGCGGGGAGGCACCGCCGGCGTCGGGGCGGAGCTGCGCCAAAAGCAGGCGGAGAGTGGGCTGCCCAGATTGCAGAAGCTCCTTCTCGCTTTCCCTCCACGCCGCTCCCCCTCCCGGCCACCCGCCGCCGCCTCCCTCCCCTCCGCTCCTCCGGCTCCTTCGCCAGCGCGGGGAAGCTGCGGCATCCTCCGCCGCAGCGCCCGCTCTTCTTCCTCCTCCCTCATCCGCGCCTCTTCCTCGCCGACCGCTCCCCGCAACCCCCGCCATGCCACGGCCCCCATCCGGCCCGGGCCATCCCCTCCGCCCTCCTCACCCTCCTCCTGCTCCCCCCTCGCAGCCCCTCTGAGACCCCCCTCCCCATCCTTCCCCCCCCCCCCCATCGCCGCCCCATCGCAAACCCCCACCCCCCACCAAAGCAGGATGGTGCAGAAATCGCGCAACGGAGGCGTGTACCCGAGCGCGTCGGGCGAGAAGAAGCTCAAGGTGGGCTTCGTGGGTCTCGATCCCGGCGCGCCGGACTCCACCCGCGACGGCGCGCTGCTCATCGCCGGCCCCGAGGGCGGCAGCAAGCGCGGCTCCATCCTCAGCAAGCCCCGCTCGGCCGTCTCCGGCAAGCCGCCCAAGAGGAACGCCTTCTACCGCAAGCTCCAGAATTTCCTCTACAACGTGCTCGAGAGGCCCCGAGGCTGGGCGTTCATCTACCACGCTTACGTGTGAGTAAAGGGAGCCGGCGGACGGGCGGGAGGTGCTGGTAGTGGTCTCAACTGGGGGGTGATGGGGGCGGCCGCCTTAAGACCCACCACCGCTCCAGCCACGTAGGACCATCTCTCCATTCCATCTCCCCTGCCTCCACATCTCTTCTGGCAAGCCGAAAGGCGCCCGCACCCCATTAATCGATAAGCCTCCTTCCAATCCTGCCCCCTCCAGCCACGGGCCCCTCCATTTAGGATTCCTTCCTCCCAGCCAATTCCCCCTTCTCCATCCACCTCCATCCTTGCAGCATTCCCAACCTTTTTCTACAGCAGCATCCCTCCCTCTTCCTCTTCTCCATCCGTCGCTGTGCCATTCCTTCCATCTATCGTTCAGTCCACCTAGGCACCTGGTCGGGAGATCTCCAGTTGTAAATATCTGCCTAGCCACCTACCCTTCTGCCGTCCATCCTTGGAGATCGCCTACCATAGCCCCCTCTCTCTCCCATCCTACCTATTTGTCTTGGCTGTATCTGGACGGAAGTGCTATCTGCAAGCCGTATCTGCAAGCTGCAAAGGCAAGGCACTGCTACCTATTTCCCATCCCTTCCCGTGCACCGATTTGTGCCAGTTCCCCCTGCTGTTTGCGCGGTAGGGTTACTCGCCAGTTTGCTGCTCTTAAAAACAACCACACAAAACCAGAAAAAAAAACCCTGCCATAACCAGTTAGTTTTGGGCCTCGATTCTGGCGCCAGGCTGCTTTGCTTGCAGGCTTGGGGAGACACGTGTCCATTAAGCTTTGCTTAGCCATCGATCCATCATTGGGTAAAAACAGAAAAAGGTGAGAGATGAAGCAACAACCGGGAAGGGGGGTGGGGAGGAAGAGACTAGAGGGTAGAAAAAATGACTCACCCTCTCGCTAATCTAAAAACAAAGCAAAACAAAGAAAACCCAAACAAACCAGGGAGCCATCCATTGAAAGTGGTAAGCGGCATATCTAAAGAAACAAAACGAAAGGGAATAGTGCTTCATACAATGCTTCAGTTACCTGTGGAACTCACTGCTTCTGTATGTTGTGATGGCGGACCGCTCACGTCGGTAGGCTCAGGGGAGCGCAAGATTGGATTGCAGTTAGTTTTTGGGTTATTCAGGACCTTGGGTTATGCAGCTCCATCATCTCAAAGGCAAGATCCCAGGACTGGGCATCGCCAACTTTCCCTGTTTTTGTATCACTCTCTGAAAAAGACACACGTCTAGCTGCCTCTGGCAGGGTGGTTGGCCTGTTCTAGTGGATAAATGTTCATTTCATTTCAGAGCCTGTTTGCTTGTGTCTTCATCTCCCCTCCCTGCCGCTTCCAGCCAAATGACAGCTACCTGCTATCGGTCATGTTACTTTCTTTGCAAACAATTGGAGGAATAATTGCAAGGTGGTGGTGGTGGTGGGGGGGGAATGACTTGCCGTGTACTGTCTCCCCAAGGGCTTCATGCAGTAAATCAAAGTTACTGTTGAGACAGCATTTTGGGATTCTTATGATGATGCTGCCCAGCCTCTGCCAGGCTCTATTATCATCCTCGCCACTAGCCCCAATGTACAGATGGGGAAACTGTTTCTCTTCTGATGGGGAGCTTTTATACAACTGGTTGGGCCTAGGTAGCTGCAGGGATAAAACCCCAGTCCCATTTCTGCCCAAGATTATGCCTACTGGAGCACAGCGCCTTTTTCTTCCCAATTTTAGTGTGGAGCAAATGCTCCATCCTTTTGTCCCATGTGCAAAGGAGCAAGGACTTGTATGTTGAATGTCTGTATGTACAGCAGATGCGATTCCGTATTGGCTCAGATCTGTGGAGCAGAATAGCTCACTGCTTTGCTCCTGCCGTAGTCTCACCGTAGCACTATCTTGGGCTGAATGGTACACAGACCCAACTATATCTCACCCCTCCATGGCTTTCTCTCTCATCATCCCCTTCATTTCTCCTACTCCCCTGCCTGCTTTTAGATTAGAAGTGCCTCTGTAGATCCAGATGCGAGAAGTGCAAGGCTGCACAGCTAAGACGCCTTGGTTGCCTGCTTCCCCTCCTTGCACTGTTGACGTTGGAGATACTGGAGAGATGGCTCTAGAAAGGGATGCAAATTGGAGCTGGGAGCTTTCTCATCAGGAGCAGAGAGGGGAGATTCAGGGACAAAAGGCAGATGTTGACACACCAGTGCTTCAAGGGATGGCTGCATGGATATAATTGCTCAGCTGCAAGAAGCATGTGTGTGTTTCTTTTTTTTATATAAAAAAAATCAAATTATAGAAAAGACGGGCAGGGGATACAACTGAAAATGCGATGATTAATCAAGCATAGGTTGCTTTTGCAATGCACTTAGCAAAATTGCCACTCATTTACGTGCAGCACAGCCGTTCCGTTCTAGCTATATTGACAGGTATAAGCAAGATTTGTACTTTGTCGGGTATGAATCAACATCAATGGGTGTCTTGTATGGGGACAGGTGAAAATGGCTAACAATTCAGTCCTATGCATGCTTACACTGAAACGAGCCCCTTTATGTTCATTGGACTTAAAGGCAACATGCAAAGCACTGCAATCTGAAAGCTTGCTGAAATGGAAAGGGGTTGTTTTTTTTTGGATTTTGGCCAGAGCTGCTTTCATTTATCATTCCCACGGACCCATGAAACTCTTTTCTGGCCTGTTATTGAAACCTGGAGATAATACGAGATATGTTCTGTTGGTGTGTGGTCACTTTGGGAGGGGGGGGGAATCTTTTTATTTAAATGGCATTGAAAATCTGCTGAAATGGAATTACTCACAAAGGCTTTGAGCATTCTCCTCCCCCCACTCCGAAATATCGTTGATCTTGGGGAGGGTGGGGAGAGTTGTAGGTACTATTTACCAATTTTTAGAAGGTGGTGCTTTTGCTTTCAACGGTTGGTGGGGGGAAAGTGCTGGTGGTAGTGGAGAAATTCAGAACAAGAATATGTTCTATATGCATTTATGTTCAAAACTTGCATATATTCAAGTTTTGAACTATGAAAAAAAGAGGGGGCATTGTATATACATTTTCAGGGCCCTTGTGATTTTTTGCTACCTAAGAACCAGAAAAAGCAAGAATGAAGAACCTGTGGTTCTTCCAGATGAGGAGTGGGGGACCTTTGACTCTCCGGGTGTTGCTAAACAACAAGGTAAGCTAGTCTCTATGGGAGTATATTGTATTTAATTATGGGGTATCAGAGCTTTTAGGGGGCTAACCAGGCTGGGATAGCAGGCTTGTTGGTCTGATGTAGGTTTTTTCAATTTCGTTGTTCTATATGGGACAATGACAATAAAGATTATTGTATCATCGTATCATATCGTATTGTAACCCCCATCACTCCTGCCCATTGGACATGCTTGCAGGGGCTGATGGGAGTTGTAGTTCAGCAACACCGGGAGGGTCATAGGTTCCCCACTCTTGAGGTAACTGGAATATTCATGTTTCTGAGAAAGGGCTTTAGAAGGGCTGTGAGTCCAGACTCAGGTTTGGGCCCAACCTGGGAAAAGGGCCCTTCCAGGTTATTTCCGAGCACAATTCAAAGTGCTGGTGTTGACCTTTAAAGCCCTAAACGGCCTCGGCCCAGTATACCTGAAGGAGCGTCTCCACCCCCATTGTTCTGCCTGGACACTGAGGTCCAGCGCTGAGGGCCTTCTGGCGGTTCCCTCATTGCGAGAAGCAAAGCTACAGGGAACCAGGCAGAGGGCCTTCTCGGTAGTGGCGCCCGCCCTGTGGAACGCCCTCCCATCATATGTCAAAGCGATAAATAACTACCTAACATTTAGAAGACATCTGAAGGCAGCCCTGTTCAGGGAAGTTTTTAATCTGTGATATTTTACTGTATTTTTTGTTTCTATGGAAGCCGCCCAGAGTGGCTGTGGAGGCCCAGCCAGATGGGCGGGGTACAAATAATAAATTATTGTTATTATTATTATTTCTTTATTAAATGTGTATACTGCCCTTCATCCGAAGATCTTAGTTTTCTCCTGCTCTGGAGGCCAATGGCTTCAAGTTACAAGAAAGGAGATTCCGACTAAACATCAGGAAAAACTTTCTGATGGTAAGAGCTGTTTGACAGTGGGACAGTCTCTTTCACAAGGTTGTGGACTCTCCTTCCTTGGAGGATTTTAAGCAGAGGTTGAATGGCCATCTGTCATGGATGCTTTAGCTGAAATTCCTGCATTGCAGGGGGTTGGACTAGATGACCCTTGCGGTCCCTTCCAACTCTACAATTCTGTGGTTATAGTTCCCCAACCTGCAGTCCAAAGTGGGACAGTCCTGTAAAGAATATTCCACACGGTTATTTAATTTTTGCACACTTGCCTTTGTTGTCACATTTGGGCTTTGGGGAGTCTCTGAGGGGAAGAAGGTCGCACTGCTGAGAGACCCAAACAAACCTCTCTGCACACTCTTGCAGTCCTAACTTGGTGCATAGATAGCAAATGCAGCAGGAAAACCACCCTGAAACTTAAGGGCTGCAACGGTGGAACGTTAGGCATGGAGATGGCTTCTCAGGTCTGTTGCACCTGGGCTGTGGTAGGTCGTCACTAGGATCTTGAACCAATGGCAAAAGTGGGCAGATCACAGTATATCTGGTTCAGTGATCCCTAAACTTTGTGGGTCGTGGGAGCTCATTTCATCTCGTGGCACATTGCTTTATTAAATTGAACTTGGACACCAAGAAGAGTCGTGATGAAACCAATGAACATGTCCATGGAGGCTCAGGTTAATTCTGTATCTGGGGTGGTTGTCTACCAGCTCCATCTGGTATGCAGGCTGAAACCCTACCTGCCCATGGACTGTCTCGCCAGGGTGCTGCATGCTCTGGTTATCTCCCGCTTGGACTACTGCAATGCACTCTACCTTTGGGGCTACCTTTGAAGGTGACTCAGAAACTACAGCTAATACAGAATGCGGCAGCTGGGAGCGGCCGCCAGGACCATATAACCCCGGTCCAAACGGATCTTCACTGGCTCCCGGTATGTTTCCGAGCACAGTTCAAAGGGTTGTTGCTGACCTTTAAAGCCCTTAATGGCTTTGGCCTTGTATACCTGAAGGAGCGTCTCCACCCCCATCGCTCAGCCCGGATGCTGAGGTCCTCCTATGAGGGCCTTCTGGTGGTTCCCTCACTGTGAGAAGTGAGGTTACAGGGAACAAGGCAGAGGGCCTTCCTGGCAGGGGCACCTTCCCCGTGGAACGCCCTCCCATCAGATGTCAAACAGATACAACTATTGTATTGGTTGGTGTTTTACTGTGTTTTTAATAGTTTGTTGGGAGCCGCCCAGACTGGGGCAACCCAGTCAGATGGGTGGCGTATAAACAGTAAAATAATAATAATAATAATAATAATAATAATGGAACATCAATAGCCTTAGAGCAGTGGTTCCCAACATTTTTTTTTACCCATGCCCCACCTAAGTACAGTGGTACCTCGGGTTAAGAACTTAATTCGTTCTGGAGGTCTCTTCTTAACCTGAAACTGTTCTTAAGCTGAAGCACCACTTTAGCTAATGTGGCCTCCCGCTGCTACCGCGGGAACAAACACAATTTTTGTTCTCATCCTGAAGCAAAGTTCATAACCCGAGGTACTATTTCTGGGTTAGCAGAGTCTGTAACCTGAAGCGTCTGTAACCTGAAGCGTATGTAACCCGAGGTACCACTGTATCTCTAAAACCCTGATGCACCCACCTTGACATATTATTCTTATTATTCAAAAAGTGAACTCCTATTCACACGGAGGAAGCCTAAAAGGCCATTCACTGTTAATAACTCATTCTCGAATTGCCCCCCTTAAAAATCAAATTGCACCCTTGTGGGGCGTGTGTCCCACATTGAGAACTGTGGCCCTAGAGGGAAAACAATAACAACTAATTTGATTTTTAAAGAAAAAAATTATTTGCTTGGTCACCTAGATGAGATCATGGCTCACCATAGGGGAAGGAGAAAAGGGGCTCCATACAAAGTCTATTCTGTGCGGATCATTGAGTGCTGGTGTCATCGACTCCAGGCAACATACATCTGGTCAGCAGCACATTCCTTTATTCAATCGAACTTGGACACAAGGAAGAGGAGTGGTGACATCAAAGCTGAAGGAGTAATTCACTCATCCCATAGTGGTGGGTTTGCTCATGCTTCTGAGAATTTTGTTGGCTCTGCTGGATTGTTGTGAGTCAAATATGGCTCTGTCTTGCAACCCTCTCTTGACTGGAAGTGAGTAATGCGGCCTCGCATTGCAAAACTTTGCACTTATCAGCTTCAGTGTAGTAGTGTTGAACATTACATTTATTTATTACATTTATTATGTGGTAGTGTTGCACGGGTGGCGCTGTGGGTTAAACCACAGAGCCTAGGACTTGCTGATCAGAAGGTCGGCGGTTCGAATCCCTGCGACGGGGTGAGCTCCCGTTGCTCGGTCCCTGCTCCTGCCAACCCAGCAGTTCAAAAGCACAAAGTGCAAGTAGATAAATAGGTACCGCTCCGGCGGGAAGGTAAACAGCGTTTCCATGCGCTGCTCTGGTTCGCCAGAAGCGGCTTAGTCATGCTGGCCACATGACCGGAAGCTGTATGCCGGCTCCCTCGGCCAGTAAAGCGAGATGAGCGCCGCAACCCCAGAGTCGGCCACGACTGGACCTAAAGAAAGACGATTCCACCTAAACATTAGGAAGAACTTCCTGACAGTAAGAGCTGTTCGACAGTGGAATTTGCTGCCAAGGAGTGTGGTGGAGTCTCCTTCTTTGGAGGTCTTTAAGCAGAGGCTTGACAACCATATGTCAGGAGTGCTCTGATGGTGTTTCCTGCTTGGCAGGGGGTTGGACTTGATGGCCCTTGTGGTCTCTTCCAACTCTATGATTCTAGGATTCTAGGATCAGGGGTCCCTTTACCTTTTTTAGTGTTGCACATTACATTTATTTAAGGGGCCAGCAGCCTTTCCCCGCTTCTGTCGAGGGCCACATTCCCTTGGAGAGTAATCTCTTGGGGGCCACCAACTTCTTTCTGTCTTTCTTTTCCTCCCTGCTAGGTTGTTGTTGAGGGAGGGACAGCTTCCACTTGCCAGTGGCCTAAAGTGCTTGCTGAGGGCTGCAGGTTGCCATCCTCTGATCGATGGCCTTGGAATAATTCCTGTCTGTATAGCAGGGCTAGCAAAAAACTTGGGTCATGAAAGCTGCCTTTCAGCCTGCTCCTGTTTTCCCAGCGCTTACACCCCTGTGAGGTAGTCAACATTCTGCTCCTGCCTGGCCACCTGCGGTCTGTTTCTACAGTGGCCTCAGGCAATGTTGTTAATGCTCATGTTTGGAAGGGCTTCATGAGATGCTGCGAGTCAGTCTACTAGCATGCTGGCTGAAACATGGAGGTCATCAGGTTTGGGAAGACTGGAGTAGATATTTCTGGCACTAAGGTGCAAGATACCTTTCTGTGACTTCAGCAGAGTTCTTGCAGATTATATTGGGATACAGTGCTACTCCTACTTAGAGTAGACTCATTGAAAATTACTAGCTTGGGTTCTTTAATTTTTTGTGGGTTGATTCCAGTGTTCGAAATTTGCCAGGCGCATTTTGGCTCTTGGCCTGGCTGTTGGCCACCAAAAAGTCATATTGAAAAATAAGACCTTAGAGCCATCTGGCCCCAAAATGGCAGCTAGGTGTTTCATTTTGGTGACTGTAAGCCTGGTTTAAGGGTTGGCACCTACTGTAGCTTATATACCTGAGTTTCTAACACGGGCTTACTTTGCGTAAAACCTGGCTACCTCCCTCAGAAAGAACCCTTTTGATGCCCACCAACAAACCTTCAAACTTGAACAGATCCACACCTCTTTGCCCTATATCAAAATGATGGACCTGTAATTCTAAATAGGCCTTCATCCTCACGAAGCACCTGCAGCTTCAGATATTTGAATGGGTGTCGAAACTAAGGAGAGGATAAGAAAACACAGACTCCAGCAGAGAAGAGGGCAAGAATTCTGATCCCTGCTGACATCATGCTTAAATCAAGAAAGATGTGTTTTGCTGAAATATTGGACAGCATTTGAACTTCGCCAAATAATCAGCAGGCGATAGACTGCTTTTTGAAATTGCTGCGTGTGTTGAGAGACGGTGACCTAGATCACTGATTCATGATAGCAACCTGACAGAGACCAGTAGTAAAAAGGACGCTTGGTCTGTAATTATCACGGGCAAACTTTAATCCTACGACCTCACCCTGGGCTAGTTGATGAGTTATGACAACTGCATGGAGACCCCTTGTAAAATCGCATTTCACAGCAGTCCCTCGCATCTGTTCAAAGACTCACTGTGAAGGTCCACTTAACCATCATCCCTGATGGGAGAGATAATGGTTGTCGTACTCACTATGGAGGGGGCAGGGAGAGACAGTGTGGTGTAATGGTTAGAGTGTTGGACTCAGACCTGGGAGACCAGGGTTCAAATCTCCACTCAGCCATGAAGCGCACTGAGAGTCCCTCACTCTCAGCATAGCCCACCTCATAGGGTTGTTGTGAGGATAAAATGAGGATGGCGAGAACCAAGGATGCTATCTTGAGCTATTTGGAGGAAGAGGTGGGATACAATTGCAACAAACAAACAAACAAAGGGGGGATTTAATAAGATTTTCATCAGTATTTCATCATCTCAGGACTAGCCGCCTGAGAAACAGTTTCTACCCAGAGTCGATGGAAGAAGATTGGAAAAAGTTTAAAGTATATTTACAGAAATATTGCAAAATTAATGAATGTTAGAAGAATATTGGAATGAAGCTACATGGTTTTAGCAGAAGTGTTCTTAAGAATTATATGAATATTGAGTGTTAATGTGATAAAGTGGAAAATTTAAAGTTAAATTGTGTTAGGATAAATTATAGAACAAAAATTGAAGAAGAGGGAAAGGATTTGTTGAACCAGTTAATTTGAACCAGAATACAAAAAAGGGAGGTGCGAGGAAGTTGAGGAAATAAGCTAATGAAAGATATAGATATAAAATTTGGATGTGTGTTTTTGTTTTTTGTCTTTTTTATTTTTATGTTGTATTGTATTCTTTTTATTGTTGATGTATTGTTCGTTGAATTCATGTATTTTTTATTGTTTTTTCTTTTTATAATTATAAAATATCTAATAAATATTATTTTTTTTAAAAAAAGAGAAACAGTTTCTACCCAAATGCAATTCTGCTTTTAAACACAGTATAAGGAGTCTCTATAGGAGTATATTGTATTTTAAAATGGGGCTTCAGAGTTTTTAGGGGTTTTTGAATGTCTTATGTAGATTTTTCAATTTCATTGTTCTGTATGGGACAATGACAACAAAGATATCGTATTTGAAAGCCTCTCCCTTTGGTGATTTTTCAGTGATTGCTGTGAAAAGGTCAAAAATGTAGCCCTCAATTGCTTGCACGTTCCTGATTGGCATGTGGTCAGTTCAGGAAGCGTTGTTCGCCACTGATGATGTCAGCAGATGGTCAAATATGATTGGTTCTCTTAGTGTTGGGATGACATCTTGTTCACTATGTGACTCCTGGTTGGCTGGAATTGCTTTTTGAAGTAGAAAGAAGCTGTGAACATATTGTGTGTTTATGGGGGGGAGCGAGGAGGGGAAGTTGCATTAAAAGTTCAAGTCAGATTGGGAAAATTTGCGGAGAAGAGCACCGCTGCATGATTTCTGTTCTCACCCTGAAACAAAGTTCTTAATCCGAGGTACTATTTCTGGGTTAGCGGAGTCTGTAACCTGAAGCATCTGTAACCTGAAGCGCCTGTAACCCGAGGTACCAATGTATAGCCCTAGAAAAAACAGCCATTTCTGTTAACTCTGTTAGTTCTAGGATATACAGTGGTACCTCGGGTTAAGAACTTAATTCGTTCTGGAGGTCCGTTCTTAACCTGAGACTGTTCTTAACCTGAGGTACCACTTTAGCTAATGGGGCCTCCCACTGCTGCCATGCGATTTCTGTTCTCATCCTGAAGCAAAGTTCTTAAACCGAGGTACTATTTCTGCATTAGCGGAGTCTGTAACCTGAAGCGTTTGTAACCCAAAGTGTCTGTAACCCGAGGTACCACTGTACAATTATATGACCTGTGTGTAAGGTTAGGGAATTTTCAGATGACAGTGACAAAGAACCTTCCTTGCTGCCTTCTTGATATCCTCCGGATCACGCTAAGATCTCCATCAACGATGCAAATATTTTGGCAGGGGCTATTGGAATGGTGGAAAGTTTTGGCCGTCTCTCCGCTAGCAGGTCTTGGCTCATCGTGACATGAGATATAATACATACCTTTTGCAAAGATGCATTGATGCTGTTAGATAGAGAGCGTTCAGTAGGCAAACATTGTGCTTTTTATTTATTTATTTATATTGTATTTTTCTTTTTTTTGAGCAACAAGAAGCGGAGCTGACTTTTGGCCCTGGAGCATCTATTGGCTTTAATGGAATTATGCAGCTGGAGATGGTGCCAGGAGTTAAGTCGCTAGTCCTGATGAATCTGCTATTTTTGGGGGGACCTTTGTGTCAGCATTGGCAGTTCTGAAGGGGAATGTCGCGGGTTCAAGGATGCGTTTTCATTTTTATTTTTGGCAGAAGGGATTGTTGGTGATCACAACTTTTCGGGAGAACTTTGAGTAATGCTTTTCTGGGTGTAGAAGGTATCATAGAATCATAGAGTTGGAAGAGACCACAAGGGCCATCGAGTCCAACCCCCTGCCAAGCAGGAAACACCATCAGAGCACTCCTGACATATGGTTGTCAAGCCTCTGCTTAAAGACCTCCAAAGAAGGAGACTCCACCACACTCCTTGGCAGCAAATTCCACTGTCGAACAGCTCTTACTGTCAGGAAGTTCTTCCTAATGTTTAGGTGGAATCTTCTTTCTTGTAGTTTGGATCCATTGCTCCGTGTCCGCTTCTCTGGAGCAGCAGAAAACAACCTTTCTCCCTCCTCTATGTGACATCCTTTTATATATTTGAACATGGCTATCATATCACCCCTTAACCTCCTCTTCTCCAGGCTAAACATGCCCAGCTCCCTTAGCCGTTCCTCATAAGGCATCGTTTCCAGGCCTTTGACCATTTTGGTTGCCCTCCTCTGGACACGTTCCAGTTTGTCAGTGTCCTTCTTGAACTGTGGTGCCCAGAACTGGACACAGTACTCCAGGTGAGGTCTGACCAGAGCAGAATACAGTGGCACTATTACTTCCCTTGATCTAGATGCTATACTCCTATTGATGCAGCCCAGAATCAATGGTGGGCTGCGTTAGGACAAGTGAAATGATGCTCAATTTGGATAAGGTGGAGATGTTGATAGGGGACTCGGTTAAGGAGGAAGTAGGTCTGTTGCCTTTTTTGGAGAGTGCTATACTTCTTAAGAGCTAAGTATGCTGTTCACTTTGATATTTATTATTTAGCTCTATAAGAACACAAGAAAAGCCTTGCCGGGTCAAGCCAAAGGCCTATTTAATCCAGTATTTTGTTCTGACAGTGACCAATCAGATGCCCATAGCAATTTTGGAAACTCAGCTTTATAAGTTAGATGCCGCATGGCTCCTTTAACCACGGTTACAGTCACCAAAATGGAATGTCTACTTGCCATTTTGTGGGCAACACAGCTCCAATTTTTCAAAGAATGAACTGATTGTGATTGATTCTCAGTTAAACATCTGGCTAGCATTGAATGAGCCATGCAATATAAAGTACTGTACAGTGGTACCTCGGGTTACATACGCTTCAGGTCACATACGCTTCAGGTTACAGACTCTGCTAACTCAGAAATAGTACCTCGGCTTAAGAACTTTGCTTCAGGATGAGAACAGAAATCGCGCAGCAGCGGCAGTGGGAGGTCCCAGTAGCCAAAGTGGTGCTTCAGGTTAAGAACAGTTTCAGGTTAGGAATGGACCTCTGGAACGAATTAAGTTCTTAACCCGAGGTACCACTGTATTTGTTAGATAAAGTTAAGTTAACGAAAAACAACTTCATGCAACTTTGTAAGTTTATAACTGAGTTTGTAACTGAGTTTATTTGTAACTGAGTTTATTTTTACCCTGCCCTCCCCAGCCAGAGCCGGGCTCAGGGCAGCTAACACCAGTAAAATTACAGTAAAAAACATAATAATAATAATACCAATTTAAAATACAGGTTAAAATGCAGCCTCATTTTAAAAGTAGCCCATAGATCAAAACCATAAGGGGGGGGGACATAAGGGTCAGACGGAGTCCAAACCAAAGGCCAGGCGGAACAGCTCTGTCTTGCAGGCCCTGCGGAAAGATGTCAAGTCCCGCAGGGCCCTAGTCTCTTGTGTAAAGAGCATTCCACCAAGTCGGGGCCAGTACAGAAAAGGCCCTGGCCCTAGTTGAGACCAATCTAACCACCTTGCAACCAGGGACCTCAAAAACATTGTCATTTGTGGACCTTAAGGTCCTCCGCGGGGCATGCCAGGAGAGGCGGTCCCATGTGTGAGTGCTCCAATAATAGTGTTGTTGTTGTTGTTGTTGTTGTTGTTGTTGTTGTTATTATTATTTGCATTAATATCCCACCTTTTCTTCCAAATAAGGTAAAGGTAAACGGTAAAGGACCCCCGGACGGTTAAGTCCAGTCAAAGGCGACTATGGGGTTGTGGCACTCATCTCGCTTTCAGGACGAGGGAGCTGGCATTTGTCCACAGACAGCTTTCCGGGTCATGTGGCCAGCAGGACTAAACTGCTTCTGGCGTAACAGAACACCGTGACAGAAGCCAGAGCCTTTTACCTTTCCACCACAGCAGTACCTATTTACCTACTTGTACAGGTGTGCTTTTGAACTGCTAGGTTGGCAGGAGCAGGGACAGAGCAATGGGAGCTCACCCTGTCATGGGGATTCGAACCACTGACCTTCTGATCGGCAAGCCCAAGAGGCTCAGAGGCTCAGTGATTTAGACCACAGCGCTACCCACATCCCTTCTTCCAAGTAGCTCAAGGTGCTATACATAGGTTTCTCCTTCCTCATTTAATCCGCACAACAAACCTGTGAGGTAGGTTGGGTTGAGAGGCAGTGATTGTCTCTCAAGTCACCCAGTGAGTTTCATGGCTGAGTGGGGATTCGAACCCTGGTCTCCCAGGTCCCAGTCCAACACGCTAACCACTACGCCATTCCAGCTTTCTGATGTGAACTGGCTAGTCTCTTTTCTGGAGGCCGAAGACCAGCATCTCTTATGATTCGTGCTCCACTTTTTCTTGTTTGCTGGTTCCTCCCCTCCCTGTCCTTTGGCATTATAACTTTGCCCAGAACAGAAAAGTGACAAAATCATAACTGTACAGCTGAGGAAGCACAATTCAAGCACTGTGTTTGGCAACTGCAATAAATAATTACCCTGGGACATGAGACCGGAAAAAAGATTTTGCTGATAACTGTCTCTCTTGGAAGTTTCGCCCCCTCCTCTGCCTGTTTGGAGTAAATTACTATCATAAATAAAGTGGCGTATAAGGTGACTTGGATAACAAACCACAAGCTCCCAGTCTTGTATTTCAGGAGAGGGAGAGACTTTTTGGTTTTCCGCTGCTTAGCAAGCCAAAAATTTAAAACGGCAATCTCTATTCACTTACCCAATACTATCAAACTGTGTTTCTTGGAAATGTAGGGTGGTAGTCAACTAGGTTTTACTCAAGGGTAGACCACTCAGGGCTGTCTTAAGTGTATCCGGCGCAGATTACCGACTATTGAAGAATGGAGGATGAAGTTAATGGACTATGCAGAAATAGATAAACTAACAGGAAGAATTCGAAACCGGCGGGACCAGAAATTCACAGAAGACCGGAGTAAATTTACGGACTATTTGAAAAGTATTTGTGAAGATCAGACGACGTTTGTAGGTTTACAAGAAGTTCTGTAAGGAGTATTATTGGAAGTATTTCGAAAATAGACAAAGGAAAGGATAATTTATTAAGAGACTTAAAGGCAATATAAAGTTAAGAAATGTATAAGAAGTGGATAAAATGGTGGATTATCAGAGGTGCTGATGGAAGTCTAAAAAGATTGTATACGTGATAAGTTTCGTGGTACATTTTATAATTTATATGCTAAAATCAAAAAAAAAAAAATTATAAAAAAAAGTATATGGTGCAAAGATCCCTCTGGCACTTCCCCCTGTTTCCCAGAGTTGCTGACCTTTTTACGGCGCTGCTGGCAGCTTTGCGGGGCTGGAGGAAGTGGGCAGCGGCTGGAGGGCGGCTCCTCCAGTGCGGAAGAGGCAGAGGCTCAGGGCACGGTGGTGCTTCAGTGAGGTGGGCGAGGGTGGTGAGCTGATGCTGGGAGGCGCTGTGTCCAGCCTCCACCTCTTCCCTGGAGCCCGTTCCACGGTGGCCATGGCCGGCAGAGGCTCCGGGCGCAGCGCTGATTTGGCATGGCATGGCGGGTGAGGACCGCCTCTTCCCTGGCGCCCTCCAGAACTTGGCGCCCTGGTGCCCCACGCCACTTGCCTCTATGGGCAAGACGCCGCTAGATCCACTGCAGGGTTGGTTTTTTTCAGCCAGAACTCGCTGGAACTGAATAGGGGATGTAGTTTGCTTGTTACCATGTTATGTATTTGGGGTTTTTTTTTTGCTATTGTAAAGGGCCCTGTGATCCTGCGACAAGGGGCGATATAAAAATACAATAATAAATAGGATTCCCAGGATTCTTGGACAGTAGGCACGACTGTCTAAAGTGCCATGATATTGCTTGAACTGTGTAGTCCAGATGGAGCTAGATCAGGCTTCCTCAACCTCGGCCCTCCATATGTTTCTGGCCTACAACTCCCATGATCCCTAGCTAGCAGGACCAGTGGTCAGGGATGATGGGAATTGTAGTCTCAAAACATCTGGAGGGCCGAGGTTGAGGAAGCCTGGGCTAGATGCTATGTTAAAAACAATTTAATTGCTGGTGGGGTTAGGAATAGGCCTACAATGTGTGAGCGGGGGCTATGCTGCACTCCAAATAAAATTGCGCCGCCGCCCTCAGTTGCTATTTGGCAGGTAAGGTGACCCCTCTTCCTAGAGAGGAAGCCGTTGAAATAGATAACCAAACCATGAAAAAAGAGCTGCTTTGGCACACTGCATAATTTTGAGAAGGTCTCTCTCATCCATCACTCATCAGGGGGAAAAAACAACCCCTATTCTAATTGCATTTCCTTGCCTTCTTTGTCGCCGCGCAAAGATGCTGTTTTTGGAGAGTTGCTGATGCTGCATTTCAGTAAACTTGGCCAGCTCCTTTGGACAGAGCTGGTTCACCCCGCTGTGCTCTTAAGGCGTGTGGTTCTCAGCAAAATGTCAGGTCTCATTAGATTTCCCTTCTTCTCCTCTGACAAAGGCTGAGCCCCCAAAAGCATCCCAGGGCTGCATCTTCTAGGAACGAGGCTGGCAGCACTTTGGGGAGAAACCTGCTGGCTCCATCTGGCTGACATCTACCCATCCTTCAAGCTTTCTGTCTTTGAGTGCTTTGCGTTTTCCTGATTTCTTATCCAAACTTTCCTGTTCCAAGGATATTAACTGATCTGGTGTGTGTGTGACAATATGGCCATGTTTCGAAAGGATGTGCATCACGAACCCCTGTCTTTGCATCGGGCTGTTCCTGCAAAACCTGTCTACTTGGGAGGAGGACTGGACCAGGGAAGGAATAAGCCACAGCAGGGCTGTCTTTACCTGGGGGTGCAAGGGGTGCAGAGCACCTGGGTGCCAAAGTCTGGGGGGGGTGTGCCAGATTGCCGCCGCTGAAGCTGCCTATGCTCTTAACTATCTAAAGCTAAAGGTAAAGGTACCCCTGCCCATACGGGCCAGTCTTGACAGACTCTAGGCTTGTGCGCCCATCTCACTCAAAGAGGCCGGGGGCCAGCGCTGTCCGAAGACACTTCCGGGTCACGTGGCCAGCGTGACATCGCTGCTCTGGCGAGCCTGAGCCACACACGGAAACGTCGTTTACCTTCCCGCTACTAAGCGGTCCCTATTTATCTACTTGCACCCGAGAGTGCTTTCGAACTGCTAGGTTGGCAGGCGCTGGGACCGAACAATGGGAGCGCACCCCGCTGCGGGGATTCGAACCACCGACCTTTCGATCGGCAAGCCCTAGGCGCTGAGGCTTTAACCCACAGCGCCACCCGCGTCCCTATCTACCTGTTATGAAATAATAAACAATTTTGATCAAACTAGAAAAACAAAATACATATATACCTAGGTATTACCGAAATGTATACCTACTGTTTCACTAAAGGACTTTTGACTTTGTGCGCTCATTTTCCAAAGACGCGCCGCGCCAGCCGTTCACAATGGCGGCGCTTGTCAGGACGTAAACAAGAGATAAGGCATAAGCGTGGTGTCTGACATAAGCATAATAAAAGTTAATTTGGGGGCCAAACTAAATTTGGGGTGCTGGGCGGATCTTTGCACCCCGGTGGTGCATATGCTAAAGACAGAGCCAGAGATTTTGTTTCACTTTCATTTCATTTCACTTTTAATTTGTATACCGCCTTTCTATGTTACTATACACAAGGCGGTTTGCAAGCTGACAGAGGTTGGACTTAGGAGGAATGGTGGAGACTGCCCCTCCTCCTTCTGCTGCACTTCCCAGAGAAGAGGGAGACGGTATAGATTTAGAAGAGTGGTTTGCAGAAGGTCATAGTTCAGAGGCTGTAGAGCGGAGAAGCTGGGAAATATTGGGAGAGGAGCAGGAGGAAGAGGAAACACTGGGGAGAGATAGCTGACAGACTCACAGTCTCTAGAAAGCATTCCTGACCCCACCCCCAGGACCAGGTGTGCCTTGAGAGTAGGAGAACAAATGCTCAGAGGCAGAAAGGACAGGGATGACCTAGAATAGGAGGAACTGAGGGGGTGGGACTTAACTCGGAGCAACGCTGTTATCAAAGAGGCAGCATCATACGTGTCTCTCTCTGTGAATATTGAAATAAAAACCTTGGTAAGAACTTCTTGTTTTTCCATTTCTGGCTGCCAGCTGTGAGGGAGGGGGATCAGATTCTTTGAGGCCCAACACAAGCTGAAGAAACAACAAAATCTGACATTTAGAGGACATCTGAAGGCAACCTGGCCTCTTTAGGGAAGTTTTTAATGACTGATGTTTGGATGTATTTTTAATCTTTTGCTGGAAACTGCCCAGAGTGGCTGGGGAAACCCTGCCAGATTTGGGGGGGGGGTTTGAAATAAATAATAATAATAATAATAATAATAATAATAATAATATGGTCAGCAAAGATCAAACACCTAATAACATTCTGATCCAATGCAAAAAAGTCATAATAAAAACATAACTTTAGAATAAGCAACTTAAATAAAGCAATATTCAACAATCCATTAGGCTCTAATAGTAAACAATAAAATTAAATATCAGCAAATAATAATTTAAACAGTTTACACCTAGTTTCCCCCACCTTTTCTCTGTATCAAACCAGACCTACTGCCTTTCCTGTTGTTATATTGTGCAGTTGCTTTACCCCACGGTTCAGAGTTGGGAAGATCACCTGCCAGAGATAACAGGAAGGAGATTGTCTGGGCAGCTGATAATTCTCTTCCCTCGCCTGCTTCCAGCAAGAAACTGCTGTGGTGAGTCCAAACCTGTAATGGCTTCCACCATCCCAGGACAGCCAGGATTTAAGGCAGCTTTTGCAAACCTCTCCATCCCTCCTTATCTGAAGATCAGCTTCCTTTACAAGCAGAGCTGGGCAGATTGCCACGGGAGTCGTGTAATGTGCAGGCGGGTTCTTAATGCCTATCCCTTACATCGGAGAGCCGCTGGTCTAACGAAAACGTTGGCTTGTAGGAATTGCCGCAAGCTCAGCATGCTGGCAGCCCGTAAGGAAGAAAGGAGGAGTGCGGGTTGATGCCACGAGCCTGCAGCTTCACGCAGGGAATTGCAGAGTACAGTCTGTTACTGTACAGCGTTCACGTTGCCTTCAAGGCAGCTTAATGTGATTGATGGGCGCCCGTCATCTTGGACTCTCAAAAGTGACATGAGCATCTCTGCACGAAGAAGATCGGAGATGGGGCTGTTTTACCACACGGAAGCCAATCCCTCGATTTCCCGGCACTCGAGAACTTGCCACCGAAGATGTGGACTGAATTAGGCCACTGAGTTTTGCAATAGTGGCTGCCCCTGCTGGCTGAATCAGTGTGGCAAGCCATTGATGCCCACTAGTCTGCCATATGGCGTGAGCGATCGCTTTGTGGCGTGGACTTACAATGCGTGATGGCCAGCAGAATGCTGCTTAGGTTGACTTTTGTCTGAATGCCAAGACACAAATTTGGCTGACCAGGTTCCCTTCCCCCCCACCAAATGCATGCATCTTGGCAGCAAACGAGAAATTCTACCTCGTTAATCTTGAGCGATGTGGTGTGAGATAGCCCGTCTTGTAGCTTGCTCTCTTCCCATGGAAATCTGCCACCTAGAATTTTAATTTCAGGGTGTACCGTTTTGTGAATGTTCTGTTTTACTTCTGGACTGTATCTCAATACGTAGCTGTCACACATTTTGGATGGCTGCTTTGGGAATGACAGTTCAGTGTGGAATTGTGTGTGCTGCTGCTGCTGTTTCTTAATGAAATCTTGCAATATTTCTATGTTGGCATGAAACTGGACCTCGTGGAAATAGCCCCCTGAGTCTGTGTGTTTACATACAAGGAAATCCTTGCCCAGTTAGTATTAAACAAGTGCACCTTTTTGCTTTAGTACAGGCATCCCCAAACCCGGCCCTCCAGATATTTTGGGACTACAACTCCCATCATCCCTAGCTAACAGGACCAATGGTCAGGGATGGTGGGAATTGTACCGTATTTTTCGCTCTATAACACGCACCAGACCATAACACACATGTAGTTTTTAGAGGAGGAAAACAAGAAAAAATAATTCTAAACGAAATAGTGGATATATGATTTTTGTGGTTTATGCTGTGGCCACAGGCATGTGATCTGACAGTGAGTTTGGAGTAGCCCAATGCAAAAATCCTGAGGATCCATGTGGATCCATGCTTTGTAACCACGGAGGAGGGAAGGAAGGGGAACCATGGATCCTCTGCTCACGACTGCAGCAGATCCCACCCCCCCCGCCACCCGCAGGCATTCGCTCCATAACACGCACAGACATTTCCCCTTACTTTCTAGGAGGAAAAAAGTGAGTGTTATGGTGCAAAAAATACGGTAGTCCCAAAACATCTGGAGGGCTGAGTTTGGGGATGCCTGATTTAGTACTTCGGAGGAGTGTTTGCAGGCAATTCAGGGTCAAACTGCCTTCAACTTGCTTGCTTAGAGTGCTGATCAGTTTCTCCATTCCTTTTGGGAAGAAGGAAGAATCCAGACTAATGCGATTGATCCGGTGAGCAGATGCATTTCAGTGCAGTGCGAAAAGCCTTTGCCAAAAAATTGCTTGCACAGATTGTAATGTAGTTTAGGAATTGCTTCAGTTTTTTCCCAACAAGGTCTTGTGATTGTTCGTTCCCTGGAGAGGGAATCTGGAGAGGCAAGTTTCAGCTACTTTGCTTTGAATAATAACGAACAATTTGCATAATAAACAAGTTAATGTGTGGGCAAGTGGGGAAAGGTCTGAGAAGGTTATTCCCGGCTTCTCTATATACCTTCTACTTGCTTGTTTGAAATATGAGTGCAAGAAACTGTTGTTGTTGTTGTTGATGATTTATACCCTGCGTTTTCCCCTGATGGGACTCAAGGAGGCTTACGGATAAAAACAAGAATGGTTAAAAACATAGGAAAAAACATTCATTAAAAACAATTAGACATTAATAGAATTAAAACTATACACATATATAAAATCTGTTTTAAAACCTGCAAATATTTACAATAAAAACAGCACAGCACCAGTCTTTCATTCAGTTCCCAAAAGCCTGTTGGAATGAGGTTTTCATCTGAGGGCAGAAGGGCAAGGAGAGAGCCATTCTAGATTCTCTAAGGAGGAAGTTCCAAAGTCTGGGAGCAGCCACCAAGAAGGCCCTTCTCCTACATCCCCACCAAGAGTACCTGTGAAGGTGTTGGGACTGAGAGAAAGGCCTTCCCTGAATATTTTAAAATCCGAGCAGGTTCACATGAGGGAATATGGTCTTTCAGAGAGTTTGGACCTAAGCCATGTAGCACTTTATAGGTCCTAACCAGTGCTTTGAGTTGAGCCGGTGGAACTGTGGTGACAAAGCAGTTGTCTGCTCTCCCGATAACCTGCCGCGTTCAGGAATCTGGCTTCAGCTCTTTGAACCAGCTGAAGTTTCTGAGCACTTGTCAAAGGCAGCCCCCACATAGAGTGTGTTGCAGTAATCCAAACGGATTTACTGGGTGTGTCACTGGGGTCAAATCAGCTGTCTCCAGGAACTAGTAAGGTAAAAGGTAAAGGACCCCCTGGACGATTAAGTCCAGTCAAAGGCGACTATGGGGGTTGCGGCGCTCATCTCGCTTTCAGGCCGAGGGAGCTGGCGTTTGTCCACAGACAGCTTTCCGGGTCATGACTACTAAACCACTTCTGGTGCAACAGAGCACCATGATGCAAGCCAGGGGCTTGTGTCCGCCAGGCCGACTCTGTGGGTGGATTGCCATGGCGTCCCTGTGCGCGGATTGCCCCGCCCCTGTACGTGGATCGCTGCGACACCCCCGTGGGTGGCTCGCCCTGCCCCCGCTGCTCTGGGTGCCAGAGCAGCTAGTTACGCCCCTGTCTAGTCCAACCCCCTGACATGCAGGAATCTCAGCCAGAGCGTCCGCCACAGATGGTCGTCCAACCTCTGCTTCAAACCTCCTCTGAAGGAGAGTCCACAACCTCCCAAGGGTCTTGCTGCCAGAAAGTTTGGTGGTACAGTCATACCTTGGGTTACAGTCACTTCAGGTTGAGTTTTTTCGGGTTATGGACCCACTGGAACCCGGAAGTACCAGAATGGGTTACTTCTGGGTTTTGGGTATCGCGCATGCACAGAACCGCTAAATTGCGCATGTGCAGAAGCACCGAATCGCAACCCGCGCATGTGCAGATGCACCGCTGCGGGTTGTGAATGTGCATCCCGCACAGATAATAATAATAATAATAATAATAATAATAATAATAATAATAATAATAATATATTATTTATACCCTGCCCATCTGGCTGAGTTTCCCTAGCCACTCTGGGCAGCTCCCAATCAAGTATTAAAAACAATACAGCGTTAAATATTAAAAACTTCCCTAAACAGGGCTGCCTTCAGATGTCTTTTAAAGATAGGATAGCTACTTATTTCCTTCACATCTGAAGGGAGGGTGTTCCACAGGGCAGGTGCCACTACCGAGAAGGCCCTCTGTCTGGTTCCCTGTAACCTCACTTCTCGCAATGAGGGAACCCGCGACCCTAGCATCCACTGTAAATGGCAAGGACGTAAATATTATAGCCAAATTACAGTCTTGGGGCATCTTTTTCTTTCCTTTTTCAATATATCTTAGGCCTAGGCCAACTTTCCCCAACCTAGTGCCCTCTGTATCTTGTGGAACTCCAACTCCCTCCAGCCCCCCGCAGCCGGTGTGGCCCAAAGGATGATGGGAGCTGGAGTCCGGCAAGGTCCAGAGGGCACCCAAAACCCATCCAAGCTCTTTCACGTTTTGTCACTTTGCAGTAGCCGGCAGAAGTCTGGCCTGGCCAGGGATGCGCTAATATCAGCTTGTTGGGGCAGCTCCATTTCTTTTCATTTTCTGACTTCCTTGCAACAAATTAAATGGAGTTTTAATTGAAGATGAATTTTCCTTGCCTTTCCTCTTTCTTGGGGAGAAGGATTAAATTAACTCAGCACAGCAGAAACGAGTCTTCCGATTTAGTGCTTGAGAAGTAGAATTTGCGGCTCCTGGGAATGCGGAAGAGCATCAGCGTCCCTGTTGGGAGGCATGCTGTGGCCGAAGATAGTGATGCAAGGATGAATGAATGAGTTGCAGAGCAAAGGGCAGATGCAGAAGATAGGGAATAAGGGAATAAGCTTGCAAAAAGGACACCCTTCATCTCTTTGCTGTGCCGAACGAATTAAGTGATTGCCTAGAAGCATTTCTGTCCCACTGTACAGTTGGAAAAAGGCTTGCAGAGATTGGGAATAAGAGATAACCCTCCATGCTCAGACTCTAAAAGGTCATGGCACACAAGGAAAAGAAAGGGGTTGTTGTTGTTTAGTCATTTAGTTGTGTCTGATTCTTCGTGACCCCATGGACCAGAGCACGCCAGGCACTCCTGTCTTCCACTGCCTCCCGCAGTTTGGTCAAACTCATGCGGGTAGCTTCGAGAACAGTATCCAACCATCTCGTCCTCTGTTGTCCCCTTCTCCTTGTGCCTTCCATCTTTCCCAGCATCAGGGTCTTTTCCAGGGAGTCTTCTCTTCTCATGAGGTGGCCAAAGTTTTGGAGCCTCAACTTCAGGATCTGTCCTTCCAGTGAGCACTCAGGGCTGATTTCCTTAAGAATGGATGTGTTTGATCTTCTTGCAGTCCATGGGACTCTCAAGAGTCTCCTCCAGCACAAGTATTCAAAAGCATCAATTCTTCAGCAATCAGCCTTCTTTATGGTCCAGCTCTCACTTCCACACATCACTACTGGGAAAACCATAGCTTTAACTATATGGACCTTTTTTGGCAAGGTGATGTCTCTGCTTTTTAAGATGCTGTCTAGGTTTGTCATTGCTTTTCTCCCAAGAAGCAGGCGCCTTTTAATTTCATGGCTGCTGTCACCATCTGCAGTGATCATGGAGCCCAAGAAAGTAAAATCTCTCACTGCCTCCATTTCTTCCCCTTCTATTTGCCAGGAGGTGATGGGACCAGTGGCCATGATCTTCGTTTTTTTGATGTTGAGCTTCAGACCATATTTTGCGCTCTCCTCTTTCACCCTCATTAAAAGGTTCTTTAATTCCTCTTCACTTTCTGCCATCAAGGTAGTGTCATCTGCATATCTGAGGTTGTTGATATTTCTTCCGGCAATCTTAATTCCGGCTTGGGATTCATCCAGCCCAGCCTTTTGCATGATGAATTCTGCATATAAGTTAAATAAGCAGGGAGACAATATACAGCCTTGTCGTACTCCTTTCCCAATTTTGAACCAATCAGTTGTTCCATATCCAGTTCTAACTGTAGCTTCTTGTCCCACATAGAGATTTCTCAGGAGACAGATGAGGTGGGGAAAAAAGCAAACACAGGCAGTAGTTCTTAGTAATTAAAAAGAGCACGTAGCTGGATCTAAGCACAACAGAATGGGCTGCTGCTTCCTCTCCCTCTGGTGGCTTCAGTCATGGCAGTTGTGAGCTGGAGAAGACGTTGTCAGCTGGAGCTGTATCATGGCAACACCGTAATTACATAGATAATTACATTTATGTTTATATCGTGCTGCTCTTCCACGGTGTTCAGGCTAGCACCAAAATAATCATAGTATTCCACATCTATGCTGTCACCAGTCCTGCCCTTTAACCACAACATTGCTCTCCCTCAGCCTTTCTGTTCTCATAGTACCTGCCTAGGAGAAGAGTTTGCCTGCTGTGCCCCAGTATGATTTGCTTCTCTGGCCTTAGGCTCTGCTGTGGGCAGGTTATTTTGCTCCCTTACTGCATTGGCTGTGAGGGGAGTATTCAGTCAGAGATGGCAGCAAGAACCACCTGCTCTCAGAGGAGGTTTCCCAGTGCATCTGGGAGGGCCCTGGCGGTTCCCTCACTGTGAGAAGCCAAGTTACAGGGAACCAGGCAGAGGGCCTTCTTGGTTGTGGCACCCGCCCTGTGGAACGCCTCCCATCAGATGTCAAAGAGAAAAACAATTACCAGACTTTTAGAAGACATCTGAAGGCAGCGCTGTTTAGGGAAGCTTTTAATGTTTAAAAGACTATTGTATTTTAATATTTTGTTGGAAGCCACTTAGAGTGGCTGGGGCAAACCAGCCAGATGGGCAGGGTATAATAATAATAATAATAATTATTATTATTATTATTATTATTATATAAAAAAAATCAACACTTCCAAAATGGGTTGTCATACGCCCCAGGCTTTTCAGAAATCCTGCCCAGATGTTATTTCCGACGGACGAGTCCCAGATATTTCTGGGAAATCCTGGACGCATTGGCAGCCCTGGGCACTGTGCCTCTCGCTACCATTTGGTGGGAGCAGTGCTATAGTGTGGGAAGGGAGGGACACACAGGGGTGGTTGCCCTGGGCACAAAATTGTTAGGGGCTCAAAATTCCAACACCCGGTGGTGCTGCCTCAATAACAGCTGCACGCTTTCTGTTTCCGGGTTCCGTTGAAAACAGCTTCTCCGTGCAAACCAGGAAGTGAGCTCTCCAGAGAACAGAACACATCTTTTCTCTGTGGCTGTGACCTCCTGGGTGACATGGTTGCTGTTAGGCCGTTGAATGTGCATGTGTAGTCTGCCCCCCCCCCACTGCGTGGCCCTGGGCACTGGCAACCCACGCTAAGCCACTAGCTGGAAGTTGCCGATGGGCAGAATTCTGTCCTGCTCTGGCTCCTCTTTGAGGGCTTTCCATTGGGGGCATCTGGGTGACAGCTGTGAGAACAGGATGGTTGTGACCACATGACTCTTTGGCTGCATCCAGCAGGGCTTTTTTCCTTTTATTTCCCCAGACTTTTTAGAGAAATCTGATGCCAGTATTGATGTTTTTCGTTGGCTGCATGTAACTCACCTGCCTTGTTTTTAAGTCATCATATTGTGAATTTGAAACTGTTTTGGTTGTAACCTGCTCTGAAATTGCTGTGCAATGAAAAATGGGCCAGGAATATTTATATATACATACATAAACAAATCTATAGATTAAAAAAAACACCACTGCTTTCTGCAGGGCATCCCCATCTACCTTTTAGCTTTCTTTTGGGGTTATGTGAACTAGGTTGGTCTGCAAAGGACAGGGGCAAATCTGCTGCTATATTCTGGTGTTTGTGTTTTTAACCTCTGGAAGAAAAAGATCCGTTTTATCAGCACTGCCTACCTATGTGAAATATTTATAGCTTTAAAAATCCTCCCACCATTGCAATGACATTAGTGCATCACTGGTGCCATCCTAGAATTCATTTATGACTCCTAATGCATATAAATGACTGTGGACCAGATTCAATTACAACCTTGGGCTTTTCCTACTGGTCCAAGACGATGGCTGCAAATGCCTTTGTTCTCTTGCAGAGGATTCAGCAAGAATTTCATATCCTGCCTAAGTCTCTTTGCTTCTGTTGAGAGCGAGAACTTGTAGCTTGGGAAGAAAAGTCTCCTTGACAACCGAGCTGTGTGAAACATTGCGGACTGGAATTGGTTATCATAATTAGGCTGTAGGAGTATTTGATGAGGTAAATTCCCAGATGCCGGGTTTACAGAGACCCTCCTGGCACCAGAGACGTGCAGGAATATAGCTAGGTATCCAAGCTTTGTTTTTATGTATGGGAATTAGCAGCATAATCCACTGAAAATTAACCTAGTCAGGACCGATCCTACCATTAGACAGGCTAAAACATCCTGCCTAAGGCAAATTTTGGGTATACAGTTACACAGAAGTAGATATAAGTCATTTTATTTATTACTCTCCACCACTGGGGATGGGAGTTAGCGGCATGGAGTGTCATTTGGAAAAAATGCCTTCTGCATTATCAGAATCAGGCCTCTGTTCCCTACAGAGTATAGAGAAATGGCTGCCTTGGTTTTCTGTAGCAGAGCTAGCCTTCTTGACTGCTGTGGGTACATATACAGTGGTGCCTCGCAAGACGAAATTAATTCGTTCTGCGAGTTTTTTCGTTCTATGAGTTTTTTCATCTTGCGAAGCACCAATGTGTATTGACAGTTTCCCATAGGAATGCATTGGCGGTTTTAAAAAAAAGGCGCAAGACGTTTCGTCTTGCGAAGCAAGCCCATAGGGAAATCCGTCTTGCGAAGCAACTCAGAAAACGAAAAACCCTTTCGTCTTGCGAGCTTTTCGTCTTCCGAGGCATTCTTCTTGCGGGGCACCACTGTATATTCTTCTGCAACCAGGGAATGCAATTTCCAATTTTAAGCGGCGGATCAAAATGGCACTGGAGATTTTGGCATCATTTGGCAGGATCCAAAGGCCTACTTTTGGGTGCATTCAAGGGGAATTAGTGGTGCTGGTGCGGTGTAGAGGAAGGAATTCGTGTTTTAGATTGTGTGTTGCGCTGGGGGAATTTCACAGGAGAACAGAAATTGGGAGAAAATAATTCCTTGCAAGTAGGTTTCGGTCAACTTGACTCAGAAACATTGAATGCCTACCTTTGCTTCTTCCTAGTGGAAACTGTCAGAAAGAACATCATTTCCCACTGGAGATCTTGGGACTTGCAGCCCCAGCTCGATTTTGCACCCCAGTTGTTGGAAAGCACAGTCGTCACCCTAAGCCAGCCTCGGATGATGTCGGATGCAGAGTGGATCTGCTCTCCCTCTGTTTTCGCTGTGTTTAAGTTGTGCCAGAAAAGGAGTTAAGACATAATACAAGTGATTAATCTCCTGCTGACTCTGGGGACTAATTTATGGTGCTCTGCGATGGAGGTTGCTGCGGCACAAGTTGCATGCTTGACTCTGTTCATTGGGCACAGGTGCAATTTTGGAAACATTGGCCTTTTCCATTGGCAAGGAAGGCTGCGAGAGGGGAGACTGGCTTTGTTAAAGTGTGCCTGGTTAGTCGGTTGTTGCTGGTGGAAAAGGAGGCTCTGGAACTGACACATCATCCATGCCCTCCAACAATTCTCTGATGAAAATAGGGTGGCACTATGGGTTAAACAACAGAGCCTAGGACTTGCTGATCAGAAGGTCGGCGGTTCGAATCCCCGCGATAAGATATGGAGAGACTGATTTGTTTTTAACTGTTTTTATTTTGTATTTTGTATTTTTCTTTCTTTCTTTTTTTCTTCTCTTTTTTCTTCTTTCTAATTTTTGTAATATGTTGAAACCTCAATAAATATCTAAAAAAAAAAAAGGAATTAATCACTACCACCAGCTAAGTCGCTTCTCAAAGCTGCCATTAAACATCCCACAGGTAAAGGAATTTCGGTTTTCACTATCAGTAGAATTCAGTGGGGTGCCAAGTTCACTTTGGGCGTGCGTTCAAGATGGAGGATGATGAGATGACGAAGCAGGAGGTGGAACACATCTATGAGAACACTAACAGAGAAGATAAATTACAACCATTAATTTTTAGGGTTACCCCTCCATACTAAATTGCATATCAGTCCAGTAGCCAGCTTGTTGTTGTTGTTTAGTCGTTTAGTCGTGTCCGACTCTTCGTGACCCCATGGACCAGAGCACGCCAGGCATCACTTCCATACATCACTACTGGGAAAACCAGGGCTTTAACTATACGGATCTTTGTTGGCAAGGTGATGTCTCTGCTTTTTAAGATGCTGTCTAGGTTCGCCATCGCCTTTCTCCCAAGGCGCAGGCATAGGAGTAGCCAGCTTACGAACCGCTTTTAATTTGATGAGCAAGCATTTTATTTACTTTCTCTTTCCCTGTCGCAACAATGAGCTGCAAAGCCTCAAATTGATGGCTGTCCTGAGAACCTTGTAGGCATGGAGAAAGTGGAGAGAGAAATGTTTTCCTTCTTCTCTCATAACGCGGCTAGAACTTGTGGATTTCCAGAGACAGATAAAAGGAAGTACCATACTTTTCCATGTATAAGGCGATGTTTTTTTCCTTTAAAAATCATGCTGAAAAATGGGGGCCGTCTTATACATGGTGTGTAAAGTTGCCAACAAAGGTCCGTATAGTTCAAGCTATGGTTTTCCTAGTAGTGATGTATGGAAGTGAGAGCTGGACCATAAAGAAGGCTAATCGCTGAAGAATTGATGCTTTTGAATTATGGTGCTGGAAGAGACTCTTGAGAGTCCCATGGACTGCAAGAAGATCAAACCTCTCCATTCTGAAGGAAATCAGCCCTGAGTCCTCACTAGAAGGACAGATCCTGAAGCTGAGGCTCCAATACTTTGGCCACCTCATGAGAAGAGAAGACCCCCTGGAAAAGACCCTGATCTTGGGAAAGATGGAGGGCACAAGGAGAAGGGGACGACAGAGGACGAGATGGTTGGATAGTGTTCTCGAAGCTACCAGCATGAGTTTGACCAAACTGCGGGAGGCAGTGGAAGACAGGAGTGCCTGGCGTGCTCTGGTCCATGGGGTCATGAAGAGTCGGACACGACTAAATGACTAAACAACAACAACAAAGAAGTGTACACATCATGGTGTGTAGGGTGGACTTTTGGTTGGTTGCTGCCACATCTATTGTACATGTTATTTGTTCCTGTGTCAATGGGTGGTGTTGATTGGCTGATGCTGCGGCAATTGGGCAGGCGATTGGCAGCTTCTGCTAGCGAGGGGAGCAATTTTTGGCAATCCCCTTTAAAAAAAGCTCAACAACCCTTGGTGATTCCCCCCAGAAAAAAACTCAACAAGTCTGGGCAATCCTCTGCAAAAAAAGCTCAAAAACTCTGGGCAATCCTTCACCCAAAAAGCTCAGCAACTCTGTGCCATCTCCCCCCATTTTCCTAAATGTGAGTCCCCCAAAATAGGGGCCGTCTTATACATGGGGGCATCTTATACACAGAAAAGTACGGTATTTCTTCAAGCAGCACATCGTTAAACTATGGAACTCACTTCCGCAGGTGGCATTAATGGTTCACCCTCCTCATGCAATCGACACAACATTCCTGTGAGGTAGGCTGGGCTTCCTAGCAGTTACTGGCCCAAGCTCACCCAGCAAGCTGCATGGCCAAGCGGGGATTCAAACCCTGATCTCCCAAGTCCTAGTCCAACACTCTGACCACTGTACCACGCTGGTTGTGGTTGGCTCGCTCTGTTGCAGCCCATCGTTCATTACATACTCTGTGGCTCCTCTTGCAGAAGTAGTTTCTGATGGGTGTATAATGAACGTATTATCAATTAATAGCGTTGCTGCTGGGGCTGAGATGGTTTCACTGACAGACAAAGTGAGAGGGGAGCAAAACACAATTAAACAGGCACTGGAGTTACTGACTGTGCGATACGCTAAAGGCCTGAGTCTTTTTTCAAAAACCAAAAACCCTTTCTCTTGAACTCAGTGAATTAAATAAATTGGATGATGAGCAAATGTGATTAATTGCAGCTTTCAACGGCTTTCGCTTCTTCCTGTCCTCTTGCAGAAGCTTTTTTTGCCCCGCAGTTTATTAGCCTTTGAGTAATCAATGACACCATTTCATTAGTTTCTGTCGTCATTCAGGCAAATAAAAACCAAGGAACCCTCCTCCCATCTAGGATGAAGCTTAAGTACAAGCTGTGACATTTCAGTATTAAGGAACTGACTGCCTCAAGGGTCAAAAATGCCTTGCAAGGAGCTTTGACAAATCTGCCTTTCCTCTCTTGTTCTGCCTAGCCCTACTTCACAGGATCGTTGTGAGGACGACAGACAGTGGAAATGAGGAGATGTCGCCTTGAGCTTCTGGGAGGAATGGCAGGATATAAATGCAACAATAAATAAATATATAAATTGCGGCCAAATTATGCATTCTGCAATGTCAAGTGGTTAAAAGCCTTTTTGAGGCTGTACCATTTCAGGTGGCAAATAAATATCCCGAGTTTGGCCATACCATACCTTATTTCTTTATTTGTTGGATTTTATATCCCACCTTAGGGATGCGGGTGGCACTGTGGGTTAAACCACAGAGCCTAGGGCTTGCCGATCAGAAGGTCAGCGGTTCGAATCCCCGCGACGGGGTGAGCTCCCGTTGCTCGGTCCCTGCTCCTGCCAACCTAGCAGTTCGAAAGCACGTCAAAGTGCAAGTAGATAAATAGGTACCACTCCGGCAGGAAGGTAAATGGCATTTCCATGTGCTGCTCTGGTTCGCCAGAAGCGGCTTAGTCATGCTGGCCACATGACCTGGAAGCTGTACGCCAGCTCCCTCGGCCAATAAAGTGAGATGAGCGCCGCAACCCCAGAGTCGGCCACGACTGGACCTAATGGTCAGGGGTCCCTTTACCTTTATATCCCACCTTTGACTTTCCAGGCAGCTGAAGGTGGTGTACAAGTTTCCTCGCGCTCCTCATTTAATCCGCACGACAACCCTGTGAGGTAGGTTAAGCTGAAAAGCAGTGACTGGCCCAAAGGTGAACTTCGTGGCTGAGTAGGGATTTGAACCCTGGTCTCCCAGGTCCTCGTCTGAAACTCTGACCGCTACACCACACTGGTGTGTAAAGCACTATGGTACCACTTTGAACAGTCGTATCGAACCACCAGAGAATCCTGGGAAGTTTAGTTTCTTAAGGGCGCTGTTAAGACCCCTATTCCCTTGCCAGAGCTACAATTCCCAGAGTGGTTTAACAATCAGTCCCTCTCCCTAGGGTGCTCTGGGAATTGTAGGCCTGAGAGGGGAATAGGGGTCTCCAAACAACTCTCAACACCCTTCACAAACTACAAATCCCAGACAGTGGCGTAGCGTGGGTTGTCAGCACCCGGGGCAAGGCAAGTAATTCGTGCCCCCTAACCCGTGGATTTGCGCCCCCTAACCCATGGATTTGCTCCCCCTAACCCTAACCCCCAGATGTTGCGCCCGGTGCGGCCGGCCCCCCCTGCACCCCCCACGCTACGCCACTGATCCCAGAATGCTCTGGGGGAATCCATGACTGTTTAAAGTGGAAACATAGTGATTTGTGGCTCACTGGGGTCCCCTATTTCTGGTCTATATCCTTCTTAACTTGCAGCACCCAAATCAGAGCACCGTTCTGTACACGACACACTGTTTTTCCTATAAACAGGGAGGAGTATCATTTATTTTTGGGAGGGCATTTGCACATGCAAACTCTGCCCCTCCACCTTCATCCTGAAGTGGTAGAGCCCTGGGAGAGCTGTACCGCTTTATTCTTTGATACATGAAAACTGGTCCTCAGAATGGGAAATGCTGCAGGCGTCAACCCCGCATGCAGTCCTGATCAGTGCTGTTTGTTTTGAAGCTGTTTGGGAATGATCTAATCGTGCAGATGGTTTTGATCCTCAAAAAGGAGGTGTCGCATTGTTATTCCGCAGTCATCACCCTCCCGCTCTGATGACCAGCTTGGTCAGCTGGGAATCGAGGACTCTTGAAAGAGATCCTTTTCGGAGGGGTCAGGAAAGAAGCACATCGATCTTGCAGTTCGACTTGCATTCCAAACACCTCCCTTCCCCAGAAAAATTGCTATTAAATTGCTAAGGGAGATATTCAGTATGAGTCATCTGTAAAGTCAGGCAAACCTTTCATAACCATCCATTGAGACGTCCCTTCCTCACCATGACAAATTCATATCCAGAAAGAAGTATCATGGGCTGGTTGGATGCAAAGGGATGGTGGGAGGAACCACCTGGGGAATCACCAAGGGAAGAGTGGTGGGGGAGTGGTGGGGACAATGATGAGAGGGAGAAGACTGGGAAGAAGTAAGTGTTGGAAGCTGAAGAGGGAACAGGGCGTAGTGAGCTGGGAGAGTCTATGGCAGAGAGAAGCCCAGAATCGGAGGCAGAAGCTGAAACAGGAGTGGAGGGAAGCCAAGAGGCAGAGATGAGTCAGGCTGATGAAGAGGCACAAGTGTCTCCTTGTTGTTGTTTAGTTGCTTAGTCATGTCTGACTCTTCGTGACCCCCTGGACCAGAGCACGCCAGGCACTTGTGTCTTTCACTACCTCCCACAGTTTGGTCAAATTCATGCTGGTAGCTTTGAGAACACTGTCCAGCCATCTCGTCCTCTGTCGTCCCCTTCTCCTTGTGCCCTCCATCTTTCCCAACATCAGGGTCTTTTCCAGGGAGTCTTCTCTTCTCATGAGGTGGCCAAAGTATTGGAGCCTCAGCTTCAGGATCTGTCCTTCCAGTGAGCACTCAGGGCTGATTTCCTTCACAATGGATAGGTTTGGTCTTCTTGCAGTCCATGGGACTCTCAAGAGTCTCCTCTTGAATTTGAATTATCACCATAATTCAATGATGCAGTCTCTGTATAAAGGTAAAGGGACCTCTGACCATTAGGTCCAGTCGTGGCCGACTCTGGGGTTGCAGCGCTTCTGGTCATGTGGCCAGCATGACTAAGCCGCTTCTGGCAAACCAGAGCAGCGCACGGAAATGCCATTTACCTTCCCACTGGAGTGGTACCAATTTATCTACTTGCACTTTGACATGCTTTCAAACTGCTAGGTTGGCAGGAGCAGGGACCGAGCAATGGGAGCTCATCCTGTTGCGGGGATTCGAACCGCTGACCTTCTGATCGGCATGTCCTAGGCTCTGTTGTTTAACCCACAGCACCACCCACGTCCCACCTGTGTTCAGAGAGCACAGATGTACTGATGGAGTCTCTGTATACAAGACTGTAAATAAAGTAGTTTTAGAACTATGATTGGTTCTTGCTATAATATGCCAGAAGACTGGCATGCTCTTTTCAGGCCATTACCAGCCGCTCTGGACTGAAGAAGATTTACAGCTAGAGAGAGCCACCAGGGAACACTCTGGAGACATGGGGAAGTTTGCAGCCTTCCCAGGGCGTTTTCCCAACATATAGTAGCGTTCGGATGGTTTCGTTTCATCCACCTCTTTCATTCGGGGGAGTCTCGGTCCAGCTACGAGACCAGCACTTTGAATTTAGTCTGGTAGATGGTGGGCAGCCATTGATATCTTGTTCGTCTGTGTAATCTTTCTAGCCCGCAGAATTCTGCTAACTTCATGTCCAGAGGTGTGATGAAAATATGACTCTGTAGATCCAGCTGGCATTGGGAGCTAGGGAGTGAGCCTTTTATTTCCCCCAGGAGTCTTGCTGCTTTGTGCTCTCTCCCTCCTCTGAGCTCTGGATTTGACCCTTGGTTAATGCGCACCATAAGCCTGTGTTGGCTTCCGCTTGTCAGCTTCCCCCCACGAATACTCCCAGAGCTGTACGTACGTGCTTGTTCTCAAACCCTATGCAGCATCGGAGCCTGGAGGTGGAAGCCGAAACCAGATGCTGCCTGCTTTTTGCCAGGCGCCTAGTTCTCTTTATGTTGATCCGCTTCATAACACACTTTGTTTGATAGGCAGAATAATCTTTTCGAATAATAACCATATAGCGAACACCTTTCAAGTGTTCAAGGTATCGAAGACGCCAGCGAGGACTCAGAATGTGTCAATAAAAAGCAACAACATCGGAAATTGGTTTCTGGTTTCATTATATTAAATGCCAGGCTTTGCCAGGGCAGAATCTGTGGCTGCCAAGACCTCGTATTGTGCCCTGAAATGGTCTCAATACATATCTCCTTAAAAATCCACGGTGCATGGAAATCTGGGAAATCCCCTTGAACAGCTTTAAGGGGAAGAGAGGGAAAGAGCATTTCATTGCACAAAGAAAAATCATGATGCTAATGGAACCAGCAACCAAATTTTTTTTTAAAATTGTCCAGTAGCACCTTAAGGTAAAGGTAGAGGGACCCCTGACCATTAGGTCCAGTTGTGGCCGACTCTGGGGTTGTGGCGCTTATCTCGCTTTACCTTCCCGTTTACCTTCCCGCTGGAGCGGTACCTATTTATCTACTTGCACTTTGACGTGCTCTCGAACTGCTAGGTTGGCAGGAGCAGGGACTGAGCAACGGGATCTCACCCTGTTGGTGGGGTTCGAACCGCTGACCTTCTGATCGGCAAGCCCTAGGCTCAGTGGTTTAACCCACAGCACCACCCACATCCCTTAGTAGCACCTTCGAGACAAACTAAGTTTGTTCTGGGAATGAGCTTTCATGTGCATGCACACTTCTTCAGATACACTGAAACAGAAGTCACCAGACCCTTATATGTAGTGGGAGGGTGGAGTATTTCTCAGAAGGGTAGTAGGAGATGGGTGATTGGCTCAATGGGTATGGTAAACCTGTTGACGACTGTTAACGACTGCAATTAGTCCTACAGGAAATAGCAAGGGATGGCATGCAGATGACCAAAATTAGCTTTAGCATGTGTAATGAGACAAGGATCCAATATCTCTATTCAGATCAGGTCTCTCCATAGTTTTCAGTTTAGTAATATGTTGTAATTCAGCAACCTCTCTTTCAAGTCTATTTCTGAAATTCTTTCGTAATAAGACAGCTGGCTTTGAGATCTTGTATTGAATGTCCTGGGAGATTGAAGTGTTCTCCTACTGGTTTCTGTGTCTTGTGATTCCAGCAATGTTGAACACAACCCATTGTGCAAATGTGGCCTTATTTACAGTACGCCATGGGTGCTGTCACTTGGGGGTTTCTGGAAAAGGTAAGAAAAGTGGCTGCTACATCAGGCTACTGGCCCGTCTAGTCCAGCATTCTAGGCTGCATCAAGAGAAGCATAGTGTCCCGCTCAAGGGAAGTAGACTATTCTGACTTGGGCAGACCCCACCTGGAATACTGTGTCCCGTTCTGGCCTCCACAATTTAAGAAGGTTGAAAAGCTGGAACGTGTGCAGAGGGGGGCAACCAAGATGATCAAGGGTCTCTGATCAGAGACCTGTGGTTAGAGGACTGGAGTAAATATTTGAATTATTTGAAAAGCAATTGTAATAAACAGATTACGCTAGTAGGACTGGAAGAAGTTCTGTATGGAGGACTTTGTGAAATATTGCAAGGAAGACTTTGAAAATAATTATTAGTTAAGGACAATTAACTGGAGAAGAGGAGGTTAAGGGGTGATATGATAGCCATGTTCAAATATATTAAAGGATGTCACATAGAGGAGGGAGAAAGGTTGTTTTCTGCTGCTCCAGAGAAGCGGACACGGAGCAATGGATCCAAACTACAAGAAAGAAGATTCCATCTAAACATTAGGAAGAACTTCCTGACAGTAAGAGCTGTTCGACAGTGGAATTTGCTGCCAAGGAGTGTGGTGGAGTCTCCTTCTTTGGAGGTCTTTAAGCAGAGGCTTGACAACCATATGTCAGGAGTGCTCTGATGGTGTTTCCTGCTTGGCAGGGGGTTGGACTCAATGGCCCTTGTGGTCTCTTCCAACTCTATGATTCTAATTAAAAGTAACAGAGAAATTAAGAAATGCAGAACAAGCGATAAAGGACGGACAATCTTCAGAGGTTGTTGACAGAAGTCTAAAATATTGTATAAGATAAGAAGTTATGTTAAATGATTGTTGGAACTTGTGTGTGTGTGTGTGTCAAGGGTCTGGAAACCAAGCCTTATGAGGAATGGTTGAAGGAGCTGGGTGTGTTTAGCCTGGAAAAGAGGAGACTGAGAGGAGATGCGAGAGCCATCTTCAAATACCTCAAGGGCAGTCACATAGGGACCAAATAGTCCCTCTCAAAGTGCAAACAAGGGGCTCTTCAGAAAGATAATAGAATTCTATACTTGGAAGGGACCATGAAGATCATCCAGTCCAACCCCCTGCAATGCAGGAATCTTTTGCCCAACGTGGGGCTCAAACCCACAACCCTGAGACTAAGTGTCTCCTGCTCTACCAACTGAGCTATCCCAGAGCTTCAGACATTCCAAGTTTTGTGGAGTCTCTTGACTGTGGTCATGCAGTGATCACCAGGAACTCATCATTCTAAGCCTTTGCTTTGAGTGTGTCTGAATGTGCATGATGGGCGATAGGAGAGGCAGCGATCTCTCTCTTCAGGATGTTGATACTCCAAGTTTGGACAATCTCTTAATCCCCACAGTATTATGGTTCTGTGAAATGCAAGGCAGAGTTCCAGTTTGGCTCCTGGATGTAGACCCGGCACACAAATAAATAAATTAAAAATGCACCCAATTTCTGGACTTATAATCTATGCAAAGGCTTTTTTAACGAGGTATTGATTATTCTAGCCTGCCTATAAACGTCCAAAGTGCTGATAATGCCACTTTGGGAGAATTAAGCTGGAGTTTTGCAAGTACCTTGTAAATGTCAGTTTCACCTTCTTTATTGTCTTCCCTGAATTGCATTCTCTGGGCCAAAAAATCCATGCTTGAATTTCTGCAGTGTGCAAGTAGCCAGCAGTCCAGTTGGTTTGAATATGACAGGAATCGTTTTCCTATTGACAGGACAGCTTTGGGGCGAGATGGTGGCCTATGTCCTCAGGGAAGACATGCCTTGGGACTTTCTTTCTCTCCCCCCCCATTTTTTTCATTGATTTTCACATTTATCGCATAAAAAATAAAAAAAGAAAAACATTGCAAAACACACAACAACAAAATAACGCAAAGAAAAAATTATTGCTTCAAATTCCTAATTTCATTACATTAATAACTGACTTCCTCAAATCCCCTCTGACTGAATTTCATTATATCCCCAGTTTAACAGTTCTCCAAATTCATATTTCTAATAATATTAACTTCTTTCATTTACTAACCTCTTCTCTTTTATTAACATTCAAATCCACAATAATTACTAAAACATATTCTTATTCTGTGCCTTGGGACTTTCATGTCTCCTTCTGGTGTTTCTGGTGTGGAATGTTTGCAGATAGGAAGGGCCATATCTCGGTGGCAGATCATCAGAGTTCAATCCCTGCCATCTCCAGGTAGGCCTGGGAGTGACACCCTGCATAAAATCCTGGAGAGCTGCTGCCAGTCAGTGTAGGGCATACTGAGCTTGATAGACCAATGGTCCAACTTGGTATGAGACAGCTTCCTATGTTCTTAATGCGCACTGCTTTCCATACAAACTAGAAGTTTCTCTTCTCCTTCTCCTCCTCCTCCTCCTCCTCCTCCAGTTTACTGTATTTTTTGCTCTATAGGACACATTTTTTCTCCTCCAAAAATGAAGGGGAAATGTCTGTGCGTCCTATGGAGCGAATGCAGGCTCCTTGGCTTCAGTGATAGCAACACAAAGCCTCCAAAGCGCAGAGGGAGAACTCTCCCCGCGCTCCGGAGGCTTCGCGTTGCTTTCGCCGAAGCCGCCTGAAGCCCCTGGAGCGCAGGGAACTGTAATGCAGAAAGGTGGTAGCAACTTCAGTGTAAAACTCCCTTGCCCCCAAATAAATGCTGCCAAATGCCATCGGCTTAAAGATCTTACCCTGCTCTGTGGTTTGCTAGGAAATGCATTGCTTATCTTTGAGAGCTTCTGCCTCTTTGGAGAATGAGAAATACAAATGGAACCGGCTCTTTTAATTATACTGCTTTCTATAGATGTTATAGTATATCTGATCTATTTATTGTCTATTAATATAAACCAGAGGGCTGCAGACTGAAATATGTGCCTTGTTTAGATACACTGCCTGGTGCATTACTTTTCTTAATTCCATCCTTTATGCCCTTTGCTGGTATACTCTGTTTCCTGGGCTGTTCATTATCGTATCTCCTTCTTTTTGCTCTGCTGTCAATTAAAGTAGCTTAAGCCAGGCTTCCTGCTTTGGTTCTAAATACTTTTCCTTTCTCCATCTGAAATTATATTTCCCCTCGTTGATATGATTGGAGGCGTATGATTTGATTTGGGCACCCCATTTTGTGCCACTTCTCGTGGACAGGTTCAGGTGACAGTGCAAATTCTGGATTTTGCCGAGTTGATAGGATGTCCCCTTGTGATGAGGCAAAGAAAGGTAAAGGAACCTGGTTAAGTCCAGTCAATGGTGACTATTGGGCTGCGGCGCTCATCTTGCTTTCAGGCCGAGGGAGCTGGGGTTTGTCCACAGACAGCATTCCGGGTCATGTGGCTAGCATGACTAAACTGCTTCTGGCGCAACGGAACACCATGAAAGAAACCAGAGCGCTCGGAAACATCGTTTACCTTCCCGCCGCAGTGTTACCTATTTATCTACTTGCATTGGTGTGCTTTCGAACTGCTAGGTGGGCAGGAGCTGGGTCAGAGCAACGGGAGCTCACCCCGTCACGGGGATTCGAACCGCCAACCTTCCAATAGGCAAGCCCTGAAATAGTTCTAAGGCAGATGCTATGTTGCTTGGATGAACGACTTCTTGAGAATCCTTTTTAAGCTGTTCTGAACTCCTTAGAGGACAGGAGTATTGCAATTATTTAAAATGCTGTCGAGTCTTGTAGCCTTTCGTTCATTTCCTTTTCCCTCCCCTTTCCCATCTTCTGTGTGTTCTTTCCCCCTTGCTTTCTGCTCCGGTTTTTTTCTTCGGCTGCTGAGTGCATTTCTCAATCCCAAATAATTGCTTGCATGGATATCTAGGTCAGGAAGGGCTGAGTGACCCAAATTTATGTCTCCTCCTTGCATGAGTGCCTGGGTGGTGCTGCTCCTCTTTCCAGAGACACCTCTGCCTAATCCGCTCCCATCTTCCAAACCTGGCACACAAGGGAGTTGGATTGCACAGTTAATGGTCCTTTAATTCATTTGCAGTGATCCCAGTTCTTGGCACCTGTCTGTCTTGAGAGACAATGGAGTGTGCCTGGGGGGGGGGGAGGAGTCAAACGGAGGGATAGGTGCAAGTCAAACCGGTGTTAGTAGCACCAAAGTGGCCTCCCTGGGGTGCAAGCCTTGACAGTGTATCTAAAGTATGGTTACCAGATTTTTTCAAGGAATCCTTTTAAAAAAATATTCATGCCTTATTATTTTAGGAAAGGGTTGCCCAGAGTTTTTGACCTTTTTTTGTGGGGAACCCCAAAGTTGTCAGGCGTACACCTTGACACAAGGCAGGTGGAGAAGCCCATCTACAAATACACAAATGCCCCCCCAAAAAGAGGTTGTGGGGGGGCAGAGATCGAGTAAAGGCGCTCGGTGGTCTTGGGAAAACACGCATTAACACACAAACACAAGGCTCCGTCTCTCTCTCTCTCTCTCTCTCTGTCTCGCAACGCAGCAAAGCTCTTTTCTAGGCTTCTCCTCTTCTTCAGCGCCTTGCGGGCCCCCACCAACTTGGGTGCGCAGAGACCGCAGCAGAAGAGTGCTGGCGGGTCATCACAATTTCGGGGCGAGCGTTGATCGAGGAGGTGAGCCAGAAAGAAGCTCTCTGGCTCATGCCCTGGTTTAAATAGCCACCCCCCCCAGCCAGCGGGTTGGCTGGCTGAAACTTTGACGTGGCCGGGTCCTCTGGTGCTGTTCGCTGCCATGGCACCCACCATGTTGCTTCACCGGAAGTCCCCAGGCATAAATCAGGGGACATTAATTAAAATCCGGGGACAGATTTTGTCCGGGGACAGATTGGTGAATCCGGGGACTGTCCCCGGGAACCGGGGACGTCCGGTAACCCTAGTTTAAAGGGCCTGGGCTGCCCAGATGACAAGACCCCCTCTCAGCCTTGCTGATGTGGTGCAAATGAAAGCAGAGCAATGCATTTGTCACCAGCTTGGCTGCAGGAGTCGCTGGAAGGAGGCGTACAAGGCACCATTCAACCATCTTAGGGACTCCATTCCGGATTTCTGCAGGCCTTAGTCCTTAGCCTTTTCTTCTCCCGAAGATATTTCACAAGGCAGCAGAGGTTTAGGATCAGAGTTTTCCTTCTCCCAGATGGGCTCCCTTCCCAGGTTGTTGAGCCCCATCTGCCCCTTACTTCCCTCTACAGCATTGGCAGAAACTGCTTTCTTGACTATTGGACCCGCCCCCCTTCCATTTCACATAATTGTCTACTTTACTGCCCTGGCTCTTTAGTGCCTATCAACTTCCTTTCCTCCCACCTCATGGCTTTCAAAATTAACCTTTATGTCATTGCAGTTTGTACGCTTTCCAATTCTAATTACACACATTACAAAATGGCTCAAAATTTAAATACAGTGGTACCTCAGGTTAAGAACTGAATTCGTTCCGGAGGTCCGTACTTAACCTGAAACTGTCCTTAACCTGAAGAAGAAGAAGAGTTTGGATTTGATATCCCGCTTTATCACTACCCGAAGGAGTCTCAAAGTGGCTAACATTCTCCTTTCCCTTCCTCCCCCACAACAAACTCTGAGAGACTTCAGAGTCTCTCAGAGCAGAGAGGCTGTGGGGCTGAGAGACTTCAGAGAAATGTGACTAGCCCAAGGTCACCCAGCAGCTGCATGTGGAGGAGCGGAGACGCGAACCGGGTTCACCAGATTACGAGTCCACTGCTCTTAACCACTACACCACACTGGCTCTCCTTTAGCTAATGGGGCGTCCTGCTGCCACTGCGCCGCCGCTGCACGATTTCTGTTCTCATCCTGAAACAAAGTTCTTAACCCGAGGTACTATTTCTGGGTTAGCGGAGTCTGTAACCTGAAGCGTCTGTAATCTGAGGTACCACTGTAAATATAGAAAGGTAGAAAATTTCTCATCACAAGTCTTTAGACAACCCTGCTAGTGATGTTAATTGCTTACAAAAATCTTTCAAATATTGTATAAATTTACTCCAGTCCTTTTGGAATCAGGGGCGTCTTACCGATAGAGGCTAGTGGTGTGGGGCGCCAGGGCCCCAGGTTTGGAGGGCGCCATTGAAGAGGCGGAGGCTGGACGCGGCACCTCCCGGCATTGGCTCGCCGCCCTCGTCCACCTCTGCCATGCCGCACCGAAGCACAACCCAGAGCCTCCGTCTGCCATGGCCACCGTGGCACAAAATAGCCAGCTCAGCCAGGAGGTGCTGCGTCCAGTCTCCGCCTCTTCCTCGCCGCCTCCAGCCCCACCGGCAGCGCCGTCCTCCCTAAAAAACTCTGGGAAATGGTGGGGGGGGCCACTGGAGGGAGTTTTGCACCACGGCGCCGGATATGCTTAAGACGGCCCTGTTTGGAATACTCGATCATGCTGGTTTCTTGGTCTTGTCACTCAAAGTGTTGGACTCTGGCTCGGACTCAGTCTGCACCAGATCCTTTGCCTCAGGCATCATCTGAACCAAGTCTGGGGCCTGATCCTGAAGCATTCCAGTCTGCACAGGTTCCCCTGCAACAAACCCCAGCTGGGCCGAATCAGGGGCCTGAGCCTGCCCTGGTTCCAGATGCAGGGATTACCTCATTGCCTCCAGCTGGGCCATCACTTACAGCTACTCCACTACCAGTTGGGTCAGGGGAGGCTGAGGCGGCCCCTGGGTCTAGTAACCCAGCGACGTCTCCTGAGCTGCAGAGACTAAGGTCTGAGAGAAGGAGAGACCTGAGTACTCGCAGGAGGAGTGCTCGCCTTTGGGCGAAACAGGGAGGTGAGTCGCCAGGGGATCAGGACCGGCCATTACCCTGACAAAGATAAAAGGCTGTCGGACCCTGCCCCAGGTTGCGGGAGCAACATTGCTGTATGCCAGATCCTGTACCTGTCCTTGCCTGGTTTCCTGCCTTGTGCCCTGCCTTGGCCCTGTTGGACTGACTCCTAGCAGAACCTTTGGATTCTGGCCCGGTCCTCAACCGTGTTTCACAGGCTACCCCCGGGCCCTGCACAGTCAATCTGCAGGAGCCTATCTTCGCATGCAGGGGAAGTCTCCAACTCACTGAGCCATCGGCTACCCTCACCTGATTTAGCTGGCCAGTTGAAGCCGTTTCCTGGGGTATGTTTGCTGTCGCATGCTGGCAGCTTCTAGGAGCCACAGGCGAGAGCTGAGTGCAAGGTGAGGACCAAAGGTGGACAAACAACCCCAGGAGGTGCATGACGTGTCCCCTGCCAGAGGTACTACCCCTCCCCTAACGCCCCATGTGCCCCAGAATGTAAGAAACCTGACATTCTATCCAGAATGTTGGAAAAAAGAAGAAAACACGACAGGAGGTGTGCCTTTGCTTTTAAAAAGAACATTCAGTGGTCGTCTTCTGTCTGCACACTTCCAGGAGGCTTGCAAACTTTTCAAGTCCTATCAGAGTTAAAATAATGTTCTCAGTGTTTGCATTGATGGCTACCTGTTGCTCCGTTGATGGCCTTTTCTGTAGGGAAAGGCAGCTGTCATCATCCGTCATCCATTTCTCCCCCCTTTTCATAGAAAGAAACCTAACCATTTTCTCGTAGAAAATGTCACGACACCAGCCAGATATACAGAGCCTTATAAATATTCAAAATTGAAATTGCGGCAGCGCATGGTTGAAGCCAGAGGGATGAATTATTTAATGCTTGTTAGAAAATGTGAGGTTTTTCCATTTGTTACTAAGCAGGCTTGCTTTCTCAGGGCTATGCTTCCATCTTTAGTAAATTAATTTAGGCCAGCTTGCTTGTTTGACCTGCTGTCCTTCCTGTCTGTTGATTTTTTCGACCTGCTTGTCAGGTCAGTTTCAGCAAACTCTGGATGGATTTCGTCTCAGCACAGCAGGCAAATTGTTTGAGATCTCCATGTGTCAGAAGATGGTATTAGACTTTCTTTCAAAGTATTTATGCTCTACTGTTCACCCAGAAAAACGTCCAGAATGGTTTATAAATAAACAGAAATAGGGATGTCTCTGCCTTCAGGCTTAGAATATGAAAAGACATAGCACAAGAGGAAGAAGTGATGGGGAGGGAAGAGGAAAACAAGGGAATTCAGACACAAAATTCTTGCCGCAAGATTCTTATAATAACCCACATGTATGGAAATGGGCTTCTCACAGTTCAAAAAATGGGCTGAGGAAAAAAAAAAGGAGAGCTGTGGTCAGGGCTGTCTTAAGCATATCCGACGCCGTGGTGCAAAGCACCCTTCTGGCGCCCCCGCTTTCCCAGAATTGTCGACCTTAGGGCTAGAGGAGGTGGGCAGCAGCAGCTGGAGGGCGGCTCCATCGGCGGGGAAGAGGCGGAGGCTGGACGTGGTGCCTCCCGGCTCAGCTGGCCGCTACGTGCCATGGTGTCCATGGCAGGCAGCAAACCGAACGAGAAGGCCTGCAGCGAGTGAGTGAGGGCACGTGCGCTCCTCCCACAGAACGTTGGCTCAGTTTTTTCCTTTTTAGCCTTCTGGCGCCCCGCAGAATTTGGCGCCTGCTGGCTAAAAGGGAAAAAAAACCAAACCAGCGCACGCACTCTCATTCACTCAGCGCGTTCATTCGGTGTTCCCCGGACTCTTGCCTGGCGCCCTTCAGAACTTGGCGCTCCGGCGCCCCGCGCCACTAACCTCTATGGGTAAGATGGGCCTCGCTGTGGTGACCTTTCCTTGAAAGTGACAGTAATACATAAGATTAATGAATGTTAATTTGACATCAGATGGAATGCAAAAGGTTATTAGTAAAAAAGTTGTAAAATTCGAAAACCCAACATTTAAGACATTAAGGAGATCAAGTTACACCAAGATACCAAAATCAAGATAAAGATTAACTAAGGTAGAGGGAAGGGATTTGCTGATTAAATATAAGATTTGGAATACAGTGAAGGGAGGTTTGGGGAAGTCGGTGAAATAAGTTAATGCAAGAAATTTTGTGAAGATGAAATTGTTTTTATTGTTGTTGTTGTTTTTTCTTCTTGACGTTTTGTGCTTTTGTAATTTTGTATTCTTTTTGTTTTTTTTTTAGTGTTTGTTCTTTTTCTGTTTTGTTTTTTGTGATAAAACTTAATAAAAATATTTAAAAAAAAAAGAAAAAAAAGGAAAGTGACAGTAATACAGCTGAAAGTTGACTTTCATTTCCATCTTCACCGTGTCAGATTTATGAGTAGTTTTTAAAATGTTGTTCTGAACTCATCTGTCGACACACACCCAGGGAATATTCTGCAGGCTGTTGCACTGGTTTCCATAACTGAGCTGAGTAGGCCTACTCTTCTGAGTATTCTTGGAGTTGAAAAAGGGGACTAAAGGCAAACTTCATCCTGAGCCAAAGTTGCCACATTTCTTTCCCAAACGGGCTCCTGCGCCTCCAAAGCCTTCTCAATTAACCAGCATTTAAAATGCTTAGCGCCCAACTTTACTATTTGGGGAGGCTCCACTGCAGTGAACTGGGCAAAAGAAAACACTCATATAGGCTTTTGACCTGAAGCAACACCACTGCTTGATCCTCACCCTGGGTGGACAGTGTTACACAATGGTTAGACAATGGTTTAACACAATGGTTTAACACTGGTTAAAAGCAGGACAGGAAGCAATGTCAGCTGCAACATTAATACCATTTCTTTTTCTGTCTCTCCCCTCACCCCCGCCCAATACTATTCAGTTTTCTACTCGTTTTCTCCTGCTTGGTGCTCTCCGTCTTTTCAACCATCGAGGAGTATGAGGACAGTTCTGAAGGTGCCCTTTACATTTTGGTGAGTAAACGTAAAGCACAGAACTCAGGGCTGAAGTTGTGTGGCGAGTTCCCGCCCCCCCAGTGGAAATAAAGACACATGACACAGTTATTAAGGTTAATGGGCTAAATAAGGCCACAGCTTTATTGGTTACAGGTGATGAGCGGTATTGGCTTAGGCATTGATCCTAACCAACTATATCTGGCTTCAGCCGTCCTCCTGAAGTCCGGGAAGGGTTAACCACCAGTAGGGGGAGTCCTGTTGATGCACATCAACTAGGAACTCCCCCGGGGTCGCCGATAGGGGGCGTGCCTTAGGTCCTCACCTCCCCAGGCTTCGGACAGGGCCACGCCCCCCGGTTCCTTTATCGGACTACCCTTCATTATGTGGGGCAGGTGATGGAGCTACCTCCCCTCCTCGATCTACAGAGCAATACCAATACCTATCCGCCAATACCAAGAAAGTTGTGACAATTTGTTACCAGGTAGGTGAAAACCAAGTGGCTGGTGCCAATTTGCCAGGTGGAAAAAATTCCTACCAGGCCCCTCAATGGCGACCAACCGAGGTCCATAGCAAGGTCACGGACGAAAACTGGGAGGGTGGGAAACTGGAGTAACTGCAGGCGGCAAAAGAGGGAGATCCCCAGCTGCGCCAGCAATAAATAGGGCAGACCACGCCCCCTGAGCCAGCTGATTGGCTGTCCAGGGGGTGATGCGGACGGGGATTCCCTCAATCGCGCAGAGGCTGAGAGCGTGAAGCCCGTAACCCAACCTCCTTTGGGAGGGCAAAAGTGGCTTTCTGAAATGGTCATTGCTTGGGTTGAACGAGTTCAGCTTGACAAAGTTCACTGAATCAGTTCGGATATCCCTGAACCCATACCCTGAAGAAGTTCCCATAGTTGCCGGGTGAACCAAACATAAATCAAGTTTATTTTGGGGAAGAATTGGCAGGATTTCTAGTCCATCTCCAAGCGCATTCTTTTACATGTGTTTCTGACTTTTTAGACAAGTGTTTCTTGGACAAACTTCTATTTTTTTTGGGGGGGGAGTGCCCCCTTGGTTCCACAAACTCACCCCCCAGTGCCCCCTACCCTATAAAAAACATTATTCAGAATGGTGGTATGCAGGACTCACTAAGGAAGAAAATACCACAATGAAACTCAAAACAGTAACAATTAATTGCACGTTTGTTCCAAATCCACTGAAAACTATTGAGTTCAGTTAATTCAATAAGATGGATGAACTTGATCCAGTGATACCAGCATTTCAAAGCCCGATAGTGATTGACACCTGCAGTGCCCCTTGCCTCTTGGCACTACCCACTGTGGAAAGCACTGCGCTTGGTCTTTAAACTGAAAGACTCTTGGTCTTTTAAGCTTAAAGATCATACGGAACTGTTGGGGAAAGCAAATCAACTATTTGAAGCTGAATTTTATATTTGCTGTATCCTTTAAGAAGTGAGTTTAGCCTCAATTATTGCTTTGGGTATCTAGAAATCTCAGAAATGGACATTGCAGCAGCAGTCACATATGTCTGAATTTGCATCTGTTGGCTTCTCATAGTTTCTAAATTTCCCACTTTCATCGCTGTGTGATGATTGGGTAGGGACAACTGCAGAATTCATAGAATCAAAGCAGTGCTCTCTTCCTCCACGACGTGTGCCGTGGTCCTCATATGATCTGACACAAAGCTGACTAGTTTTGCATCTTTTTAACAGCTTGATTTTCCTCTGCACTGCTTCCTAGGCTGCTGGTGGCAGGTTGAGTGATAGCTAGGAGGATTCTTGCTGACGCAGACACTTTGCAGGCTTCCCAGAATGCTTTGTGGCTCCTGATGCTTCCTGCTAATAACATTAAGATCTTCATCAGAAGAACTGCAATGCGCGGCAGAGAGGAAATATGGGGAGGAAAGCTCAGTATTTCTGACAATCTCACCTCTGTGGCCACGGGAGAAAGGGAATGACAAGATTTCCACGAAAGCAATAGCCAGCTTTGGTAATGGGACCTCCTATCAGATACTGGAGAATTACACCCATTCACCAACAAAGAGATAGCAAATTATCATGGGGTGAGCTCCTGGGTTCTTGGGGATCTAGGAAAGGATACTGGCTCCCTGACCGTGTCCCCTAATGACACCTCGTAAAGGTAATCCACTAAAAAAAATTGCTACCTGTAGATTTATTTATTTTTCTAAGTGAAGGAATTGCATTTGTAAAGGTAAAGGTAAAGGGACCCCTGACCATTAGGTCCAGTCATGACAGACTCTCGGGATGCGGCGCTCATCTCACTTTATTGGCCGAGGGAGCTGGCGTACAGCTTCCGGGTCATGTGGCCAGCATGACTAAGCCACTTCTGGCGAACCAGAGCAGGGCACGGAAACGCCATTTACCTTCCCACCAGAGCGGTACCTATTTATCTACTTGCACTTTGACGTGCTTTCGAACTGCTAGGTTGGCAGGAGCTGGGACCAAACAACAGGAGCTCACTCAGTCACGGGGATTTGAACCGCCAACCTTCTGATTGGCGAGTCCTAGGGTCTGTAGTTTAACCCACAGCGCCACCCGTGTCCTGAATTGCATTTGATTATGGATAAATAAATAACGCTAACATATATTCTCCAAATGGGGTTTTTAAGACATGGAGGTAGAAAACACCCTGGCTGTGGATTAGTCCAAAAAATATCTATTTCTTTCTGGAATTGACCTCTGGGGGAAGAAAAGTACACAAGCAAAAGTGAGGGTTCTTCCAGATGAAAGTTTATTGTGGGCTTGTTGCTTCTAATTCATGCATGTTTTCCCTCCAGTGCCATGCAATGATGTTGGCATCATATTCCCATCCCATTTGAGACAGATTTTCTGGGGGAAATACAGTAAGGAAAAAAAAACCCCCACCAGAAATAAACAACAGCAGCAACCATAAATAACAACAACAAAAACCTGTTGCTTGCAACCCATTTGCAATATCTTTGCGATGCATTTGCAAATGAAGTCCCTGTCTGGGAACACCCTGATCCTAAAGGATTGCCTTTCTTGTGTTGCCGTGCTGGATTTATCATACTTTTTTCGCTGCAGGAAATAGTCACCATTGTGGTCTTCGGTGTGGAGTATTTTGTAAGGATCTGGGCTGCCGGCTGCTGCTGCCGATACCGTGGCTGGAGAGGAAGGTTGAAGTTCGCCCGAAAACCCTTCTGTGTCATCGGTAAGAAGGGCTTCTTGGCTGAGTTGGCAGCTTCTGGTTGCAAATTGTTATGTACTGAAGTTCTCACCCTGGGCCAGCAGGGGGATACCGTAGATAGTTTTCACTCAGGTCCACATATGCAGATAGGGGATTGAAAGTGACGTTCAGTGATTGGCTAGTTACAGAAAGTTGCTACTGTAGCTTTGTAGTGGAGCTCTATATAAGCAGGTTGGCTGAACCCATCAGTTCAGTTCTGTTCTGGCCTGTGAATAAACAAGAGCTGTTTTGAAGAATCACTGTGCCGTCTGATATGTTCACCCACAACTTAACACAAATAATTGTTTGATCTGCCTGCTGGGAGAAGTCTCTAAAGCAGAGCTTTCCAAACTTTTCATGTTGGCGACACACTTTTTAGATGTGCATCATTTTGCAACACCGTAATTCAGTTTTACTAGCAAACCGGAGGTTAAACAACCCCTTTATAAGAGTGTTCGCATGACACACCTACACAATGCAGCAATACAGTTTGGAAAGCTCTGAGTAATAGATTGCGAGAGCCTTGTGGATCCTTTCTGTCGGTGCCCACAGCAGCTTGCATAATGCCTAGCCTAGGGGTCAGTAAACTTTTTCAGCAGGGGGCCAGTCCACTGCCCCTCAGACCTTGTGGGGGGCCAGACTATATTTTGAAAAAAAATTATGAATGAATTTCTACGCCCCACAAATAACCCAGAGATGCATTTTAAATAAAAGGACACATTCTACCCCTGTAAAAACACACTGATTCCTGGGCCGTCCATGGGCCGGATTTAGAAGGCGATTGGGCCAGATCTGGTCCCTGGGCCTTAGTTTGCCTACCCATGGCCAAGCCAACTTGAAGGCTCAAAAAATTGCAGAAGGTTGTAATAATTGCAGAGCCTCAGTACTTGTTCTCGTGGAAAACAATGGACAGAGATGAATTGCTGCGCCTCTCGCTAACAGTGCTTTGCACCCCAAATGGATTTTTCTTGCCTGAAATGGGTCCTTGAATTCTGAGAATGCTTCTTCCTTGTCTGGATAGAGCAGGGATGGAGAAGCGCTGCTCTGCCAGATTTTGCCCAGCATGGGTCCCAGTTTGGCCAGTGAGGCTGTTTCCCACCAAACCATGCCCACAACCCAACACCTGATGTGGTTGAATTGGCTGCATGACAGATTTCCCCATCAGGAGGAGGCTAAACAAGTACACACTAAACCGTAGTCTAGTGATACATCTAGACGAGGCCAAACACCCCCAAATGTGGAAGAAGCATTTAACGTAACATGTTGTTTGGCCTATAACATGCACCTGGAAGCTTAAAATGACACGGAAGGGCAGAAAAAGTTGGATTAAATGAAAATGTTATACTCTGCAAAGAGAAGGTACACAAATAACAGTGGAACCTTGGTTCTTGAATGGCTTAATTGATGAACAAATTGGCTCCTGAACACCAAAAACCCAGAAGTAAGTGTTCTGGTTTTGGAATGTTTTTCAAAAGCCAAACGTCTGAAGCGGCTGTCGGCTATTGATTGCCTGCGCCAATCAGAAGCCGTGCCTTGGTTTTCGAACATTTTGGGAGTCGAGCGGACTTCTGGAATGGATTAAGTTCAAGAACCAAGGTTCCACTGTACAAATATAAATACAAATAATAAAAACAACCTTTCTTCTCTTTCCACCTGGCATGCAGGCTGAGACACTACCTGCCTGTGGACTGTCTTGCCAGAGTGGTGCATGCTCTAGTTATCTCCCGCTTGGACTACTGCAATGTGCTCTACGTGGGGCTACCTTTGAAGGTGACCCGGAAACTGCAATTAATCCAGAAAGCGGCAGCTAGACTGGTGATTTGGAGTGGCCCCTGGGACCAAATAACACCGGTCCTGAGAGATCTGCATTGGCTCCCTGTATGTTTCCGAGCACAATTCAAAGTGTTGGTGCTGACCTTTAAAGCTCTAAACTAACCTTGGTCCTGTATACCTGAAGGAGCATCTCCACCCCCATCATTCAGCCCAGACACTGAGATCTAGCTCCGAGGGCCTTCTGGCGGTTCCCTCATTGCGAGAAGTGAGGTTACACGGAACCAGACAGCTTCTCAGTAATGGCGCCCACCCTGTGGAACGCCCTCCTTTCAGATGTGAAGGAAATAAGCAGCTATCTTATCTTTAAAAGACATCTGAAGGCAGCCCTGTTTAGGGAAGTTTTTAATATTTAATGCTGTATTGTTTTTAACACTTGCTTGGGGAAACTCAGCCAGATGGGCGGGGTTTAAATAATAAATTATTATTATTAAATTATTATTATTATTATTCCATCCTTGCTTATCCATACACAGACATCATGGTGTTAATTGCTTCCATCGCTGTGCTGGCTGCTGGGTCCCAGGGGAATGTCTTTGCCACCTCTGCGCTCAGAAGTTTGAGGTTTCTGCAGATCCTGCGCATGATTCGAATGGACCGCCGAGGAGGCACTTGGAAGCTTCTCGGGTCGGTGGTGTATGCCCACAGCAAGGTGAGCGGCAGATACCTGGGCAAGCAGCCCTTGTTCTATAGCCTGATTTGATTTAATAAGTTGCGTGCCGCTTTCCCATCAACCGTGGCTGACGATCGTCACGAGAGCATTAAGAAATGAGCAAACATTTCTGCTGCTGCAAATAGGACTCGTGGGAGCTGCAGTCCCAGAGATCTGGAGGGCACCTGTTTTGCAAAGGCTGCTCTGTGCATTACGGGAAAACCGTTGCATTTGAGACGTGCTGTTCCATTCTTTCTTCTTCATTGTGTTGCAGGAGCTGATCACTGCCTGGTATATTGGTTTCCTTTGCCTCATTCTAGCCTCCTTCCTGGTGTACTTGGCTGAGAAGGGAGAAAACGATCACTTTGACACCTATGCAGATGCACTCTGGTGGGGCTTGGTGAGTATCTCCTTGAGGTCAATTTCTTGCCATGATGTGGATATCTGCTCCTGCTCCTCCTCCTCTTGCGATTTCAGCTTGCACTTTCAGACTCTTTTGAGGGCCAAACTTGGTGTGAGATAATGGTGTGAACTGTGCATCTCCTTCAGGCTGCTTGCCAATAGCCGATAGAGTGGTACTTTGGTTCTCAAATGCCTTAGTACTCAAACAACTTGGAACCTATGCACTGCAAACCCGGGAGTCGTGAGTGGGCTTTGTAAAATTAACGAAGACTCTCTGCTAGAAGAGCGTGAATACTTGTGAGCTTTGTACAGAAGCAAGGCGAGATGGTGCTTTTGTTCTGCCGTTGTCTTCCTGTGCGCAGATTATCGGATTAAGAGAATAACAAAGTGGCAATTAGCGAGGTTCTCTGGCAGATGCAGTCGTCCTTTTGTTTCCCCTGTTTTTCTCGGATCTCGTTCAGGTGAGGAGTTTGGGCCTTCATTGCAAAGTGCGTGGAAGCCACAGATGGAGGAACGAATCAAATTCCAACGGCTCCCAAGTTTGGAAAGAAAAATGAATCAGTTAGTCTGTTACATCAACGGAGTGAGCCGTAGGGGGTGGAAAAAGCAGCCTGCTCTCCAAGATTTGCAAGTGGAATGCAAAGCAGCAAGGGGGAGTGGAGTCTGTAGACTTTAATGAAAATCCCAAAGGTCTTTCACAAGGATGTTTTGTGTGTGTGTGTGTGTGTGTGTGTGTGTGTGTGTGTGTGTTGTGGGGTAGTCATGCTGCTGCCTGTGACTTTTAGAAAGCGTATTATATTTCGTATTATAACATCACAGTGTGGAGACGGCTCAGGCCTATAAGAAGTTAAAAATAGTATTAAAAATGGCATGGATGTTGTAGGAGAAGATTTGCATTACTCATAGCCAGGGATGTGATGGGCACCATCTGGTAGGTGCCAACAATGTACCTATAGTCTACGCATTTCTACAACTGAAGCGTGACGTGGGAGAAAAAAAAGAAACGCAACCACATGGTGCTGACATTTCCCATTCCCAAAATGCTGCATTTTGAGTGTTGGGAAAATGTGGTGTTGCTGCAAGAGAAGTATTTCTGAGATCCAGCACCAAAGGCCTTCTGGAGGTTCCCTCACTGCCAGAAGTAAATTTATAGGGAACCAGGCAGAGGGTCTTCTTGGTGGTGGCGCCCCCCCTGTGGAACCCCTATCGTTCAGCCCAGACACTGAGATTCAGCGCCGAGGGTCTTCTGGCGGTTCCCTCGTTGCAAGAAGTGAGGTTACAAGGAACCAGACACAGGGCCTTCTTGGTAGTGGCGCCCGCCCTGTGGAACGCCCTCCCTTCAGATGTGAAGGAAATAAGCAGCTATCTTATCTTTAAAAGACATCTGAAGGCAGCCCTGTTTAGGGAAGTTTTTAATACTTAATGCTGTATTGTTTTTAACACTCAATTGGAAGCTGCCCAGAGTGGCTGGGGAAACTCAGCCAGATGGGTGGGGTATAAATAAATTGTTGTTGTTGTTGTTGTTGTTGTTGTTGTTGTTGTTGTTGTTGTTGTTTAGTATGTTTTCAGTATCCTGTTGGAAGCTGCCCAGAGTGGCTGGGGAGATCCGGCAAAATGGGTGGGGTATAAGTAAATTATTATTGTTGTTGTTGTTATTTTCTTTGATGTTAGATGCTTTGCATTGGCTGAGCCAGTGTTGGTGAACTGGCTTAGAATCATAGAATAGAATCATAGAATCATAGAGTTGGAAGAGACCACAAGGGCCATCGAGTCCAACCCCCTTCCAAGCAGGAAACACCATCAGAGCACTCCTGACATATGGTTGTCAAGCCTCTGCTTAAAGACCTCCAAAGAAGGAGACTCCACCACACTCCTTGGCAGCAAATTCCACTGTCGAACAGCTCTTACTGTCAGGAAGTTCTTCCTAATGTTTAGGTGGAATCTTCTTTCTTGTAGTTTGGATCCATTGCTCCGTGTGCACTTCTCTGGAGCAGCAGAAAACAACCTTTCTCCCTCCTCTATGTGACATCCTTTTATATATTTGAACATGGCTATAATATCACCCCTCAACCTCCTCTTCTCCAGGCTAAACATGCCCAGCTCCCTTAGCCGTTCCTCATAAGGCATCGTTTCCAGGCCTTTGACCATTTTGGTTGCCCTCCTCTGGACACGTTCCAGTTTGTCAGTGTCCTTCTTGAACTGTGGTGCCCAGAACTGGACACAGTACTCCAGGTGAGTTCTGACCAGAGCAGAATACAGTGGCACTATAATTTCCCTTGATCTAGATGCTATACTCCTATTGATGCAGCCCATAACTGCATTGGCTTTTTTAGCTGCCGCGTCACACTGTTGGCTCATGTCAAGTTTGTGGTCAACCAAGACTCCTAGATCCTTTTCACATGTACTGCTCTCAAGCCAGGTGTCACCCATCTTGTATTTGTGCCTCTCATTTTTTTTGCCCAAGTGCAATACTTTACATTTCTCCCTGTTAAAATTCATCTTGCTTGTTTTGGCCCAGTTCTCTAATCTGTCAAGGTCGTTTTGAAGTGTGATCCTGTCCTCTGGGGTGTTAGCCACCCCTCCCAGTTTGGTGTCATCTGCAAATTTGATCAGGATGCCCTTGAGTCCATCATCCAAGTCGTTGATAAAGATGTTGAATAAGACCGGGCCCAAGACAGAACCCTGTGGCACCCCACTAGTCACTCTTCTCCAGGATGAAGAGGAACCATTGATGAGCACCCTTTGGGTCCGGTCAGTCAGCCAGTTACAAATCCACTGAGTGGCTTCCTGTTGTAGAGGCCGCTCCTGGTAACCAAGATGAAGAGGAAGTGGGGAGGTTGGCTCGGTGTGGGCACGGTGGCAGACCCACTTTGACGCTTCTGCTACTGTGCCCGTACTGTAGTGTCCTCTTCACACCTTCACCTTTTCGGTTACAGGCAGCAATCTCCACATTTAGAAGCCGGGTGAGCAATGATTCCCCACTCAGCTCCACCTGTTTGCTGCTCTTCCCCCCTGCCCATTTTACAAAATTGAGTTTTAATAACAGGTGGGCTCACACAAAAAGAAATGAAAGAAAAACTAGGGTTAATAATAATAATGATAATAGATTAATTGTCACAATTGTCAGTAAAGAAATATGTGATTTACTGAGTCAATAATAAAACTTGCATGCCGATTTTTTTCCCAACTATGGCTGTCTAGAAAAAACAAAGCCATTTGCCCCAAGCCTGGGGGTCCTTTGCCAGCTTGAAAAAGAGCTGATTTGCATTGATTAGCAAAATGCTAATTGCCTTGCGAGAAGGGTAGGCGCTTTGGCAATTTTGGCCTTGCAGTAAACGCCCAACCTCCCTAGCTGTATCCCTGAATCCTCTCCCCACTTCCCCTAGCTCCTATTTTAGGACTGCAATACTAGGAAGAAAGGGAGCAAATCTGAGCTTTTAATGAGGGGGTGTGAAGCAGCCATTAATTTGTTCCTTCTGGCTAATGAGCTGTTTAAAATGGGAAGCAGGTTAGCAGGAGGTGCTGGAGAGATTCACACTGGATAGACTTGGAGTCCATGGCGGTCGGATAACGTTTGGTGGGGTGAAAGGATTCCTGATTAACTTTCAGCCATTCTGGAATCACCTTTCCTTTGCACTGGGTAGCTCACTTGGTTAGAGCACAGTGCTGACAACGTCAAGATTGCAGGTTCAATCTCTGTATGGGACAGCTGCAAATTCATGCATTGCAGAGGGTTGGACCTGTGATAAGAAAAAAACTGCTCCCTTTCCCTTATGGGGGTATTCCAGAGCCCACATAGAGTCCTTGAGGGTTCCCTATCAGTTGGAGAAAATAACAGAGGCCAACCAGAGTACATTGAGAAGCAAAGCGGCTAATTAAGCCTGATCTTTATTAAAGGAAATAAACTGTTGCAACAGGGTCCCCACTCAACACATGCAGGAGGGAGGAGAACCCTGAACAATGGTGCGCAAGTCCTTATATAGACTTTTGAAATTAGTCCAAGACCACCACCCCCTAAACATCATACATACATCACAAGGAGGCGGTCTACAGCAGAAATCCTGTCTGCTAGGATACCTGATAATGGTCACTGATTGCTTTACCCAGGTGGTCTGGCCATTCTTTTGTGATGATAAATACCTTAATTCCTGAATCCAGGTCACAGGCTCACCCACTTCATACACAAATACGCCCTTAGGCAAGCAAAAGGCCAATGGGAAGGCTTTCCCCATTTGCCTCCCTTACTGCAGAGGGATATTTGAGGTCATTGGGAGAGTCAAAATGGCTCCAGGATTTCTCTCCCATACTATTTCAGACACATGGTTCATATATTTAGATATGTGCGCATTTATGAATATTTACACTATATTTGAGACCTTAAACTTCTTATAACAGACCTGATGATCCTCAGTGTCCCTTCCAACTCTACAATTCTATGGTTTTTCAAACCCACATCCTCATCTTCACTGGCTATAAAACCATGCCCACTTCCTCTCCAGGTATCAAGAGGGTGGCCTGTGGGAATGTTCAGGGACGCAGGAGAGGATATATCGTTTGATTATAGCCTTTCCAACTTGTGTAAACAAGTTCACAATTTAGCAGAGTAACGTTCCCCTTTTTAAACTCACAGCGGATGCGTTTGCTCAGACTTGCTAAAGCCTCTATAATAACTGTTCTGGTATTTTCCCCTTATTGCCTCATAAAAGATAAGACACAACACAGTCTTCTATAAAAGTATAAAAAGAGTTTACTTACATTCTGTTCACAATTGGATCCCAGAAGGCAGACTTAACTTAGAAAAGTAACATACACCTGGAAACTATCCCATAAAGAGACAGTCTCTCTGTCCTTTCTTGGCTAGAAGCATCTTTGGGTAAGCAGATGTTGCTTCTTCAATGCATGTAGTCACACAGAGAGAGAGGGCTGCCCTGCCCTGTGCTTTTGTCCTTATCTGCACAGGTGAGGCCACACCCACCTCTAGTCACATGCAGAGGAAGTCCGTCCCAGCCCAAAAGGAAACAGGAAGTTTACCTGCTGGCTGGACAAACATCCCTCCCCATGTGTAAACATGTTCACTCTAGGAATGTTGTACTTGACTGCTCTTGTGTTTCACATCCCACATGGCCTTCTCAGGTTTCTTGTGTGTGTGTGTGATAATCAGTGCAACTGAGAGCAAGTGTGGTGCAGCGAATTGGGTGCCAAACTAGGACCTGGGACACCAGGGTTCAAATCTCCACTGCACAGGCAAAAATAGATGGCTTCCCACCCTCAAGGGGGTTACAGTCTAAAATAGACGTGAGGTGAGGGGCAGATAAGGATGAGGAAAGGCCACCATGGACCAAAGTTCAGCCCCTTCCCACCCCAAATTATGCATTCTGCTCTTTCCTCTTTCCCCTCGGTACAGAGGAAAAGGACCACCTGGAGGAACTGCAGCAAGGATAAAGAGTTAAACAAGTGGTTAAAATTCTCCATCGCAGAAACAGATAATTGGATTAGTCATGCAGTGGATTTACCTGGGCTGTACCATTTCAGCTTGCAACATGTGGTGGGGATTAGGAACCTTCATTTGTTGGAATATTTTTGAAGATAAGCAACCACAACACACACAAAACAAGTGTATCACTAGGGAGAAAGGTCCTAGCCCAGATGCAACAGGTTATTTTTGTAACTGATGATACTTTTCTCATTTGGTGATAGTTTCATTCTCCCCTTGCAGATGAACACAGCGAAATAAATCGGAGGACACAATTTTCCCAATTAAGATTATTTTGCCAAAAATCCTGTGTTCGCCCCAATATTTTTATTTTTTTTTGTCCAAACAGCATTCCCATTTATGATTGAATGCTTATGGATGTAGACTAGCACAAATTTAGCATTAGGTTCTCAGTTTTAAAAAAGTCAGAAGATATAAAAAATTAAGTGGTAAACCCATTGAAATATGTGATGAATGAGATTTTTAAAAACAGATAAAATCCCAGAAACATGGAAAGAAGCCTATATTACAGTATGTAAGGTAATGAGAATAATGTAGAAGAATAAGAAAATGCAGTTAAAAAGGAAATCATGGAAGGAGTGGAAGGGAAGTAAAAGTAAAGACATACAGGAATTAAACAACTTGGAGGAATGTAGATATGCTACCATTATTATGATATGCTCATGTTTTATATTTAGGTGATCACTTTATTTTTGTTTTAAGCACGAATGTAACAGAGTACGTATTGATGGCAAGATATAACAGAAAAGCAAATAAAAATATTATTTTAAGAAAGTCAGAAGATACAATATTAATTTCTCTTAGGAAAGAATTATTGGGAGTGAAATTTCATATGGAAATATTTTATTCTTTTGAAAAAGTGTGCAGTCTATTAGACACTGAACCAACATTACCCTTGAAAAGCCGCTATTGGTGATATCTGCCTTTCCTCAGATTACACTGACTACCATTGGCTACGGGGACAAATATCCGCAAACCTGGAATGGACGCCTCCTTGCTGCAACTTTCACCCTGATTGGCGTTTCCTTTTTCGCTCTTCCAGCTGTAAGTAGGCACTAGGCAAGGCTCATTTTTATTAAGCTCAGTGATGAAAGTAGTCTTCATCACTCTGTATGATTCATTGTTCTACATCAAGAGTGGAGAACCAAGCCAGCGATTTAGTCCCTGATCATCAGCTGATGAGTGGGAGTTAAGCCATACTTGGCTCAGCCGTTCTACTGATTCAATGGATTTTGACAGGTGGGCGGGACAACCTGCCTGCCAATCATGAGGTGTCCTAACAATGTCACCTTTGGCCAGCGAGGCCAATCCTAACCTGGCCTGGTGGAGCCAAAGAGGTTCCTCACCCTGTTTCACAAGGACAGATACCCCTGAGGTTGCTGCAGAGGTGGTGAGTTTGGAGTTGCTCTCCTGAATCATCAGCAGTTGGGTCCAGTTCACACGATATTTCTGAAGTCTGAACTTGCCCTGCGCATGTCGCTGGCGCATGGTCCCAGCTCCACCACACTTTGCATCCACACGGAAGGTCATACAGCCATGGATTTAGTTTTTTAATTCAAATCACTTTTGTAGATCACAGGTACACCTATTCCCAGGGTAAAAGAGAAGGGAGTCTGGATAAGTAGTAGGCAATAAATTGGGGAAATGCTGTTACCCTGACCTCTTGATGGGTTAAGTGGTTAAGAAGTCGACACAGTGCAGATGTGCTGGCAGAGCCAATCTGGTGCTACTGTTCCTGATAGCCACAAGCCTGCCATATTCCTGTGAGGAGGTCTCGTCTGAGAACACAGCCTTATCACGTTACAGGGGAGGAGAGATCCTTCAGGGCTGCATTGTTTGGCGAGCCCCGCCCCCCCCGGTGGAAATAAAGACACATGACACAATTATTAAGGTTAATGGGCTAAATAAGGCCACAGCTTTATTGGTTACAGGTGATGAGCAGTATTGGCTTAGGCATTGGTCCTAACAGACTATATCCAACTTCAGCCCGTCCGCTTGAAGTCTGGGAAGGGTTAACCACCAGTAGGTGGAGTCCTGCTGATGCACATCAACTAGGAACTCCCCCAGGGTCGCCGATAGGGGGCGTGCCTTAGGTCCTCACCTCCATAGGCTTCGGACAGGGCCAGGCCCCCCCGGAATCCTTTATCGGACTACCCTTCAATATGTGGGGCAGGTGATGGCGCTACCTCCCCTCTTCCATCTACAGAACAATACCAATGCCTAACCACTAATACCAAGAAAGTTGTGGCGATTTGCTACGATGTAGGCGAAAACCAAGAGGCTGGTGCCAATTTGCCAAGTGGAAAAATTCCTACCAGGCCCCTCAACGGCGACCAACCAAGGTCCATAGCAAGGTCAAGAAACGACAACCTTATAGGGCGGGAGGGTGGGAAAAGCAGGAACAGCTGGCAGGTGGGGAAAGAGGGAGATCCCCGGCTGCATCCTGCCTTAAATAGGGCAGGCCACGCCCCCAGAGCCAGCTGATTGGCTGGCCAGGGTGTGACATGGCCGGGAATCCCCCCCAATCGCATGGGACTGTGAAGCCCATAACCCCACCTCCTCTGTAGGGTGGAAGTGGCTTTCTTGCAGCACCAAAGAGGCGAGGAAAGGATTTCAAAATCAGTCAGCTTCATTAGCACGGGACTCCTAAATTCCAGAGCTCTGCTCCCGCCAAACTGATGTCTAGGTTTTGTGCTGCAATCCCCACGTTTTGTGCAGCCCCCCCCAAAGACTGAGCAATTGACACTCACAACCTCCCCACACCACTGCCACCTCCCTCCTTTCAAGTGATCACATGATCTGTTGCTGGCCTAGATGCCTCTATAGATTCAGGTCCTCCTCTGTGTGTTTTTCACTTATTCTCTAGATACTTGAAGATAATGTGTCCCTTCTACTAGTGATTCTTAAAGGAGTATTCTCCCCCGCTCCCCAGAATCTGGTATAAGGGGCAGACGAATGAGTCCGTTGACCATGTTAAGTGGAAATAGCGCTATTCTTTATTCCCAGGGTATTCTAGGTTCTGGATTTGCGCTGAAGGTTCAAGAGCAGCACCGTCAAAAGCACTTTGAGAAGAGGAGGAACCCTGCAGCGGGCCTGATTCAGGTGAGAAGATTGGAATGTGGATACTTGGAGGGGGCCGGAACAGGAAGATCGGGGTCTGAAATCTGTGTCCATGGGGGGCAAAAAGCGGGGAGGGGGTGGAGAGGGAAGAGAGAGAGAGAGAGAAAAGTGAGCCTCAAGCTGACTCTAAACAAAAAAATTAAATGGTATTTTACAGTTGGTTTTAATTGACAGCTGCCCCGAGTGGAACATAAGCAACAGAAGGGTGGGATATAAATTTTCAAATAAATGAGCAGGTCTTTGCAGACTTTCTGAGCCGGGCGAGTCTTCAAGGGCAGATCTCTGTGGGGGAACACTCGGGCTTGGGGTCTTGCAAAATGAGGGGATGCCGGTGGCGCTGTGGTCTAAACCACCGAGCCTCTTGGGCTTGCTGATCGGAAGGTCAGCAGTTTGAATCCGTTCAATGGCATGAGCTCCTGTTGCTGTATCCCAGCTCCTGCCAACCTAGCAGTTCGAAAGCACACCAGTGCAAGTAGATAAATAGGTACTGCTGCGGCGGGAAGGTAAACAGTGTTTCCGTGCACTCTGGTTTCCGTCACAGTGTCCCGTTGCGCCAGAAGCGGTTTAGTCATGCTGGCCACATGACTCAGAAAAGCTGTCTGTGGACAATGCCGGCTACCTCAGCCTGAAAGCAGAGATGAGCGCCGCACCCCATAGTTGATTTCGACTGGACTTAACTGTCCTTGCTAAATGCCAGTTGGCCAAGATTACTCTGATGCAACAGAGCCAAGAGCGCTGGGCGTCTTTACACATGTTACGTTGCCTTCATAGTTTTCTACTAATGAGGGGACTTCAGGCATCATCAGATGCTTAGCTAAGAGCAAGAAAAACAATAGTATCTTAGCTCCACCTGCCTCTGCTCTGGCCTTCCTCTTGAGACTAAAAATACAGCGTTGGACTATTTTCCTTCCTTCCTCTATAGCCACGAGGCACTTGCTCCTCCCAGGTGGACCAATTCCCACCAGACTCTGAGCCAGAACCCAGAGTTCCATCTGTTTTTCTTAGGCGCAGCACGCCAGCTAATAATTTCCCCCTGATTGCTGTGTGCAGGACTCCAGGGTTTAAAAATAAATAAACCCAACTTCTATTTATACGCTGCAGCAACACATATCAAAGGCTGTGCCAGGGAAATGCTGAATCTGCAATCAGGCGAAATTGAAGGCCTCTCGGCACTTGGGACTCATTACTGCATTTAGATGCCACCCTTTCTCCGAGTTTGAGGGAACTCCCATGGGGCTGCCCCTTGCCTCCTGGCGCTGCCCCTACGAGGAGGAACAGGAAGCCAGGTGGGGGAGAGGGGGACTTTTAAGGGCAGCTAAGGTCCAGAACTCTTGCTGCTGTGCCACCCTGCATCTCTCTGGCAAAGATTTAGCCTTTAAAAAGAGTTGATCAGTGTGAACCTTTTGCTTGGAAAGTAGTCTTTGAGCCTTGCAAGCTGAGGAATGGGCACAAGCGGTGGTGGCTGGTCTGCTGTGGCAAATAGGGTAGTGCCAGCCTCTACCTGATTGCCTTCATATTGTGCAATCAGCTCATGGCTGTCAGCCCCCTCCTTAGTCTCGTATGGGCCAGTCGTGTCCGACTCTAGGGTTGTGCGCTCATCTCACTCTATAGGCCGGGAGCCAGCACTGTCCGGAGACACTTCTGGGTCACGTGGCCAGCGTGACAAGCTGCATCTGGCGAGCCAGCGCAGCACACGGAACGCTGTTTACCTTCCCGCTGGTAAGCGGTCCCTATTTATCTACTTGCACCCGGGGGTGCTTTTGAACTGCTAGGTTGGCAGGCGCTGGGATCGAGCAACGGGAGTGCACCCCGCCGCAGGGATTCGAACCGCCGACCTGACGATCGGCAAGTCCCAGGCGCTGAGGTTTTACCCACAGCGCCACCCGCGTCCCGTGTGTGTATTAGTTTTGCATAAAGGTTATACACCATAAACATAACATTTTCTCATGTTTAAAAAAAGGGTTCTTTCGAACCTTGAGAGCTCCTTCCTTCCCTCCGTGGGTTCCAATTCTAAGATTTTATTCCTGCGTCTTTTACTGTAAATCACAAAGCCTAGGACTTGCGGATCAGAAGGTCGGCGGTTAGAATCCCCTCCCTTGATCTGGATGCTATACTTCTGTTGATGCTTGTCATCTTCAGCTGAGCATCACTTGAGCATGACACCCCCACCAGAAGGAAGCTAGCTTTGTCAGCTAGTCTTAAGCTGGGCAACAGTGGGGAGGGAAGAAGGATGAAGTAAAGGTAACGGTAAAGGTACCCCTGCCCGTACGGGCCAGTCTTGACAGACTCTAGGGTTGTGCGCCCATCTCACTCAAGAGGCCGGGGGCCAGCGCTGTCCGGAGACACTTCCGGGTCACGTGGCCAGCGTGACATCGCTGCTCTGGCGAGCCAGAGCAGCACACAGAAACGCCGTTTACCTTCCCGCTAGTAAGCGGTCCCTATTTATCTACTTGCACCCGGGAGTGCTTTTGAACTGCTAGGTTGGCAGGCGCTGGGACCGAACAACGGGAGCGCACCCCGCCGCGGGGATTCGATCCGCCGACCTTTCGATCGGCAAGCCCTAGGATGAAGTAGGCAAGCTTAATTAATTACACGGGAAACTCATCTTGCCTGTGGCCTGAATTCCTACGGCTATGGCGCTGGAAATGGGGTGCAGGTTTTTGCTGCTGCTCCCAAAACAGATTCCTGTGTGCATAAAGACAAGAGTACATTTTCGTCTTCTCTTTTTTAAAAAATCCAACTTAAGATCACATTCTCCCCATCCCCCTTCATAAGGAGAACTGAAATCTTGGCTTGGGGAGAGGGAGGGAGAGGGACTGGAAATTGCTGCATAAATCACCCAGCGGCACTGGTGGGGAACTGTTCCTTATTCCCTGGCACAGCTCTTCAGAGTGTGAGAGAGGAAGAATATGGATCTATGCAGGGCATCTGAGGCCAAAGTAGATGCTGCACGAAGTAAACACCTCAGGCTGTGAGGAGCATCACATCTGAGGGGTGTGTGTGGAGAGAGAGAGAGAGAGAGAGAATGTGTGTGCTTGCCTAATCAATTCCTCCATAGGCTGTTTTTCTGATCTGAATCTCTCCCCCTCTCCATATGGTTTTTCACCTGCAGGGGGAAAGATACTAACTCTCCCCCTTGCTGAGCTTCAAGATAACTGATACCTTGAACAATCACCTGAGGTGGTCTTCCTTTCCTCTTTAAGGATGGAGATTCTGTGGCCTTCCAGGTGCTGTTCAGATCCTGATATCCCTGAACACTGATCTTGCTGGCTGGCGCAGATGGGAATTGTAGTCCAAAAGCGCCCAAAGGCTCCCCGGCTCCCCAGGCCTGGTGTAAATGATAGATTGCAGCAACCAGATCTTTCTCCTTGCTTCCACACCCCTCTTTAAATTACACCTGCATACTCAAGAACCACCTCTTTCCATATGAACCTACCCGGGCCCTGAGTCAAAGCTGTCAACTTTTCCCTTTTCTTGTGAGGAATCCTATTCGGAATAAGGGAATTTCCCTTAAAAAAAGGAAAAAGTTGACAGCTATGCCTGAGATCATCTTCCCTCCTTCATGTGCCTCCTCTTCGAGAGGTCTGGAGGGTAGCAACACAAGAACGGGGCCTTATCTGCAGTGGCTCCCCATCTGTGGAATTCTCTCCCCAGGGAAGTTCACCTGGCACCTTCATTGTACACCTTTAGGCGCCAGGCAAAAATGTTCTTCTTTAACCAGGCCTTTGGTTGATCCGATTTACATCCTATGCCCTTTTAAAATGTGTTTTTTTGGGGGGCGGGGGAATTGAGTTGCTGTTTTTATTTTTATTAGGCGTTTTGTGGTTTTTTACCTTGATTTTATTCTGTGAACCGCCCTGAGACTTCCAGGTATAGGGCAATATATAAATTCAATTAATAATAATAATAATAATAATAATAATAATAATAATAATAATTAATAATAATTCCCTTTGCAGGCTGCGTGGAGGTTCTATGCCACAAACCTCACTCGAACCGATTTGCATTCGACTTGGAATTACTACGAGCGAACCGTGACTGTCCCCATGTACAGGTCAGTATTTCCTTATTACGCTCCGTTTTTCTTCTGTGGGTGCCCACCTCCATCTTAGCATGCTTCTGTTTCGTTACGTTGAAGCAAACCATTCTGCTTTCACCGTTCTTTTAAAAGCTTGCTGGGAGCAGCCGCTGGCATTTCCGCAAGTTTAGTTTTATTTTCAATCGTTGCAGATTTATCTCCCCGTTGTTTCCATGCCCATGGTATTAATTTCTGTTCTTTTCTTGTATATGTGTGTCCATGTGTATGTTTTGTGTTGGTTTTCATCTTTATTTTTCTGCACTCGTTGTTGGTGTTGTTCTGTGACAGTGGCCACGCCAAATGCCAGAAGACCTCCTGAAGGGCTTCCCCCGAAAGGTAAAAAATAAAAAACACCACTCAAACCCCACTCTAAAAAACAAAGACCCTCTTCTTGATTTCCCCTGGCAATTTGAGTTCCTCTGGTATGTCAGTGTAATGAGGGATTTTCTGGTGAGTCTGGCTTTTTCAAACAACCTGGAATAGCCTCTTGTGACGTTCCTTTGCCTTTCAACACGCAAGAGTTTGAGAGCAGGAAGCGTTGGGCATGACCAGGCAATTGAGCTCACCTTCTAGTAAGAGACTTTCAGCTAGAAAGTTAAGCCCAGCTTGGGGAATGTGGCTTGGATGGTGCCAACAGAGAGCTAGTTGGCTGCTGAAGTGGCTGGTGCCTCAGGTTTGACATTGGTAACTCGTGAAATATCTCTGCAGCTTGGCTGCCGATAGGGCCAATGCCATGGCCTGGAGGCTGTGTGTGACAAACTGTGTTGTAGCCCCCTTCCTCTGCAGCAACAACAGCTCATTTCAAGAGGGTTCGCCGTTTCTCTGTTATCTGCAGTTTGAGAGCAAGCTGCGCTTTGTGCAAACCATGGTTTGCCACATTTGGACATGCCTGCAAACGATGGTTTGTTGTCTACCAGAAGTTGGGGTAGAGTCTTATGGAGATGTGCGGCAGGTGGACAGCAGAGCAAGGAAGGCAAAGTCCCAGCCCAAACAGGAAGCTCTTTGTAGCTCTTCCTGTCTCTGTGTGCTCACGCACAACCTTTTTGGAAGGGGCTGGTCCAGAGTCTATTTTACCACCAGGAAGTTGCCCTGTGTTGCAGTTCCGATAGTTCCCACATGGATTGCAAGGATTGCTGCCTTCTGTTCTGCTCTTTGTGCTCCAAACAACTTTCTGAATTTCTTGGTGCCATTTTAGCACAGTTGGGGAAATAGGATTTGCCTTCTGTTTGATTTCAATGTTTTTGCAACTCACAGAGCTTCCTTCTATTGCCATGGCAGCCTTGAGAATCCAGCAAGAGCTATTTTAGGCTCCATAGTTAGTAGCTGTGTCAATGTCTTAATCTGACAGACCCATTGACCTATTTTGCTGTCGCGCTGTTTGTTGTGTTTCGAAGTTTTAATTTCCAGTTTTTAGGTGTGTGGTTTTTTTTTAAAAAAATAAATTAAAAAATTCCCGGGCACTGAATTTTTGGGAGTTTGCATTTCTGAAATTTATTCTCTGCAAAGCTGCAATGGCCATTGGCCAATATCAATAAAAGCAATTAGAGCCTGTTAAGGAATCCAGGATTGCTTCAGTTTTCAGGTGGTGAATGTTGAGGCTAAGCGTGAATGACTTTCCTAAGATTACCTGGTCAGTTTATCATCTGGATGAGTGACCAGGAGAGGCAAGCTCAGCCTACGATAACCAGCGTCCTAGGAGACGGATGCCACTGAAAAGCACCCTCTGTTCTGTGGGCAACCAGCTGTTCTTTATTTATTTATTTATTTATTTATTTATTTCCTAATATTTATACACTGCTTAATTGTAATTGTAACCCCCCCCCAAAAAAAAAAACCTCAACGTGATTTCAATAAAGATAAAAATGAAAAAATTACAGTGGTGCCCCGCAAGACGAATGCCTCGCAAGACGGAAAACCCGCTAGACGAAAGGGTTTTCCGTTTTTCAATGCGCTTCACAGGACAAATTTCCCTATGGGCTTGCTTCGCAAGACGAAAATGTCTTGCGAGTCTTGAGATTTTTTTCCGCTCCCCAACCCCTTTTTCTAAGCCGCTAAACCGCTAATAGCCTTTTAGTAGCTAATCAGCTAATCCCTTAAGCCTTTAATAGCTGTTAATAGCCGCTAAACCGCTAATAGCACTAATCCGCTAAGCTGCTAATAGGGTTGCTTCGCAAGACGATAAAACCGCTAGACGAAGAGACTCGCAGAACGAATTAATTTCGTCTTGCGAGGCACCACTGTACCACTAAGAAAAAAATCACAGCAATAATTAAAAATTTTCAAATAATGGACAGATCATCAGCTTTCTAAGCACCTCCGGTAGGCTTGTCTAAGCAAAGCTGCTTTTAGCAGGCTCTGAAAGGAGTACTGTGATATCAATAGGCAGGGAGTTCCACAGATTTCAAGGTCTGGGGAGCTGCATGTGGAGCATATACAGTAAACCATTTCAGCCCTGATGTTTTCATAGCCTGCCATATTAACATCTTAAAAATGTCTAATGAAATCTGGCTCTAACAGCACCATCAGCATAAGAAAACAGACCCTTTGAGCATTGCACCTCTATTAACACCGGCAGGTAAATGTGGCTATTTTCAGCTGTGGATGTGCAGAGCTGACTCTGTTCAAAATCTGGCTTGAATACTTTGTTCTAACAGCTTAGCATCTAGGACTGCAGAGCAGAAAGCGTGGGAGAGCCTCAACCGCTTCATCTCCAGAGACACAAAGTCTCTGTGGTTAGTCGTGTTTCTTAAATTTGCAAGTTTCAAGGGCGTCTGCAGCGATGCCGTATGTTTACAGTGCAATTCTGTCCAAGTGGCGCTTACTCACAGGGAAGTATATCTAGGATTGCAGCCTTGCCTTCGTTTGCACGGACGCACGTACACAGAGCATAAAGGAGGACGGAGGTATAACTCTCTCACACAGAATGCTTGCAAATAATGCCTAACAGAAACGTGTGCATGTCTATCCTTTCTAAAAAACAAGCCTAATCAGTATAATTAAAGCTTTTCCACACCGTAAAGCAAACGGTAATGTTACATTGACCAGCACCTCCTCCTCATTTATCCTTGAGCGGCTGAATGCCAGGCTAAAAAAACGTAAGAGATAAATTGGATTTTGTCCAGTTGAGTGGCAGCTGGGTTGCTATCGGCCAGAGCGAGACGTCTGCTAGAAATAAAAAACTGAGCTGCGTTCAGTCTGATTCCTGATGCGTGGCATATCCAAGCAGGCATTCTGAGTGTGTTTTTGACCACGGATGTTGTCCGATATCAGGGGCCGTGTGAAATGCAAGCGGTCACACAATGGGGCTGTTTGCCATACGGTGGACGCTCGGGTTGTGAACGTGATCTGTGTGGGAGGCATGTTCGCAACCCGCAGTGTTGTGTCTGCACATGCGCGGGTTGCGCTTCTGCGCATGCGCAAAGCGCAATTTACTGCTTCTGCACATGTGCGAGCGCCGAAACCAGTAAGTAACCTGTTCTGGTACTTCCAGGTTCGGCACGGTGCGCAACCCGAAAACGCGCAACCTAAAGCGTTTGTAACCCGAGGTATGACTGTACTTATACTGTAATCTTGATGTGATGACACTGTTTTCTAACGTGCTCTCGTGCCAAGGTCTTTGCAGGGCACGAGGTCCAGCAAAGCAGGGCTGGGTAGGGCATCAGAGAATCGTCACAGGGGCAGAAGCAGCTGGCAGGCAGGGCAAGAAGGGAATAAACAGCCAGACAGGCTGAATGGACCAGGAATACTCATTCACGTTGCCTGGGCTGTGGGCTCTCAACCTCATTTCATGTGGCTGCTAAGGGGCAAAGGGAGGTTCCAGATAGAGAGACCACTAGCTCTAGTCTTGCACACTGGCGGCATGTGACAGGAACGAGGCAGCAGTAAATCACACCGAGCAAGCTGGAGTTAACTCTTTATTAGCCAAACAGGATCTGCACGGGAGTGTCAGGCCTAGTGGGCACAGCAACTGAGGTCTTGCCTCCATGGAACAGTAGCTGAGACTGAAGATTTTCCCTGTGACCCCCCCATCAATGCTCCCCCCCACTCCCTGAGCGCTGAGCCGTCTTTCCTTGTTGTTTCGCCTACTAGTTCCTCCCACTATTCCTAAGAGATTATCTACAGTGGTACCCCTGGTTACAAACTTAATTCGTTCTGGAGGTCTGTTCTTAAACTGGAACCGTTCTTAACCTGAGGTACCACTTTAGCTAATGGGGCCTCCCGCTGCCACTGTGCCACCGTTGTGCGATTTCTGTTCTCATCCTGAGGTAAAGTTCTTAACCCGAGGTACTGCTTCCGGGTTAGCGGAGTCTGTAACCCGAAGTGTTTGTAACCCGAGGTACCACTGTACAAGGAAATTTGACTCTCAATCAACCCCCCCCCCTCCCCATTGTGCAGGACTCTCCAGTACCAGATCCCTTCATGTGTAAGAACAAATATGCTGGCTGACATATATTTAGATTTTAATCACTTATGTATTATATTTCCTGGAAGAAATGGAGGAAGTGAGAGATTTTACTTTCTTGGGCTCCATAATCACTGCAGATGGTGACAGCAGTCACGAAATTAAAAGACGCCTGCTTCTTGGGAGAAAAGCAATGACAAACCTAGACAGCATCTTAAAAAGCAGAGACATCGCCTTGCCAACAAAGGTCCGTACAGTTAAAGCTATGGTTTTCCCAGTAGTGATGTATGGAAGTGAGACCTGGACCATAAAGAAGGCTGATCGCCAAATAATTGATGCTTTTGAATTATGGTGCTGGAGGAGACTCTTGAGAGTCCCATGGATTGCAAGAAGATCAAACCTCTCCATTCTGAAGGAAATCAGCCCTGAGTGCTCACTGGAAGGACAGATCCTGAAGCTGAGGCTCCAAGACTTTGGCCACCTCATGAGAAGAGAAGACTCCCTGGAAAAGACCCTGATGCTGGGAAAGATGGAGGGCACAAGGAGAAGGGGACGACAGAGGACAAGATGGTTGGACAGTGTTCTCGAAGCTACAAACATGAGTTTGACCCAACTGCGGCAGGCAGCGGAAGACAGGAGTGCCTGGTGTGCTCTGGTCCATGGGGTCACGAAGAGCCGGACACGACTAAATGACTAAACAACAACAACATTACATTTCCAGTCCACCCTTTTCTCTGAGGATCTCAGAGTAGTGTACATGTTTCTTGCCCCCCCCATCATTTAACAACAGCCCTGTGAGGTAGGCTTCCCTGTGGGCTCTTGATCACCAGCCTCAGCATCCCCGTCCAGTTCTCCCTTTTAATTACTGTATTTGATTGCTAGATGTCCTGAGGACATCAATTCCAAACACGCACAGAGTTCAATCCATCATTGCTCCTTTCCAGAACTGTATAAAACCTCTTCTTTCCTCTTTGAGCTGTTTTCCCCCCTGTGGCAGCTGCAGTTCAGAGTTCATAATTGTGACCCATGCTTCGTAAACAAGGGGGCAAACAGACCTTAGCATGGAAGCCTGCCCCTTGGCATCAGCCCCATGGGTGGGTCTTATTCCAAGAAAACAGGATTGTGCTTTTAGCTGGCCAGCGCTGAAACAAATCTGTATTCCTAACCACCTAAAGGCACCCTTCATTTTTGGAGTTTAAATGGGGTGGTTTCTACTGACAGCAGTTTAGCATCAAAGGACTCTGCAGAACGCTGGTTCCTTGGCCAGTGGAATATTCTTGCACAGGCTGCCTAGATGAAAATCGCAGGGAATCCCCATGATGACGCTTGGGGAGAAGAAACTCCCAGAACGAAGAATTCTTTCCAGAAGTCTCCCTAGCTGAGAAGCAGCCTGCGTCATTTCACTGCGGGCAGATGACACAATATGGCAATCCTGACTTGAGCTGAGCCAGGGTGGGGGAATTTCCCCGGATGCTAAACACAGCAGACCATGTCGCTTTCCACATCCCTGGTTTTCACAGCGTGCGATTCATCCCCGGGCCAACTATGTGCAGGCTCCCTTTCATCCTTAATGTGCTTATTTGGCAAACTGTGTGAGATGCCCTGCGAAAAATAGTATGAATCCATTGAGTCATGGCTGCCTTTCCTTGCTGGCTGGATGCGGGCAGGTGGCCTCAAAGGTTAAACTGAGGGGACCGATACCAGAGGTGGTATTCTAGGAGATGCTGAATATCCATCGTGCCTCTCCATTGCGTTGGGCGGGTTTTTAAAATAGAGTTGCAAAAGTTGGGTGCCTCCTGCTCTCTCTGCCATGCAGTGGCAAGAGCCCATAGGGTTCCAGCCACTCACTCACCCAGGGTTTCTTTGGAGAATTGAGACACAGTGGAGACTATCGTAGCTGTAAGAAATATGGTTTATTCACCTGTTTGCACCATCAGTCTGCATGGGGGGAGTCCAGATCTTGTGGCACGGTCATTTCAAGGGGGGCATGTACCCTCTTCTGAGTTTATGGATTTTCTCAATTTCAGGCCCCCTCAATGCCCTGCTTAGGGGAACTTCCCACGCCACCCTAAAACTGGTGCTAATGGGGAGCAACATCTACTGCCCTCTGCTGGGGTTTTCTCCTGGTGGCTAAACCCAGCTCCACTGGGAACCAGGTTACAAGATGACGCAAGACTCTGCTGGGGGCTTTTGGGAGGAAAATGGCAGCTGGTGATCTTTGAGAACGGCACAGAAACTCTAGTGAAGGGCAATGAGTTCTGTCTTCATCCTCTCCAATTTCGGGGGGGGGGGGTTAGTTCTCTAGTTTCACCCCCCAAAAAATTCAAGCTGAAAATTCTTTATGGAGGGCATTGTCTGTTGTTGCCCGAATCCTATTGAATTCCATTCTTCCCTCTACCATCCAGCAAACATTACCCATCAGATGCTTCCAACATCTTGTAAAGATGTATCTTTTGCTCAGGATTCCCATTTGACTGGACCTTGATACAGGGATCCAATTAATCTCTGTTTAATTTGATTTTTATTTGCTTTTCTACGTTTTTATGCCATTTTATTTGTTTTCAGTTGCATCCTTGTTTCAATGCCCATTGTTTCTATACCCCACACAGTGTACAGCAGCACTTGGTTTTCTTTAAAAAACCATTAAGTGGTTTAGAAAAAGCTTTTAAATGGATAATTTTTCGCCTGCCATTAGTTTTTTGGTGTGCTGTTTTATCTGCTGCTGTTTTCTTGGCATGTGTGCTTTTTAAGAACAGGATTTTATGGGTGACTCCTGGCGTCAGCCTCTAGTTTAACGTCGCCCTTTTGTAGACATGCCGTTTTGTGAACTGCTTTGCTTCTTATTTTTAGAGCACGGAAGGATCACATAAGTATTTCAAATACGGATCAAAGGAGATCTTTGGATTCCGGCCGCTCCCCTGCCCCGTCTTTTTAACAAAAAGCAAAATATCCTGTTGCTGCTCTTCTTCTTCTTCTTCTTCTTCTTCTTCTTCTTCTTCTTCTTCCTCTTCCTCTTCCTCTTCCTCTTCTTCTTCTTCTTCTTCTTCTTTCCCTCGTAGCCGAGTAAGATTGTCTTCCATAAACACCGTTTTAACAATGAATCTGTAAGTGACTGTGGAGGCCAATTCTGGATCCACACATCCTTCTACAGTGGGGACATAGGTTTCCGGGCGGGAGTAGATCATGGTTTGGATTTGCCAAGCATGCCTTCCTCTTAGCATGTTTCTCCCTTTCATCCTGAGTTCGAGCATCTTCAAAGCCCATGGCACCTTTGGTAAAGGCTGTTCTCCAATTGGAGCGCTCACAGGCCAGTGTTTCCCAACTGTTGGTATTTATACTACATTTTTTAAAGATTTGCCTTGAGAGAGTCTTTAAACCTCTTTTGCTGACCACCAGCATTACGCTTTTCATTTTTAAGTTTGGAATAGAGTAGTTGCTTTGGAAGGCGATAATCAGGCATCCGCACAACATGACCAGTCCAACGAAGTTGATGTTGAAGAATCATTGCTTCAGCACGGTGAACTGTGGTCCAAAGTATCTCTGCTCTTACGGGTGATTGCATAGAGCTGGTCACAATATGGTAGGGAGAGAGTCAGGATACTGCTGTGGATAGGTCAGTCTCCCCCCAATGTGATGCTCTCCAGATATTTTGGAGTACAACACACCTCAGGTGGTTGGAGCTGACAGGAGATTTAAGTAAGTCCCAAGGTGAAAAAGAGCTGTCATAAAACTGATACCTTCTCCCACTTGTTTCTGAAGTGGGAAAAGTGTCTTCCTGGCATGGGGGTGTGGGAACTCTTGCTCGTTTCACCACCACAGTGCAGACAATCCTTTATCAATTCCATTCCCCCATCAATTATTTGCAGCATTGCACACAGTTCTGGAGTTTAAGCAAGGTTGCGCACAAGGATTTAGTCCCATAAGTGAACAGGAAGGAATGTGAGTTCACAGAAGTGCCTTCACAGCAGACTGTGATATAAAGCCGACAAGAGCTTTAAACACCTTGTTCATTTCACCTCTGAAGGCGCATCTTCAGGCTTGCAGAGCTGGAGTTAGGGAAAAGTTTTATCGGTTTCTCTGTAGCTTTTCACAGGCTTTTTCACAGGGATTACATAACTTAGGTTCGTTGTTGATTTTTTCCCTCCAGGATTTGGTATCCTGGGGCGGAATTCAGTGTAACACTAAATAAATTTTTCCATCAGCTCATGGCATTTCAGAAGGAATGATCCCTCTGCTGCTCACCTCGTGTGCTGTTCTGGGAGTCCCCTGACTAATTTTTTTTGAGGGGGGCATGTGGGGTATGGAGGAGAGAGGAGAGAATGTTGTATTCATGGAAGACTTTGCACTGGCTTCTGCGAGCAGGACTTATGAGTTGAACCCAGCCTTGTACAATTGTGGGAGGCCAACTCTCCCCCGCTTTATGTATCCAGGGCAGCTGTTTACCAGCTCCATCTGTTACACCGGCTGAGACTCTGCTTGCCCGCAGACTGACCTTCCAGAGTGGTACATGCCTGGTTATCTCCCGCTTGGACTACTCCCACAACTGGACCTAATGTGATCTACCTTTGGAGCTACCTTTGAAACTACAACTAATCCAGAATGCAGCAGCTAGACTGGTGACTTGGAGAAGCTTCCAGGACCATATAACACTAGTCCTGAAAGACCCACATTGGCTCCCATTCTGAGCAGAATTCAAAGTGTGGGTGCTGACCTTTAAAGCCCTAAACCTAAAGCCCTGTATACCTGAAGGAGCGTCTCCACCCCCATCGTCCAGCCCGGACATTGAGGTCCAGCTCTGAGAGCCTTCTGGCGGTTCCCTCACTGCGAGAAGTGAAGGTACAGGGAACCAGGCAGAGGGCCTTCTCGGTAGTGACTCCCACCCTGTGAAACACCCTTTGATCAGATGTCAATGAGATGAGTAACTATGTAACCTTTAGAAGGCATCTGAAGGCAGCCCTGTATAGGGAAGCTTTTTAATGTACAATGTAGCCTGACGTGTTGCTTTTAGGTTGCCAGACTATAATAATAGGCCAGAAGAAGCCTGGGTTTCACTTTCTGTCTCTCTTACCTTCTGGTGTGGGGTTCTGTACATAGTTTGCTTAGTGCTAAGGTTTTAGTCTTATTGTAAGTTTAAGTTAGGGACGCAGGTGGCGCTGTGGGTTAAACCACAGAGCCTAGGACTTGCTGATCAGAAAGTCGGCGGTTCGAATCCCCGCAACGGGGTGAGCTCCTGTTGCTTGGTCCCAGCTCCTGCCAACCTAGCAGTTTGGAAGCACGTCAAAGTGCCAGTAGATAAATAGATACTGCTCTGGCGGGAAGGTAAATGGCGTTTCCGTGTGCTTCACCAGAAGCGGCTTTGTCATGCTGGCCACATGACCCGGAAGCTGTACGCTGGCTCCCTCAGCCAATAAAGTGAGATGAGCTCCGCAACCCCAGTCACGACTGGACCTAATGGTCAGGGGTCCCTTTACCTTTACCTTTACAACTCCATTTTGAAATTATCAGAAAAAGGAGACTGGGAATAGACGGGAAGAAAGGCACAGATGTTCTTAAGAAGTATTTCATCATCGGTGGAGGAAAGGAGACAAGCAACAGAGCGTTGCAAAGAGAGAGGACCTGTCCATCATATTAGAGTCCCAATCTATGCACTGCTCCGATTCCCAATGGATATCGCATAGATGTTTCCAAAGTGATCGAAGAATTTAATTTTAGATGCTATGATTTACAAAATGCCATTTTCAAATATACACCAGATGGAGAGATTCTGCATTTTTCTGTGAATTGCACATCTAGATTTTTCTCACTGTCCTCTCTGCTGATCTTTAAGGTGATGCTGAGAAGGTCACACGCGGTGGAGGTTTAACTCTCTTCTTTGTAATTAGGATTAATAACACTTGCCTTTCAAATGAAGAGGATTAATTAATTCTTGTAAGTCACAAGGGAGCCTCTTTATTATTATAGGCAGTGATTTCATCTGCAGGAAAGCTACTCTGGTTAAATCTTAAAGTGCTATAACAGGCTATAACTCAGCCACCGCAGAATGGCAGAATTTGTCTTCCTGAGTTGAGCAGAAGTGTATTTATCTAGAGTATATAATGACATATTATATAAGCTCTGTTCCTTATGCTACCTGGAGAATTAAAAGTATTTTCCTAAGGTCTGTCCTTCCTATACTATGGGTGCAATTCAGTGTAGTCTTAAGTGGGGAATGCATGTGCAGAACAAAGTCCGCTCGGGCAACAGGACTGGCCTGGGGGTTCCCCTTCTGAGCAGATTTATCACACAAGTTCCACAACAACTTAGGGCTCACTCTTAATTTCAGGGTTGTGAGTTCAAGCCCCACATTGGGCAAAAGATTCCCTCATTGCAGCGGGTTGGACTAGATGATCCTTGTGGCCCCTTCAAACGCTACAATTCTATGATTCACACTTACCTTTCCCCCCGCGTTTTCTAGGCACAGTTTTCCCTCCCAGTGTGGTCCTTTCCCTGTGAAAACTCACTCTTTAATGCTCCATCAGAACAAACAGCAATTAGGGGTTTCTGCAGATTGCCGTTTGCTCCAATTCTGCAGTAAAGAGTGGACCTGGGCCTAGAAATGCTGCACTAAAGGAAATCCAGATGAACCCTTGGTTTAATCCTGCCCTGCAAATCTAGATTTCCTTGTGCACAGATCTAGGATGTCTAACTTTAGGGACGCTGTTGCTTCCTTAAGGAGCAAGCTCTTCTCAGCTTATCCTGCCTCAGAAGGAAGGTAGGAGCACCCCTTTTCCCATCAGGACATGCTTATCTTCTGTTTGTGGGGATTTTTATGTCTTGAAAAACATCTTATTGCTGGAGCCCCCACCTGCAGCATGATATGGTAGAAGCCTGTCTCCCATTTATCTCTTCAGAGAGAGCATCTACCTCAACATTTTATCGTTTCTGCTGTTGCTAAATATATAAGAAAAGATCGCGAGAGCTTTCCAAACCAGAACAATGATGTGTGGAGCAAAATAAGCCGCAGTTAAAAAGATATATATGCAAAGTAGCTCAAATTCTTTCAGGCATCTGCATTGATTTTATGAGCCAGCTGAAAATTGGGGAGAACACTGGAAAGAGGCGGGATTGAAGATATAAGGATTTGAATGTTTGAAGACAAATGCTTGCTTGACTCAAATCTTGTTCAGGGTGTGCAGAGTTGATGTGCATCAGCTTAAATGCAAATTTGCAAAGTTCTGAGGTGGTTTCAAAACAGATTTTTTAAAAATTACACCTGCCATTGTAGGCAATGTTTGAATTTCGCAGTGTGTGGTGTGCAGAATTTCTGGCGAGTTCGTTGAAGACAGCTTTCCAATTTTCACAATTTACGGTTATGATTTCCAGTTTATTGAAGTCTTTTGGCGCTCCATTCTGGCTGAAGCTTTCATCCTTTACAGAGATAACCGCTTTCATTCCACCCTGTTCTGCCCTCTTCCTTCAGGCCATTAAACGCATGCCTGAGATGTTCCGAGTGACCCTTGTAAACAGTGCGCAGTAGACAAGTGGGGAGAAATTTGCAATCGTGGACATGCCCATCTTTGGTCCCCATTAAGTGTATGTAATATGTTGAGATGCTGGGATTGAAGTTGGGACCTTTCCCGTGTAACGCATATGCTTTATCATTGAGCTGTGGCTCCAGGGTCTTTTGAATTTTAATAGCCTAACTATTGGGACAAGGGACGCGGGTGGCGCTGTGGGTTAAAGCCTCAGTGCCTAGGGCTTGCCGATCAAAAGGTCGGTGGTTCGAATCCCCGGTGCGGGGTGCGCTCCCGTTGTTCGGTCCCAGTGCCTGCCAACCTAGCAGTTCGAAAGCACTCCCGGGTGCAAGTAGATAAATAGGGACCGCTTACTGGCGGGAAGGTAAATGGCGTTTCCGTGTGCGGCTCTGGCTCGCCAGAGCAGCAATGTCACGCTGGCCACGTGACCCGGAAGTGTCTTCGGACAGCGCTGGCCCCCGGCCTCTTTGAGTGAGATGGGCGCACAACCCTAGAGTCTGTCAAGACTGGCCCGTATGGGCAGGGGTACCTTTACCTTTACCTTTAACTATTGGGACACTGAATGGGGTTTCCAGCTCCTCACAGCTATTTAGGGCACACCTACCCTGCTCAAACCAGTTTAACAACAATATCTTCCTCACCAAGGAACTAGCTCTGTTGAGGGCATGTGTTCGTGGCTTAGGAATTGCTAAAATGAAATCCGCAGCCTTTCCCCCCCAAACTACAGCTCTGACAATCCTATGGAAGATCAGAATTTGTAGAAAGCTGATGTCAGGTGGTAGCTGATGCTGCGTAGATGTGGTCATGGTGGCACCTTGATGGTGGTTGAGAGGAAGAGTACTCCTTTGGGGAATCTTGACATTGGCTTCATGTACCATATCTACTGTAAGTGGACAGGTTTTGCTCATTCTTATGGTCTTTATTGATGTTGGAACAGCAGAGAGATGTAATAAAGGAGATCAGTGTGGGGTAGTGGTTAAGAGTGGTGGACTCGTAATCTGGGGAACCGGGTTCGCGTCTCCGCTCCTCCCCATGCAGCTGCTGGGTGACCTTGGGCTAGTCACACTTCTTTGAAGTCTCTCAGCCCCACTCACCTCACAGAGTGTTTGTTGTGGGGGAGGAAGGGAAAGGAGAATGTTAGCCGCTTTGAGACTCCTTAAAGGGAGTGAAAGGCGGGATATCAAATCCAAACTCTTCTTCTTCATAATCATTTTGGAGGGTGAGATTTATTTGGCCTCGGGCAACAGTTTGTTGATTGGCTCACTTACAGGAATCCTTTCCTTTGCTGTAACCTTACTGTGGTTTGTTCCCTCATGTTCTACATCAACAGTGGGGAAACCTATGGTCTGCAGGCCCAATACGGCCCAATAGTGGTCCTAAATTGGCCTGTGAGGTTGTTTTACCCAACCTGCAGCTAGCTACCTGATGCCCTAGGTGTGGAGCAGGCAAAGTCTTGGCTGCGCAGGAGCATAAAATGCACTCCTGGTTTTTCCTTGCCACCCACCACACCCACCCCAATTGCTCATAATCCAGAAACTAGTTTTGACCGATAGATTTATGTGTTTAAAATATTATGCTGAATCTAGGCCTCTAAAGTGGACTGACTGCTGAGCCCTTTCAGAGTTTACCTGCTCGATGGAACTCTCATAGCTCATGTGCTAATTTTCTTCGTTCTGTTTCTTTTCTTCCCACCTTCCTTTTTTTAAAAAAAACTTTGCTTTCTCCCCTTTTGGTTTCTCCCGCCCTCTTTTTTTCTTACCCCGCCTTCCCCCCTTTTTTTGAAAACACTCGAAACCTAAAGCTCACAAACGCAAACCTATGGGGCTTCCAGGTATGGAGATGCATGTGGATTGAAGTTTGTGTGTCATGTTGTGGTCGTTTTGTTTTGTTTTGTTGGGAATGAACCCTGCTAAGCTTGGTTTTAGACACATGAAAAGAGAGACCCTCTACACAATGCAGGCGACAAAGCCACATAGCCAGGCACTGACACCTACACAATATTACGATTCCCTGCACCTTCTCTGCAAAACATATCAGATATTGCTTTGCATAGAAAAATGGGTCGAGAAATGGCTCTTTCAAATTAAGAAGAAAACTGGTGAGTACGGAGGGCCGGACGAGCTTGTCTTTTCCCAGCAAACATTTTAAGCACCCTGTGTTTATACATCTACTAAGGGTGACTGGGTTTCCCTAAAATCTAGGAGAGAACTGGATCTTCACCATTAACCTGGCCTGTGGCTGTATGAATAAACAGACACTGCTATGAGGGCAACCCTGCTTTATAACTGGGCACAGTGCTTCGCACCAGTTCTTTTAAGTGTGTTTTATATTTTTGTCAATTGATGGCTTTCTATAGCACTCCCGCTGATCCCTCCTCTCTCCTCTGCATTTCCTATATCTACTAACTTCCTCCCCGCCTCCACCACAATCTTCACACCCTCTTATTTCTGTCCTCTATGCAGCCACTGAATGCAGGAAACCACCCTATAGCAAGTCATGCCATTGGTCCATAGAGCGCAATACTGTCTACTCTAGTTGGCAGCAGGTGTCTGGCATGCTGGAAAAACCTGCTGCCTGAGATTCTTTTTAATGAGAGTTGCCGGGCATTGGACCTTCTTACTGTGTCTTTTAGGGCCTAACTACATGCTACTCTAGGGACGCGGGTGGCGCTGTGGGTTAAACCACAGAGCCTAGGACTTGCCGATTAGAAGGTCGGCGGTTCGATTCCCCGTGACGGGGTGAGCTCCTGTTGCTCGGTCCCTGCTCCTGCCAACCTAGCAGTTCAAAAGCACATCAAAGTGCAAGTAGATAAATAGGTACCGCTCCGGCGGGAAGGTAAACGGTGTTTCTGTGCGCTGCTCTGGTTCGTCAGAAGTGGCTTAGTCATGCTGGCCACATGACCCGGAAGCTGTACACCAGCTCCCTCGGCCAATAAAGCGAGATGAGCTCCGCAACCTCAGAGTCAGCCACGACTGGGCCTAATGGTCAGGGGTCCCTTTACCTTTACCTTACATGTTACTCTAAATGTGTCATGTGATGTAATGTGAAGGTTCTAAAAATTAAAACCAACTTCATGGGGATCTGGATTGGGCCACAATCCATGCAGGGTGGCAGTGGTGTTTTAATGCATCCACCTCTCTGCTGCAATTTGAAAAGAATCATTCTTTCCCCCACCCATAAATATTATATAGCAATTAAGGGTTGATAGGTCAGGAGCATCTCACACCCTGAGATTTCAGGGCCCCAAACTGAGACCTAGGGGTGGCCCCAGGGGCTGTCACGGGAGGCGGACCCTGGTGATGTCATGGGCAATTCCTCCTCTGTGTTCTCTCCCACCACTGAGTCCTAGAGATGGAGGTTAATTGGGAGAGGGAAGGAGGGTGTGGTGGAGGTCACAACTGCGCCCCAAGACACACAATAATTTGCACCCAGCTCCTGCCAGTCTGAAGCTTGTAACTGCACACACAGTCTGCTTAATATATACATTTTTTAAAGGCATTCTCTCTGTCACCTGGTTATTCAAACCCTCTCCCTGCCACTTGGAGGGGAACAGGCAAAGAGACTTTAGACCAGCGCTGGAGGCCTGACAACTCTAATAGCAACAATTTCAAAATTCCTAATGATGTCAAAGAGAGTTTTTGCCTTTCTATCTCTATTTACCATGCCCCGGGGCGGAGGATTAAATTAAAAAGCAAAGTCATGTCAAGTGGAATGTATAAAATAGCAAACATATGGGCCTCCATTAAAACTGGTCCTCATTTCTAGAAATTCACTTCCTTATTTTTAGGTTCTGTGCAGCTGGCATAATGTATAAAGACTTGATTGTGAGGGGGGTCATCTGGATTGGGGGGGGGGTATTCAGCTTTTACTCACTGTTGACCTATTGAAATTAATGGACCCAACTGAGTCATGTTCATTAATCTCACCAGGTCTACTCTGAGTAAAAGTTGAATGCTGCCCATTTATTTTGTTCCACCCCACAAAGCTGGATATCAGTGGTATTTTGGGGCCGGGGAATGCTGTAATCGGCACAACCCCACGTAAGAAGTTCATTGCCATTGAGGTGATGTAGAACTGCATAGTGGGAAGTGGGATTTTGGTTGCTTCCTTGGCACCTTGGTAATGTCTGAAATGGATCTACACCCTTGCTTTTGAAAGAGCTAAGCCCAATGGTCATGAAGGAAGGATGAGTGATACAGGTATCCAGCAGCTTTTGGCAACATGGGACAATTTTTAAGAAAATCTGACTTCCAATGTACCTACCGTTCTCCTTTTCTCTCTTTTCACACCCTTTCACTTTTCTTTTTTTAATCCTTTTCTGTTTGAATGAAGACAGACGTAAAATTTGTAATTTAAGACCCGGTGGGTGATCCTCACCAAATAATAATAATAATAATAATAATAATAATAATAATAATGTTTTATTTATATCCCGCCCACCCCAGCCGAAGCCGGGCTCAGGGCGGCTAACAACAATAAAATAATACAACATTCTAAAATCATTTCATTATAAAATTAATTCAAATCAAATTGATGGCAACCATTGGGCTAGAGTTCTGTGAAGATTGCCAAAGGAGGGAGTCAGGCTGTGCCCTGGCCAAAGGCCTGGTGGCACAGCTCTGCCTTGCAGGCCCTGCGGAAAGATGTCAAGTCCTGCAGGGCCCTAGTCTCTTGTGGCAGAGCGTTCCACCAGATTGGAGCCACAGCCGAAAAAGCCCTGGCTCTGGTTGAGGCCAGCCTAACCTCTCTGTGGCCTGGGACCTTCAAGATGTTTTTCTTTGAAGACCGTAAGTTCTGTGGGACATACCAGGAGAGACGGTCCCGTAGATACGAGGGTCCTAGGCTGTATAGGGCTTTAAACCATGCTTTGCAAAGAACATAGTAGATGTACATACATTCCAACAAGTTAAATGGTGGATCAGGGCTGTCTAGGGTCTTATATTTCCCTTTTAAGCAGCAAATGTACACCCACTTGTTTCTATGTCCATCCTGTCGCTTGTTTAAAAAAACACCACTTTTTTTTTTTTTTGCAAAGCTACCGCATATCACATCAGTCTTTATCCTCGTCTTTCCCTCTGGTAGATGTTAGTGGCTTCATTGGTGCAACTTGCTTTAGGTAAGGCCACAACCCGTTTGTAGGTTGTACCGCAACAGTGGATGAGCACTGCACCATTTTAACCACTTCCATCTGCCAGGAGCAGCCCTGTTCCTCTCTCTGCATTGTTTTCCCTGCTGTAAAATGGGTAAGTAGCTGTGCTCATCCACCAAAATATATGCGCAGGAGCCGGAGGCAGCTTCCTGCTGACATTGTACAAACGGTCGTCAAAATACTTGCACCTGGCTCTGATTTCCACACCTTCACTTAACCTTTCTCTACTCTGAACTGTTTCCTTGAGCTGATCTCCTCCACCCGGCCCCCTCTCTCTGCCCCCCCCCCGCTCCCCTGCCCTTGGAACTGCTTCATTTGTAACAAATAAAATTAACCCTTCGTGGTGTGTGCACGCGTGCATTTTGTGGGAGTTGTGTATTGTTTCGTTCAGCCCATTCTTGTGTTTTTGTGTCCGGTATTGTCAGCTGACCGCTTCGAGGCATGGCCCAGCGTTACTGACCTTGCCTTAATGATGTGTGTGCTTCTCAGTAATTAGCCACCTGTGTTTCCCTTTTGCTATGGGCAGTGAGCAACTGGTATCCTCCTATTTTACACGCTACTGCAGTCGAAGAGCAGACTGTCCATCTTAATGACGACTTTTAGCTCCCCATGAGTGATGTGCGTAATGAAGTCAATGAACCAGGCAGGAATCCGAAGACTTGATTGTGTTGGGCTGCATGCGCTGTGTTTTCATCCTGATGGTTTAAATCTTTGTGCCCAGCTGTTTAAGTGAAGCATGCTCCTTTCCGACAAGGTGACACCTCTTCCGGGGAAAAGAGAGTATATTAAAATATCACTGAGTCCAAGCATGCAACAACAGAGCTGTCCAGGCTAAATTAAAAACAAGAGAGTTCTGGGGCATGTTGTCTCTCTTCCCACATTAATTTTTGAGGGATGCATCAAAGCCTTGAATTATGTAAGGCAATAACATCCAACTTGGCAAATTTGATACTTTCAATGTTTTGGTCTGCACAATAAAATCAATATTGGGAATGGTGAACATGGGCATTTTTGCAAGGGAACTGAAGCAAAAAAAAAAAAAGAAATCTTCTTGAGAACTTCCCCTCAAACCCTTCCCAATTAATTTCTGCCTGAAAATAATGTATACTCAGGGCTTTTTTTCCCAGCCGGAACTCACCGGAACTCAGTTTGAGCACCATTGCTATTCTAAGAGAATGATGGAGGTGTTCATGGTGAGTTCCGGCACCTCTTTTTCTAGAAAAATATAGCACTGGGTATACTGTATTACTAATACTGGATTCCAGTATACACCTGTGGTCATATATCCATGTTTCTGTTTTGCCCTGATTATGGCCAGAATTAGTTTTATTAGCAACAAGCAGAAGTGGGGAGGAAGGACTTCAGTCCAACTATGTAGCCCAGCAACCACCAGTAAAGATCCAGTGCTGCCAGTAAGAAGGTAGGCCTTGGGCTCTGTTGCTTGGCAACCACCAGTTGCCAAGGCCACTACAGCCCGTATTTTCTAGTTTCAAGGCAGAGTTTCTGTTCATTACATTAAGAGTCAAACTACAGATAAAGCACTTGTAAAAATATAAGAAGAGGGATGCTGGACTGGGCCAAAGACATTACAGTATCACTATTATTATTATTATCATTATTATTATTAATTTCATTTCTATACTGCTTTAGATTGAAAAAAAAAATCTCAAAGCTGTTGACAACACATTGAAACATCCCATAAAACCACCCAGAATAAAACAAATTCAAGCTTCCAAGAAAATATTTCAGATCCTTCTCTAAGGGGCATTCTGCTTTCCCCATATTTATTTACCAACTTAATTTACAGAGCTGCCCCATAGCAGAAGTACTCTAGGAAGGCAGTGTGGTGTAGTGGTTAGAGTATCTAGTCCAACATTTTGTTTTTGGATATGCTGCTTATGCCTCTGCAAAGCCCACAAGCAGGACATGAATAAACACAGTCCTCTCCTGCAATTACCCCATAGCAACTGCTAGATTGTAGAGGCAGCATAGAGACATCATGACTTCTAGCCTTTGATAGCCTTATCAAATGCATTGGTCTAACCCCCCCTTTATAACAATCTGATTTGGTGGTCATTGCCGGTGGTGCTGTGGGTTAAACCACAGAGCCTAGGACTTGCCGATCAGAAGGTCGGCGGTTCGAATCCCCGCGACGGGGTGAGCTCCTGTTGCTCGGTCCCTGCTCCTGCCAACCTAGCAGTTCAAAAAGCACGTCAAAGTGCAAGTAGATAATTAGGTACCGCTCTGGCAGGAAGGTAAATGGCATTTCCGTGCGCTGCTCTGGTTCGCCAGAAGCGGCTTAGTCATGCTGGCCACATGACCCGGAAGCTGTATGCCGGCTCCCTCGGCCAATAAAGTGAGATGAGCGCCACAACCCCAGAGTCGGCCACGACTGGACCTAATGGTCAGGGGTCTCTTTACCTTTACTATATCTAGTGTTGTGAGAGAAGTAGAAAAATATCTATCCTCTTTCTCCACACAATGCATAATTCCCCTTAATCATGTCTCCCTTTATTTTAATTTCCCCACTCAAATCCTGAAGCTCCAGTCTTGTAGCCTTTCCTCATAGGGGAATGCAGATCTGTCTTCTGTTTCCCCTCGATTTGGGGTGAAGGAAGCCCCCATTGTTATTCTGATTGCAGCATGGGAAGAGGTGAGGCTTAATCTCTCCCTCCCCAGCTATGATCAGGAAGAAAATGCTTCCCCCCACCCCACCCACATAACACATGGGGATAGTGTTTAGTAAAAAACACACCGTTGTGTTAAGTGTAACATGTAGTTCGGCCCTCAGAGCTCTGAAGAAGAGTGCAGGGAAAACTACAGCTGATACCTGATGGATGGAAACCCTATTTTAATGTAGAAGCCAGATCTCATAAAAAATATGATTTGAGGATTCTGTGGGTTCCTCCCTTGACACTTGAAGGCTCTTTTCTTCACCCCACTCAATCCCATGGACACCACCAGGATTAAAACCCTGTTGTGATACTTTGCCAAACTCCCCATACGTCACTGCTTTTTATGGCATTCTCTTTACACTAAAGATTTTCTTTAGATTCCTGGGTCTTCCTCCTAGATAAGCTTTGCTGTCAGCCTTGGTGTCCAAGGAAGAGATTATGAGGCTTATGTGGAAGGAAGCTCCAGAGGCCAGATGGACCTCTGAGGTGACTGTCATGTAAAGGGAAGGCTCTGAAAACTGAGGACAGGGTGGAAAAGCTTTGCTGTCAGCCTTGCCTCCTGAGAAACAACAGTGTGACACACCGCTGACTGCTGTGCTCAGGTTTAACTAATCCTTTTGGTCCTCCTCCTATCTCCATGAGTTTAAAGCCAAGAGATTAGGGGAACAGCCTTCTCTGTCTGCACTTTGCTATTTTTATCTCATCCCCCCTGCTTTTGGGGTGTCTAAGCTTTTAAAAGCCGTTCCTCTCCTTCTGTATTTGCAAGGCAGAATTTTAGGGGAGGGACACGGTTTCCACAGCAAGAAGTTGTTGCTTCTTGTCTCCGTCTGAGTTTTCCTCCTCTCATTTCTCCTTCTTCCGTTTTAGGCTCATCCCACCTTTGAACCAGCTGGAGCTCCTGAGGAACCTGAAGAGCAAATCTGGACTGACTTTCAGGTGAGTTAGATGGCCGTGGATCCAGCCCACGTCCCCAAAGAAAATTTCATAGACAACACTAGTCTCCTTCCACAAACACCCTTTATATGTGTTATGGGAACATTCAATGTGTGTGTGTGTTAGTTAGGACTGGGTGATGTATTGATACGTCGTCCAAAATTGGTTTGAAGTCCACATCGTGCTAACGGTTTCATGATATTTGACATGGCGACGTATCACGAATCACAATGTGTCTGTGACGCTGCCTGAAGGAGCATCTCCACCCCCATCGTTCTGCCCAGACGCTGAGATCCTGAGGGCCTTCTGGCGGTTCCCTCACTGCAAGAAGCAAAGCTACAGGGAACCAGGCAAAGGGCCTTCTCGGTAGTGGCACCCGCCCTGTGGAACGCCCTCCCATCAGATGTCATAGAGATAAACAACTACCTGACATTTAGAAGACATCTGAAGGCAGCCCTGTTCAGGGAAGTTTTTAATGTGTGACATTTTAATGTATTTGTAATCATCACACATCATGTAATAACTATATGTCAAGATTTTAATGAAGTTCCTGTAAAACATGAAATTGTTTTACACATAATTCCCCCCGCCCCCCCTGAGGAATTTTTGTGCCCAGGGCAGCCATCCAGAGTACCAGCACCTGCAAAGCAGTGTGTCAGACCTATACAAAAACACCAGTAAAAACATGTCAAGTGTTTTCTAAGGGAGTCTAGGGAACATGCATTTCTTAATTTAAAATAATCTCGCGCCCCCATGATCTTTCTGAGCTGTACCAAAGACCAGTGGCATTGCGTGGGTTGTCAGCACCCGGGGCAAGGCAAGTAATTTGCGCCCCCCCCCGCTGCACTGTCCCTCCCCCAGATAGTCCCTCGCTCTCTCTCCGCATCGCACCGCATGCCTGGCACCCTCCCCTCCACAGTGGGCGACGACCCGGCGGCTCGGATCGGATTCGCACAGCCAGCACTGCAGTGAGAGAGAGTGAGTGAGCCAGGTAGGGGCAGAGAGCTGCGAGTGTGAGCGCGCCCCCCCAGATGTTGCGCCCGGTGCGGCCAGCCCCCCCTGCACCCCCACGCTACGCCACTGCCTTCCATAAGCACCCTTTATATGTGTTACGTGAACATGCAATGTGTGTGTGTGTCTTAGTTAGGACTGGGTGATGTATTGATACGTCGTCCAAAATTGGTTTGAAGTCCACATCGTGCTAACGGTTTCATCATATTTGACATGGCGATGTATCACGAATCACAATGTGTCTGTGACGCTGCCTGAAGAAGCGTCTCCACCCCCATCGTTCTGCCCAGACGCTGAGATCCTGAGGGCCTTCTGGGGGTTCCCTTACTGCAAGAAGCAAAGCTACAGGGAACCAGGCAAAGGGCCTTCTCGATAGTGGCGCCCGCCCTGTGGAACGCCCTCCCATCAGATGTCATAGAGATAAACAACTACCTGACATTTAGAAGACATCTGAAGGCAGCCCTGTTCAGGGAAGTTTTTAATGTGTGACATTTTAATGTATTTTTTAATCATCACACATCATGTAATAACTATGTGTCAAGATTTTAATGAAGTTCCTGTAAAACATGAAATTGTTTTACACGTAATTCCCCCTGCCCCCCCTGAGGAATTTTTGTGCCCAGGGCAGCCATCCAGAGTACCAGCACCTTTTCCACCTGCTGGAAGCAAAGCGCTGTGTCAGATCTATACAAAAACACCAGTAAAAACATGTCAAGTGTTTTCTAAGGGATTCTAGGGAACATGCATTTCTTAATTTAAAATAATCTCGCGCCCCCATGATCTTTCTGAGCTGTACCAAAGAGGAGAGGTTAAAATGCAGAAATGTGTTTTCATTCTGACCCAAGAGCCAGGGAGGTTCTGGTGGAAGAACTTAGCTGCTATCTAAATTCCCTCCATATGATTCCAACAAAGAAAAGACCTAAAATGAATACACTTTACACCATGGTCTATTGACTTTACAAAAATTCTCCAGCCATGACCTGGAAATAATATTCATTTCCCAGCTTCTGAAGAATTTCAAAATAAATCCTATGACTTTTAGGCCATGACTGAGGTTCTTTCTCTTGACCTCCATATGTGAACCATATGTTACTTTTCCTGAGTTTGCAAATGTGCGGCAAGTCTATGTCTGACCTTGCTTGTGGCTTCAAAACACTGACTTGACACAAATACAGCTTAGGTAAAAACAGATTGCAAGGGGTAAAGATCAGCCGGCTTCTTAAAAAAGAAGAAGCGTGGATATAACTCATGTTTTAATATTAATATACTTCCACGAGATTATAGCAACAAAGACTTTACTTATGAGGTACAGTTTATTAAGCTGGTTCTTCAGGAAAGTTGAGGTAGCCAAAATAATAATGCATTATGGAAAAGTTTTATTTTCCTGCCAATGTCTATTACAATATTGTTACCTCAACTAGGAAAATAAAAAGAAGAGAGTATAATTCTTTTTGGGTTTTTTTAAGGCCAAACACAAACTTCAGCAGGTGCCAAATTAATAATTAGTTGAAATAATGTGTTTCCCCCCAAGGCGTTTTCCCCCCGAAGGACAGCCTAGCTCTGTGAGTCTCCTGGCATTCCTTGAGAGACATGTCACTTGAAAACCAGAACTCTTGGCAGCTCTTGGTTGAAACAGGAAACTATATAGAACTATCGCCATTGAAGAAAATACATTGGCAATATGCATTGAGATTTTTTATTTGCCATAATATATTCTCTGTTTGAAATCAGTTCTTGACTGTTCTCTCCTTTGGCCTTCTTTCATTGCTTGAAGCAATTTCTGTTTTGGTGCAGGGTGATTTGTGGGTGTTTATTTCTCTTATGTCACCTGCCCTCTTTCACCAAAGATTTCTTGAAAGTTTTATTCTAAGACTTTACAAATTCTATCCTCTTTTTAAGAGGGGGGAGCAGAAATTACCCTGAAGTGACTGTGGCCTTGACGATGTCTTCTCGATTCAGTCCACAAGACTGTAATGCAGACGAGGTCACCTCTAACATGTTTAGCGTTGCTCTGCCTGTCTGGTCCATAAATTGATGGATTGTCCTCTTTTTCTGTGTGACTTTGTTGGGAGTGCAAAGTTTCTATGTTGCAAGTGCATCACACAGAAATGTGGATCAGCCTTAAACGGAGCTATTTTCAAGCTGTGGAAACAGGTTACATGAAAGCGTGAAAGTTAGAGGGAACAGCAGCTCCCTGTGTGATGTTTCGAGCCTGGTATACTGAGAAGGAGCGTGACTCCGTTTAAAAAACAAACCAGTCACCTTGATCCAACCTCATGGTTCAAAGAGTCCAATTCTGAAATGTGCTTCAATCTTTTTGTTTCAGCCTTGTTTTGTGCTTATGTAGGGGCTTGCTGGGCGGAGTGGAGCCACAATACCAATTTCCAGGCAGATGGCTGGCTACTGGGGGATGGGGAGAAGAGGAAGGGCAAAGCAGCGGAGAAGTTGGTGTGGTGCAAACACAGGAGCGGAGCCAGTTCTGGTGCACCTGCTGTTGCATTTGCACCGCACCAACTTTCCTGCTGCCTCGCTCCTCCTTCTCTCCCTCTGGGTAAGCAAGAGTAACCCACCTGCCGGAAAGCTATCAAAACCACTCTGCCACACCTGACAAGCTGCTTCTACGTTGAGCATCTCTGTGTGCCCCATACTTTTCCTCCCTCTGCCTTGTCGCCACCTTCTGTTTGATCCTGTCCTCCTTGTCTTCAACTGTGAATACCCTTCTCCCTCTTTCGCCTGACTCCACTGCTAATGTACTTTTGCTTCTGTTTTAAGGAAAGAGCAGCAGCCTGAGCCGTCTCCAAGGTCTGTATGTTTTCAGAGAGTCCATCCCCATGCATTCTCACTACTCTCTATCTATCTCTCTCTCTCTCCCCCTTTCTCCGAGTTTCCGTTCCTCTCTGTGTCATGCGTGTTGATGCTCGTGGCGACAAGGAGCTGAGAGCCATTCAAATAAACATTGTAAACCTCCAACGTGCTTGCAATGATGAGACCGATGATGTCCGCATGCCTTGTAAATACCCGTAAAGATGGCCCCTTGATTATGTTTCCTTCTTTCCAATGGCAACACGCCATTTGACCGAGCGGAGTCTGTGGAGTGGGTTTGCTGCGGCAGCATCAGAACCAAGGCTGAGATGTGGCACGTAGATCCATCAGAAATGGATTGAAAAACCTGGGAAAGAGCTGTTATCCCCATGTGGAAAACGAAAGGGGTGGATGCAGTCTTAACACAGCTCCTTTCAACTTGCCTTTCCCGAATTGTGCGATAAAGAGGTGTGGTCATTCTCCACGTTCCCTTCTCCCCTCACCTGTATTTCTGCCTTTCTTTTGGTCACGGCAGCAATGAAAGAAAGGATATTCATGTACCCACCAACATTTGTCGCACATCATTGTTTTACAGCAAGTAGATCCCCACCGTGGCAGAGAGAGAAAGAGGAAAATGTACCAGCCCCTTTTGTAGAGACAACTGGCTAGTACAGGTCAATAAAAAACAACGCACATTCCCCATAGCGCTTAAAAACACGCGCCTTGCGATTTCCACATTTATGATTGTGGAAGCTGGGACTCACTGCATTGCCAAGGGTCAGGCATGATGCTGCTCCTCTGTTGGCTTCAGTCACACCTGGCACCTGAGCATCTTCTGGTGCAGCTTTGCTGGTAAGGTTAACTGATGCTTAACTGCTGCTACTTCTGTAGCACTGATGGAGGATGGAGGAAGCATGGATTGCCTCCCTGCTAGTAACCTTTTGGGCTAGGGACCAAGCAGAGGTGGTGCCATCGTCTCCATAGCAAAGTCAGGTAGAGGAGTTTTCTACTTGTCAGGCTTGCAGAAGGGCACTTTAGTTGCTGTGATGCTATTTATGCATTGCATGCAACCAATGGTGATTTATAGGTTCTGCGAGTGTTAGATCTGTCAGGTATGTTGCAGAATCACCAAAGTCCATAGATCAAGGTTAGGCAACATGGTGGCCTCCATAAAGGCTTCAGTTCCCATCACCCTTGACCCGTGACTGTTCTGGCAGGGGCTGATGGGAGTTGTAGTCAAATAGCATCTGGAAACCACATTGTAGCTTATTTACAATGTTTTCAGATTTGATTCTCAATCAAGAAAGCATGTGTTCTGCCAGGCAGATATCTACAGGCTGAAAGTGTGCTTTAGTTTTAAGACAGCTTGGTGCACAATAGCAGCTGGCATGATGTTGAAGAGGAAAGCCCATTTTGTAGGTTCATCTGATGGGTATATGTTGAGCTTTGAGACATAACATTGTTCCCACATGAGATGTTAACACTGTACTCCATTTCTTTACTTTGCAAATCTTGCAGTAGCTCCTAAAAAGTTAGTCTTGCAGGAACTGTGCAATTCTGGGTTCATATGGTGCTGGTACAGCTTATAATCCTGAATATTTTAGGTGGTATTCAACTATTCTTTTCTTAGACCCTCTGAAACTCGTGGACCTAACTCAGTCATTCATTTCAATGGGTCTACTTTGAGGAAAGCTTAGTTAAATATCGCTCTTAGCTACTGACTCTGGTTAGAGATTTTGTTCAGTTCTGATATAGGATTTTGGAACACAGATAAAACTGCAGCAAAACCTAGCTAATCAGTTGGTTACTCACCTGGGTTTAGAATCTCTGGGAATACTAAATATTCGTACAACTGTTAGGAGAGAACAGTTTCAGAGAAATCTGTGGGCCTAACCAGATGCTATGTGAGTGTATCAACCTGTGTTTCTCCAACAATGCTTAGTTAAAAGAAATGCAGGGTATTGTTGCATTGGATTCATGGTTTTCCCTTTCCTGCTCTGATTCATTGGTTTCATTCAGGGGTGGGGGAACTGAACCTGACAATATGTCACCATGCACCACCCCCCGGACATTACGAGGGAAATGTTGTCTGTGTTAATGTCTAGGTTGGCTTTCTGATGCAGATATTCAATATTTGCAGGTGATTTAATAATTTCAAGCAACAGTTTGCAACAGATGTCTGTATGTTCCAGCTACAAGACTAGAATGATGACAAATTCATTCATTTATTAGCTGTATATCTGGCAATTCCTCCGAGGAGTTCATGCGTTTTCCTCCCCAACCCCTTTATACTAACAATATTCAGTTGCTCATCTCAAAATTGGCAGAACAATCCAAGTCCAGGATCTGCTGTGCTGGAGGAAGTTTGGGTGATGTCCTTCTGCCCTAGCCTTGCCCAGCTCTGCTGGCTTCCACTGTTGGAAAAACTCCACCATTGGTGGAGAAGCTCTTCTAACAAGAAGCATGCAATGTGCTCGCTGAAATGTTGAGTGGAAGCTACCACCAGTGACATTCCTGTTGGCACTAGCCAACAGAAACACCCTGATCTGGGGGATGAGGGACTGCGCCAGCACATGATCTAGAAAATCCAGCCCTCGTGTGACAACAATGGACCCAATTCAGGCTTCTTAACTGCTCCCTTTCTGCCCTGGTGGTGGGGTTGTGGACATCCCACTTGCCTTTTTTGCACAAGTGGGATTCTCCAGTGAGTTAGCAACCTGGGGGAAGTTAAACATAGAAAACTGCTGTTGTCAATGTGCCAGACTGAGCTTGTGGGTGGATGCGCTTCAAACAGCTTCTAGGGATGGTAGAGCTATTCCCTGACCTACCTTTTTCCAGTCTGGTAGTTTTTGTGCTTTATTTATTGACTGTGGATTTATCTCACCTTTCCTCCAAGAAGTCTAGCTTCCTCCTCTCCTCTTTCCTCTGTTGTCCTCACATGAACCCTGTGATAGAGGCCAAGCCAAGAGAAGTTGAACCAGCACAGGGCCATCCAGTCAGCTTCATCATGACTCACTAGACTTTTGTACCCAGGTTTACTCCATCCAAGTGTGTGTCATGAATTCATAGAATCATAGAATCATAGAGCACTCCTGACATATGGTTGTCAAACCTCTGCTTAAAGACCTCCAAAGAAGGAGACTCCACCACACTCCTTGGCAGCAAATTCCACTGTCGAACAGCTCTTACTGTCAGGAAGTTCTTCCTAATGTTTAGGTGGAATCTTCTTTCTTGTAGTTTGGATCCATTGCTCCGTGTCCGCTTCTCTGGAGCAGCAGAAAACAACCTTACTCCCTCCTCTAGGTGACATCCTTTTATATATTTGAACATGGCTATCATATCACCCCTTAACCTCCTCTTCTCCAGGCTAAACATGCCCAGCTCCCTTAGCCATTCCTCATAAGGCATCGTTTCCAGGCCTTTGACCATTTTGGTTGCCCTCCTCTGGACACGTTCCAGTTTGTCAGTGTCCTTCTTGAACTGTGGTGCCCAGAACTGGACACAGTACTCCAGGTGAGGTCTGACCAGAGCAGAATACAGTGGCACTATTACTTCCCTTGATCTAGATGCTATACTCCTATTGATGCAGCCCAGAATTGCATTGGCTTTTTTAGCTGCCGCGTCACACTGTTGGCTCATGTCAAGTTTGTGGTCAACCAAGACTCCTAGATCCTTTTCATATGTACTGCTCTCAAGCCAGGTGTCACCCATCTTGTATTTGTGCCTCTCATTTTTTTTGCCCAAGTGCAATACTTTACATTTCTCCCTGTTAAAATTCATCTTGTTTGTTTTGGCCCAGTTCTCTAATCTGTCAAGGTCGTTTTGAAGTGTGATCCTGTCCTCTGGGATGTTAGCCACCCCTCCCAGTTTGGTGTCATCTGCAGATTTGATCAGGATGCCCTTGAGTCCATCATCCAAGTCGTTGATAAAGATGTTGAATAAGACCGGGCCCAAGACAGAACCCTGTGGCACCCCACTAGTCACTCTTCTCCAGGATGAAGAGGAACCATTGATGAGCACCCTTTGGGTTCGCTCAGTCAGCCAGTTACAAATCCACTGAGTGGTAGCATAGTCAAGACCGCATTTTACCAGCTTCTCTACAAGAATATCATGGGGCACCTTGTCAAATGCCTTGCTGAAATCAAGGTAGACTCCATCCACTGCGTTCCCTTCATCTACCAGGCTTGTAATTCTGTCAAAAAACGAGATCAGGTTAGTCTGACATGACTTATTTTTCAGAAATCCATGCTGACTATTGGTGATCACAGCACTCCTTTCTAGGTGCTCACAGACTGTTTGCTTAATGATCTGCTCCAGAATCTTCCCTGGTATTGATGTCAGACTGACTGGGCGGTAATTATTTATTCCCCTCATATTGATCTGAAGGAGACCCCAATGTGTAGTTAGCAGATTAAAAACATAAAAAGGTTGCAGGATTCCAAAAAACCAAACCAAAACAAAAAAATTGACCAGAGGCAATCAGTTCTTCATCCAGCAGAATTTACTACTACTGAAGGCAAATGAGCATAATGGTCACAAATCCACTACATCTTCAGGATCGGCAGAGTCCATAAGAAATCCAGTTGCAGCAGACTTAACTTAAACTTAAAAAAGGTAAAGGGACCCCTGACTGTTAGGTCCAGTCGTGACCGACTCTGGGGTTGCGGCGCTCATCTCGCTTTCTTGGCTGAGGGAGCCGGCGTACAGCTTCCGGGTCATGTGGCCAGCATGACTAAGCCGCTTCTGGCGAACCAGAGCAGCACACGGAAACGCCGTTTACCTTCCTGCAGGAACGGTACCTATTTATCTACTTGCACTTTGACGTGCTTTCGAACTGCTAGGTTGGCAGGAGCAGGGACAGAGCAACGGGAGCTCACCCCATCGCGGGGATTCGAACCGCCAACCTTCTGATCGGCAAGTCCTCGGCTCAGTGGTTTAATCCACAGCACCACCCGCGTCCCTAATTTAAACTTACAATAAGACTAAAACCTTAACACTAAGCATACTATGTACAGAACCCCACACCAGAAGGAAAGAGAGACAGAAAGTGAAACCCAGGCTTCTTCTGGCCTATTATTATAGTCTGGCAACCTAAAAGCAACACGTCAGGCTAATAATTTGATCACAACACTTTATATAGCTACTAAATTGTATCTTATTCATATATTTAGCAGTGAACATGCTCTGGTGCTCCAGAGGCAGTAGGAGGACAATCCTTCCTGGATAACCGACTTTTTCAAAGTTTGTTCCTCAGCAAATAAGAGGTCCGAAAGGGTACATAAGTTGCAAATGGTTCAGCTTTCACTGATTCAGTGAATAAGTCATGTATATAACCAGGCGCATCTGTCCTGTGGTTGGGACTTTATACTTAATTTGGAAGGCATATTGCTTCAAACTTGAATTGCAGTGGTACCTCGCAAGACGAAAAACTCGCAAGACAAAAGAGTTTTTTGTTTTTTGAGTTGCTTCGCAAGACGAATTTCCCTATGGGCTTGCTTCGCAAGACGAAACCTCTTGTGCCTTTTTCTTAAAACCGTCAATGCATTCCTATGGGAAACCGTCAATGCATTTCCAAGACGAAAAATTCACAAGATGAAAAAACTCGCAGAACGAATTAATTTCGTCCTGCGAGGCACCACTGTATTCTCCGTTTGATACACCATCCCAAAAATCCCCTACTTTGGGAAATTTGGTTAAGTTACATTAGCTGGTGTTACCTTGTATAAATTGTATGCCACTTGACTTTGAATGAAGATACAATTTAGTAATCAATTTACAATTTAGTAAAGTGTTGTAATCGAATTATTAGCGTGAAGTGTTGCTTTAAGGTTGCCAGATTTTCCTGTTCGCAACACAGGGGATCTTTGCTTCTTATTATTATAGTCAGCATAACCTTGAGTGAAAGCAATAACAGAACCAGTTTAAACCAGCTGTACTCAGCTTCTCTGAAGGAATAACCAAAACATCAGGAACCTTCTGCTTGTTTCTAGACGGAACAGAAGCTTGCTTGTTAGCTAGAAACTTCCAGCTTGCACCAGCTTGTATCACACAGAGAAGCTTCCAGAACCCTCTTGAATTGAATAGAATAGGAAAGATCTCTACACTTTAAGCCAGTACTTTCTGTACCAAAAAAACCCCTTGCAAACTCACCGTGTGGCATTCTGTCCATTAGCTCATACACACACTCTCAACCCCCTGCGCTCACCATATAGTACAGGGGTCAGCAAAGTTTTTGTGGCTTGGGCCGGTTCACGGTCCCACAGATGCCACGGTGGGCCGGAGTGCGCGCACATGCGCAAACGCTATTTCTGGCACGGAATATAATTTTTGAGGGATGCATCAAAGCCCTGAATTATGTAAGGCAATAATGTCCAACTTGGCAAATTTGATACTTTCAATGTTTTGGTCTGCACAATAAAATCAATATTGGGAATGGTGAACATGGGCATTTTTGCAAGGGAACTGGTAGATGTTAGTGCTCCATGCTGGCTTAGCACGGCGCATGGGAGCCGATCGAGTGGGTGGCAGGGGTCCATGGGCTGGTTAAACGACCCCTGATATACTGCTAAAAGCCAGAAAACAAACAACAGGTGTGTCCTTGCCTTTCTTCATATCCCAATGGTTATGATAACAGGCGACAAAGGGCTTTGCTTCTTAATTCCAAGCACAATTCAAGGTGTTGGTGTTGACCTTTAAAGCCCTAAACGGCCTCAGTCCTGTATACCTGAAGGAGCATCTCCACCCCCATCGTTCAGCCCGGACACTGAGGTCCAGCGCCGAGGGCCTTCTGGCGGTTCCCTCGCTGCGAGAAGTGAGGTTACAGGGAACCAGACAGAGGGCCTTCTCGATAGTGGTGCCCGCCCTGTGGAACCCCTTCCCATTAGATGTCAAGGCAATAAACAACTATTTTACTTTTAAAAGACAACTGAAGGTGGCCCTGTTTAGGGAAGTTTTTAATGTCTGATGCTGTATTGTTTTTAATATTCAGTTGGAAGCCACCCAGAGTGGCTGGGGAAACTAGCCAGATGGGCGGGGTATAAATAATAAATTATTATTATTATTAAATTATTATTTCGGAATGGGGAAGGCTGTGCTGATGGCCCCTCACAAAATAAAATCCCTGCATGGGGAATGCTTGCACATTACAAAGAGGGATGCACTGGAACTATTCTTTGTAGTCTCTGTTTATTTTTACTTATGGGGTGTAAATAAATTATTATTATTATTATTATTATTATTATTAACCTTGCCATTTGATTACTTCATGCACAGGGAGCTTGTCACTCTAGGAGTGCTTGAAAATGTCCACCCACGTGGTTTTTCTTTACAGCAGGGGTCCCAACCCGCAGACTGGGGGCTTTAGGCAGCCCCCAAGCTCTTTCTGTGTGGTCCCACAGTTGCTTGGCTGCTGGTGTCACGCTCCTGGCTCCCCGCCTCTTGCAGACTTGCACTGCTCCTCCTGGCCCCAAGCAGCAGCATCTACTGCTGCTCTCCTCTCCTTTTCCTATCATTTCCTGAAGAAACACACGGGCTTCATTGTTTCTTCTGGTCTCACCACTATCATGGTGCCATCTGAGATCTTGCGAGAGCCTCCCAGAGCCCAGTAAGCAAATCTGACAGCTTAAAAGCTCTTTCCATGCTGGGAAAACCCTGTGCAAAAAAAGAAAAAGAGCTTTTAAGCTCTCCACCTTCCGTGCCTTTTATTTGTGTGATTTCAACCGGCCGACCTTCAAATGCATAAAGTTGAAATCGCACATGTTAAATGCATACAAGGTATGATCTCACTGTATGTTCGAAAATGGATTGAGTTCAGGTTAGCATTTCTTCATTGGCCTTTGACCTTAATCCCATAAAGGGACCCCTGACCATTAGGTCCAGTCGTGACCGACTCTGGGGTTGCGGCGCTCATCTCACTTTATTGGCCGACGGAGCCGGCGTACAGCTTCCAGGTTATGTGGCCAGCATGACTAAGCTGCTTCTGGCAAACCAGAGCAGTGCATGGAAATGCCGTTTACCTTCCCGCCGGAGCGGTACCTACTTGCACTTTGACGTGCTTTCGAACTGCTAGGTTGGCAGGAGCAGGGACTGAGCAACGGGAGCTCATCCCGTCGCGGGGATTCGAACTGCCGACCTTCTGATCGGCAAGTCCTAGGCTGTGGTTTAACCCACAGTGCCACCCGCATCCTAATCACATTAGTACCACATTCCAAAAACAGTGCATGGTAGTTTACTTGGAGTAGACCCACGGAAGTCAATGGACTTAACTAACTCAAGACAGGTAGCGAATGTACAGAATCTTAGCACCCACCCACTCCAAATAGAAAGGTCTACTTCTGTGCTCCTGAAGTGATATGATCATATATAAATTGAATTCGTGATATAGGCAGAATGCTAAGATTTCCCTTGCCCTATTTTGAGAAATTGCTGGGGGCAGAATGGACACCACTTATCTTTCAGTGCAGGGCCAGCCCTCCCGTGAGGTGGCAGGATCCACAGGCGGCAGAATCCACAGATGCATTAGATCCCCATACAGATCTTTTTTCCTCCCATCTTCCCACTGTAGATCTTCACTCACCCTTTCTTCCTTGGTGGTGAGAGGGGTGCCATTTTGCAGTTTGCCTCAGGTGCCAAAATGTCTTGGGCTGGCTATTCTTCAGTGTATTTTAGTTTTCGTTTTCCCACCCATTTCAATAGGGGCAGATTGATTTCAGCGCAGGGGTTGCCAAAATGGCGTCCTTCTAGAAGCTGTTGGACTACAACTCCCATCATCCCCAGCTAACATGGTTGGTAGTCAGGGATGATGGGAGTTGTAGTCCAACAGCTTCTAGAAGGACGCCATGTTAGCTAACCCCAGCTTAGTAAATCAAGTGCAATTTAAATTAATAATAATGAAAAATTGTGTGTGCGTGTGAAACACCACAGGGCAACTGACCCCACCCCCGCCAAATTGGTGATAATCTGAGGTAGTTTGGGTTTGCTGAGAAAGTTCTAGAATCATTTCAAATGGCAGTCTCATCAGCATAGGAAAATTAATAAGGATACATGGGTTGTGTTTATCAGAGAATTCTGGTTCCTGGCAAGGGATGCTGTAGATTAAGCTTTTAACTATTCCCTCCAGAGATTGGGGGCAGAAGGAGCTGCGGATGGACTTGTGGTCGGGCTGTTGATGAAAATGTCAACTGACAGAGGCAGCCCTTCTTTTTGTTTTTAAGCCCCTCGTATTATTGGGGGTGCCTGCAGGAGACTCGCAGAATCTGTGTCTGTTAGTCTGGCCCCGTGCCAGGAAACCCCTACCCTACTGTATTTGACGAGTGGTCTTGTTCTTTCAAGAAGAGACACCTCTGGTGCTTTGCCAGGAAAACGGAGCCGGGTGTTATCGAGAAAGAGAGGGCGGATTCCGTTTGAACTTGCAGCGGAGGTTGCTGTGCAGAAGGAGCGATGCTCAACATCCCTTCTGGTACCGGAATGGAAGCGTTGCGCTGCCAAGTTCAAGTCACCCTTCCTCCCTGCCCCCTCCCCAGCGCAAGCCAAAGAGGCTACCCCCTTCTGCATTTTAAATGTGGCTGAGAGGTTGCTAATGGTACTGAGCTGGCTCTCAGGGTATGCCCTCTTGACTTATTAAAACAGCTCATTTGGGGTGGAAAAGAAGGTGGCTCGTTGGGCCAAACCAGATGTTGTAAGAGACAGAGAATCACACGTTTCCACAGAGAGAAGGAGCAATAATGGCTGAGCTGTGGCAGCTCTGGGTCATGTATAGTGGCTCCTGCATAGATGCATGTGCTCATTTGATTGATAGCACAATGAGCACCTCTGCCTTGTTCTTTTCTGTGGGTGAAATTCACACCTTTCAGGCCTAGTGCTTTTCTCTTGGTTTAAAACATTGGAGAAAAGATGCCAAATGCCAACGAAAAATAGTAATAATTGATACTTAGAAGGGACAAATAAAAATGGCAAAATAAGAGCAGAGATGGAATACATAATTCTGTTGAATTCAGCGGGAAGCTATCTCCCTTAAGTTTTGCTAGCCGAATAAGTAGATCTTTGCAAGCATTGGGAAATGGTGATAATTAATATCTGGGAGAAACTGCAGAATTCAGAGTAACTTGAGAGTAAATCTTGACGATATAGATTTAAGGAAAAGGGAAAGTATCTCTGCTTCTCCCTCCAATGTGTTGGGAGGTGGAAAGTGCCAGTTTTTTTAGCAAGCATGGAAAATGGCAGGATTAATATTTGGGAGGTGGGAAATTACAATGAAAATTTCCCTAATTGATTTGAGAAACATTTTCAAGGGCTCCGTGTTCCATTAGAGATTCTGCGGCCGAGGAAGACATTTCTGATGCAGAAGGGACTGTTTGTAGAGTTATTTTTTTTATTGCAAAGCTGTCCCCAAGCCACACTTTTATTGCGCTTTGCTTTTGACAGAAAATGAAACAAACCCCCCCCCCCATTCTGGCTCCATAATATCCCCAATGAATGTGTCCCTTCCACATCACTTTCTGCAGTTGATCAAAGTTTCCTGTTTGGCATGAGCCCTCTGGTCTAATTTCTCTACTCTCCCCTCATTTCCAGTAAAAGCAATCCGTCCAGAAAGTCACTTTGTGGATGCTGCTCAGGAAACTCTAGGTACCACGGGAATTGCTTTGCACTGAACTAATCCAAAGCTGCACGGCTCATCCTCTCTCTTTTCTGTCTCTTTCTTTCCCCTGCTGCCTTCTGTTCTGACCACTCATCTGCTTAATAGAGGTGCAAAGGGAGGCCCTCCAGAATGACGGCCAGCCAACATCGCCTGCTTCTGTGTTTCCCCAATGAGACCAAGTGCGGAAACCGCAAGGTGTAATCTTGCCTTAGTCAGAGTCTTTCTTAGCAAGCTAATAAGGTTAATAGTGACCAAAGAGACCGGGTATTTGGGGAAAACACTACCCTGGAAAATAAAACAAACCCTGAAAAACAACAACAACAACCCCGCTCTAATCCCTCGCAACTTGGGGTCTCCCAGTTTATTATTAAATAATTCAAATTTGGAAGTACGTATATTGATTATATCGTAAACCCGCTGGGCTGAATACATGTGAATGGACTTCTCCTTCATAGCTCTGGATTAGTGGCATTTAAAAACATAACATGGCTTTTCCAGCACTTCTACTATGCAGTCACAGACCACTAATCTTCCGCACATTGTAGCTACAAGACCCCTAACTGCCTAACTGCAAGTACCACTGAGCAAGATTTGGGCATTGATGGAGAGTGGGAACTCAAATGACTGAATCCCAGATTCCAGTTCCTGCAGCATCTCTTATCCGTCTGTCTCTGCGACAGTTAAATCAGCTTGAAAGACTTTGCGGCCATGTGTCTTCTCTTAGGGCTATTAAGCTACTAATTCTTCCCTCTGCATGCTTTGGACAGCGGACTCATCTTTTATTTTTTGCACTTAAGTGTGGACTTGGCCAGTGCAAGGCTGATTTAGAATGCCACAGGATGCTTGCGAAATGTGATTGATGTTTGTCAATTGCAAAATGTGATCTGTTTGTCCGTTTTTGGAATCCAATCCAGCTCCTAAAACCATCAGTCTTTCGCTTCTAAGGTGCCAGAGCTCTGTTAAGTATCCCACCATTCAGAGGCAAGAGGCTACCACTGCAATCCTATGTATGTCCCATTGAATACATTGGACTTACTCCCAAGTAAATAGGTATTGAATTTCAACCTGCATTAGGGAGATAAGCTTGGGTTCACGACTTGGGTTGTATGGTGCTTAGGGTTACTTTGCACGCAGTATGATTATTAGAATCATTTCCCACGGTCTCTTTGAATATTCAGGATAAAATTGTGGTTTTTAAGAGTTGTGATAAGCTACGGTAATGTGCTGGTACTTTGGAATTAGTCCTCCTGAAGGGACTTGACAATACTAGCAGTTGGCAAGAGCAAAAAGAAAACTCAGATAGTGTGTTTCTCCCCTGCTCCAAAATGCAAGTAAAATTCAGGGGAATCCTTAGTGGAGTAATGGTAGAGAGAGAACTAAAAGGTTCCCTGAGATGTTGTGCAGAGAGATGCAGGCCTATGAGAGAGATTTTGCAAGAAAGTGAAACCGAAAGCAGCCAACATTTTATATTATGTAAAGCATTTCAGAGCCAAGAGCAAAATTCATTTGCTGTGCACTTGGAGTAGATCTCGAAGGCATGATTTATATATGTATATATAAACCTAGCAGGAGCAATGCCATCCATGTTGCATCTTTTCTCTCAGCTTCGCTTAATCCTTGAGGTGTTGTCATATTGTGCGTTTTCCTACACACACACACACACACACACACACACACCCTTAAATGACAGCCAGCCAGTGATGTGTAGAAGGAAACATGCAATATGGCAACATCCTGAAATTTGTTTGGCAAAATGTTGTTTTGCCCTAATATTGGCTGGAGCAGGATACCGGAAGGTGCCAGAAGCTTTTGCACCTAATGGTTCATCTTTTAAATACACCGTTTAGGGTAAAGGTAAAGGGACCCCTGACCATTAGGTCCAGTCGTGACCGACTCTGGAGTTGCGGTGCTCATCTCACTTTACTGGCCAAGGGAGCCTTTCTACAGCTTCTGGGTCATGTGGCCAGCATGACTAAGCTGCTTCTGGCAGACCAGAGCAGCGCACGGAAATGCTGTTTACCTTCCTGTCGGAGTGGTACCTATTTATCTACTTGCACTTCAACATGCTTTTGAACTGCTAGGTGGGCAGCAGCAGGGACCGAGCAACAGGAGCTCACCCCATCACAGGGATTCGAACCACCAACCTTCCGATTGGCAAGTCCTAGGCTCTGTGGATTAACCCACAGCGCCACCCGGTAGCAACACACTAAAGCACACTAAAGCATTGATCCTGCATAGATTTCCTCTCCCTTTCCTTATGTCAGGGATGGGGAGACTTTTTCAGCTTAGGGCTTCATACTCTTCTATGAAACCTTCTGAGGGCCGCATGACAGTAAGTTGGGGCCACGGACAAAAGAGGACGGGCCAATGTAAATGTAACCTTTGCATGGTAGGTTAGTTTCTGCAAACCCTTTTTGCAGACCCTCCAAGTGACCCTATTTTCCAGGGACATTCCTGGATTTACAGAAGTCATCCAGGTTTCTGATTTGATACCAGAATGTCCCACTTTTCCTTAGGACATCCCTATTTTCATTGGAGAAATGTTGGAGGGTATGGAGTTATGCAGGACCAGAATTAAGTTTGATGAGGCCCTAAGCCACTGAAGATAATGGGGCCCTTTATATGTCTATCTGTCTTTTGTCAACAACAAATTGTCACTGTTTTTTGTGTTGAATATATGCTATATGGTAATTTATGGACCTAATAGTTCCATAACAACACAAAACACTGTTGCTGTATGTAGGCTTTATTTTATTTGTTTTTCATCTTATATTTTGGAAATGTACATCCAGTTTTTTTCTCTTTAAAATTTTTGGGGCCCTCCAAGAGAATGAGGCCCTAAGCTATAGTTTGTTTAGCTTTTATGTCAGTCCGGCACTGGAGTTATGCAGCCCCCGAGATACGACTTTTAAAAGACATCCCAAGGCAGCCCTGTATAGGGGAGGGTTTTTTGTCTTTTTAAAAAAAAAGTTTAATGTTTTATTATGTTTTTATATATGTTGGAAGCCACCCAGAGTGACCAGGGCAACCCAGCCAGATGGGCAGGGTATAAATAATAAAATTGTTGTTGTTGTTGTTATGGAATAGGACGTCCCTATTTTCATGGGAGAAATGTTGGAGGGTATGTTTTCTATCCTCTGCCCAGGCAAGCGAAGAACACAACCAGAGTTCAAGGACACATTCCAAGGCAGGCAAATAGAATAAAATAAAATAAAATAAAATAAAATATTAAATTAAATTAAATTCAAGGAGGGTATGAAGAAGTGGAGAAGTGGGTGGCTTGGCCATCACTTCCCCCTTTTTTTAAAAAGATATTTATTAAAAGTTTTATAATTACAGAAAAAAGTGTAAAAGAAAAAAGAAACAATGAGAATTTTAACAAACAATACATCAAAAATAAGTAAGAAAAAAAGAAAAAAGAACAATACGTAATAAAAAGAAAGAAAGGAAAAAAACACACATCCAAATTCCTTATCATTATCTTTCATTTACTTGTTTCCTCGACTTCCTCACACCTCCCTTTTGTGTATTCTAGTTCAAATGCTAATTCAGCGAATCCTTTCCCTCTTTCTCAATTTTTGTTCTATAAATTATCTTAATTCAGTCTAACTTTAAATTTTCCACTTTAGCCCATTAACAATCAGTTTTTACTTAATTCTTTATAACATTTCTGCTAAAACCATTTAGCTTCATTCCAGCATTCTTCTAACATTCATTAATTTTGCAATATTTCTGTAAATATACTTTAATTTTTTTCCAGTCTTCTTCCATCGACTCTTCTCCCTGGTCTCGGATTCTGCCAGTCATTTCTGCCATTTCCATATCCATCACTTCCCGTTCACACCATCTTCACTTACCAACCTTAGTTCCTGGTGTCTCTGTGTTCTCTCTCAGAGGCAGTCTGCTGCTGCAGCGGGCATCAGTAGAGTCGTGGGTTTCATGGGCATAGCCAGGATTTTTTGTTAGGGGGGCAGGACACACACCTTTCCTGTTCCAGAGCTACCTGTGACACGATTGGTCAGTTCGCAGAAGCCACACCTGTCGCCAGGGCCGGATTTAGGTTTGATGAGTCCCTAAGCTACTGGAGGTAATGGGGCCCTTTATATGTCCAGCTGTCCTTTGTCAACAACAAATCGTTGCTGTTTTTTGTGTTGAATATATGCTATATGGTAATTTACAGACCTAATAGGTATCTGAAGCCATTTGCACATGGAGAATGTAGGCACCCTATATATAGAAAGGAGCAAACCAGGGATATTTTAGGGAGCAGGCTAGCAGGCGGAGCCCATGACTTACATCATAGGAGCCTACACAACACAAAACACTGTTGCTGTATGTAGGTTTTATTTTATTTGTTTTTTATCTTATATTGGATGTACATCCAGGTTTTTTTCCGGGCCCCCCAAGAGAGTGGGCCCCTAAGCTATAGCTTGTTTAGCTTGTACGTAAATCCGCCACTGCCTGTCACTCAGCCAGATTGCCAGTTGCGTCGCTAGGATGAGACACAACATCGCCCAAGTGACGTCAGCGAGCATTTCAAATATTCTGATTATTTCTGCTTTTAGATATTTTTATTTATTGACTTGATTTTTTTGGGGGGGGGCAGCTGCTCCCTGCCTCCCAGGCTACACCCATAGTGGGCTTGAGCCACACATTGGGTAAAAGATTTCTGCAATTCAGGGGGTGGGACTAGATGACCCTTGCGGTCCCTTCCAGTTCTAGGATTCTGTGACTTTGTATAGATAGAGCCATGCTCCTGAATCAGCTGCAAAGGCCTGCCATTGCCCCACCCCCTTTCCGGTTCCGAACTGCACTTGTTCCCCTGTAGAAATTTCCCTGCATGTTGCAGCCTCTTGATTTGGAAAACAGGTCCCTGGCTGAAGGAAAACCTTAACACAGCGGGGGGGGGGGGGGGCTCTGCCTCTGTCCTTAGAGACTTGTTTGTTTTCCATTACACCAGGAGGTTTGTGGGGGGGGGGGAGTTCCTTTTCATTATGAGTAATGGGCTTTCAGGGACTGCGTTTCAGTGCATTAGCAGTTCCCCATAATTAATGTAAGATTTTATTTTAAAAGCATAACCAAGCACAGTGAGAGGTTACTAAACAATTCCTGAAGGGAAAGGCGGGCAGCTGCAGAAATAAAAGCCTCTATTAGAGACGCTTCGGGAAAGACCTTGGTTTTATTTTTATTTATTTGCTTAATATTTTATTTATTTTTTGAAAAGCGTTTATCAGAAATGTTAACTTATTTATTTATTTCCCCACTCTTGAAGGGGGGGGGAAAGGCTTACAGAGCAGCTTGCAGATATCAATAAAAAAAAGACCGTCCCTGCCTTCAGGCAACACAAAAAGAAAAGGGGAGGAGGAGGGTGGCGGAACAAAGCAAACTCTGGGCTTAGGTCTTTGATATATAGGGTTCTTGTAGCGATCAGCTGAAATGGAAAGTTCAGATGTTACGGAAAAATCTAGGTGTGAGGCTGCTCAGTCACCCAGCTCGTCGGGCAGAGCCCGCGGGTCCCTGCGGAATAAAGGAAGGAGTCCAGCCACCAACCGGAGCAAATAGCTGTAGACCAAAGTTTATTGCGCAACAGGTTCAAAGAGCAAATTTGAACCCTGAGGATGAGGTGACAAAGACTTTTAAAACTTTCCCACCATATCCCAGCATACAGTTCGTACAACATCATTGCTACATCACTGACATGTCACAAAAGGGGAGGGGTTAACCTTGGCAAACATGTCCAGACAAGTCCTTGGTACAAGATTAGCATAGGCAGACATGGCAGGGCAAGACTCAGGTATAAGATTAGCATAGGCAAATATGCCTTAAGTACCCACCACCCAAAAGTACAATAGAACTTCCTTTGCATGTCTGGAGCCTGAGGAGAGTCAGGTGATGAGATTTGGCTTCCTTTGGCTAACAATGAGCCCAGCAATTGTCACCTCTGGGAACTTCCTGGAGTCCTTTTCCAAGGGGAAAATAGCTTTGAAATGGAGGAAACTGGGAAAGGAGATGATTTTATATTATTTTTAAAGCTAGGTAACTTCCCTGAGCTGTCAAGTTGAAAGGATATGTTCAGGCATAATATTTGTAATATTTAACTTTAAAGATGTGCTCCCCCCCGGTAATTTCCGTAACAAAGGACAGGAGGAGTTGCTGGTCAATCACCCGAGCTAACGGAGAGCTCCTGTGGTCTCACCTTTTCCTGTTCTGCAGCCTTATGGAAGGGGATCCTGCTAGGTGAAAGCGAGGAAGGAGCCTGATCAGTACCGTATTTTTCGCTCTATAGGACGCACTTTTTCCCCTCCAAAAATTAAGGGGAAATGTGTGTGCGTCCTATAGAGCGAATGCAGGCTGCGCCGCTAAGCCGAAAGGCAGAACAGGGAGACAGAGCGCTGCGGAGGGCTCCGTCTCGCTCTTCTAGCTTGGGGACGGCTGTGCGCAAAGCCTCTGCAGGGCAGCAGGGCGCTGCGCTCAAAAGGCTTCAGGGATCTTTGAGGCTGGGGGTGGGGGGAAGCAGCGCTTCCCCCCACCGCCAGCTCCACCTTGAACGCACCTTGTTTTACAGGGGGAGAACAAAGAAAAAAATATTTTTTCCCTGTTCTCCCCCTCCTATAGTCCGGTGCGTCCTATGGTCCGGTGCGTCCAATAGAGCGAAAAATACGGTATATAATGAAAGCCTTGTCTCTTGTCCGGTCAGCAAAGAAGCAGCAGCAATGAAACGGGAGAGCTTCGATTTCTAAATTTTGGCTCTAGCCTGGCCCCCGACAAAGAGAGTGTGACAGCACCACCTGTAGACCCTTGTTCACCTCTAGCATCTTCAAGCCTCTGGGCAGAGATGCAGTACTTCTAGGTATCATGGCTAGTAACCACCAGGAAACATCCTATGTGAATTCATTCTGTCTTTCCAGCAAAGGCTTTCATGCTGGTGAACTGTTTAGCACTTAATGTGGTGGGAGGTTAAATTAAAAGCACAGCTGAATTCTCAGATGCACGTAACTCTGGGATTCAATGTTCAGTAATGTAACGTGGGAAATCTGACCCAGAAACCCTCGATGATGCGATTGTGCGCAGGTAGCCTACTTTTTATATGCGGGAAAGCAGATGTTATCAACGTAAAATAGTCTAGCGGATGTTGGTGGAGGTGGGGGAACAGGAAGAAAAAGCAGAAAAGTTGGCGTACAGGAAGATTTGGATATCCCAGGCGCCAGGCGAAAATGTTCCTCTTCAACCGGGCCTTTGACTGACTAATATTCTACAGCCTTTTAAATGTGTCTCTGGGAAGGGTGGCGGTTATCGTTTCGCTGTTTTGCTCCACTTGTTTTCATGTTTTTATCTTGTGTTTTATTCTGTGAGCCGCCCTGAGATCTCACGATGAAGGGCAGTATATAAATCTATAAAATACAATAACCGTCCTAAAAGATCAAGCTTACAAAATGCCCTTGAATACCTTTGAACTAGGTAGGGCAAAGCCATCCGACAGAATGCGTGCGTAAAATGCTATGCAAGATGGCTGCCTCCTTCTTGGCCGTGACACAGAACTTTGCATGATGGGTAATGAGGCCGGTTGCCCACTTTCTAAGGTCTTCTTCTCCCACTTCACAAAGCAAGTGAGAAAATCAGGAAGGTTTCGAGTCTTGCATCCACATTGTGTTAGCCCGGTTGTTCGATCCAGGCTCTCTAGACTTTGATATTGGCAGAAGTTGTTTCTGTCAGGTACATCTCGGAAGAGTCTTTCTTCACTATCCCCCTCAGACAAGGATAAAGGTCCAGATTTTGAATAGTTGAACGTTACCCCCGTTCCCCTGTGTATAACAGCTACCGTACCCCACCGCTCTGTGCCCCTCGCCTTTCCATTTGCCCCTGACAGACCCTCACATCCCAAGACCACTTTCTGTTTACTTGTCCATTCCTCATCGACGCTCCTCGATTAACGACCCCCTACTTCATCTCCATCCATCGCCATGGAAACCTTCCCCGAAATTCCTTTCTCCGAACCGTTCTAGTGTTTTAAAAGCCACATCTCACTGCCGCCGCTTCAGCCGCCGCTGCTTTGAAAGACAAATCGATTTTGAATGGCTGAAGGGGAGCCGCCGTGGTGTTTTTGAAGTGACTTCCCCTTGCTTGTCTCCCCCCCTCCCCTTTCTTCTTTTTTTGGTCTCTTGTCTTGGTTTGTCTCTGTGCGCAGTCAAAAGGTCAGCTTGAAAGATCGTGTCTTCTCCAGCCCTCGAGGTGCGGCCACAAAAGGTAAAGGCTCTCCTCAGGCCCAGGGGATACGGAGGTCCCCTAGTGCGGACCAGAGCATCGAAGACAGTCCCAGCAAAGTGCCCAAGAGCTGGAGCTTCGGAGACAGGAGCCGAGCCCGGCAGGCTTTCCGCATGAAGGGAGCCGCGTCCCGTCAAAATTCAGAAGGTGAGGCAGCTCAGGTGGTGTGATTTATCATGAGTTCATTCTTTGCATTTATAAGCCATGCTTCATCATCATCATTTTATTTGTATGCTGCCTTTCCATAGTTGAAACCCTGCTCAAAATGGCTTACAACATGACAAGATCTAGATAATTACAAACATAACAAATGTCATAAGCAATAAATAAAGGTAAAAAGGGACCCCTGACCATTAGGTCCAGTCGTGGCTGACTCTGGGGTTGCAGAGCTCATCTCACCTTATTGGCCGAGGGAGCCAGCGTACAACTTCCGGGTCATGTGGCCAGCATGACTAAGCCGTTTCTGGCGAACCAGAGCAGCGCACAGAAATGCCATTTACCTTCCTGCTGGAGTGGTACCTATTTATCTACTTGCACTTTGATGTGCTTTCGAACTGCTAGGTTGGCAGGAACTGGGACCAAGCAACGGGAGCTGACCCCGTTGTGGGGATTCGAACCACCAACCCTCTGATTGGCAAGTCCTAGGCTCTGTGGTTTAACCCACAGCGCCACTCGCGTCCCTAAGCAATAAATAAAACACATCAAAAAGTACACAACCAAACAATTTCCACATAAATCATAAGATCTAACACTAAAGATACAATAATAAGAATAACAGCTACAAGCTCTCTCAACCCCCCCCCCCGTAAACAATGCTCCAGTCCAAGAATCTGTTCAACAGACTCAGCTTTTGTAGTTGGAGTCAGTCCACACTCCACTCTCCCAGGCCAGATGGGAAAAGGCCAGCAAGGCAGGATGCAGGTCTTTCAGATCTCACAGGCAAGATGGTCTTATTTAGAATGACAGATAAAAATGATAAACAATCGAAAAGAGGAGCCCTCTCTGCTTAGCAGCAGCCACTGTCCTTGTGAAGCCTGTCAGGCCCCACCCTAAGCCAGGTGGAAAGAGGCAAGAGCAGGGCCCTTCAGGCCCTCAGCGGGCAGTCCTCCTCTGAGAGTCCTCCTCCGCTTCTACCCTGCCTGCCCCACCCAGGAGCTCAAGCCAGTGTCAGTGGTTCTCTGCCACTTCATTTAATCCCCACAACCCTGTGCGGCAGAGGTGCCATCTTGTACCCAAGATTGCCCCCCCCCGATGTGTGGTTTCAGCATGTGACGTAACACATGCAACATCACATTGTTGGGAGGAGGCCGAGCATGGAGCCCAGCATGGCACGACTTCTCTCATGCTCAGGAGGAGTCAGCTCCTGAACCATGCCATGCTTGGCTTGGTGATCGGCCTCGTCCGCCCCCTCAACACTGAGGGGGCCTGGCTCTGTGCCAGCAGATTTTGAGGCACCTGAAGACCTACCCCTAGCAGTCAAGTACAACATTCCTAGAGTGAACATGTTTACACAGGGGGAGGAATGTTTGTCCAGCCAGCAAGAAAACTTCCTGTTTCCTTCTGGGCTGGGATAGACTTCCTCTGCATGTGACTAGAGGTGGGTGTGGCCTCACCTGTGCAGGTAATGACAAAAGCACAGAGCAGGGCAGCCATCTCTCTCTCTTTGACTACATGCATCGAAGAAGCCACATCTGCTTAGCCAAAGATGCTTCCAGCCAAGAGAGGACAAAGGGACTGTCTCCTTATGAGATAGTTTCCAGGTGTATGTTACTTTTCTAAGCTAAGTCTGGGATCCGATTGTGAACAGAATGTGAGTGAGTAAACTCTTTTTACACTTTTATAAAAGACTGTGTCGTGTCTTATCTTTTATGAGGGAATAAGGGGAAATTAGCAGAACAGTTATTATAGAGGCTTTAGCAAGTCTGAGCAAACGCATCCGCTGTGAGTTTAAAAGGGGAATGCTACTCTGCTAAATTGTGAACTTGTTAACAAAAGTTGGAAAGGCTATAATCAAACAGTATATCCTCTCCTGCATCCCTGAACATTTCCACACCTAGGAGTTGGCATGCCTGTTGTGAGGTAGGTTAGGCTGAGAGGCAGTGACCGGTGACATCTCTGTGGCCCAAGCCTGAGCAGTGTGTGTGGAGGTCCTGGGCTGCCCAGACAACAAGACCCCTCTCTCTGTGTGTACATCCCTTCCTTGTACTCAGGTGTCCAGCAACCCACATCCAGTGGAGCTGTGGGCACACTATTACCATTAGCAGAGCATCAGCAAGAAGCGAGGCTGTATGCATTTGGCATTGCGAAAGTTACTTTATTTATCAAAACAACAAACATGGCTGAGTGTGAGCAGCAGCTTCACACATGTCCTCTCCGTCCGAAAGCAGAGAACAAAGAGAGAAAGTACAAAAGCACATAGAACGGAAGTACAGTGTCTGAGTTCCGTTCTCACACTCCTGTCACTATGGAATGTAAACAGTGGATCACGAGATCCAAAAGCAATGAGAGAATGAAATTACTAACACTCTCGGCCTCTCTGATGTCTTCCAAAGGAAAGCAGAGCAAGACATTTGTGTTAAGTTGTGGGTGAACATATCAGACGACACAGCAATTCTTCAAACAGCTCTTGTTTATTCCGAGGCCAGAACAGAACTGAGCTGAAGGGTTCAAGTCAGCCTGCTTATATAGAGCTCCAGTACACACAATTGTAACAACTTTCTAAAACTATCCAATCACTGAACGTCACTTTCGATCCCTTATTTGCATAACTATCTACAGTATCCCCCTGGTGGCCCAGGGTGAGAACTTCAGTACATAACAGTTTGGCACCAGCTAGCTGCAGGAGTTGCTGGAAGGAGGCATACAAGGCCCTATCCAACTGTTTTAGGAACTCCTCTTCAGATTTTTGTAGAGTTTACTCCTTAACCCTTTCTTCTCCTGAAGATATCCTGCAAGGCAGTGGGTACTGATTACTGCCAGCATGCAGCCCCTGACCAATTATCCCTGAGGCAACGCTTGTTTTGAAATGTGATTTAATTGGAAGGGATGTATTTTTTTTTTAATGTTGTAAGCCAGCCTGCAGATTTTTTAAAAATAAATTATTATTAGAAACTTAAACAAAACATATTATCCAAAAATATCGCATCCTTAATTCCCCCCATTTTCCTCCCTCCCCCCACCCTCCCATAATCGACCCCCCCAACTCCGCTCAGTTCCAATCTTTGGTTTCTCTGTGAATACTGTTCTCTTCATGTTACAAAATTGTATAAATCCATAAATTGTCTAACTGATTATTGTCAACAAAGACTTTGTGAGTGTTTATTCAAAACCTGCCAAGGAGTCCGATTCACTTTGTTGCATCATCAAGTACTTTGTAAAGGGTTCCCATTCATCTTTGAAATCACAGTTGTCCTTCTCCCGTGGCTTATGTGTCAATTTTGCCAGTTCTGCATAATCCATCAATTTCTCTTGCCATGATTCTTTAGTTGGGATTTCTTCGTTCTTCCAACCTTGTGCTATTAAAACTCTTCCAGCCGTTGTCGCATACATGAAGATATTTTTCACAGCCTGCAGATTTTTGGAGCCGCTGATTGGGGAGCATACATTTCAGTTATCCAAAGCTGCTATCTAAACCTAGTTTAAAGAGAAAGGGAAAAGGTTGTTATAAGCTGCAATCACATTTGCCTTTGCTATATTCCCAACACATTTTGCCAGGAATCCGTCACTCTCTGCAGCAATAGCTTATTATGCATTTATCCTTCGTCTATCTAGATGCCTGCCTCCCTGGAGAAGACATGCCTGATGCCGACAACAAAAGCTGCAACTGCGAATTTGTGACCGAGGATCTGACACCGGGCCTTAAAGTCAGCATCAGGGCAGTGTGGTAAGGGAGGCAGAGGAGGGATATGTGCATGTAAACAAGGGGGCAGCGTGACCATGGGAAGTCCAAGCAGTGCTGAACAATGCCAGGGGCTCAGTTGCTACAGGCAGGATTCTGCATGGCTCTGCATCGCACATAAAATACGGCTGGTGGAAGAAGCAGATGGCCAGGTGAGTTGGACCTGCCATGTTCGCTTCCTGGCAGTTGGGTCTCTGTTGCTTACTGGGAGAGAGAGGCGTTTAGGGAGGTCAACGCGGTGCAAATGCACTGGCAGAAAAGCCAGAAGGCTCCGCTGGTGTGCTTGCACCATGCCAACCACCCCACCCCACACTTCCTCCCCGTAACCCACCTGCCAGGAAGTGGACCACCGGATGAGCCCCTTCTGGTGAGAGAAGACTTCAGTTTGGCATGGGAAGGAGTAAAACGGGGAGACGACACTCAGCAGCTAAACAGATATCTGTAGATCAAGGTCCTATGATGGTTTGGGCTTAATGCTAAGAAATATAGTCCCTTCCGGGTGGCGCTGTGGGTAAAAGCCTCAGCGCCTAGGGCTTGCCGATCGAAAGGTCGGCGGTTCGAATCGCCGCGGCGGGGTGCGCTCCCGTTGTTCGGTCCCAGCGCCTGCCAACCTAGCAGTTCGAAAGCACTCCCGGGTGCAAGTAGATAAATAGGGACCGCTTACCAGTGGGAAGGTAAACGGCGTTTCCGTGTGCGGCTCTGGCTCACCAGAGCAGCGATGTCATGCTGGCCACGTGACCCGGAAGTGTCTCCGGACAGCGCTGGCCCCCAGCCTCTTGAGTGAGATGGGCGTACAACCCTAGAGTCTGTCAAGACTGGCCTGTACGGGCAGGGGTACCTTTACCTTTATAGTTCCTTCCAGCCATGACAACATAATGACCAGCCCCCCTCTTGAATACCAAGAGCCCAAGTCATAGAATCATAAGACTGTAGAGTTGGAAAGGAATCACAGTGTCATCTAGTCCAACCCCCTGCAATATTGCGAATGCAATATTAGCTCATGTGAACTTCAAGGTACCATACCCCACAGGTCCTTAGATCACAGAATCATAGAGCTGGAACATGCCACAAGGATCGCCTAGTCCAACCCCCTGCAATGCAGGAATCTTTCATCCAGTGTGAGACTCGAACCCGCAGCCCTGAGATTAAGGGTCTCATAGGATGTAGGGTTAGAAGTAGAAGATAGTGTATTTTAAAATAGTGTTATTTGTAAGTGATAAAATGTGAAGATCTTTATGGTAAAAGTAAGCGTGGTTAAAAAAAAATGGCTAAAAATTATGATATATGTGAACTGCTAAAGATGAGGTAAAATGAAAATCAGATAAGGGGGACTTGGGGAAGCTCACCTAACAATGTTTAGAAAAAATAAGGATAAGACAAGAATTTGTTTGTATTGTTTGTTTTTCTGTTTGTGTTATTTAGTTGTGCTATAAAAATTTTTATGGGACGCAGGTGGTGCTGTGGGTTAAACCACAGAGCCTAAGGCTTGCCGATCAGAAGGTTGGCGGTTCAAATTCCCATGACAGGGTGAGCTCCCGTTGCCTGGTCCCTGCTCCTGCCAACCCAGCAGTTCAAAAGCACGTCAAAGTGAAAGTAGATAAATAGGTACCTCTCCGGCAGGAAGGTAAACGGCATTTCCGTGCGCTGCTCTGGTTCGCCAGAAGCGGCTTAGTCATGCTGGCCACATGACCCGGAAGCTGTACGCCGGCTCCCTCGGCCAATAAAGCGAGATGAGCGCTGCAACCCCAGAGTCGGCCACGACTGGACCTAATGGTCAGGGGTCCCTTTACCTTTTATAAAAAAATTTGGAGGGAAAAAAAGAGATTAAGGGTTTCATGTTCTACCAACTGAGCTAAATCAGTGCCCTTAATTCATACTTAAGAAGCCCCAACCACAATAAATGCTGACCTCTTCAAGGTTTATAGCAATAGTGCCTGTACAGTTTCTTCATGGGAGACTCTTTCATTGGAGAATTTCAAGCAGAGGTTGGGTGGCCCTCTGTCCTCCGGGAGGACAGAGATTAGTCGAGATTCCTGCATTGCAGGGGGTTGGACTAGATGACCGCTGGGTACCTTCCAGCTCTACAATTCTGTGATTCCCTGCCATGGTTGGTCCTTGGTCTTTGCAGCATGCATGCAGCTCCTTGAAATCCCAGCATCTTCCTTCACACTAGGGGAGCTGCTACCAAGTTGGGAGAGCTCTCCACGTCTGACAAGCACAGAGAGTGGGGCGGGTATAGATTTGCATGGGGCAGAAACGAATGCATTGTTGGGGGGTGGAGCTGGGGAAACAGACAGAGGGAAGGTAACAGGTGGGACACCCACTTGGCTGCAGGCCTCCCGTTGTCACTCTCTTCCTTCTAGTGTCATGAGATTTCTGGTTTCCAAGCGGAAGTTCAAGGAGAGCCTGAGGCCCTACGATGTCATGGACGTCATTGAGCAGTACTCAGCGGGACATTTGGATATGCTTTCCAGGATCAAAAACCTCCAGTCCAGGCAAGAGTCCTCCTCTCTTTCAACCTCCTGCTTCCTGCTCTCCATTGGGCAAGTGTTCTCATGGTGGAAGGGTGACCTTTTTGACCGTCACCCACCTAACGTTTTCTTTCTTTTCCTCCAGGAAAAAAGCCACAGGGTTTTTTTGTGTGTGAGTAAGGGCTGCTTATATCTGGATTGCAGGGACTGGATTTGTAGTACAGTCAAACATTGGCTTAGTTGCCAAACAAATTGGCTCCCGAATGCCGCAAAGTGTTCCGGTTTGCGAACGTTTTTCGGAAGCCGAATGTCTGACGCGGCTTCCACTTGAGTGCAGGAGCTCTTGCAGCCAATTGGAAGCCACGCCTTGGTTTTTGAACAGTTTCGGAAGTCGAATGGACTCCCAGAACGGATTAAGTTTGAGAACCATGGTACCACTGTATAAAGCATGAGGCTCAGATTGGCTCTTCAGAGTCTCAGTAGGTATGACAAGCAGTGAGTGTCCCTAATAATAATAAATTTTATTTATATCCCGCCCTCCCCAGCCGAAGCCAGGCTCGGGGCGGCTAACAACAATAAAATAGTACAACATTCTAAAAGCATTTCATTATAAAATTAATTCAAATCAAATTGATGGCAACCATTAGGCTAAAGTTCTGTGAAGATTGCCAAAGGAGGGATGGCTCCTACCCAGATTCATCCCTATATGCTCAAGTATTTTCAGAATGGCAGCCATGCCGGAATGGGTAGGGACTGCATAATCTGGTCTGCATTAAGGTTCCCAAGAGTACTGTAAATATTATTTTCACTGGGAAGTCCAGATTGAAATTTAAGGAATCTGAAAATGTCCGTATGTCCTGTGTGCAGCAAAGGGACTGGGGATAGAGAAATTTTGAATGTATCTCTGCTACGCAACTGCGAAATTATTTTTGTAGAAAGGACTAGTGAAGCAAAGAAAAGCCAATGGAAACTGAGGATTTTTCAAATATATATAAATATATGGCTACTGATTCAAAACACACTGTTAACTTAGAGATGGAACAACATAGGGATTCACCTGTCCTCAGTAGCATGAGACTTTACAACTCTACAGGTCTTCCTTTTTCTATCTTGCATATCTGAGTGTAGTCATACCTTTATCCTTTTCCTTATTTGCAGGCAAAGATTGTCTCCCAGTAGTCTAATAAGCTGTTCTTGGAAAGGTTTTAACTTAACCATCAGACATTTGCAAACAGATCGGAACTGTAACAAGAGTTCCTTCGCTGAATTGATACGTGTTAGGACTATTTCTGTGGACACTGTAGCTCAGTAGATGCTCCACCCAACAAGTTAGGATTCTGCTGATCTGGAATGTTCGCTCTCTTGGTTGCATCAGTGCGTGGATAAACTGTTTCAGCCTTCCTTTCCCAGGATGGACCTAAGAACCCCTTACAGATGTGTCTTAGTGGCGTAGCTTGAATCTATGGGCCAGAGGAGAGCAGTCTGTGAAGACTGATGGCTCGAAAGAGGACTCTTAAGTCCTCACACTTCTTGCTGCTGGCTTTGTTGGCTGTGCCTCTTCATCTGACTCTAAAACCGAACCCAAAAGAACTAGAGAAACGCATCGTTCATTGTGCAAATACAACTATGTCCCTGAACTACAGCTCTTATCATCCCCGACTCTTGGCCATGATGGCTGGGGCTGATGGGAGTTGGAGTCCAATAAGAGCTAGAGGACCAGCGTCTAAATAAACCCAACATACCATGTGAACTGCCATGGTTTACCAGGTAAACAAGCTGGGAGACCGGTTGTTTGTTTCGTCCCGGTCAAAAGGGAGGACATTTACCACATTTCTGAAATACGGGGGGAAGCAGGGGAGGGGGCAAAATTCCCCTCCCATCTTGGCAGGATGATATTCGCATTGTGGTAAGTTGTCCCCTGGAGAAACGGTTATCTGTTTCCTCTCGATGTAGCTGAGGTTAAAGTTTAGCAGAGTGTCAAACAATTTGGCCTGTGTTTTTGTTTCATTTTGAAACCAACATGAACCCAGGCGGGTTGCCATCCTGATTGGAGAAAGGCTGTAGGAAATACCCTTCTTCATTTTGTTTTTTATAAGCTTAACATCACCTGCTTTTTTGCCCACAGGGAAAAGAACTGGGGGTCCTTTATCTTTCCCCCCCATGGGTGATTTTTAAATTTTTTTAAACAAGCAAGCAAGCAAACAAACCCTAATTGTTCATTTTTCAAAATGTTAATAAATAATTTTTTAATATTTTTTTAAAAATAAATAAATAAAAGCAGTGTATGGAAAGCAATTTTGAGCTGAAAAATTCCTGGAAGGGTCCAGCACCTTCTTTCTGTGCTTCTTCGGCTCAGGTTCGCAACTTGCCCCTACCCGATTCTGAATTTTAATACATGTGATAGAGAGAAACTCTGTACTCCATGTAAAGTGTCATTTAAACTTGAGGTGCTTAGAATTGTCTTCAAACGAACATTTCATCTGTCAAAGGGCACTGTCCCAGTCTTTTTGGTGGGTGGTTTTTTTTTGGGGGGGGGTAGGGGGTGGGGTGGGAGGTTTTGCTCCTATCAACTTCCTCCTTCACCACTCATGATACTTGTTGCTGCTCTTGTGAGGTGTGTGCCATAAGTGGTAACATTATTATTTTCCCTACGCCTTGTTTCTGTCTCTCGCCCCATCCCATCCGTGGGTGTGTGTTTGACTCCTTCAAAGCTTGTTTTCTCAAACCAGCTGAGAATGTGTTCCATGTAATGTGACAGGTGAGAAGTCTACATTTCCAATGGAATATTGTCATAATCGTTCCAAGCTTGTGTAGCATGTGCTGCCTATCCATTGTGGAGCAGCTTCCCTTTTCCGACACAAGAAGGGCTATTCCATTGTTGCTGGAAACTCTGCAAGTCTTTCAATTAAATGTCGGAATTTGGTGTGCTCCCAGATGATCAAGTTGTATGATTACTGCCTTCTGTTCTGAGCGGATTATAATTTTTTCAACTTTCTTCTCTTTCCCTTTGATTTCCTTTTAAGTTGTTCTTCCTGTTTTCCAACCAAGTTTTCCTCCGACATGTTGCTTCATTATGCGTTTTGCTGGTGTCTTTTTTCTTCTCATTTATTTTCGCCAGGATAGATATGATTGTGGGTCCCCCGCCCCCTTCAACTCCCCGGCATAAGAAGTATTCAACCAAAGGATCGCCCCAATACTCGCCTAGGTTAGGACTTGCCAAAATGCCTCTTTTCCCTGATTCATTTGCTTCCTGTCAACCCCTTTTCATGCCACGTTAAATGACGGCATTTGTCACGTGCTGCTGACGCATATTGCACCGAATGGCTTGCTCTCCTGGATGTGCTTAATTTCCTTTTACTTTTAGAGACACCAAAGGTGGGCCTTCACAGCAGTGCAAACCCGGAAATGGCCAAAGGACACTTCTCTGATCATCATCATTTTCCATCATTTCCCTTTGATGGAGCCATTTGAGGCTCCCTCAGCTTTTAGGCTTGGGATGGTAAAAGCCATGGCATTTGTGTTGCAGCAATTTCAGTCTCCTTTAGAACAAGGAGAGCCGTTTCCTTCTAATGGAGAGAAATTGCCCAGATAGGCTTGCAATGATGCCAAGATACTTGTAGAAGGTTTTTAACTAGTGGCTCAAGTCTTATGCACAGGCTGAGATCCAGACCTCCATATTGGACCCATTCTCGTCTGTGAACAGGGAAAAACTCAATAATTCCCATGTGCCCCAAAGTGTCTTCTACGTTAGATGAGATCACAGAATCACAGAATCATAGAGTTGGAAGAGACCACAAGGGCCATCGAGTCCAACCCCCTGCCAAGCAGGAAACACCATCCACATTGCGCATTGTCCTGTGGATAATGCCAATCACAACGTTTCTTTGGTTTGCAACATTCTTCCTGCACAATATGGTAGAACATTGCTTTCCCAATAAGCTCTAAAAGCTTATCTGAGCTTTTACACTGAAAAGGTTACAAATGGTAGAGAAGCTTCCCTGAACGAGAGCTTGCTCACAACATGCATTCATCTGGAATTGCAGGGGGAGTGTTGAATGGGGTCTCATCGCGCATGGAGTAATAGCAGTGGTTCTAATGATGCTGGCCCATGCAACATAACCCAACATTCTCAGGGCAGACACACAGGGGTATGTGGGCAGTCAAGTCAATATGGAAAAGGTTCCCTGAATATATATAAAAAATCTTAAATGCATCGTACTAGAGAGAGGCTACAATTACCCCCTGGTTTATTCTTACTTATTTCTAGTTAATAACATTTAACTGCGGCTTAAAGAAGGCTTCAAGACCCTTAAACACAGTAATTATATCTAGTGCAACCAAGAACTTGTAAACTGTAATTACATCAATGTAGACTGCTGTTTCATTATGAATTAGTTAATTGTTCAATCGCCTTCCATACACGTCTCAAGGTGATGTGCAGAATGCGCTAAAAACAGTTGAGAATAACACACCGAAACAGCAGCAGATGAATTTGAAATACAGAGTAGACTCCCATTGTAGAGACCTGTCTTCAGTTGCTTGTCGACACACGAATGCTGCTTCATAGAACGGGCAGCCACACTAAAACCCCTGCTCTGAGTTATGTTGAATGGACTTCTAATACCAAGGAGCATCTTGTCTCTCACAGTCATGGCTTTAGCTTGGCTCCGTACCAAAGAGATCCAAAACGGTTAGGGATTGAATGTCACAGTACCAGGAGGAGCCAGATCACCGACCCCATCAGTAGTATACCAGCATTCCTAAACTCAGCATTCCTAAACTGTAGATAGTACTATGGGATTTTTGAAGAGCGATACAATCCAGGCCCCCCACACCAGCTGAATTCACATCCCATGACATTTGCTATCAGGTACCACCTACCTGACATGATATGTTATCTCAGCATCTGAGCTCAGTGAGAGAACTCCGTTGTGAAACAGGATCGTTTCAGAGGCTAAGCAGGGCCCACCAGTGTAAAACAACATACATGAACACAAGTTTCCGGCCAGTTGTTTACCATGGCGTGCCAACTACAAAATACAGTCATAGCTTGGGTTGAATACGCTTCGAGTTGAGCGTGTTTGAGTTGTGCTCCGCGGCAACCCGGAAGTAATGGAGCGCACTACTTCCGGGTTTCGTCACTTGCGCATGCGTAGACGCTCAAAATGACGTCATGCGCAGAAGCGACAAAAAGTGACGTGCGCAGACGTGCCGTCGCTAGTTACATTTGCTACTAGATGCGAACGGGGCTCCGGAACGGATCCCGTTCGTATCTAGAGGTACCACTGTATGCTTGTGGTGCTGCAGTATGAAATCCACTGGGCCCATGCAGTGAGTTAGGGCATATGAGTGATCCGCTCTGTGGTATATACTGTATACCAGGCCTTAAGAGATTCTTTCACTAGCCAACCTGTTTGTCACTTGGTTAACTGATTAGTTTAAAATAGTGAATCCAAAGTCCTGAGTGACTACAGTTAGCGTAACTCTGCTAGGTTTTTGGAGAAGAGATTCCATGTCAATTTGTAAATTGTTGGTAGCCAAGTCATGGCTTCCAAGGCTCATTTGTGTCCTCTGTAGGCTGCTGTTGAAAAGAAAATGGATTACAAGGTATTCATTCACACCCAGTTGGACGCACTCCCATTGTTTATCTCCCTGGCTTGCTGCCATTGTCCAGCATCCAAGGAATTATGTTATATTTGGCCAAGGGAGCTTGGATTTGTGTTTCTCAAAACAAGCACCGCACTCGCTTCCCCTGGCCACATAACAAGTGCTTTTTGAAATGGGAGGGTGGTCTGAAAATCGAATTTGGATACCCAAGTGATGGGTGACGGTCTGAGACCTCCCATTCTAAGTAGCAAAAACAAAGATCCGAGTGGGGTCACATGAGCTGTCATGTGCCCCTAAATAAATCCCATTGAAGGATTAGAATGTGAGTAGGTTAGGCAGATTTGCAATCTGGTGGTAATACTGGCCACAATCCAGTTCCTACTTGGAGAAGTCCTATTGTAATAAAAGCGTCCCTCAAGAATCTATTGGTTGTCGTTTGAAGACAGAGACATTTTTTACTTAGAACTAGAAAGGTGTATATGCACCAAACCATCATTTTGAAAATGTGAAGAAGGAAAGTGGCACTATACAGTGGTGCCTCGCAAGACGAAATTAATTCGTTCTGCGAGTTTTTTCGTTCTACGAGTTTTTTCGTCTTGCCAAGCACCACTGCGTATTGACGGTTTCCCGTAGGAATGCATTGGCGGTTTAAAAAAAAAAGGCGCAAGACGTTTCGTCTTGGAAAGCAAGCCCATAGGGAAATCCGTCTTGCGAAGCAACTCAGAAAACGAAAAACTCTTTCATCTTGCGAGTTTTTTGTCTTGCGAGGCATTCGTCTTGCGAGGTACCACTGTATATATTTGAGCTGCCTACTACGGATCACGAAACAGGTCAAATTTATTTTGACAGTGCATGCTAATTCTAGGGTTCAGAAGAAAGAACCACATTTCATGATCTCATTTATTGTCACTAAAATTCAGAAAGGTATGCCGCTGGTCTTTGGACCAAGAGGGATTAAGAGAACTGGAGAGTTGAACTTCACTTTCAGAAAAGTCACATGGCACAGTCCCCCTGGCACAGTACTACTTCAGGCTTTAGAAGAGAACCACATAATTTGGTGCTTAATTATTTCTTTACCAGGGAAAGCTAGCAGAGCATTGGACTAGGATTGAGGAGACCTGAGTTCAAATCCCCACCTAGCTCACTGGGCAACACTGAGACGGTCACTCTCCCTCAATTTGTCCATCTATTTGTTGTGAGCATAAAACTGTGGTTGTGTGGAATAAGTCTGCTGATAAACAGAGACTATGAAGAATAGTTCCAGTGCATCCCTCTTCGTAATGTGCAAGCATTCCCCATGCAGGGATTTTATTTTGTGAGGGGCCATCAGCACAGCCTCCCCCATTCTGAAATAATAAATTGATAATTATAATAATTTATTATTTATACCTCGCCCATCTGGCTGGGTTTCCCCAGCCACTCTGGGCAGCTTCCAACTGAATATTAAAAACAATACAGCATCAGACATTAAAAACATCCCTAAACAGGGCCACCTTCAGTTGTCTTTTAAAAGTAAAATAGTTGTTTATTGCCTTGACATCTGTTGGGAGGGCGTTCCACAGGGCGGGTGCCACTACCGAGAAGGCCCTCTGCCTGGTTCCCTGTAACCTCACTTCTCGCAGCGAGGGAGGCCCTTGGCACTGGATCTCAGTGTCCGGGCTGAACGATGGGGGTGGAGATGCTCCTTCAGGTACACAGGACTGAGGCCATTTAGGGCTTTAAAGGTCAGCACCAGCACTTTGAATTGTGCTCGGAAACGTACTGGGAGCCAAGGAAGATCTTTCAGGACTGGTGCTACAGTATATGTTCTCGGTGGCCACTCCCAGTCACCAGTCTAGCTGCCACATTCTGGATTAATTGCAGTTTCCGGGTCACCTTCAAAGGTAGCCCCACGTAGAGCGCATTGCAGTAGTCCAAGCGGGAGATAACTAGAGTATGCACAACTCTGGCAAAAAAGAAAAAAGAAAAGAAGGAACAGTTTCAGGTGGGCATAACCACATGCATGGTATTTCTGAATGTGTAGTTCAGTTATTAAGGTGTGTCCGGACTGGTGGTTTTTCACGCAACATGGGGATTTGTCCCATTACAAACAACCATGTTGTCACGGATAACCTAACAAATATTTCAAACCAGTCTGAGGGTAAGTAGCCAGTCATGCGACATGGATGAAAAGGGTTGGCTCCAGTGCCTGGATTGTGCTCAGAAGGCAATTTTTTTAAAAAAATCTACCTTCATTCTAAAAATTCACCTCTTTTTCTCTCTCTTTCTTTCTCTTTTTGTGCCTCATTTGAGTAGCCTTGACCTTTGCGCTATCTGCTTTTGGCCAGCGGATGAACCTACGAACCCGTCTATTTGCATGTTTCCATAAGCATGGAACAAAATGAAGCATGAGAGAAACCTGCACCCTGGCTGAGCCGAGAATTTATATATACATATATATATTATTTCATTCTGCATCGTTTCAAAGAAGGAGAGTCACTGTTGCAAACGATTAACATGGATTGAAGTATTTTTCCATCCCAAGTTAGCAGTGTGCAATGAGATACCGTTCTCCGTATTGTCTCCGAGTTGCAAGTGGCTCTTTAGAAGTAACACATACTGATTGATCTTTCAATCTATATCACTATTTGGATAGGTGCAGCTAAGGTGTGCAGAAATCAAAAACTTTAATTAACAGAATGCAGGTTTAGCACCAACTGAAGGTGCTGATATTCTTAGGACCGAAACTACAGTGGTACCTCGGGTTACATACGCTTCAGGTTACACACTCCGCTAACCTAGAAATAGTGCTTCAGGTTAAGAACTTTGCTTCAGGATAAGAACAGAAATCGTGCAGCAGCGGCAGCGGGAGGCCCCATTAAGTTAAAGTGGTGCTTCAGGTTAAGAACAGTTTCAGGTTAAGTACGGACCTCCGGAATGAATTAAGTACCGTATTTTTCGCCCCATAGGGCGCACCGGCCCATAGGGTGCACCTAGGTTTTTTTTGGGGGGGATAAAGAATTCCCCCCCCCCTAGGCACGGGGCTGGGGCAGGGGAAGCCCGAGCTTCCCCCGACCCCAGCCCCCAGAACAGGCTGCTATCCGCAAGCCTAGGGAGCCCAGCGGGAAGTCGCGCCGGTCTCCCCAGGCTTGCAGAGAGCTGCCCGAAGCCCGGGGCATGCTGCACAGTGCGCCCCAGGCTTCGGGATGCAGGCAGGTCTCCGCAAGCCTCGGGAGACTGGCTCCCAAGGCTTGCGGATAGCTTCCTGAAGCCTGGAGAGCGAGAGGGGTCGGTGCGCACTGACCCCTCTCACTCTCCAGGCTTCAGCAAAAACCTGCATTCGCCCCATAGGACGCACACACATTTCCCCTTCATTTTTGGAGGGGGAAAAGTGTGTCCTATAGGGCGAAAAATACGGTACCACCGTACTGGTCTTTTCACCCCATCTCAGAGGGGGACATCACTCAGACTTCAGGTTTAAAAGTAATATACCTCTGGGTACCAGCTGCTGGGAGCATCAGTGGGAAAGGGGGCTGCTGTTTCCATGCTTTGCTTGTGATCATCCCACAACCACCTGGTTGGCCACTTTGGAGGACAGAATTCTTGGTTAGATGGGCCATTAGTCTGATCTAGAAGAGTTCTTTTCACCTCATATACAGAAGTAGGAATTGTAACATCCATAGAGTATTGGTAGAGTTTATAAATGTAAAAAATGACCCCTGGACAGTTAAGTCCAGTCAAAGGTGACTATGGGGTGTGGCGCATATTTCTGGTGCAATGGAACACTGTGATGGAAGCCAGAGCGCACGGAAGCACCGTTTACCTTCCTGGGTTGGCAGAAGCTGGGACAGAGCAGCAGTTTATAACTCCTGTTGTGCAGATGGTGTCTCCTTTCATTCATTTTGACATCACGCTTGGGAGCAAGGCTCTACACTTTTCTTAGGGACATTTCACCATCAAGACACAGTGACAAACCCAGTATTCTATCTAGTGCAGTTCAGCAGGGAGCTTGCCATTAATCCTGGCTCCCTGATGAGGGTCCTTGTCTTTACATGTTTGCAAATATATGTTCGTTGCATTCACACATTCTGTTTTTAGGTGTGCTCATGAGACATTTTTGTTGGAAGAGTACTATACAATGGTACCTTGGTTCTCAAACTTAATCCGTTCCGGAAGTCCGTTCCAAAACCAAAGCGTTCCAAAACCAAGGCTTGCTTTCCCATAGAAAGTAATGCAAAATGGATTAATTTGTTCCAGACTTTTAAAAACAACCCCTGAAACAGCAATTTAACATGACTTTTACTATCTAATGTGACCATTGATCCATAACATGAAAGCAATAAACAAAGTACTGCAGTCACATAATCAATCAATCAATCAATCAATCAGTAGCTGAACTGGGTCCCACACAGTCAGAAAAACAAAACAAAAAGAGCAGCATAAACAAAACTGCAAAATAAATAGCAAAAACCGACAGACCTCAGAGTAACACCCAAAACGGAAGTGTGGCACTCAAATTGGAAGTGTAACACTCAAAACGGAGTATGTTCGGCTTCCGAAAAAAGTTCACAAACCAGAACACTTACTTCCGGGTTTGCAGTGTTTGGGCTCCAAGTTGTTTAAGTACCAAGGTGTTTGAGAACCAAGGTACCACTGTAATGTGTGAATGTTCCCTTAGACTGGAGCTTGAAGCTCCTGCTTTGAACCAATTGTGCAGTTTCCAGAGGGGAGCAGAGAAGGTGGTCACTCTCCATTTCTGTTCTTTGAGTAACAGAGATGCATTCTTAACCCCACCACCCAAAATAATCCACTTCATTGATGTGGGGATACCTGATCACATACTGAAAGGACAATGTATGTAGGCACAAGATCACACATTGGCTTTGATGCGAATAAATCACAATTCATAATTGATTTATGGTTCTGTGCATGCTGTGTTTGTATCTAAATAAATGCCATTAGATAGGGGTGTTCCATTGAGACCCCACACTCATGATCTTCATCTTCCTACCTCTTAGATGCATTTATTGGGTTTTCCTGCTTTATCGGCGAAAGAATGCTAGATGTATGGTTTCTTACAAAAGAACATAACTCATGACCCGCTGACCAGAACTTTTTTGAAAGGATATGTTCCTGTTGATCCACAAAATGTAGCAACTATTGACTTTTACAAGGCAATGCGCACAACGCCTGTGTGGTGAACATCAAGAAAATATGGAACGCGCTCTTACATTGGTCTTGTCAGCATTCACTTATGTGTTGCTTTATACAGTGGTGCCTCGCAAGACGAAATTAATTCATTCTGCGAGTCTCTTCGTCTAGCGGTTTTTTCGTCTTGCAAAGCAACCCTATTAGCGGATTAGCACTATTAGCGGTTTAGTGGCTATTAAAGGCTATTAAAGGCTTAGCGGATTAGCTGCTAAAAGGCTATTAGCGGTTTAGCGGCTTAGAAAAAGGGGGTGGGGAGCGAAAAAAAATCTCAAGACTCGCAAGACATTTTCGTCTTGCGAAGCAAGCCCATAGGGAAATTCGTCCTGCGAAGTGCATTGAAAAACGGAAAACTCTTTTGTATAGCGGGTTTTCCACCTTGCAAGGCATTCGTCTTGCGTGCACCACTGTAATTCGCAACACCCACTGGATATATGAAGAATTTTCAGTGCCCAAATCCATGCAACTTCCTTTGGGTGGAAGAGGATGCCCTCCCCATTACACTATGTTGTGCTCCTCATTTGGATGGTTGATTGCGCAGAGGCTCCACTTGTGTCATTCCTCTCACTCAAAAAAAGAAAAGAGCTTTTGTGTGTCAGCACTGAGCACCCAACTCATATGCATGGGGAAGGGTGGGGAGGCACACAGCTCTGAAAAAAACACAGAAGCCCAGTGAGTTGTGCAAACTGGTGAATTCCCTTGTGATTATTTACAGCAGGGGTGGTGTCAGGAATGAGCCAGCTCCAAGCAAAGGTTGGCAGCCAACAGCAGAAAGCAGCCAGGAACAGAGAGGCTTAGATGTTAGGCAGGGGAGAGCTAGCAGCCTCAGACTTTGGCTCTTCCTGACCTTGATGGGCTGGCTGATAAGGCAGTAGCTGAGAGCAGGCAGGAACACAGCCAAAGCTCTCAGGGAGCTCAGACAGGAGCAAACAGACACAGAGAGAGTCTCTTGGAAAAGGAGGAGGATGGAGATGATCCAATAAGTCCGAGGAGTCGGCGAATGGGAGGGCTGCTAGACAGGAAGCGAAACAAGAGACGTAAGGTGCGAAAGTTTAATATATTCTATAGACACTGGAAGGAATCTTCAGAAGGGTCATCTTGAGTAATGATGCCAGAAGCTTTGTTAGAGCTGTCTGGAGCTGTTTTTGCAATAAATCCTCCTTTTTAATTACCTACGCTTACTGTGTTATCAAGCTGGGAACCTGGACTCCTGACAGGTGGGGAACATTTTGCCCATGGGCCAATTTTGGCTCGTCATGGGGTCTACTTGGGCCCATGAGACCATTTCCCCAAATGGCTCCCATCTGTCAATAATCATAAATAATAAATTTATTCTTTATACCCCACCCATCTGTCTGGGTTTCCCCAGCCACTCTGGGGAACATGCCACTCAATCAGCTGACATCACACACTGAGTGACATTAACCGATGGGTGGGGTTCAATCCTGCTTCACCAGTGTGTTCCCTGGTGGTGCAGACCCTTGCAGGGAGCAGGATTGAACCCTGCTGGGGGCTGCTTCATGAGTGCATTCCTTGGTGAAGCATCTCCGTCCCCTCAGCCCTGTGGGCCAGCCGACAGGTGGGCAGGGCCACCTACCTATCAGCCGCCTGATGTCATTGTGATGTCAGATGATTGACGGGTGAGCAGTCCATCCACTTGTCAAAGTTGGCCCGTGGAGTGTGGGGAGATCTGGCCCACCGGGCCACAAAGGTTCCTCATTCCTGGTTTCCAGTCTTCACATTCTAAACACCCTAAAACAGGTACAAATACAACTCTAACCCTTTTCTCTACCAAATTAAGGCATCTTGGTTGGCTGTATGGTTGAAAATGGCCTTGTGTTTTGCCCCTTTCCTTGGTTTTCATGACAACGTGTAACCGAGAGAGCACCTTTTAATTTTGCAAAGTGCTTTACTATCTTTTTCTTCTTAACCCCCTCTTCCCCTTCCCCTGTCTGCATTTGAACTCATAACTCTCATTCATCTCTTTGTGCATGGAATTGTTGCCCACACTGCAGAACTGCATAAGAAGCCTTGTTTTAGTTCCTTTTCTGAAAACCAACTTGGTTCCAGACAAATTTAACGTACCTGTTTTTCTGCTCTTGTTTTCTTCTCTCTGTCACCTGCACACTTCTGGCATATTATGCAAGGGTAAAGTTGGCCAGGATTAATTAATGGTTCATGGTTTATTTATTCAGCAAAATATACACACCACATAATGATAATGATAATAATAAAAACTCTAAACAGTTTATGCAAAATAGCATGAGATACTCATTTAAAAATAGCGGGAAAAACAGAGTGAAAACAGTAGACATAATAAATGTCTCTTATATATATATCACATTTTTAAAACACAAATGTACATAATAAAACCACATGTATGGATAGGCTTTTTATTAAATATAAAAAGCAATGCAATGCCTATTTAATGTAAATGACCATATTCTGGGGTAGAATGAAGCCTGTGACCTACTATATTAGGTGGGGCTGACACAATCTTTACTCCGAACTGCTGTATTTTAAAATATATTAGGAAACAGAACTGTCTGCGTTAAGCCATGCTTTCATTTGATCAATGCCAAGAATTAGAAATATATGGTCCGTTGTGTTGGTTGTTGGACTAAACTTCCATCAGCCCCAGCCACCACAGCTATTGCTCAGGAAGAGATATGGATACGGGGCAATTAAAAATGAGCTCCATGTTGTAGATTAATGTTAGAGAACTCTTGGGTTTGAGAAAGTTAATGGCTACTATCCAAGACAACAAGTCTGCAAAGTTCAGCTCTGAGATCAGGAAATCATTATTATTATTATTATTATTTACTCAATCCGGAAACAAGCAAACAAACAAACAAAATTTGGGCGTAGGCAGCTGCCCACATCTCAAGGACAGCTGAAACAAGTATCAGCTTTTGAGAATGTAATCTGGATTCAGAGATTTTGAAACTCAAAAAGTCTCATGAAATCCAGAACCAAATTATGGTGCAATGGAGAGTTCAGATCTTGCAAACTGGAAACCTTAATTTATTATGTCGGAGACAGTTTTTGGAAACCTGTAATTTTGTAAACTTTGTAAAATTTTGTAAAATTTGAACCTTCAAACCGATACCTTTTAACATGAATAAGGGCTGCAGGACTCTTCAGAACTTTTTAGGCAGAGAAGAACAGAAATAATGTTCAGATTAAATATGTAGGCAAAATCTATCCACAAGCAACTGCCCCAAAACATCCCAATTTATTTTGTAATTAACAGGCTTGGCACCAAATTCATCTCAAAGGGCAAGTTTACTATGCATAATATGCCGGATTAGAAGTGGAGCCACGTGTTTTGAACCAATATATATGTCACGTACAGAAATAGAGATATGTTTTTGTGTCCAAGTTTATATTTATATCCCTCTATTTAGGCAAACAGTTGTGTGATACCTATCAGTTAAGGGGAATACATTTCCTTTGCCCTACAGAGGAGTCAGAATAGAGCAGAGTTCTAGATCCTTGATTGTAGCTTACTAACTTCATGGCTTTTTCTGGGGTGGGGTTTGTGCTCCTGGTAGAGTTGACCAGATTGTTGGGAGAGGGCCGTCAATGACAGATAAGGACCGAACCAAAGGCCCAGGTGAAGGGGAGCCTCCTGAAGATCCAAGTATGATGGGCAGACTTGGAAAGGTGGAAAAACAGGTATGTTGAAAATTTGTAAATAATAATTAAAAAATTCATTAATGTGAATTTGTGGAGAAAGGGGGGTGGAGGAAGCAAGCAAGCAAGCAAGCAAGCCTCATTGTGTCACCTCTCCCTCTGAAGAAGCCGAGTAGACTGGCCTCTGATGAAGGCAGCTCTGGGAAGGGAGGAGCTAAATGGCAATTGATCTAATAGAGAGGGAGCCTCTCTGTCTTATTTCTCCATCTGGTTCTCACCTCCCTCTTCCTTTGGTATATATGTCATGATGAATGCCCATCAAAGGAAGAAAAAAGTTAAAAAACTTATTACCCAAGGGTGAATCTAAGCAAATGCTGTTACCATGTATGAGCCAAGATGCAGATGGAAGGCTTAAGCCAAAGAGGCACGATAAGGAAGCATATACATTGAGTGTGGGAAACCTTTAGCTGTCAAGATGTTGCTGATCTACAACTCCCACCTGCCTCATCAAGCATGGTCAGTGGCTGAGCATGACTAGAGTTTCAGCCCAGCAACATCTGGATGGTCAAATGTTCCCCCCACCTGGTATACATATTTGTGGTCTTGGCATTGGTTTGGTTGCAGAATTTATTGTCTCCTTGGGGTGCAGTTGGCTATACATTTGTAAGAGAATTTGGTGTGTTTTTTTCATGGATCAGGGGGTGACTTGTCTGCAAAATAACATTTTAAAGATGAAGTTTGGGGTGAATCCAAAGTTGCTTGGGTCTAAAATGTTGTGGGTGCCCATGCATTGGGTCCTGTGTGGCATTTTCCAGGTCCAGTCCATGGAGAAGAAGCTGGACTTCCTGGTCAACATCTACATGCAACGGATGGGGATCCCACCAAACGAAACAGAAGCCTACTTTGGGCCGAAGGAACCTGACCCAGCACCGCCCTACCACAGCCCAGAAGACAGCAGGGAGCACATTGACAAAAACGGTTGCATCATCAAGATCATTCGCTCCACGAGTTCGATGGGGCAGAAAAATTTCTCTGCACCTCCTGCCACAACGGTGCCAAACAACTCATGCCCGCCTTCCACTTCTTGGCAGACATATCAACGGCAAAGCCACGGGACCTCCCCGGTTGGCGATGCTGGTTCTTTGGTGAGAATCCCACCTCCACCCTCTCACGAGCGCTCCTTCTCTGCCTACGGTGGTGGGAACAGGGCCAGTGCTGAGTACGCAAAGAACGAAGACATTACAGCTAAGCACCCAGAGAGTGCTCTGAGGGACAGCGACACCTCTATTTCTATCCCATCAGTGGACCACGAGGAACTGGAGCGTTCCTTCAGTGGGTTCAGCATCTCACAGTCCAAAGAAAATTTGGACGTCCTGAACAACGGTTGCTACACCGCTGTGGCCAAAATCAGACCTTACATAGCAGAAGGGGAGTCAGATACGGATTCTGACCTCTGCACACCCTGTGGGCCTCCGCCGAGGTCAGCAACCGGCGAGGGACCTTTCAGTGACATGGGCTGGTCAGCTCCGAGGCAGTGAAGGAAAAGAAAGCCACCTGAACACAACTTCAAGAGCATGGGGCAATGATGCTGTCCACATACCGGACATCTTCAGGAGACTGGGAGCTAATGTTCTGCAACCCAGAAATTGTGGGTGTTTTGCCACAGCTTGGTCCGGGGGTGGTGGGAGCAGAAGCTACGCCTGCTCTCTCCAAAAAACGAGAGGGGGCATCGTAGTGAATAATTTTGAAATGTCTGGATTTCTTTCATACCATCTTTCTAAACTAGATAGGTGAAACAGTGATCTTACTCCAGGGTAGGTAGCCGTGACTCTTGGTAATCTTTTAAGCTAAGAGGGCACACACATCACTAAGACAGTGGTTGAGCAATTGGTGAGACAATTTCTTCTTTTTTTGACTAAGACTAGGCAATGGCACTGAGCTATCAGGTCACACACAAAAAACACGCTAGTGTTACAAAAGAAACGTGTCACTAATTATGCCTTGGGGGGAGGGAGAAACAGAGCTGTAATGTACATTGACGAAAGGTGGTTTAATTATGATTGCAGAGAAATTAGCTGGGAAGAGCCGTACATTGAACGATTGGTGTCGAAATGGCAGAAACACAAATTTTCAGTGACAAAATTGTCTTGTGGTATTGGATTGGAGACAGGACCACAGCTTCAGTAGGTGTGCTTGAGCTCAAAGAACAGCAGTCTGTGTGGGATGTGAGACTGCATTCACATGAGATGCTTTCATCCTTTCCTTTTTTTAAAACAACAACAACAACAATTACATCTGCAGGATAGCATCAAAACAGTTATTGATCTGCATGCTCAGAGGTTAGATGTTTTTGCACTCTTTGGAATACTGTTTTCTAACGCGGGAGAGGACACACCTCCTTGGAAGGACAGTCCGTGGTAGAGAAAGGGTTTTTGAAGCCGAGAAAGGTCCTAGGTCAGTTTGCAAGAACAGGGCCATAATGATGCGCCCACCAGCTCATGCACATTTCATAGCCACATTTCTAGGGTCTCTTGTTCAAGTTTAGGGTGGCTGCTCCTCATGTTAGGTGACATAGTGGCTCTGTTTGTGAGCTCAAAAAAGGAAAGAGGCAAGTCTTCCTCGCAGAAGCAGACTTCAGGACAACATGAAGATCACGCCTTGCAACCCCTCCAACACAGTGCAGATAAGAAGCGTGAAATTTCATAAGAAGGTGTGGCGGCAACTCCCGAGATCAGAAGTCCCACAGGAGTTGCGAAAGCAAGAAGACTCCACTTGTGAGAGGGGCTTCACTTTATGAGGGAGGTTAAAACTGAGCTAAGGGCTGCTGGGCTCCATAGCTGAAAGAAGTTTGTGACTTCTGCACTTTGCAATCAGCAGGGAAGCTTTAGCGTTCACCCCACTTCTTGTGACGAAATCTGCTTCTCTCTAGCCTATCCACTCGCAGATGGATGTCTCTCTTTTGCTAACCTTGTCCCAAGTCCAGAGCTGCTTGCCTCGATTTTGCCTGACGGACTTCCTTTCAGCTTCCAACCCAGATCCATTTTTGACCGTTGCCACTTGAAATGTCCTGCATCCCCCCACTCCCACCCATTATATTAAAAGTTGGAAATGTTCAAATAGGGAAAGGCTAGGAGGGAGAATAGATGTGCAAAGCTAGGAGGGAGAATTTCCAGGGGCCTTATCAAAATGTTTGGTGTTGTTCAGAGAAGGGCGCTGTCTTTCTGCTGACAGCAGATTCACATTGCGGGCTTCTCCCAAGACTTGTGTCTTCCAGAGATTCGGCATGGTCTGAGCTGTTTCAAAATCCACTTTACGGGAAACAGTGGGGGAATACCCCAGTTCCCATTTTCTTTGCTAGCCTTCACTCTCAAATATACATATTCAGATGACAGTATGAAATTGCAACACGGGTGAGTTTGGCAGTTTCCAACTGTGATATGTGAAGACGGCTCTGATACTCTCTTGGTTAGCATAGACATTTTCAGATCTTGCCACCCAGCAAGTAAAGTCAGTTTAGTAGCCCAGAAGGTTCACAACATAAAAAGCCAGGAGAAAGCAGGCCCTTGTTCTGCTTTTTAATATTTCCTATGGTGCGGATTTTCATGAGATCGCCCTAAACAGGAAGTGATGTAGTGAATGTACAAATGAGAGCAGCCCAGATAAAGAGTTATGTTAATCTGCTGCAACAAAGCCAAGAGACTCTTAGAACATTTTAAAGATTAATAGATTTATTGTGGCATGTGTTTTGGGAGGCAAAATTACATTCAGTTAGAGAAATCTTAGCCAATTAATCATAGGAGCTTTAATCTGCATAAATGTGCACGCAAATAAAAAAAACAGAAGTTCTGAAGAATAAAAACTCTATCAAATAATGCACGAGTAATCACCATCTCAGAAGAAGCAGTAGTTACTCTTTGGTGAGACAGAAGGAGAAATAACCTGTCAGCAAAAGAATTTGTAATTTTCCTTAAAAGAAGACATTTTTCTACTTATAAAAACCTCCCTTGATGGGGGGGGGGGCGGCTTTTAAATATTTGTTGATTAGCATTTCCAAGCAGTGTGCATAAACACAAACCATACACAAGATAAAGCAAGAAAAAATCAGCACAAACCCAAACATTACCCTAATACTTATTCGTTTAAGGCATTGAAATGTAATCACTATTTAAAAATTGCACCAGTATGGAATGTGTATACATACATACACAGACAAGCCAGCAACTAATATGATTGAGAGAACAAAATGTTTTGGAAACTGTAAGAATAAACACATATTGAAAGTATACATGAGTCAACTGACTGAAAGAAATACCTTTCAGCCACAATGAAACCATAGGTTGAACTCGGGTTCAAGTAGATTGACATCAGCCATAAGTTGTTATGAGAGTTGTGATTCAGGCTTCCAGTACAGCAGTTTAAGGTGATCTGTAATGGAAAGTATGATACGGAAATGGAAATGCCCCCATTCCACTGATTTGTCTATACTGCCCTATCAGATTTGTGCTCATTGATCTGCCTTGCACAGGGACAGTCTTGTTTGTCTCATGCAAACCGTACAGGGGCACTGCTGATAGCAAGTGGTGGCATGCATCAGGTTGCAGGAACAGGTGCCTAGATTTTTATTCGGTCCTCTAATGGTGAACTGAACCTAAAACCTGTCTGTGCAAACACATCCCAAGCGTTCCCATTCCCTGAGCCACTTTTTTTTTAATATCAATGTTTGTTTGTTAACTTAAAGGAGAAAGAGAGGAAGCAAATTTACAACTGCCAAGGATTTTTGACATAAGGAATAATGGCATTAAAGGCACAGTGCAAGTTTATGGTGTTGGTGGCATTGCAGTTGAAATCCAACCTGAGACATATTCATTATGAGAATGTTAGGAGGGTCAAATAAGAAGTCTTCTCCTTCATCCTAGAATCTTCTGGTTCTGATAATTGAGTTTCTGGGAGGATGTTTTTTGGGCAGAGTTAATACTGAATATAAATACGCTGTATTTATTTGTTGCAGTCTAGTTGTTGACCCTCCATAGGCACAATATTATGTGCCTTATAGTAAGTCTAAAGGGAGACAAACACAATCTTTTGATAACTCATTAACCAAGCTTATATTTTTAGTTCCGAGATAATGCCACTCATAACCTCTCCCCACTGCTGAAATACCCTAGAAAACTCATTTTATATGAGTGTGTGCTTCTCAGGCTAGCATTCAGCTTTGGCCCACAAAGGCATGCCAAGCAATGTGTATAGCTCCGCGCTCCCAAATTTTTGCCAAGAGAAGATTGCACAACATAATATTCATATGCAAATGCTAACAAGCTAATCCACCATCTCAGTAGGTTTGGCAGGCGATACTGATATACTGACCATCTGTGATGGCAGCACATCATATTTTTATTGTGAAAGAAAATGTCTAAATATAAACCTCCATTGGATAAGTTGAGACATCTAATACCTAAATGGTAGTAGTAGTAGTTAGCATGCATGTAGCACTTTGGAATGGTCAAAGTGCTTTGCATAGATTACCGTGGTTAGCCTTACAAGAATCCTGTAAGGTACCTTTGATTTATCCCTATTTCAACTCCATGTTTTTTTTAAAAAAATGGTTGTCATTCAGCACTGGGAGGTGCCATAAAGATGGTTTCTCTTGCACAAGCAACATGGGCTGTTCTGGACTGCAGCCCCGTTGTTTTGAATGTGATCCACTTTTAGATGTCATTCCAATGAGAAACCGCATTCCAATGAACATTCACAAATCACACGTTGCCACCTCATTGACATGTGACTAGAGAGCATAAGGACCTCTGTTGACTCATTTGTGTGTTGTGCATTAGGGCCTCTTTCTCTTGTAGATGCTGACCAATGCCCCTACTTATTTTTAGAAATATTTCACCCTCTCCTATAACCAGAGTCAAGCAATAAAGCTGATAAGCAGTAGATTCAGGAGAGAGACATAAGAGAGTATTTCTTTCCACGGTGCATATTTAACTCGTGGAAATGCCACAAGATGGGGTGATGAATTTAAAACAGATTATGCAAACTCTGTTTTGTTGGCCCTGGATAGCTAAATTGAAGCTCCATTTAGCATCTCTGAATACCAAGTTTTTTTGGGTGGGGAGAACAGAACAGAACAGAGAGAGGGGCTGTTGTCTTCATGCTTGGCTTGTGGGCTTTCCAGAACCATCCAGGTGCCCAGTGTTGCGAACAGTGGACTAGATTGTCTGATGCAGCAGATTTATTTCATTCTTATGTAAAAATTCAGCTCATTTCCTTGAAATCTAGCTACTGAGCTCTTGCAAAACCTACCCCAATTGCCAGTAACATTGTTCAGCACCTTAAATGAAGGCAGGCATATCTGATCTGATCAGCAAAGAGTAACAAGGCATTGATCGGGGGGTTAATAAAATAATTTAAATTAGTAAAGGAATTATTCTAACTTTGCTATTCTATATAGTGTGTTGCCTGCACTGGCAATCTTTGAGGTACCTCCTGATTTAATGATTCTAGGAACAGAATCACAGGTTGTCTTTCTCCAAAAGAGATTGCATCTTCTCCAGTGTGCTCCGTTACATGTCATAAGCCTGCGATTAAATTATTTCATAGATACCATCAGATAATGTATACAGTATTAAAACATAACTTGCCAGTTGCGTGTCCCAGCCACATAGCTGGACAGAAAGAGAAATATCTCCCTTTGTTGTTATGAGGAATGCTGCACCTGAATGCTTATATTTACCTATGGAACAATATTTTTAACAGGAAGCCAAAAATGGGACTGTTTAAAGGGGGGGAAATGTATAGGAAAATAGATAGGAAAGCAGAATAGTGACTGTTAAGAAGCCTGCTTGTCGATAATGTGTCTCTGTGTACGCACCATTTGCTTCTCATCAAGGCTGTGAATTATTGTATGAGAAAGAATCTGCATTTCCCCTCTGGTGTTCTGCAAGAGAAGAGGGAGGGACAGAAGCCATAAGAGAAATCAGTCGGGGGCGATGATGAAAGAAGAACAGGCATTGCCCACAAGTGTAGACTCTAGGAAGAGAGGCAGCTTGCTTTCCTGCTCATGGAAATCTCTAGGCACAACTTTGCGAATGTGCTCACAGCTCTGTGTGGGGAGAGGGCCACTGACAATTCCTACAAAAGCCCCCTTGAGAAATACCCCGTCACCCCACACATTCTGGCCAAAGGGTAAGCCCCAATGGAAGAGAGAGAGGCCTTGGATTATTTTTTTGCCCTGACTATAAAGAGCTGCAGAGATGACCCCCAACTTAGAAAGCTTTAACAGAGGGTTTGTGCCATATAACTTCCTGGCGGTTTCTGCCTGAAGCCAATACAGCATTAGCTGCCAAATTATGCATACAGTACCACCATCTGTATGTAAGTCTTAATATACGCCTCAACAGAAACACATGGGCAGAGTTGTCACTGAGGTGGTAACACCTGTGGTTTGGGATGTGCCACTTCAGTCTTTAGGTGGAAGCTCATATTCTGAGAGGAGGAGAAACCCATTTATTACTACCGATGGAAGTCAAGCCCACAGGTTCTGCAAGCATTGGGACCAGCCTTATACCAAGCCAGGCCACAGGTCTACCTAGGTCAGTGCTGTTGACAAAGATTGGCAGCAGCTCTCCAAGATTTCAGGCCAGACACTCTCCCAGCCCTTCCTGGAAATGCCAGGGGTTTGACCCTAGATCTTCTACATGCATGTGGTCTGCTACTGATTAACAACCCTTCCCCTCAGCCTAAGCCCATTGCCTGTCACAAACCTGAGTTGCAGCAGGGGGGAAACCCAAGAGCCCTCAAGAAACTTGCAAGGGGAACACAGCAAGGAGAACCTGCCTATCCTATTTCCTAGGACAGACTTCCATTCAGCAAAAGCTTTGCAGGGCTGATTTGTTTGGGAAAGAGATGTTTGCTTGCCCTTCCTGTGCTAACATTTGCACATATTTTGAAACCCACCCATGTATCTAGAGAATTTGGAGGCGACTCTCAGCACTTGATGGTGACATTATTAGTCCTCCTAAAACCGTTAGGGAAAATTACCCTTCTACAGCAAGACAGCAGCCTATGCAGCTGTTCACATGAGGTGCCAATATGCACTGGTAGGGCAGGGGGCATCTACACTGTGACTGAAATGCATTGAACTGGCCGGCTGAGTCTGTTGATCTGTTGATTGGATGGGGATGTGTATGTATACATACTGCCGGCAGTTGTTAACACATCCATGGTTGCCCTCGAGTGTAGCTGGACCAGGGCAAGAGGGTCCTATGCTATCTGAATAGCTACATCATTTACAACTTCTTCACCAGTCTCTTATGATCAGAAACCTTTGCATGTGGAGCACAGGATGTATCACAGACTAACTGCTATTGGAGCGCATTTTTCATGGTGGCATCCGTCCGTTACTACCAGGGGTATCCAACAAGGTGCCCCTCCAGATATTGCTGGACATCATCATCCCTGACCATTGGCCAAGTTGGCTAGGAGTTGGAGTCCAGCAACATCTGGAATTTGACACATTGACAACTACTCCTGAGTTATTAGGCAATCCGAGTGAGATGGCTTACTGGTTGATGTAATATACGGTAATGACTATGTTTTATGGATTGTGATGGATTTCCGAGCAGAGTAAAATTGCTGTTCTATTAGGTTTGCCCACCAAGGGGGTTCCCTCAGCCCTCTTCTATTGCACGCTGTTCACCGCACACACTCAACCAAGCATCCAATCTGGAGTCGTCATTTTGACAGCGAAGACGGCTAATCTGCTTCCTTTCGTTTGCTCTGTTGCCTTGGCTTTCTTGCACATTCGTTCCTGCTCCAAAGAATATTTCATAATGCCTTTGGTACTGACGTACAATTTTAAGACATTTTTTGTATTGTATCGAATGGGACACACTTTATCTTGTATTATATAGCAATTGGAAACTTTATTATTTTCCCTTTGTTGAATGTGTAACTTTTACTGTAAATTTCAAAAGAAAAAAAAAGGAAGAAGAAAAAAAAAAGTATGGACTATTTCCTTCCATTTTATTCCATCCTTTCTCAAGTCAGAGTACAATAATGTTGGGGCTTTGGAGTGAAGGGCAAGTATACACCAACAAGAACAAGTGGGGGGGGGGGATAATAAAACATTATCAAATTAAAATGCAGCTTTCACTTGTTTAACCCTGACCGTTAAGGTCAACCTAAACAAGAAAGTCTTAGGGCCAAACAACAAAGGATAAAGGAAGCAGCCTTATACGTAGTCATGGGCTCATCTAACTTAGTGTTGTCTGCACTGACTGGCAGGTGGTCTCCAGGGAGATGCTAAGGATTGAATTTAGGACCTCCTGTATGCAAAACAGATGTTCTACCCACTAAGCTATGGCCGTTCTCCAAGCATAACAAGGCAGAATGGTTTGTGGGTTTTTTTCACTGCCAGGGGTAGGGACATTTTCATTTAATCAGGGCAAAGACTGGGAACAAGGGACAAGATGCCAGTACCCCGTAGTTCCCTCCTTCAGATGGGGGAAAGGAATACAAACCACACATTTTAAAATTGCTTTTAGCTTAGAGAAAAGGCAAGTGAGAGGAAACGTGAGAGTGGTGTGTCAAATTACACTTGGGTGTGAAAAAAGTGGACAGAGCAAAGTTTCGCTCTCTCTTAAGACTAGAACACATGGATTTCCAATGAAATGACTTCTTCCCACAATGCGTGGAATTTTCTCCCACAAGAAGTAGTGATGGCCACCAACTTGGAGGACTTTAAAAGAAGGTTGGGTTCATTCATGGAGGAGAAGGTTATCAGAGGCTACTAGATGATGGCTATGTTCTTCCTTCACTGCTGGAGGTGGGAATGCTTCCGAATACCAAGTGGGGGCTGTTGAACTCAGGTCCTGTCAGAAAGCCACAAGGGCAACAGTGATGGAAAGGCCAAACAGAGAGGCCTGGAGAGCAGCATTTGGTCCCCATCCTGAGGCTCACCATCCTTGGCCAAGAGTACTGGTAGACAAACTATTTCAGCTGAAGACCCACATTCCCTCATCGCTAAACCTCTGAGTGCCACATGCCAGTGATGGATGGAGGCAACAAAGATTGTAGATGAGGTCACCCACACACTCTCTCTCTCACACATGCAAACATCTATGTGTCTCTACGCAGATGCATACACACGTGTAGGCATGAGGATACGCCCCCCTGTGCTGCAATTGGAGCTAAACAGCTTAAAAGTTCTGACGGTCATGCCTTTTCAGCTTCCAGCATCCCATATTCACATGTGTCCTGACAGTGTGCCAGAGAAACGTGCTAAGTTCCCAGAAGTTTGTGTTAGAAAATGGCAATAAAGGCTAGAGAATTCTCTTTGTGAGGCCAAGAGCGCTGGGCCTAGTAAGTCTGTAGTGTTTCAAGACAGTTGGAACAGAGGGCTTGGCTTCCAAACATACATAGGCAATATGAGTCTGTCTAGTTGAAACAGATAATCCAGGATATTTGCAACACCCTGCAGTGAGTGGAATGGAGCTCACCCTACAGACACTGTAGACCCTATAGACTAGTACACTTTGTGGAGCACTCAAGCATTCTTTTCAACAAATCAAGAAGAGAGTGAAACAGTAGGGGGTCTCTCTCTCTCTCTCTCTGTTCTAATACTATGTAGAAAGATGGAGAATCATGTTTAAAAGTCAGGAAAAATAAGGAAGGAAGGAAGGAAGGAAGGAACGAACGAACGAACGAACAAACAAACAAACAAACAAACAAACAGGAAGGATCTCTGATGGGGTGGAAGAACAGGGCAGCTTAAGGAGACATCGGGTGGTACATAAAATGAGGCCAGAACTGCAGGTCTCACACCTCTTCTCTATAACCACAGAATGTAAACCAGTCAGCACCACGGACAGCTAAGTGTTTTAAGAGACGTGGATTATCCCAATGGGTCTTGGCCTGCACTTATTCATGAACAGTAGAAGGTCAAGCAGTTACTGCTGTAGGAATGTAAGAAGAGCTGTACTGGATCAGACCAAAGGGACCATCTGCTCTAGCCTCCTTTTCCAACCGTGGCCAACCGGATGCCTAATAGGAAGCCCACAAGCAGGCTATGAATGTAACTGTCAAACTCAATGGGGTTAGGTCTGAGTGGACCTTCGCAGGGAATTCTAATTAGAGTTAGCCTTGGTGAAAATTGAAGCAGGTACATTCTTATTCTGGATAGGCTGTGCCTATCACGGGCTCTGGCACAACCCACTGTGACCTCCAATATATAAACCCTAAGGAAATGCTGCCTTCCATAGAAAAGGGTTGCCCACCTCTGCTTGGAGAGCAATAGAGAAGAATTCCTTCTCCCATCACATGATTGCTTGTTGATCAGTCATCCCAGCACCTCCTTTGGGAAATTCACTCCCAATAGAAAGCCACTCTGAATTTTTCTGAATTTAACACTGCAACCTCCCCTTTTACAATAGCTCAAGTTCAGCTGTAGGCAATTCCTCAAATTCTGTAATTGCTATCATTTTTTTTTTTTTAAAAAATGTAATAAAACAGTTTTGGGGGGGAAATACCCAGTGGATATTTTCAAATATGTTATGGTTCTGTATTTGGACTGCCAGCTGTCTTATAGCAACGAAGGGCTGGATTCAGCTAATAATAATAATAATAATTTATTATTTGTACCCCGCCCATCTGGCTGGGCTTCCCCAGCCACTCTGGGTGGCTTCCAAAAAAAAATATTAAATACTCTAATACATCAAACATTAAAAACTTCCCTGAACAGGGCTGCCTTCAGATGTCTTCTAAAAGTCTGGTAGTTGTTGTTCTCTTTGACATCTGGTGGGAGGGTGTTCCACAGGGAGGGCGCCACCACCGAGAAGGCCCTCTGCCTGGTTCCCTGTAACTTGGCTTCTCGCAGTGAGGGACCCGTCAGAAGGCCCTCGGAACTGGACCTCAGTGTCCGGGCAGAACGATGGGAGTGGAGACGCTCCTTCAGGTATACAGGACCGAGGCCGTTTAGGGCTTTAAAGGTCAGCACCAATACTTTGAATTGTGCTCGGAAACGTAATGGGTCACGCTTGCAGAAACCCACACAATTATTTCAACTAGGGCAACTGGGCTTTTCTCACCTTCTCCTCCCCTCATGTGCCCCCATGCACCCCAAATTAGAGAATCCCAGAATAGCATGCAGAAGGAGGAGGGGTGGGGGGTAGTTTCATCAGGTGAGAAGAAATGCTTGAGCTGACAGAGCACTCTGCTTAGCACTGAATTCCTCTAATAGGAAACTCCCTTATGCCAGATCAGACCATTAGTCCCTGTAGCTCAGTATTGTCTACACTAGGCTTCCTCAACCTTGGCCCTCCAGATGTCTTGAGACTACAGTTCCCATCATCTCTGACCACTGGTCCTGCTAGCTAGGGACCATGGGAGTTGTAGGTTGAATCCTGACAAGACAGAAGTACTGTTTTTGGGGGATAGGAGGCGGGCAGGTGTAGAGGACTCCCTGGTCCTGAATGGGGTAACTGTGCCCCTGAAGGACCAGGTGCACAGCCTGGGAGTCATTCTGGACTCACAGCTGTCCATGGAGGCACAGGTCAATTCTGTGTCCAGGGCAGCTGTTTATCAGCTCCATCTGGTACGCAGGCTGAGACCCTACCTGCCCACACACTGTCTCGCCAGAGTGGTGCATGCTCCAGTTATCTCTCGCTTGGACTACTGCAATGCACTCTATGTGGGGCTACCTTTGAAGGTGACCTGGAAACTACAACTAATTCAGAATGCGGCAGCTAGACTGATGACTGGCAGCGGCCACCGAGACCATATAACACCAGTCTTGAAAGACCTACACTGGCTCCCAGTACGTTTCCGAGCACAATTCAAAGTGTTGGTGCTGATCTTTAAAGCCCTAAACAGCCTCGGTCCAGTATACCTGAAGGAGCGTCTCCACCTCCATTGTTATGCCCAGACGCTGAGGTCCAGCACCGAGGGCTTTCTGGCGCCAAGTTACAGGGAACCAGACAGAGGACCTTCTTGGTAGTGGCACCCGCCCTGTGGAACACCCTCCCACCAGATGTCAAAGAGAAAAATAACTACCAAACTTTCAGAAGACATCTGAAAGTTTAGGGAAGCTTTTAATGTTTAATAGTTTATTGTATTTTAGTGTTTTGTTGGAAGCCGCCCAGAGTGGCTGGGGAAACCCAGCCAGATGGCCAAAAACACCTGGAGGGCGGAGGTTGAGGAAGCCTAGTCTACACTGACCAGCAGCGATTCTCTAGGCTTTCAAACTGTGAGTCTTTCCCAGTCCTACCTGGAGATGCCGGGGATTGAACTCTGGGAATCTCTACCACTGTCCTATGGCAGATAGAGTTTGCAGTGACTTACAAATCCCTGCACAATGAGAGCAAAAGAGTGCCTAGAAATGTGTGTGTGTGTAAATACATGATCTACTTCTTCGGTGATGCCTTGTAGCCGAGTAAGATTGTCTTCCATGAACACGGACTTAACAGTGAGTCCGTAAGTGACTGTGGAGGCCAATTATGGATCCACAAGTCCTTCCACAGTGGGGACATTGGTGGGAGTTGATCACAGTGAGGGTTTCCTCTTAGCACATTTCTCCCTTTCAGTCCTGAGTTCGAGCGTCTTCAGAGCCTATGACACCTTTGGTAAAGGCTGTTCTCTAACTGGAGCACTCGCAGGCCAGTGTTTCCCAGTTGTCTGTGATTATAGGATGATTATAGTAATTCAACAGTAAGAGTTGTTGAAATGAATTAGTTTATTAATAATTAAAGGTAAAGGTAAAGGGACCCCTGACCGTTAGGTCCAGTCGCAGATAGATTATTTGATATAATAATAATAATAATAATAATAATAATAATAATAATAATAATAATAATAATTTTTTATTTGTACCCCGCCCATCTGGCTGGGTTTCCCCAGCCACTCTGGGCGGCTTACAACAAAGATGAAAAATACACTAAAATGTCACATATTAAAAACTTCGCTGATGTCTTCTGAATGTCAGGTAGTTGTTTATCGCTTTGACATCTGGTGGGAGGGCGTTCCACAGGGTGGGCGCCACTACCGAGAAGGCCCTCTGCCTGGTTCCCTGTAACTTGGCCTCTCACAGTGAGGGAACCTCCAGAAGGCCCTCGGAGCTGGACCTCAGTGTTTTTTATTATGTGGACAAACATATATTTTTTTTAATTTTTCTTACTTTTTCTGGATTTCAGTATTGGCTTAACAGTCATTAATACAAAACAAGTGCAACAACCACCTCAAATAAAAGCAGTAGGCTGTTTTATAAAAGCAGACAAAAATAAAATGTGGTAGGCAAAAAAACCTCATCTAAAGGTTGGAGAGAAGACTATAGGCTTGACAGCAGCAAAGCGGTCTGTTTAAATGGACAATTTAATTACAGAAACAACGATGATGTAAAGAAAGACCGTGTTGGAATGCACTTCATAGTATCTCAGATTCTGATGGTCTCTTTGTTGCTAAGGAGCAAGATAAAATTCCTGACAGCAGGGGGCAGCAAAACCCATTCCTAAAAGTCTACTCTAGATTGTTAGGAGACTAACTTCTGTTGCAGCTCAACTTTAACTGGGACCAAACAACCACCCTTTATTTATTATTACACACACACAGCACTTTTTTTGATGACCTCCCTCCACAAATCAGCTTACAATCTGCATTAAAAACCAAGACCCACTTACAACAAAATATAAAAAAGCAAAATGCAGTACAACTAAACAATAAACCAGCACAGAAGGTAGCACAGAAATATTACATAAAACAAAATACAGATCTTGAGACATTATTAAAACATAAAAAAGCAACATGAATTTAAAATGGCAGCAATAAAGCGGTCTAATTTGGGAATGTTACCCGTCGGGGCTTGTTTAACTTCTAAGGGAAGATAACACTGGTCAACAACAAATTTGTTGTCTGCATTTTTTCAGTTGATTTAGGATGAATTTGATGCGCTGAATCCAAAAATCACATTGGTTTTGCTAAATCAGGTCAAGTTTTTGAGTTATGGCCACATGTCTTTTTTACATTTTTGTTCACATGTACGCTTGTGTGGAGCATTTTAGAAGAAGTTGGTGGGGGTAAAATGCCATGTCGAATAATTGTTTTGATTGGAAATGATTATTTTAATGACAAGAAGCATTCAGGTCCGATAGTTCTGCGTGATTATGTCGAAAAGGGATCAGTTTGAAGTCATAAAACCTCGAAATCTTCCATAAATTGGTGCGGCAAAGCATAAAGTTATTTTGGTATTAAACTTGGTGACCAGGATAAAGCTTGGGCGCCACACATGGTGTGCAAGGCATACACCGAGACTCTGCGTGGGTGGACCAATGGCAAGAGGAGTCTGAACTTTGAAATTCCCATGGTTTGGAGGGAGCCGACAAACCATGTCACTGACTGCTACTTCTGCGCTGTTGATGTGACTGGGATAAACAGAAAGAACCGGAGCAGCCTCAAGTATCCTGATCTTCAATCAGCATGTCGTCCTGCAGCTAATTGTGATGAAATTCCAGTGCCTATCTTCGGAGAACTTTCTGACATTAGTGACGAAGATGCCTCCAGTGTTGAAGGACATGAAGAAGAAGAAGTGGTTCTTGAAGATGATGCTCCACATCCATTTTCCCAAAAGGAGTTGAATGATCTAGTTCGCGACCTCAGCTTGTCAAAGGACTCTGCCGAACTGTTGGCATCCAGATTGAAGGAAAAAAACCTCCTCTCTGACAGTGCTCGCATCTGTGCTGGAGTCTGTGCTGGAGAAAATTGGTTATGATCAGCATAAGTGGTTTATTTGTGTTGAACTGAAGATGGTGAACTTTTTGTTGGGACAACAGTCTGGCTTCACCAAGTACCCATGTTTTCTGTGCATGTGGGATAGTAGGAACCGTGCTCAGCATTACACAAAGAAGGACTGGCCTGTGCGGGAGGAATTGGTGCCTTGCAGAGAAAGGAACGCCATCAACGACCCTCTGGTGGACAGAGACAGAATACTCTTCCCACCGCTGCACATCAAGCTTGGCTTAATCAAGCAGTTCACCAAGGCTCTGGACAAGGATGGTGACTGCTTCACTTACTTGTGCCAGACTTTTCCAGGATTGACCATGGAGAAGTTGAAAGCTGGCATCTTTGACGGTCCTCAGATCCATCAGCTCATCAGAGATCCAGAGTTCGGAAACTCAATGAACGAAGTGGAACTGGAAGCGTGGAAGGCATTTATTCTGGTAGTGAAGAACTTTCTTGGCAACAATAAGGCCAGAAACTATGCAGAACTTGTCAACAACATGCCGACTGCTTTCAGAAACCTGGGCTGCAACATGAGCGTCAAGATGCACTACCTATTTTCACATATGGACCGGTTTCCTGAGAACCTGGGTTCAATGAGTGACGAGCAAGGGGAGAGAGTCCATCAGGACATGAAAGAGATAGAGACCAGGTATCAGGGTTGCTGGGATGCAGTCATGATGGCTGACTACTGTTGGACTCTGAAGAGAGACCTCCCTGCCGCTGAGCATTCCAGGAGTTCCAAGAAACGGAAGTTCAAGCCCTGAAGTTTGAAAAATGGTGAAGCAACATGCAATTTACGTGTACTTACCTTTATCAATGCCCACCATTCAGTTTACAGTAATCAATGTTTCTATCAGGTAATCAATATATGTTGTTGGAAAAACATTTTTTTCTCTTAAAAACATATTTAGGATGATATGTGTTGACAAAAATCAGCTGATAATGCCACAAAAATGTAATCGATTTTGTCACAAGATCTGATTTTTTTCAAATCAACATAACACAAAAACCTGCCATTTCCTGATTCAGCAGTGCAAAAATACCCTAAATCAGTTGTAGAAATCTAGACAACATTCAAAAAGTAAAAAATTGTTGCCCAGTGTTATCCTTTGAAATGTGCACTTCTCCAAATTTCATAATGCAGTTCTCCAACCAAACATTGTGTGCAAAAATGCATATATTATGCATAAAATTGTGAAAATAACGTGCAAAAATGCACACGGGGAAATGGCTTGCAAGCTGGAACATGGGGGAAATAGAGGCACACATGCTCATGAAGGATAGGGGTGGCAACATTTGGTGTTGCCGCGTAACACCGCTGGTGTGAATGACTCGCGTAACATAGTGGTAAATCGATCAAAAAGCCACACTACCTGCAATGTAATGCAAAAAGGAATGTTATAAACTGGGACAGAATTGCCAGCATTATTTAATCAGGACAACACATGCAATGATCTCGACGTCTGAATTTGTGAAATGACAAAATTCTGACCTCTAAAGCAACCCTAAACTTGTTGTTGTTGTTTAGTCGTTTAGTCGTGTCCAACTCTTCGTGACCCCATGGACCAGAGCATGCCAGGCACTCATATCTTCCACTGCCTCCTGCAGTTTGTTCAAACTCATGCTGGTAGCTTCGAGAACACTGTCCAACCATCTCGTCCTCTGTCATCCCCTTCTCCTTGTGCCCTCCATCTTTCCCCACATCAGGGTCTTTTCCAGGGAGTCTTCTCTTCTCGTGAGGTGGCCAAAGTATTGGAGCCTCAGCTTCATGATCTGTCCTTCCAGTGAGCACTCAGGGCTGATTTCCTTCAGAATGGAGAGGTTTGGTCTTCTTGCAGTCCATGGGACTCTCAAGAGTCTCCTCCAACACCATAATTCAAAAGCATCAATTCTTCGCCGATCAGCCTTCTTGATGGTCCAGTTCTCCCTTCCATACATCACTACTGGGAAAACCCTAAACTAATATCCCATTATAGGAAGAATCTGGTGCATAGTGTCGAGGATGCAGCCTTATTCTTCAGTTCCCCCATCTCATACCACATAGTTAACAAGCCAGTGCTAACTGGGAAAACACAGAATAAAAGTGAGAGAAAACCACTGTGTGATGACTGAGGATGAGGAGATATATCAGCTTGAGCAGAGCGAAAGATTCAGTGACTCAGATCACGCAGCAACTTCAGTGCTGACATATGCAGAAGTCATCAAAATCAGCTTGCTCTGCCGCTGACCTTGATAAATCATTGCAGGAAAATAGGATGGCGGTTTCCTATTGAAGAAGAAACGAGCCCCTTGCTATTTGCTGCTAAAGAGTGAGAACAGCTAAGAAGCTGCATTCCAAATGTGTGTACAAAGAAATGGAAATCTTGATCATACTGTTCTGCTCTTTTTAGGTAATTGCTACTGCCTATGAGGTTTGCAGGGACGCAGGTGGCGCTGTGGGTAAAAGCCTCAGTGCCTAGGGCTTGCCGATCAAAAGGTTGGCGGTTCGAATCCCCGCGGCGGGGTGCGCTCCCGTTGTTCAGTCCCAGCGCCTGCCAACCTAGCAGTTCGAAAGCACTCCTGGGTGCAAGTAGATAAATAGGGACCACTTACTAGCGGGAAGGTAAATGGCGTTTCCGTGTGCGGCTCTGGCTCGCCAGAGCAGCAATGTCACACTGGCCACGTGACCTGGAAGTGTCTCCGGACAGCACTGGCCCCCGGCCTCTTGAGTGAGATGGGCGCACAACCCTAGAGTCTGTCAAGACTGGCCCGTACGGGCAGGGGTACCTTTACTTTTTTTATGAGGTTTGCAACATATTCTGGAGGTATTTCTGATCTAGGTGAATTTGCAGTCGGGCTGAGCCAACATTGCACACTATTGAAAAGCACCATTCTTAACATTTTCCACCACTCCTTGAAAAACACATGCCACCCGGGACATGGGCCAGCTCATCCTCTTCCCCAAACTTGGTGGTGGCAGCGCTGGCAGCGGAAATAGGGACATTCCAGGATCAAATCTGAAGTCAAGATGGATTTTGTAATTCTGGGACCGTTCCTGGGAAATCAGGACTCTTGGAGTGTATGCAACCCTCTCTTTCTCTTTCTGACCCAATTTCAAGACGGCCAGTGTGATGGCCTGGGGCTCGGACTCGGAACCAGAGGAGACTCAGTCTGCACCGGATCCTTTGCCGCAGACATCATCTGAACCAAGCCTGGGGCCTGATCCTGAAGAGTCCCAGTCTGCACAGGTTCCCCTGCAACAAGCACCAGCTGGGCCAACTCAGGGGCCGGAGCCTGCCCTGGCTCCATATGCGGGGATTACCTCGTTGCCTCCAGCTGGGCCATCACTTACAGCTGCTCCTCTACCGGTTTGGTCAGGGGAGGCTGAGGCGGCCTCTGGGTCTAGTAACATCTCCTGAGCTGCAGAGACTGAGGTCTGAGAGAGGGAGAGACCTGAGTACTCGCAGGAGGAGTTCTCACTTTCAGGCAAAACAGGGTGGTGAGTTGCCAGAGGATCAGGACCGGCCGCTACCCCGACAGAGATAAAAGGCTGTTTGACCCCACCCCAGGTTGCAGGAGCAACACTGCTGTATGCTAGATTCTGCCTGAGATCTGTACCTGTCCTTGCCTGGTTTCCTGCCTTGTGTCCTGCCTTGGCCCTGTTGGACTGACTCCTAGCGGAACCTTTAGATTCTGGGCCAGTCCTGGACTGCGTTTCATGGGTTACCCCCGGGCCCAGCACAGCCAGTCTCTTTCGTTCCCTTTCCCATGCAGACACCTTGATGACATTGCCTCCAGGCAGGGAAGTAGGGAGAAAGATTTATGTGGCAATGCATACAAATACAAAGAGATATTTTATGGACTTTACAAAATTGACTTAACAAAGGAACCTGGTCAGACTGTTTCAGCACTCTCTTTATATGTGACGCGGCAGCTAAAAAAGCCAATGCAATTCTGGGCTGCATCAATAGGAGTATAGTATCTAGATCAAGGGAAGTAATAGTGCCACTGTATTCTGCTCTGGTCAGACCTCACCTGGAGTACTGTGTCCAGTTCTGGGCACCACAGTTCAAGAAGGACACTGACAAACTGGAACATGTCCAGAGGAGGGCAACCAAAATGGTCAAAGGCCTGGAAACGATGCCTTATGAGGAACGGCTAAGGGAGCTGGGCATGTTTAGCCTGGAGAAGCGGAGGTTAAGGGGTGATATGATAGCCATGTTCAAATATATAAAAGGATGTCACATAGAGGAGGGAGAAAGGTTGTTTTCTGCTGCTCCAGAGAAGCGGACACGGAACAATGGATCCAAACTACAAGAAAGAAGATTCCACCTAAACATTAGGAAGAACTTCCTGACAGTAAGAGCTGTTCGACAGTGGAATTTGCTGCCAAGGAGTGTGGTGGAGTCTCCTTCTTTGGAGGTCTTTAAGCAGAGGCTTGACAACCATATGTCAGGAGTGCTCTGATGGTGTTTCCTGCTTGGCAGGGGGTTGGATTCGATGGCCTTTGTGGTCTCTTCCAACTCTATGATTCTATGATTCTATATAACTGGAGTCACAGGTTTTCTTTTGTGTGTGTAGGGAACCCCCCTCCCCAGTGCTTTTTTTTGTGGGGGGACACAGGGCTACGCATACCCCTAAACATTTTGTGAATCTAAGTTTGGCCTCATTGAGGGCCAGTATTTCAATATGAATAGGAAAATGAGAGTACCTCTAAACATTTTTTATAGAAAAAAAGCACTGTCTCACCCCATTTAGTCCAATCTCGAAACAGGATCAAAAAACAAATTCCAATGGCAGGGACCAGTGGCCAAGAATGCCCTCTAGATGGCGGAGTTGATTCACGAGAAATGGACGATATAATTCGTCAGAGGAATCTCTTTCTGCTACAGGAGGATTCAGGTACATTCTGCCGTAATTTGCGGGGGGAGCAAGTGGCGTCGAGAGAGACAGTTGATGAAACAAAATCGCACCCATCGTGCCTTTTATTTGCGTATTTGTTTTTTTGCATCTCACACAAGCAACCAAATCAAGCCAGCAGCTTGTCGGTGATGAATGCAATCTTGCCCCTCGGATTTTCCCTCAGGCCAGCTGATACTGTAAATATAAGACTTCACTCAAGACAAGGAGGAATGCCGCCAGAATGCAAATGAAGGACCTGAATGCAAGTTTTATTCCCCTCTTCTTTTTCTTCCTAGAATGGATGGATTCCATGGGGCCATCAGCTGCTGCCAGTGTGTTCAGTTCAGGGCATGGGCATGCTAAGGGGAATTCCACTGAAGCCTGTTCTGCAAGAACTTCATCGCTGCAGAGATAATGAAGAGATCATAACCAAGTGATTACACCTAAACCTCTAACTCCGTATGCATTTCCATAAACCACAGAAAGTTTAATTTCAGCCAGCATCAGAAGGGTCTCAGCCCTGCCTCCCAGCACGAAGATGGTAGCAAAGTCCTGGAATGCAAGATGCAATTGTGAAGACCAGGCTGGCTCCTGGTTCGAAAGGGCCTCAGACCCTGGCAGGCTGAGGTAATGATTGGCAGCACAGCTCTGAGCAGCACCATCTGCCAGAATCTCACTGCCATAAAAAAATCCCACAATGCACCCAATTCCTTCCTTCCCACTGGGCAAGCTGGAGGAGGGGGGAAACCCCCTTTTCGTGTGTGTTGCAAAAAGCACTTTGCACATCCTCAGAGGCACACTCTCCTTTGCTATCACGAGGGTGAAAAAATGAAAAAAGAAGAGCATGGGTCCCAGCTGACATGGATCTGGGCAGATAAAAGGGAGAAATGTTGATTTTTTAAAAAAAATAAAAAATCTCTGCCTCCCCACCACCCAGAAATGATATCAAAGGAACACTTCCTTTGCTCACATGTAGCCTTTGTTTCCAGTTTAACCTCTCCAGGAGGAGCCTGCCTGACCTCTTTCGCTTCAAATCAAGGGCAAAGGAAGTAGGCAAACACCACTTTGCTCTTATCCCATGATTTATTTATCAGGCACGCTGTATTACTTAAAACTTCCTTCTGAACCCTGGCTGGTCTGCCTAGTTACATTTCAAACACTGCCGGAGAAAGAGGAGAACCGTCCACAGCTCTCCCAAAGATCAGGCCCGTTTTTGAAGAGAGATCTGTTTCAGTGTTTGATATCTGAAAGAGAAAGAAAAAGAAAGAAAGAAAGAAAGAAAGAAAGAATCACAGTTCACAGCTTTTTCATCAAATCGTAGAATTGTAGAGTTGTAAGGGACCCTATAAGGGACGCGGGTGGCGCTGTGGGTAAAAGCCTCAGTGCCTAGGGCTTGCCGATCAAAAGGTCGGCGGTTCGAATCCCCGCGGCGGGGTGCGCTCCCGTCGCTCGGTCCCAGCGCCTGCCAACCTAGCAGTTCGAAAGCACTCTCGGGTGCAAGTAGATAAATAGGGACCGCTTACTAGCGGGAAGGTAAACGGCGTTTCCGTGTGCGGCTCTGGCTCACCAGGGCAGCGATGTCACGCTGGCCACGTGACCCGGAAGTGTCTGTGGACAGCGCTGGCCCCCGGCCTCTTAAGTGAGATGGGCGCACAACCCTAGAGTCTGGCAAGACTGGCCTGTACGGGCAGGGGTACCTTTACCTTTACCTTTACTTAAGGGACCCAATACAGGAATCTCAGCTGAAGTGACCCTGATGGAACAACTATACAGTAAGACTGGGGAGGAGAATCTCAAGTCCAGGGGCCAAATGTGGCCCTCAATTCCTCTCCATCTGGTCCTTGGGACTCTCGCCACACCCATTCTTTCCTGGCCACATCCTTCACTGGCTTAGCTTTGCAGCCACCTTGCGTGTTCTTGCCTGGCTGGGATAGGTCCTCGATCTCCGAGAATGCCTCTGGCTCACGTGGATGGAGGTTAGAGAGGCGTGCGAGAGTGTGTGCAGAAACTACCTTACTGAACGGCGGGGGGGGGGGGGCATTTGTTGCTCTGCCTACTTTTGCCTCTGGTTTGCCCCTGCTGTGCGATCGAGGGTCTGGAAACCAAGCCTTATGAGGAATAGTTGAAGGAGCTGGGTAGGTTTAGCTTGAAAAAGAGGAGACCGAGAAGAGAGATGAGAGCCGTCTCCAAATATCTCAAGGGCTGTCACATGGAAGAGGGAACAAGCTTGTTTACTTCTGCTCCGGAGGGTAGGGCTCGAACCAGCGGCTTCAAGTTACAAGAGAGGAGATTCTGACATTGGTTCCCAGTACTTTTCTGAGCACAATTCAAAGTGCTGGTGTTGACCTTTAAAGCCCTAAATGGCCTCGGCCCAGTATACCTGAAGGAGCGTCTCCACCCCCATTGTTCTGCCCGGACGCTGAGGACCAGGTCCGAGGGCCTTCTGGCGGTTCCCTCATTGCGAGAAGCGAAGTTACAGGGAACCAGGCAGAGTGCCTTCTCGGTGGTGGCACCCGCCCTGTGGAACGCCCTCCCACCAGATGTCAAAGAGAACAACAACTACCAGACTTTTAGATGACATCTGAAGGCAGCCCTGTTTAGCGAAGCTTTTAATGTTTAAGGCATTACTGTATTTTAATATTGTGTTGGAAGCCCCCCAGAGTGGCTGGGGAAGCCCAGCCAGATGGGCGGGGTATAAATAATAAATTATTATTATTATTATTATTATTATTATTATTATTAATGTCAGGAAGAACTTCCTGACAGTACGAGCTGTGCAAAGTAGTCCCTCTGGACCACAAAAACATGAAACCCTTTCTAACATAGGGAGCTGCCTCATCTCGCTGGGCTGTGTAGTTCAGTATTGTCTACACTTGTGGGAGTGCTGTGGATAGTAAGGTAAAGGTAAAGGGGACCCTGACCATTAGGTCCAGTCGTGACCGACTCTGGGGTTGTGGCGCTCATCTCTCTTCATTGGCCGAGGGAGCCGGCGTACAGCTTCCGGGTCATGTGGCCAGCATGACTAAGGCACTTCTGGCGAAGCAGAGCAGCGCACGGAAACGCCATTGACCTGTCCGCCAGAGCGGTACCTATTTATCTACTTGCACTTTGACGTGCTTTCGAACTGCTAGCTGTGGATAGTAGGAGAGGATATATTGATTAAATATTATCCTTCCTCACTCACGCTGGTCAGTAGCAGAGTACATTCCCCTGCAGATTGCAGGTAGCTAATTGGTAGATTTGTTTGAATCTCTTGAGTTAAGCAATCCAGTCTGGCTTGTCCAGATTGGGTTGATCCTGGTGAATTCCCCTTTAATCCTTCTTAAAAAAGAATAAAGGCACAACAGTCTCCTCCTAAAAGTAACAAGAGGTTTACTTACATTCAGTTCACAGTATGATCCTGAAGGCAGACTTTAGCTTGTGGCTACAGAAGAGAGTGTGGGTTCATCCAGTGCTTTTTTTTCCTTTTAAAATTATTTATTTATTTATTTATTTGTTTGTTTGTTTTCTCCAAATCCTTTATTATTTTATTCACATATTATACATTCTTTACAGCAACAACTCCAAAATAAGCAGACAACTCCAAAATAAAACCATATGTAACAAAACCACAAGTCTCATGTTTTCATTTACACCGATCTCCTCTCCGATACTTTTACTTGATATTTCTTGCTGCTTTCTGCTTTCCTTATAGAATCTTTATAAAAATTTAAATCTTTTAAATCCTATACCAATCTTTAACAATTTCAATTAATCCCTTCACCTCCCTTCCCCACAACCCAGTATTTCCCTCCACCCAAAAAAATGTTTAGGGGTACCCTCATTTGGAGAGTCAAGAAGAAGGGAAGATGGCTGTGTGACTGGCCCTTTTGTAGGGTCTGCCAGTGTCCCACCCATCTACCTGGTCACACACAATGGGCAGGATGCTCCAGACAGGTATGACAGGAAGTCCTCCTGGTTGGAGTCACATCCCCCTGTGTGTCCACTCTGGCCAAACAGGAAGTGTTGTACTTGACTGCTACATGTTACATTGGAGAGGAGGAGGTTAAGGGGTGATATGATAGCCATGTTCAAATATATAAAAGGATGTCACATAGAGGAGGGAGAAAGGTTGTTTTCTGCTGCTCCAGAGAAGCGGACACGGAGCAATGGATCCAAACTACAAGAAAGAAGATTCCACCTAAACATTAGGAAGAACTTCCTGACAGTAAGAGCTGTTCGACAGTGGAATTTGCTGCCAAGGAGTGTGGTGGAGTCTCCTTCTTTGGAGGTCGTTAAGCAGAGGCTTGACAACCATATGTCAGGAGTGCTCTGATGGTGTTTCCTGCTTGGCAGGGGGTTGGACTCGATGGCCCTTGTGGTCTCTTCCAACTCTATGATTCTATGATTCTATGATCCCACAACACTGACTGGCAGCAATGGCTCTCCAAGATTTCAGACAGAGAGGCATTCCTGGAGACACTGGGGATTAAACCAGAGACCTTCTACATTCAAAGCAGATCAGTTGAGCTATTGCCAAAGGGCTGGGATCCTGGAGGCCCCCTGCTGCCAGTAGATTTATCCAGGGACAAGCTTACCTGGGGTGGCGGTGATCTTCCAATGGGGGCTAGAGTGGCTTTGCAATGTGGAATTTTTTTACTGGCAGCCTCTCAGTTCCCATCAGAAGAGTGCTGCTGCCAGCAGTGGCCTGACTGGTAGCAGGGGACTGACCATCAATTGCAGGGGCTGGGGGGGGGGCTGCATCAGGGGAGGGGCATTATCCTGAGTGTCCCCTCAAGCTTGGCACCCGCTGCCGGGAGCTGGAGAGATGGAGAATGCAGCTGAGCCTCTCCGCCCTTCTCCTCTTTAGCAACTCGCCTGCAGTCAGACCAATAACTCAGTCTCCTTTTGTGCACTTTGATTTGGCTGCTGACTCAAGTGACTGGAGGATAATAGAGTCGCGGCACATAGTAAATCTGATAAGCGGTATCTTTATTTAATCAAAACATCGGGGAAATAAAGCTTTCGGAGGCTGTTTTGGAGAGTATCCTTTTCTCTCTCCGTTGATCGCAGCTCCTTTCGAGCAGTCGCTGTGCCGAGCTGTGCCCTGAACGAGGCAGGGCTGAGAAGTTATTCGTGTCAGTCCAGCTCCTCAACTTCACCTTATTTTAAAAAAGTGAACAAACCCATCCACAAAGCTGTCAACTTACAGATTTGAAAATAAGGGACCAGCAGCCTCGGAAATAAGGGATCAGCAGCCAAAATAAGGGATTTTCAGAGCACAGGGAGGTTCGACTTCTGAGTCCCTCCGAGCCAAAGGCAGAAAGCCCAGTCAGCAGCCTCAAGTGGTGGTTCCCACAGCGCAGCAACCCGGCAAAGGGGATGCAGCAAGGGAAACCACCATCACCTCTCCGCTGGGAAGCGCTGAGCAAAGGCGAGTCCCCAGGCAACGCGGCCGATTTGATCGGCAGAAGGCATGCAAGCTCCACCCCCCCGTCGTTCTTAGACTCCTTATTGGGTGAGCAGTGCAGCCAAGCAACACAGTTGGAGCCTCCCTCCCTCCCTGGCCGGCAGGGAGGGAGGGAGAGGAGCTGCTTCCTTTGAAACCCGGGAAATTTAAGGAACATCATCAATAAGGGACAGCAGTGGGACACGGCGCTGGGATAAGGGACTTTCCCGCCAAATAAGGGACGGTTGACAGCTATGCCCATCCAGGGTGCTGTGTTGTGATTTGATGCAAAGAGGGTCAAATAACACAAGAATAATGATAGCAATGTCTCCATCCTGCTTCGACCATCTGCAAAATTCTGAATGTTTGCAAGATTCTCAGGGTGAGCACATATGGGTTGTGGGTTTGAGTCTCACATTGGGCAAAAGACTCCTGCATTGCACGGGGCTGGCTGGACTGGATGACCTTCGTGATCTCTTCCAACTCTACAATTCTATGATTCTATGGGGAGAAGGTGGTGAAGAGACCTTATGCCCAGGGACTGAATGCAGCTCTACAGACCTCTCTGCCTGGCCCTCAGGTCCATTCCCCTATCTTACCTCTGTTTTGTTAGTCTTCAGAATCTGTCTGGCTCCCTGCTACATCTGCCTTGTCTGCCTGCCTGCTGTGTTTTATTTGGCTCCATCAGCCTGTTGACAGTCATATTTGCCTTAGTTTTATTAGCTGATGATGTGACTTTTTTTTGATTGTCATCTACCTTGATGCACCTCCCCTCCCCATTTCGGAGCTAGACAGAAAAGAGCAAGTGGAAAAACTTTTTGGGAAATGATATGTGATGAGTTGAAAGAAATGTTTAAGATAACTTTTGTTTAAAAAGCCAGAGGCTTTTTTGTTAGGTGTTATAGGTGTGGAACTACCAAAAAGACTTTATGTATGCAACGACAAGGATGCTCTTAATCCAGAGATGGAAGGAAGAAGTACCAACCAGAGATGAGTGGCAGACCAAGCGGATGGAAGATGCGGAAATGGCAAGACTGACGGGAAAGATCAGAAATCAGAAAGAGCAAGTATTCTTAAAAGACTGGAATAACCTTTTAACATGACAGCTGAAGTCATTGGCAGGAATACAATGACACTTGTAAAGTAACATGGATTTTGGATAATATAATTATATAACAGATGTTGTTGTTTAGTCGTTTAGTCATGTCCGACTCTTCGTGACCCCATGGACCAGAGCACGCCAGGCACTCCTGTCTTCCACTGCCTCCCGCAGTTTGGTCAAACTCATGCTGGTAGCTTTGAGAACACCGTCCAACCATCTCGTCCTCTGTTGTCCCCTTCTCCTTGTGCCCTCCATCTTTCCCAGCATCAGGGTCTTTTCCAGGGAGTCTTCTCTTCTCATGAGATGGCCAAAGTACTGGAGCCTCGGCTTCAGGATCTGTCCTTCCAGTGAGCTTTTAATAGGCATTGCAATTTCAGCTTGTTTTGGGATGTGGATTCCATTTAGTGAGGTTATTGTGCATTGTTTATTCCTGCAGGCTTTGATTCGTAGGTGCCATTATGGGCTGGACATCCACATGATATATATATATATATATAAATACACACACACACATATATCTGCATGTGGCATTTTGTATACAATTCCAAGGTGCAATCAGATTTAGCTGACTTGGCAATAAGCTCGCTGCAAGAGCACGCTGGATTTGATTTCCGAAGTCTTCTGCAAGGCAAAGCAGAGCGCTATAATGATCAGCCGTCGTCATGGGAAGCTGATTACCTTGCTGAGTCAGCATTGCAGAGCCAAACACCTGCACATTCAGTTCTGCCTTGGCTGGCAAGGGAACTTTGCTTTTCCCACACTCGCAGCAGGCTTTGTGGATGTCAAGGGAGTAATTGGGATAGAAGACTATTTCCAAATCTCTGGGCTTTATAGAGCAGCTCGGTTATTGGGATTGCACTATCTCATTTTTTTAAAAAAGGAAAAGAAAAGAAGGAAAAGCAAACTGCCAAAGTGATTCCCTCCCCCCACAGACTTTTAAGGTAGGGTCACCAGACGTCCCCATTTCCCGGGGACAGTCCCCAGATTTGCGAATAAGTCCCCGGACAAATTCCATCCCCAGAATGTCCCCGGATTTCATCTAATGTCCCTGGGAAAACGCAGCAGCGGCAGTCTCAGCAGCCCAGAGCAGTTGTCTCTGGCTGGCTTCAGGAGCTGCTTGGAAGTCCCCATATGATGGTGGTGCAGGGGCTCTAAGATGCAGCTTCCGGGCTGCCTCCACCTTCCCTGACCCCAGCAACTAAGCTGTGAAGGGAGGCTTCACGCTGCCTATCAGAGCTTGCGTGCAAGCAGGAGGGGGCAGGGATCTCTCAGTTAGGCAACGGCAAGCCTCCCTTCCCTGTTGAGGGATCCCTGCCCCCTCCTGCTTGCACACAAGTAGGAGTTGGGATGGGGCTGCTCCGAAAGGCAGTGTGAAGCCTCACTTCCCAGCTGAGAGATCCCCGCTCCCTCCTGCTTGCATGCGAGTAGGAGTGGGATTGGGGCTGCTTTGATGGGAAGGGAGGCATTGCGCTGCCCGAACTTTGCCACCCCTGCCACTCTCAGCCCTCCTTCTCCGCCTTCCATGCCTGACCCACCACACACCGCTTCCCCACCACCACCGCTGAAGAACCAACAACTCAGGGGCTGCCCAGGCTCATGGAGAAAGCATCAGAAGAAGGGGAAACGTGGCGGTTGAGGTCAAGGCAGTGGCTGCCCCTCTACCGCCACCATCGCTGCAGCATCAACATCCTGAATGTGTAGTATTGATTGATTGATTGATTGATTGATTGATTGTGTCCCTGGATTCATTGAAAAAAATCTGGTAACCTTATTTTCAGGGGTTGTGCGTTAGCATTGCTCTTTGCATTGTTGCAGAAGCAACGAGGGACTTCTGTACTCACTCAGATGTTAAATTATCACAGGAAAATAATGTAATTTCTAGAAAGAATGGCATCTTCTTTCTGGTGGGTGCTGCAATGTCTTGTGAGAATTAGGGGCAATCATGTCCTAATACAAGCAACAGGCTGATCATCTCACAGCTTTCGGAATGCCTGAGATGGATGTACACTACCAACATGCCAAACAGTTCTGTGGAGAGCTATTTACAAATAAGTCCCCCTGATTTCAACAGAGCTTATATTCTCCAGGAAGTGTGCCTTTAAGGTTGCAACTAAGGTTCAACTCTCGTATGAAAAAAAGATAAATACAACCACAGGGTCCCTTGGTCTGAACTGGGGGTTGGTGCTGGGGGAAGGAGAGGGGTTAAATCTGCAGCGCAAATAGCAGCTCTGGTGGGGTGGGGTGGATAATTCAGATTGGGAAATCGGCTCAGAGGAGAAAAGGTTAAGCCCATCCTGCAGTGCTACTGCTTTGATCCGAATTAGAGTCTAATAGTAGTAGTAGTAGTAGTAGTAACAACAACAACAACAACAACAACAACAACAACAACAACTTATTATTTATACCCCGCCCATCTGGCCGAGCTTCCCCAGCATTAAATATTAAAAACTTCCCTAAACAGGGCTGCCTTCAGATGTCTTTTAAAAATAAGATAGCTGCTTATTTCCTTGACATCTGGTGGGAGGGCGTTCCACAGGGCGGGCGCCACTACTGAGAAGGCCCTCTGTCTGGTTCCCTGTAACCTCACTTCTCACAATGAGGGAACTGCCAGAAGGCCCTTGGTGCTGGATCTCAGTGTCCGGGCAGAATGATGGGGGTGGAGACGCTCCTTCAGGTATACTGGGCTAAGGCCGTTTAGGGCTTTAAAGGTCAGCACCAACACTTTGAATTGTGCTCGGAAAAGTACTGGGAGCCAATACAGATCTCTCAGGACCAGTGTTATGTGGTCCCGGTAGCCGCTCCCAGTCTGGCTGCCACTTTCTGGATTAATTGCAAGTTCCGGGTCACCTTCAAAGGTAGCCCCATGTAGAGAGCATTGCAGTAGTCCAAGCGGGAGATAACGAGAGCATGCCTCACTCTGGCAAGACAGTCTGCGGGCAGGTAGGGTCTCAGCCTACATCCTCTCTCCCTTTAAAAGTAAATGTATGGGAACCATCATGGCTGTTATTATATCCTGTTACATCCTATTACTACTTGGTCCTAGTTGTAAGTACACTTGCATATTTCAACTTATTTAAGTGCAATTTCTATATCCGGGGAACTGCATTTTTCCAAGGGGGAGGTGTGTATCCAGGGAATCTCTAACAGACCACACACAGTATTCTTGCTAAACAGTTCCCAGTACAGTCCCCAGGATCCCAGTTGCTGGAGATGGGGTAATACCCCAGGACAGCCGTACAGCTCTAAAACCAATGTTTGTACTGTTGGTTTTCCCTTTCTGTCATTCTCAATGCAGTGGAGGGTAAGAGGAAACAGATAAAATGAAAACCAACAGTCATAATTTTGTGCTGTTGAGGCCTCTGGCTGGCAGGCAACACTCTCCCACCTTTAATGCCCACATCTTACAAGTCCCTCTGCCCTCTGCCCACCTGCTATCTGTAACTCAACAGTGTGACATTTATTTTATCAGAACCTCCCATTTCAATCCAAATTCTGAGCCAGATTGAAATTAGGTTCCACTCCAGCTTTAGCTGCATTTGATTCCCCCCCCCCCAACATCCATTTCCACCCCCAATGCCTTTTTGGGTCACCACACTATTTACTGATGGACTTTGGTCCCTTATTGCTGTTTTTAGTCGCAATCCCCAAGGACTGCAGAGTGCCAGCTTCAAAGCACACAAGAAATATCAATGATTCTATCATCACGAACATGATTGCTCAAAAGGTTTTGTTATTTTCTAAAAGGTCACAACGCCGTCCTTTTGTAGGAAGAACTTGAAACTCCTGCTCTTTTGCTTCAGAGGCACATGCCTTTGTTTGAGCGTGTGGGTTTATTTTGCTTAAACGGGAGAGGGGTGGAAGAGAAAATTCAGGTGTTGGCTGAAATTAAGGCCAGGAGTCTCAGGCCTTAGCAAGGGCCAAACTCTGCACCTGGGCAGTGATCAGGGCCTTGCAGAGCCAGGCAGAGGCCCGGGCCAGGTAGATAATGTGCCCCCCTATTTTTACCCTGGGGATTACTGAAGTCTTATAAATAAGAAAGTATATAACGTAATTTTTTTTATAATGTATTATAATTTTAAATACATTTTACAATAAATACATCATTCATTTTAAAATGTATTATACAATTTTTAATAGTTCAATAGTGTATTTAAAAATCTATTTTTAAGTAGACAACTTTGACTATTATTTATAATTAAATTATAATTATAATTAAAACTTCTCCGTCTTCTTATTCTACTCTTAAAGTGTGCTTGTGAGAAAGCCACTATTTCTTAAAAAAAATATGGTTTCCACCAAATTTTATCCTCATTGAGCTATATGTACTCCTCGGGTGTAAGTAATATTCCTGGCCTAGTCAAAAATTTTTTAAACAAATGGCCACATCTTCATCAATTTTTCATCATTTTCAAAATAATAATAATAATAATAATAATAATAATAATAATAATAATAATAATAATAATTTAGCGATAAAAAAGCCAACACACTTATCTTTAAGGTACGTGTGGTTTTAATTTTTGGCAAACAAGATTTCAAAGAAAAACTCACCAACTTTTAACAGCATGAAAAACATGGTCCACCATCACATTCGCGGCATGGTGGCCGCTGGATTAGACGGGCCATTGGCCTGATCCCGTAGGACCCTCTTATCTTCTTAAGATTCTTTCCCCAAGAGCTGAACATGAATTTAAAGCTGGTTCCCATTAGAGTTTTTATTAGTAACTTCAGAGACGGGTGTTTCTGTCTAGTGTGTCTCATTGTCAAAGCAAATTGGTTATTTCCCCATTGGGAGAAAACTGCTTTTGTGTCCTTAGGAGTTTGGCCAAGATGCACTTAATGAAGTTGGCACTGAAAGTATTTTGATTGGGAGGTATATTTGGAGAAGGAAAGCAAAAGCCCGCAACAAAAGGAAGGCAGCAACTCTTTTCTTATTATATACAGAATCAAGCCCATGCCCAGCTTCTAGCTCTAATGCAAAGCTGCTTCCTGGAAAGGTGGTTTCTTCTTCTTCTAAGTTTGTTCACTAATGAATCAGGCATTCATTTTCAGTTGGCAATGAAAACATTAAAGGCTGCCAACCAGGGATTCTGATACCATTTTGTTCTGCATGACACAGGTCGTGGTGGAAATGCTTGTGGCATTTTCTCCGAAACTGAAATTTCACCCCCAAAGGAAAATGACATTTCCAAAATAGTTTCTATTCCTTGTTAAAAGGTTAAGTGGACATGTTGAAGAACGTTGATGGAACAAAATTGCACATATATATGTATATAATCCTCACCAATTATAGCAACATTTTTAGTGCAATGAAATGTGATTCTCTTGGAGTGTGTGGCTTGAATGCAAATCATTGGCCCCATTATAAGGTTTCAGATCTGCGCCTCTGATCAGAGCTCAGAATATCTCAGATTGCCCGTATTTCTGCAATTAACTCATGTGCTCAAGATATCTTCTCCAAAATCTATGTATCGATTCTCCCAATATAAAGAAGCTGTACTTTGATTTTGGACGGGAAATATTCAGAACAATAAATGGAGCCGGTGTGCCTGAGCAGCAGAACCTATTAGATGCCATTTCTGTTTTTAAAATATAATGGTAAGATTGGAGTTAACCCTTCCTTTCTCAACTGTGACCCCTTGCAGAAACCCAACCCCTGCACACTGGAATAAGCTTAAAATGATGTCTTTGTGGTAGCGGGGAAAGGTGAGGAGGGGAGACTGCAGGCCAAATGAAGAGGCCCCATGGGCTACATATAGCCTTTGAACCAACAGTTCCCAATGTGTGCCCCACATTGTGGTGGAACCATGCATGCAAAACAACATGGAGTTCTTGCCCAAGGTGGCATCCCCATGTTGAATTCTCCTCTTGCCTCCTCTGCAATGTATGGAAGCACCCATGTTCTGAAATCATTATGCCAGAGATGGGCCATCCATGGCCCTCCAGATGTTCCAACCCAAGGTCAGGAATGATGGAAGTTGTAGTCCAACAACATCAGTAGGGCCGCAGGTTTCCAAACCCTGCCACAAATTGGCATTCCATGGATCTCTTAATGGGGAGGGAATCTGTGGGCCTCCCTTTGTTTTTGGACTGCCTGCAACTCCCATCATCAATGCCCACCTTGCTGGCTGGAGCTGATGGAAGCTGGAGTCTAGGAGCAGCTGGCAGGCTATGGGTTCCCCATCCCTGAATCTTGCTGTGAGTTTCATTCACTGCTCCACATCACTGGCTGCTGCTGGAAGTGCACAACGTGATGATCTGGGTGAGTAGAACTGCCCATTACGGAGAGGGAGAATCTCACTTGGGGGCACCATTTTCCATAGCTTCTCCTCATCGCTCAAATCATGTTGTTCTTCCACCTTTATGAGTTGCTCTGGTATTTGCTTGTGATGGGCTTGGACTTGGAACCAAAGGAGTCTCAGTCTGCACCGTATCCTTTACCTCAGGCATCATCTGAACCAAGTCTGGGGCCTGATCCTGAAGAGTCCCAGTCTGCACAGATTCCCCTGCAACGAACACCAGCTGGGCCGAGTCAGGGCCCGGAGCCTGCTCTGGCTCCAGATGCGGGGATTACCTCACTGCCTTCAGCTGGGCCATCACTTACAGCTGCTCCACTACCGGTTTGGTCAGGGGAGGCTGAGGCAGCCCCTGGATCTAGTAACCCACCAACGTCTTCCAAGCTGCAGAGACAAAGGTCTGAGAGAAGTAGAGATCTGAGTACTCGCAGGAGGAGTGCTCACCTTTGGGCAAAACAGGGAGGTGAGTCGCTGGGGGATCAGGACCGGCTGCTACCCTGACAAAGATAAAAGGCTGTCGGACCCCGCCCCATGTCGGGGGAGCAACATTGCTGTATGCCAGACCCTGTCTGAGATCCTGTACCTGTCCTTGCCTGTTTCCTGCCTCGTGGCCTGCCTTGACCCTGTTGGACTGACTCCTAGTGGAACCTATGGATTCTGGACTGGACCTGGACCGTGGTTCTTGGGTTACCCCCAGGCCCAGCACATTGTTCCAGACAGAGCTAACATGCAGAATGAGGAAAGTGGGGAAAGAGTTCAGACAAAGAAGAAGGACCATGGATAGCTCCTGTTGTAGTCAAAGAAGCAGGACCATGGATAGCTCCTGTTGTAGTTGTGCTGAGCAACAACATGCAGAGGTCAGAGGAGTGGGAGGCCAGCCAAAACCAGCAGAGTCTCTGAAGTATACTTGCCTGGAGGCAGTGTCAGTATTCAGAGTCAGGGCTAGTCCTAGGGTCGAGTGAACAGCAATCCACATGGTCAGACAGTCCAGGGGTCAGGGAATTTGATGGTCAATAGTCAAGACGCGCAGGAAGCCGCAAGGTAGGGCCAGAAACTACAAACATTTGATTGCTGCTGGTTCTCATCACCTTCTCTGTGTCCTTGAAGGCTGATCAGCTGCAGGTGGAGTCACACCACCTTCTCCTGCTTCAGGCCGCTGTTCAACAGGTGAAGCTGGCTTCTGGTCCATGAGAGCTCCAAACGGAGCTAGTAAAAATTCAGACTGGATTCAAGCACCCAAGATGAGCAGATTGGACGCTGCTCCAGCAAAGGCCTGGTGCCAACTGCAGATTTAAATAGCTTGTAGTCAGGTCAGGTTTTCTAGCTTGGCTCCCTCTGGGAAAGCTATCAATGTTTTAAAGGGTCCATGTTAACTTCTTCCAGTATTTTCTCTCACAGAGGTTTAAATCGTGTCTTCTGGGAGTGATCTCTGTATTCAGCCTTCCCTTCCACTCTGATATCCTTCAGTCCCTTTTCCTGGTTATGGGAGATTGGATTCCTGGATGATCCCGCCAACCCTTGGATCACAGAGCAAGCAGATCTGAAAAAAAATTAATCCCTTGAACAATGATTTGATATTGGTGAATGAGAAATGCAGAGGGCAAAATAGATTTCAGATAATATATTCACATGATGACAGCATTGAGCCTGATCAAGGTGTGAGGAGTGCAGCTACACCAGACAAGCACAGCAATCTGCCTGCTCACACTTTGAGCTCTACTTGGGTAGCTCCTTCACAGATTTATTATGACATGTTTTCATCAGATACATAGTCTTTGAGATGTCACAATATTCCCCCCTTTTTGTCTTGCAGCAAAATGAAAACATAGGAACATAAGATCATAGGAACCTAAGGATCACTGGATCAGGGTCAATGACCCATCTAGACCCATCTTGTTCCAGAGTTCTGGCCAACTAGATGCTTCTAGAAAACCCTCAAGCAGGGCATAATTCAGATGGAAATTCCCAGGTGTCAAAAAAGGTTATTTATGTATGCCACTGCTGCGGCCTGTGTTTTGTTAGCCCCCAAATGGAAAACGAGCGAGGTCCCAACCAAGAAGAACGACAACTTAAACTGATGGAATATGCGCAGCTTGTGGATCTAACTTAAAGAATTAGAAAACAAGAAGAACATACGTTTAAAGAAGATTGGAAAACATTTTTGAATATATGGGGGGGGGATTGTGTACACTTGAAAACAAAAATAACAGATTGGCAAATCAAATCACGGGAATTGGTAAACTCAGAGGAAACTCAAAGCAAAAATTTGTGGGAAAATAGAAGATATGTTCAAAAATACAATAATAGTTTTGACTCCGTGCTAGCATTTGAGTGATAAAGGAACTGAAAGGAGGTGGACAACAATTAAGGATTTATTATGTTTTCAGAATGTATTGGAAAAAACATATAGAAAGGTTTTTTGTTTTGTGTACATTCAAATGTAAGATAAAATATATGCAAAGGGACTTGACAGGAAGTCAAAGTTGAAGAAAAGATTTTGGAAGATAAAAGGGGGGGGGGAATATTTATTTATCATTTTGTGTGCAGGTGTGGGTGTCTGCACATATGTGTGTTTTTGTATGTAATGTTTGGGAGGAAATAAGACGGTAAATAACAAAAAACGAACTAAATATTGATGTATGTAATTTTTATTTCTTAATTATATTTAGTGGTAGTATGGCTGTATTCCCCTTCATGGATCACTGCCTTGCCGTGGCGAAGGGGCATGAAGAACTCAGAGAAGCTATGAATTATGCCGAGCAGGGCACCCAAGATGAACAGGTCATAGTGGAGAGTTTTGACCAAACGTGATCCACCTGGAGCAGGAATCGGCAAGCCACTCCAGTATCCCCGCCAAGAAAACTCCATGGACAAAGACAACAGGTATATAAAAGTTATGATGCTGGAAGATGAGCCCCTCAGGTCGGAAGGCGTCCAACATGCTACTGGGGAAGAGCGGAGGACAAGTACAAGTAGATCCAGAGCTGATGAAGCGGCTGGGCCAAAGCCGAAAGGACGCTCAGTTGCGGATATGCATGGAAGCGAAAGGAAAGTCCAATGCTGTAAAGAAAAATATTGCATAGGAACCTGGAATGTAAGAACCATGAACCTGGGTAAGTTGGATGTGGTCAAAAATGAGATGGCAAGAATAAACATTGACATCCTGGGCATCAGTGAACTAAAATGGACGTGAATGGGCGAATTCAGTTCGGATGACTATCATATCTACTACTGTGGGCAAGAAACCCGTAAAAGAAATGGAGTGGCCCTCATAGTCAACAAAAGAGTGGCGAAAGCTGTACTGGGATGCAATCTCAAAAATGATAGAATGATCTCGATACGAATCCAAGGCAGACCTTTTAACATCACAGTAATCCAAGTTTATGCACCAACTACTGGTGCTGAAGAAACTGAAATTGACCAATTCTATGAAGACTTACAACACCTTATAGAAGTGATACCAAAGAAGGATGTTCTTCTCATTATAGGGGATTGGAATGCTAAAGTAGGGAATCAAGAGATAAAAGGAACAACTGGCAAATTTGGTCTTGGAATTCAAAACGAAGCAGGGCAAAGGCTAATAGAGTTCTGTCAAGAGAACAAGCTGGTCATCACAAACACTCTTTTCCAACAACACAAGAGACGACTCTACACATGGACATCACCAGATGGGCAGCATCGAAATCAGATTGATTATATTCTCTGCAGCCAAAGATGGAGAAGCTCTATACAGTCAGCAAAAACAAGACCTGGAGCTGACTGTGGCTCAGATCATCAGCTTCTTATAGCAAAATTCAAGCTTAAACTGAAGAAAGTAGGAAAAACCACTGGGCCGGTAAGATACAATCTAAACCAAATCCCTTATGAATACACAGTGGAAGTGAGGAACAGGTTTAAGGATTTAGATTTGCTGGACAGAGTGCCTGAAGAACTATGGATGGAGGCTCGAAACATTATACAGGAGGGAGCAACGAAAACCATCCCAATGAAAAGGAAATGCAAGAAAGCAAAGTGGCTGTCCAACGAGGCCTTACAAATAGCGGGGGAGAGAAGGCAAGCAAAATGCGAGGGAGATAGAGAAAGATACAGGAAATTGAATGCAGAATTTCAAAAAATAGCAAGGAGAGACAAGAAGGCCTTCTTAAATGAGCAATGCAAAGAAATAGAGGAAAACAACAGAATGGGAAGAACCAGAGATCTGTTCAAGAAAATTGGAGATATGAAAGGAACATTTCGTTCAAAGATTACCATAATAAAGGACAAAAGTGGTAAGGACCTAACAGAAGCAGAAGGTATCAAGAAGAGGTGGCAAGAATACACAGAGGAATTATACCAGAAAGATATGGATGCCTCGTACACCCCAGTGTTCTCGAAGCTACAAACATGAATCTGACCAAACTGCGGGTGGCAGTGGAAGACAGAAGTGCCTGGCGTGCTCTGGTCAATGGGGTCACGAAGAGTTGGACACGACTGAACGACTAAACAACAACAACAACATGGCTGTATTGTTTTTTGTAACATAAAATCATTCAATAAAAATTATATAACCACCATCAGACCACTCCTGACATATGGTTGTCAAGCCTCTGCTTAAAGACCTCCAAAGAAGGAGACTCCACCACACTCCTTGGCAGCAAATTCCACTGTTGAACAGCTCTTACTGTCAGGAAGTTCTTCCTAATGTTTAGGTGGAATCTTCTTTCTTGTAGTTTGGATCCATTGCTCCGTGTCCGCTTCTCTGGAGCAGCAGAAAACAACCTTTCTCCCTCCTCTATGTAACATCCTTTTATATATTTGAACATGGCTATCATATCACCCCTTAACCTCCTCTTCTCCAGGCTAAACATGCCCAGCTCCATTAGCCGTTCCTCATAAGGCATCGTTTCCAGGCCTTTGACCATTTTGGTTGCCCTCCTCTGGACACGTTCCAGTTTGTCAGTGTCCTTCTTGAACTGTGGTGCCCAGAACTGGACACAGTACTCCAGGTGAGGTCTGACCAGAGCAGAATACAGTGGCACTATTACTTCCCTTGATCTAGATGCTATACTCCTATTGATGCTGCCCAGAATTGCATTGGCTTTTTTAGCTGCCGCATCACACTGTTGGCTCATGTCAAGTTTGTGGTCAACCAAGACTCCTAGATCCTTTTCACATGTACTGCTCTCAAGCCAGGTGTCACCCATCTTGTATTTGTGCCTCTCATCCTTCCCCTTCCTTTCGATGGTTCTTTTTAGCAGAGCCTGTTGCATGCATCCAGTTTCTGAAATGCAAATAAAAGCTCTGGCGGTGGGGGTGGGGGGGAACGATAGATTCAACAGTGTGAATAAGTTTTGATGGATGTAATAATGGAATACTGAATGGTTTGGCTTATATAAAATATGCAGGGATTTATGCTATGCAAAAGGAACCATGGAAAGAAAAGAACGGAAGTCACTGATATTTTAAGGTTGTTTAAATGAATATTTAAATTGTAAAACCAAAAATGTAATATAATATATAAATATATAAAACGTTCGAGCAGAACCTGAACTATCTCCTCCTATGGTTTCCAGCAACTGGTATTCAGAAATATTACTATTACTAACCATGGAGGCAGAGCTCAGCCATCATGGATAATAGCCATTGATAGCCTAGTCCTCTGTGATCAGTAGGATAGCATTGGAATATATTATTAAAGCAATTTCATAGGATACATATTGGTGGCAGAAGATGGGAACAGTCTTCTACCATGTCTACTTCTCTTCCATTCACAGTATACAAATATTTTAAATTACACCATAATATGTGTAATCTTTGAATTGCACTACATTTGCAGACGGCTTTAAAATCACCAGCTTGTTTCCTATGAAAGATTATTACCCTGCGGCCACAGTTTATTTTCTCCACATTTGCCACTTCCATATTGCATTTTATGAGAAATCATGTTACAACAAATACACCCGGGGAGGCGGGAAAGACTTTTATCAGCGGCAATCAAATTTAAAAGCCTGTCGGTCGGGATTGCATTACTGCCTGATAAGCATAATACTAGCAAATTACAAATATAAACACAGAGGGAAAGACTTAAAATAGCATGATGTCCTCAGGGCAATACCGGCCTAACAGATTAATGCTTTTGGCCCAAGCTTTTCCAAGTGTACCAGTTTTCTTAAAAAGTTTAGATAAATGGCAGTGACAAAAATCACAGCTCCTACTATTCTCATGGAGGATAAAGCTATCAATGGTCAATTATAGATAGATGATAGATAGATAGATATAGATAGATAGATAGATAGATAGATGATAGATAGATAGATAGATGATAGATGATAGATGAAGAAGAGTTTGGATTTGATATCCCGCTTTATCACTACCCGAAGGAGTCTCAAAGCGGCTAACAATCTCCTTTCCCTTCCTTCCCCACAACAAACACTCTGTGAGGTGAGTGGGGCTGAGAGACTTCAAAGAAGTGTGACTAGCCCAAGGTCACCCAGCAGCTGCATGTGGAGGAGCGGGGAATTGAACCCGGTTCACCAGATTACGAGTCTAGCGCTCTTAACCACTACACTACACTGGTGTAGATAGATAGCTAGATATAGCTATAGATAGTGGTCACTACAATTTAAGAAGGATGTTGACATGCTGGAACGTGTGCAGAGGAGGGCAACCAAGATGATCAAGGGTCTGGAAACCAAGCCCTATGAGGAACGGTCGAAGGAATCTGGAAAAAAGGAGACTGAGATTAGAAAGGAGAGCCATCTTCAAATATCTCAAGGGCTGTCACATAGAAGAGGGAATAAGCTTGTTTTCTCCTGCTCTGGAGGGTAGGACTCGAACCGGTGGTTTCAAGTTACAAGAAAGATGATTTCAACTAAACTTCAGAAAAAACTTTCTGACAGTGGAACGGACGACCTCGGGAGGTTGTGGACTCTCCTTCCTTGCAAGTTTTTAAGCAGAGGTTGGATGGCCATCTGTCCTGGATGCTTTAGCTGAGATTCCTGCATTGCAGGGGATCAGATCAGATGACCCTTGGACCTCTTCCAACTCTATGATTCAACTCTATGATTTATACCCTGCCTTTTTCCATAATGGGACTCAAGCCAGGATGGCTATGTTCTGCCTCCGCTGTAAGAAGCAATATGCATCTGAATGCAAGTTTCTGGAAGCCAGAGGAGGGGTGAGTGCTGTTGTGTGCTCATGTCTCACATGCAGGCTTATCACAGGCATCTGGTTTTTGTTAGTTTTTTAACATATCATTTTCAACAACAATTAAACATACTTTTATATCTTATACAGTGGGATGTGGGTGGCGCTGTGGGTTAAACCACAGAGCCTAGGACTTGCCAATCAGAAGGTCAGCAGTTCGAATCCCCACAATGGGGTGAGCTCCCGTTGCTCGGTCCCTGCTCCTGCCAACCTAGCAGTTCGAAAGCACATCAAAGTGCAAGTAGATAAATAGGTACCGCTCCAGCGGGAAGGTAAACGGCGTTTCCGTGTGCTGCTCTGGTTCACCAGAAGCGGCTTAGTCATGCTGGCCACATGACCTGGAAGCTGTCTGTGGACAAACGCTGGCTCCCTCGGCCTATAGAGCGAGATGAGCGCCACAACCCCAGAGTCGGTCACGACTGGCCCTAATGGTCAGGGGTCCCCATTTATATCTTATAAAAGTTTTTTATGACTTCCATCAATCACCTCTGAAAATTTTCCAATCTTTTCACTTAATTTACATTTCTTACTTTCACTATTATATTTCATAACTACTATCTCTCTTCTTTTTCTTCATTGCAATATTTCATATATTTCTCCTTACAAAACTTCTTGTAGCCCTACTAGCGTAATTTGTTGATTACAATTTGTATCTTTCTTCCAATCTTCTGAAAATCTCTGGTCCCACAGGTTTCGAATCCTTCCTGTCATTTTAGCCAATTCTGCGTAGTCCATTAATTTTGTCTGCCATTCTTCTTTTGTCAGTATTTCTTCTTGTTTCCATTTCTGGGCTAACAATACTCTTGTAAACGGGCCATTGTTCTGATCCTGCACGCTCTGCTTCTGTTCTCTCGCCCTTGAGCCAGTGCCACTAACTGGACTCATCCACTTCAGCCCCGACTGGGCTAGGCGAGCTGGGTAGCACTTCCAGAGACCACCTTCTGCACAGGAACAGGTCAAAGTGCTGTGGACTCACAGCTTAGAGTTGTGAGCACCGGATTCACTTCCACAAGTAGACAGTCGTCGCACAGCAGAGTCCAGCAGAGTCCAGCAGAGTATATAAACAACTCGGAGAGCAGCTCTGTAGAATATCTTCTTTATTCTATAGCTACAACTATTATACAACTATATACAGAGCTAAATAGGTCTAAGCATAAAGAATGAGTGCCTGCAGCTGCTCTTAGCAGCATCCTTATCTAAACACACAATCTCTCTCTAACACTGACTGACTGACTGACTCTTTGATGTGGTGCTGGAGCAGAATAAGTAGAGAGCAGAACACGCCTCCTCCTCTCTGCAGAATCAGCAGACTCCTCAGGAGATTCTTGGATATGGGAGGGGTGAAATCTCCTCAGCCCCTTCCAGACTGTTTTGCTTTTGGTGTATTCTTCAACATATCATTGATGCAAGAATAGTACATTTATATAGGGCTGTACACACAGCTTTTCACCTTATTGCTCGCTCTGTGGTGCTTCCCCAGTGTTATTGTATTAGAGTCGTACCTCAGCTCCCGAATGCCTTGGGAGTCAAACATTCCGGCTCCCGAACGATCAAAAACCAGAAGTGATTGTTCTGCTTTTTGAATGTTCTTTTGGAACCCGAGCGTCCAACGGGGCTTCTGTGGCTTCCGACTGGCTGCAGGCGCTTCCTGCAGCCAATCAGAAGCTGCGCTTTGGAGGTTGAACGTTTCAGAAGTTGAACAGACTTCTGGAATGGATTCTGTTTGACTTCCGAGGTACGACTGTACTGCTGTCTGGGCAGGGATACTTGCATCGTAGCACGACAAAAGTGGGACTAAATAAACTGGAACATTTGTAGTGTAAAAAGTTACAGGATTTTCAGCAGGAATTTACAGGACATGCATTGATTTGGAAACAAAGCTTCTGAAAGTCTGCCCTGGAATTTTTGCAGGCACTGACAGTATTAAAGCAGGACTGTGTATAACTGCTCCCATACCATCATGAGCACAAATAACCGTGAATGCACAATAAAAAGGACATCTTTCCTCCAGACATCCTTTGTATTGTGCTTTTTTTCAGAAGCTGAAATGAGAAAGCTTTAATAAACACATATGGCTTCTTCTTTTTTATTTGTTGGGCTTTGATTCCTCTTTGTATTGTGCATTCATGATGTTATCATGCTGATTCTTCAGGATCCAACTTTCAATGCCATTGCTGCTTGCAAAGATTTTAGGGGCAGACACCCCAGCACTACTGATAGCATCATTCATTCAACCATCGTTTATTTATTATTACGTTAACTTTTATCAGATGCTTTCTCCAAAATTTTCCTTCGCGTTTACTGCCAGGCCCCCCCTATAAAGCTCTGAATTATTATTATTATTATTTTGCAGCTCTTAATATTTTTTTGTAAAAGGAGAAGCGACAACCAGGAGCCGAAGGCAAGGGCTCACATGTGCCTCCTCCTGCCAGCAGGATCGACTTGCGTCAGAGCCACATGCAAAGGACACATGTCTGCCAAGCCACCATTTGGTGCAAAGATGCTCTTTACCATAAGCACCCGTTTCCCTCAAAAACAGCTCCTGTTTTTTCCTGCCTTGAAACAGACATTCACAGGGGGAGGTGGGAGAGGCGTGCGGCTTTAGCTGCAAGGTTGGGAAGTTGCAAATTCTCAGATGCTTGCAAAAATTACCAGGGACCAATTAGATATGTGTCCCATGACAGTGTTAGGATATAGTTCCGTTCCACCTTAAAAGGAACAGGCATGACTGTGGTGTGTCGCATGCCTGTTTACATTCCAGCACAGCTTGCTGGGAACTTCTGTTTGTATATTGCTTTTGCTATACTGCTGTTTGCTTGGACACAAAGGGAAGCAAACATGTTTTTTCCTTTGTTCCTGAACTATGCTGAATAAACACCTGTAAATAATGCTTACACATGTCTCTGTCTGCCACTTCCGTTGCAAAGATTTATTGACTCTGCTGATAACAGCGTGCTCAGTCTCTAAAGGTTTCTGAGGCTTGAGTCACTGATTGATGCTTTTCCGAGAACCAGAGTTTGCCTGGCTGCTGGAGCCAGCTTGGGGGGGGGGGATGCATCCCAACAGACAGGAGGTGGCCATAGCTCAGTGGTAGAGCATCTGAAGGTCCCTGGTTCAACCCCTGATGGCATCTCCAGGTAGGGTTGGGATAAACTCCTGCCTGAAATCCCAGAGAGCTGTTGGTAGTCAGAATAGACAATATGGAGTTAGATGTACCAAAGGTCTGCATGTATAAGGCAGTTTCCTTTGTTCCTGTGAGCAGCTGGCAATTATATCAGCTCAGCATTGTCCACACAGGTGTCACGAATAAGCCAGCTCCAAGCAAAGAAAGCAGCCAAGAACAGAAAGACTTAGACATGAGTCAGACAGGGGAGAACCGGCAGCTGCAGAATTCAGCTCTTCCTGACCTTGATGGGCAAGCCTATAAGGCAGGACTGAAAGCAGGCTAGAACACAGCCAAAGCTCACTGGAAGCACAAAATGGCACGGAAAAAACTCAGAGACAGCCTCTCTGTAAAGGAAGAGGTGGGAGCTGAGCCAATAAGTCCACACAGTTGACGAATGGGAGGGCTGCTAGACCGGAAGCAAAACAAGAGACGTAGGGTGCGAAAATTCAATATTTTCTGTAGATACTGGAAGGAGTCTTCAGAAAGGTCATCTTGAGTAATGATGCTGGAGGCTTTGTTAGAGCCATCTGGAGCTATCTGTTTGTTTTGCAATCCTCCTTTTTAATTACCTATGCTTACAGAGCCTAGGACTTGCCGATCAGAATGTCGGCAGTTCGAATCCCCGCGACGGGGTGAGCTCCCGTTGCTCGGTCCCGGCTCCTGCCAACCTAGCAGCTCGAAAGCACGTCAAAGTGCAAGTAGATAAATAGGTACCACTCTGGCGGGAAGGTAAACGGTGTTTCTGTGCACTGCTCTGGTTCACCAGAAGCGGCTTAGTCATGCTGGCCACATAACCTGGAAGCTGTATGCTGGCTCCCTCGGCCAGTAAAGCGAGATGAGCGCCACAACCCCAGAGTCGGTCACAACTGGACCTAATGGCCAGGGGTCCCTTTACTTTACTGTGTTATCAAGCTGGGAACCTTGACTCCTGACAACAGGCTAGTAGCAGCTCTCCAGGGTTTCAGGCAGAGGTCTCGCCTAGCCCAGTTGGAGAGGCTGGGGATTGACCCTGTGACCTTTTGCGTGCAAAGCAGATGCTCTATCACAGAGCAATGTCCCTTCCCTTAAGACAGCCAATCTGGGGGGGGGGCACTAGGTGGCGCGTTGGAAGATGGCCAACAATAACATCTCTCTGACCCATACGAGGTATTAAGGGGCTGCTATGGGAAGTTGGCAGCCTTCCTGGCCCCCCCAAGGGTATGGGGGGGACTGCCCTGCCAGCGGTGTTCATAATGCACCCCCTGATCCGAGAGACGGGGGTGCGGAACACTTGGACTTGGCACAAGCCCTCGACGGAATCAGATCTTCCCGACGCCGATTCCAATCAGCGCGTGCTGGTTGCTTCAGCTTGGAATTATAATTGGAACTAATTGGAGATAACGGATTGGAAAGAAGGCTGAAGCACATATATCAAGTGAAGCTCGACGATAAAGACTGCTGATTAATGCATCTCTGTGATCGGGAGTGACGGATGGATAAGTAAATCTTTTGATGAATTACCACTATGAGAATGTAAGGCTGGAACGAAGGGGGGGGGGTGGAGGAAAAAACTCTTTCTATTTCTTTTGCATGATATGACTATAATAATCCTCCACCCCAGAAAGAAATAAGATCGTCGCGTTTTAAAAATCATAAACAGAACTTTAAGACTGTGTGGGAGGAAATAATTACAATATGAGAAGATCGAATGGCGAGAAGGAGGAAAATTTCTATGACGCAGTTAAAAAAATATGGCGTCTCGCCAAGACAGGCTGGCAGGAGAAGGAGGAACAGGGGGAGGAGATTCAGGACTACTTGAAAGAGAAGGAAGGTTGGAATGCAAGTTTGACCTGACAGAGCCCCCTGATTTGTCTGATTTATTGGGCTAGCCTGAGGAAAAATAATGGACCGACCGAAGATTAACTTTGTTTATGGAAGTATTTAACAGAGGTCGTTCCTGAATAATATGAGCTTGGAAGAGCACAAAACCCACACAGAGACGCCAAATCTTCAATCTGTTTGTGAAAATCATCAGAGATTGCAAAGAAAGGAATAAATGATAACAACAAGAAGAGAAAGAAAGTAATAAAGGTCTATCCGAATCGAACTGGATGGAACTGTTTAATAAAAGCAGCAAATAAGTGATGTCTGGAGTCATCTGGAATTTTGGACTCGTGCGGAGCTTGATGTATGGGTACCCCCCAAAATTTTAAAATTTGGCTGTATAATTTGGAACTAATGTGATTTGAACAATGTGATGTGATTGGCCTGTTAATAAAAATTTATTTCAAAAAAAAAAAAAAAAAGACAGCCAATCTGGAGGTCTCTAGCTCCGTCAAATAGCCCCTCCATTTCTGTCGTGCTGCCGCACGTGCTTGGAACGGCCTCCCAGAGTATCTTTGTGATGCCACCTCTCTTAACCCTGTTTCTATTAAGAACATGCAAAGAGAAAGCCCTGGTACATCAGGCCAAAGGCCCATTCTCACAGTGGCCAAGCAGACGTCTGTGGCAAGTCTGCAAGAAGGGCCTCAGTGCAACAACATTCTCCCTGCTCGTGATTTCTGGCAAGCAGCATTCAGAGACATCATGGAAAGCCAGCAGAATGCAGCCGTTGTGGCCAGTAGTCTTTGCAACTTTTGGTGCAACCTCTAGGTTCTGTGCCTTCCTGTAATCCGAGCTGCAGCTAAGGCTGTGCACATGTTAACCTGTTTGTAGTGCAAAAAAATATAAAAAAATGTTTTATCTCAATCCAGAATCATTAATGCTTTTGACCTAGGTTGATTTTAGTTCCAGACACCTGTAAGGCTGGGTGTGGTTACTTGATATGCATTTGAAAACCCTCCCCCTGATTAAGTTATCCATGCCCAGGTGGATGTAGAAGGAAGTGGGAACTGTGATATTGGTACACACCCACCCACAACATCATTAGGCAGCTTTGGATATAAATTCCATTGCAACGAACCACCCACAGAATCAATCTGCAACGAGGTTCTAGTTTTGGAATGAAACCAGTTTGTTAAGAAGTACTTTTCAAGGGAATTAAAGACATGCAATAGATCTAGACTGTGCATAGACGATGTAGGAAAAACAAGTACTCAAATCTCCATCGATGCTAGAATAAAATGCCATGTTTATGCAGCCCAAGTCTACGACAAGTACTGAAAGAACCACATTTGGCTTCCCTGTGTACCGAGACTCCGTTTCGTTCTTCTTCCTCTGCTGTTTCCCCCCTTCACTGAATTTCGACTGTAAGCGCCTTGGGGCAGGGGGCTGTCCTGTTGTACTCCGTTAAGCATAGGTGGGTAACTCTCCCTTGCCAAATTCCCTCTGCCACTGAATTGCCCATGTGAGCTGCCACCCTGCAGCTTGCCAAACAGCTGTTTGCTTGTTTGTCTGTGATATTTATATCCGGCTTTTCAGGTGTACCTCGCAAAGTGGCTCACACGGAGCTATTAAAACAACAAGCACCAATTAAAACTGTGTAATGAAAACAGCTACAGGGCAAAGCTACACAGTGGGGAGGGAACACCTTTTGAAGGCTTGGTCTCTCCTCTGTGCCAGGAGTCCTGAAGAGGCATCACGGATGGGCTGTTTGGATCCTAAAGCAGGCAGCCTTTGGGCCTTGCCCAAAACCCCTATTTGCCCATCTCTCTCCTGTGATTTTCCTGCTCACCTTTGCGGCTTTGCAAGGTATCTCTGAGATTACGCCCCCCCCCCTCTGCTGTCCCGAGTCAGAATGAGTCTAAAGAGCTTTTGGGGCTGGTTCCCAAAATAGCAACCAACCTTTTATCTTTGCAAAACAGCAAGCCAGAAACAGCATCTCCGCCTACATTTGAACACACCACCCCGACAGAGACAGATGTAGAAGAAGAAGAAGAAGAAGAGTTTGGATTTGATATCCCGCCTTTCACTCCCTTTAAGGAGTCTCAAAGTGGCTAACATTCTCCTTTCCCTTCCTCCCCCACAACAAACACTCTGTGAGGTGAGTGGGGCTGAGAGACTGTGACTGGCCCAAGGTCACCCAGCAGCTGCATGTGGAGGAGCGGAGACGCGAACCCGGTTACCCAGATTACGTGACTACCGCTCTTAACCACTACACCACACTGGCTCTCATGTAGCCGTGTTCTTTGCCATTCAGGGCTGCTCATCCTTAATGCAAACTGTTGTCTTGGCCTTTCATTTGCAAACTTCCTTCAGCTGCATCCTTTCCTGCCGTACAATGGATCTCGCACAGGAAAGCTGCCTGCTGAAAGACAGACTGCTGCTTGTCTCTGTAGCTGATTTCTGCAGTTCAGTGGCTAGAGAGCTGGACTGTATCTTATGCAACAGGAAGCTTTTCTTTCCAGGAAAGAACCTGTATTGGAGCTCTTTGGGATGCCAAGTGTGCCAGCGTATGGCTTGCGAATCTTTTTAGAGAGCAGCCATGTTTTGTTAGCCCCCAAATGGAAAATGAGCGAAGTCCCAACTAAAGAAGAATGGCAACTTAAACTGATGGAATACGTGCAGCTTGCGGATGTAACATATGGAATAAGAGAACAAGAAGAACCCTATCTGAAGAAGTGTGCATACACACGAAAGCTTATACAGTACCCAGAACAAGCTTAGTTGGTCTCTAAAGTGCTACTGGACAATTTTTCAATTTTCAATTTTATTTATTTTGACTGCCTCAGACCAACACGGCTACCTACCTGAATCAAGAAGAACATACGTTTAAAGAAGATTGGAAAATGTTTATTGACTATATTGGGGGGGGGGACTGTGTATATTTGAAAATGTGGGCAGCATTAAGATAAATTCAACAGTGTAAATAAGTTTAGATGGATGTAATAATGGAATACTGTATGGTATAGTTTATATAAAATATGCAGGGATTCATGGTATGCAAAGGGAACCATGGAAAGAGAAGAAGGAAAATCACTGATATTTTAAGGTTGTTTAAATGAATATTCTAAAATGTGAAACAGAAGATTTAATAAAAATTATGAAAACTAGAGAGAGCAGACTTTACCTGTTTGCAATCACACATAGAGAGACACATACAGAATAAGAAAGCAACCATGTAGTTCATTTTAGGAAGTACATAACTTGGATCCAAAAGTTTCTAAACTAACTAGCTAATCTCGAAAAACACCAAGGCAGCCATGCTTGCGCCTTTGTTCTCAGAGGATAGTCTAAACATTAAAGAGATGGAGAAGTCAGTAAGATGTCACAGGTTTAGGGATAGTCTGGGAATCTAAAAGTCCCTTACTCTATCTGTCTTAATCCCACGCAAACCTCTCTTCTGCAAAATGAGTTGCACCCAGACTGTTCCCACGGGTGGGAATTATTTTGATTTGTACAATTCCTTACCCACCTCTCACTGCCTGGTCCCAGGGCGGATTGCAACAATTTAATATTCAAAACTGAATGCAGTTTCAAACAAATTACAGCCTTGTGGGAATAGGGCGGGTACTGAAAATTAAGTCAGATTAAACTTTTCTTGCTCTTTCAAAGGCCAATTTGCATGTTTCTTTTAACAGCAGGCTGACTCAAATTCATAAATTAAAACCTCAGCCTTTGGGAGTAAGCCCCATTGAACAAAGTGGGATTTACATCTGAGAAGTTACGCAGGGTTGGACTAAAATCAATGAAGTATATTATTGATAAAGAGCAGCTCTGTTGTTCAAGGGCTAGTTTTATTATCCCAGCAATTGATCACCTGCACAATTATTATGAGCAAAACATCCTGGAAGGTTACACTCATACTTTGTAGCCACCAGTAGGGGTGATAGTTCGGGATTCTGCTTCATTTCACTTTGGAAAGGGAAACAACTGCAAGATTTCAGCTTCTTTTGGCGTTCCTTGCGCCAAATCCATACACCTTTAAAAAAATGAATTGATGGACATGAATAGAAGGATCTCTCACTTGCATAGAGATGGATAAATCTGTAGATTACGGATTCTATCAGCTCCTCATTTTTTCCAATCTTCAGTTCAGTTTGCCACATTTCTTCAGCCATTTGCATTTTAATAAGTCCTTATGGACATTCATCAGCATTTTAATCTGAGTTTCTTCCAATACACACATTTCTATATTCAATTTTGCCTTAATGTAGAGTGAGTTTTCTGGATCCCTGTGTATGCCTGACAGTCCTGATACAGGTCCAAACCCAAATCTGGGTCTAGTCCCAAATCGGAGACAGCCTCCATGCATTTTTTCCAAGTGAGCAAACAATGAATCGGAGCCCTGGGTTCTTTAAAGAGGGAGGACCCGATCTTCTGCCATGTTGCTGGTTCCAGAGATCCAGTCTCCGGCAACCAAGAACATCTGCAGGATACTTCACACATTAATTTTTCAACATCTTTTAAACTAATATGAACACCCACCACTCTCTGCTTGACTAAGTAATGCAGTTCTTTGGCATGCTCTCTCTGCAACTTTGTCAAATTCTTCCCCATTGTACTCACGAGTTGTTAGCGCGCTTCGAGTGAGGAGATGGATCACGTCGGGGTCACCAGATGTTGGGTTGAATAAACGACAGACGACGTGGTGGGATATCATATCCGGGAGGCATCTCGTAGCAGGAGGCTAGGAGTGTCCCTTTTATTGTATTATTGGGCTCAATTGCCCCATCCATGGTGACTGCTGATTGGATCCAGCCAACAGCGTGAATAACGTGGGTACAACGTTCAGGCATTGCACATGTTACATACATAGAACATACGCATCAGAGAGAGAGAGCACAGAACATCACAACCAGAGATAACTACCTAAGATAGATAGCGGTGTCTTACGCAGGGATTATATAGAGTGCACTTAACATTCTTCTAGTCTGTGGTAATAAACATGGGAAGTTTATAGTTAGATTAGGGGGTCATGACATCAGCTAAGCTTAGGGATCTTTCCGTGCCAGGGACGGGCACGGAAGGCACAGAGTGAGGCACTTTTCACTTACGCAGTGTCTCTGAGATATACCAGGGAACAGGGAGACACAGACCATATCAAGGGGGGGGAAAGCATCCCGTTTCAGGCATACACAGGGATCCAGAAAACTCACTCTACACCTTAATATACACATTTTTGCAAGCAATTTGCCCTAGCGTAATGTAATGTGGGTGGTGCTGTGGGTTAAACCACAGAGCTTAGGACTTGCCAATCAGAAGGTTGGCGGTTCGAATCCCCGCGACGGGGTGAGCTCCCACTTCTCAGTCCCAGCTCCTGCCAGCCTAGCAGTTCAAAAGCACGTCAAAGTGCAAGTAGATAAATAGGTACCACTCCAGTGGGAAGGTAAACACCGTTTCCGTGTGCTGCTCTGGTTCGCCAGAAGCGGCTTAGTCATGCTGGCCACATGACCCGGAAGCTGTATGCTGGCTCCCTCGGCCTATAGAGCAAGATGAGCGCCGCAACCTCAGAGTCGGTCAAGACTGGACCTAATGGTCAGGGGACCCTTTACCTTTAATGTACTCTTACACAATGGAACTTTATCCTGTCTCCTTCTCTGGCACCCTCCTAAATCTCTTATGGTTCCCCCCAACCCCCCTGAACAACTTTGGGGAGAGCACAGGTGCACATGGGTGTAGGGAAATGTTCTGTTGTGGAAGCATAAATACTTGTTCTAATGGGATGAGCACACTGGATACTGCCCTCTGAGAGGGGAAGCAAAATGAGAGGCAAGACTGACTGGTGGTGGTCATGGCAGAAAGGACCCATGGGGCAATTTTGCCCCTGATCTCTCCAACCCCCAATGCAATGCTTTGAGTTTTCTTGGGAGTTTGGCTCTGCCATAAAAAATTAAAAACTAATCTTAATTCAGGAGAAAAAAAGGGACTATATCTCTGGCCAACAGTGCGCTGTTTTTGAGATGCACTAGGAATAGCAAAAAGTTCGGAGTGTGCTTTCAAATCGACAGTGTAATCTTCTCCATGTTTTCTGTTTGTTACAGAGATCTCCGTTAAATGAGCAGAGAGCTGTGCGGCATCATAGACTGTCATTATTTCAGCCGCAGGGAACCCTGATATCACCTGGCAGCTGGTGAAAAATTATCATCTTTGACTGTCCTCCAGCACTGAGTTGCAGTACGACTTCTAGGCTTTGATGTGAAACAGCCTCACTTTGTCACACCCTAAATGACAGGAGACAGACTCTTTTTTTTCTTCTCATGCCTGTCCCTGATGTATCATGATGGTCTCCATGGATATCCCCAGGGAGACAGAAGGAGCGTGCATGACAAATCACGGAAAGTGTGTGCTTTGACAGCCACGCAGCAGAGCTTGGGAGAGTGTGAGAGAATTCTTACACAAATTGCCTACAGCCACAACCCTGCATGGTGGGGTTGACACATCTCCCTGTGACCTGCCAACTTCTCCTTCTGTACAGTTGCCAAAAGAAGGAGGAAGGAATCACACGGAGGAGAGAGATCCATTGGATCACTGAGATGAAAAGCGTCACCTGGAATGTCAAAAGGTACTGGGAACCATCAACAGTTTTCCATGCACCACCACCCTGTGGCACCCCAAGACACAGCAGAAGACTTCAAGCACACAAGCTTGAACTGATTCTCTATGTGAATCAGAAAACACAGTTGCAACTGACACATTCACAAAGGATGAATGATAGAACCATAGAACTGTAGAGTTGGATGCTCGCTGTGTGGGTGGCGGGCCACTGGGGACAATGTTGCTGCTGGTGGCTAGTGGCGCCCCCCATGCTCTTTGCGTGGGTGGCAGGTGACTAGGGACACTCACCGCTTGGGCGCCTAGTGATGCCCGCCCATGCTCTCTGTGCGGGCGGCGGATGGCTAGGGACACTTGCCCTGCGGGCTGGTTAGCCCCGCCCCATGGCCTGGCTAGCCCCGCACCAGCGCCACTCCGGGTGCCGGGGCAGGTAGCTCCGCCCCTGGGAGTGGGCACTGCCTATCATTTTCCTCCTCCTTACTCTCAGTGTTCCCTTTCTAGAACTCAGCAGGGAGGAGGATGGGGTCAAAACAAGACAGAGCTGGCACTGCCTGCTGTTGGCTCTGGCACCACCTGCTGTTGACCCCACCAGCTCCAATGGGCATCCAATACTGGGTCTCTCTTCAGTTATGGCATGTCCCATTCCAGTAAAAATGAGAGGACACTGCAGAGACACGCGACCTCATCAGCCAAGCTCCTTAATGTTCTTTTCTCCTGCTTTTTAAGATTCCCTATTAATCCTGCTCTTTGTTTGTGCTTTGCCATTTTGTGGCTTTTAGCTCATTGCAAGAGATTTTATTGACAAACCCACCAGTTATTTAGTGCAATCCTGTGCTGGCCTGCTCTACTCATAAGTAAGCCTTACGGAGCTCAATAGGACATTCGGCCAAGCATAGGTGGGTAGGATCGCAGCCTAAAATTTATTTGAGTGACAGTCCCAATATATATATAGAAGATCATTATTTTGAAATGAGAGCAGCCGTGCTCCTTTCCAATAAACTTGGAATTCTCATAAATAAATATTGCATATGTTATGATCTCATATGACGTTTTAATGATTTTATTGTACACTCCCATTATATATTTTTTAATGAGTTGCTGGTTGATAAATATACTTGTAAATAGAAAACTACAAAGGCTGAGCAATGAGATCTCTTTGGCATTCGATGCATTCCTAGCTGGTAAGGTGAAAAGCACCATTTTTCAATGGTCAGTTTGAAGACAGAGTGCCACAACTGAGGTTGCAGCACCACTGGTGGAAGGGGCACCTATGTGTACAACAGAACTCCCTCTCCTGCCTCTCTAACACCCCCCATGAACCTTCAAAATGAGCTCTGGAGGGTTGGTGGAAGCACAGGTTTGGGTACAACTCAAACAACCTAGGGCCTGTTAAAGGTGTTGGAATGGACTTTTACTATGATTATTTTATTATTTTGCTGTCTATTCTTATGCTCCGTATTACGTTATTATTATTATGCTCTGTAAATTACGTTCTTAATGTTGTGCACTGCCCTGGGATCTTTGGATAAAGGGCAGTATATAAATAAAAATAAAAATGATAATGAAAAACCGGAGGTCGATGGCTTTCTTGATAACAGTAACAACCACCACTGCAAAAAGTAAGATCGCACCACAACAGGCTGCATTGCATCAGCTGTCCGTCTGAGTAAAGAGGCTTGCATCAAAACAGCTCTGCTGGAACATCTGCAGTGGGAACTCTGAGGAGACCACTGGCTGACGTCACAGCTGCCTTTGTTTCTGGAAGTGCATTAAGTTAGTTACATGACCGCGAAGCTGCTATATTTATCTGCTAAGCTTTGGCTGCTCACGCAACTTAATCTGGTGCAAAAGTGAGCTGGTGCCAGCAGGCTGCTCGGGGTGAGGGCCAGGGCTTTGCACATCTTTCTCTCCTCTGTCCATGGTCTCTGTGTGGGGGGAGAAAAAGGACTCTCGCTCCGTGCTGATCAGCATAAGGCCCCAGTGGGGTGTAAGGCAAGGTGGGAAGAGGTTCAGGCAGGATTCAAGGCAAGGCAAGGCAGGGGGGGAGACAGGAATTCAAGGCAAAGGGAGGGATCATGCTGTATTCTGGGGAACACAGAGTTCTGGGGTTGCTGGTAAGAGCGTAAGACTAGCCTGCCACATCAGGCCAAAGGCCCATCAAGTCCAGCATCCTGTTCTCGCACTGGCTAACCAAATGCTGTGGGAAACCCGCAAGCAGGATTCGAACACAGAGGCGGATCTATTATGAAACTAATGAAGCTTAAGTTTCAGACCCCCTCATCCTGTAGGGGCCCCAGAAGTGGATTTAGTCATCATCATCATCATCATTTATTATTTATACCCTGCCCATCAGGATGGGCTTCCCCAGCCACTCTGGGCAGCTTCCAAAAAAATATTAAAATACTGTGATACATCAAACATTAAAAGCTTCCCTAAACAGGGCTGCCTTCAGATGCCTTCTAAAAGTCTGGTAATTGTTGTTCTCTTTGACATCTGGTGGGAGGGCATTCCACAGGGAGGGTGCCACCACCAAGAAGGCCCTCTGCTTAAGTTATATTTGGAATTCATTTTTGTAAATACCATACAGCGGTACCTCGGGTTACAGATGCTTCAGGTTACAGACGCTTCAGGTTACGGACTCCGCTAACCCAGAAATAGTACCTCAGGTTAAGAACTTTGCTTCAGGATGAGAACAGAAATCACGCAGTGGCAGTGGGAGGCCCCATTAGCTAAAGTGGTACCTCAGGTTAAGACCAGTTTCAGGTTAAGAACGGACCTCCAGAACGAATTAAGTTCTTAACCTGAGGTACCACTGTATTAGGTTAAAGTCTGGTTGACTTCAATAACAACCCCCCTTTTTTGTAATGTACACAATATCTTTTGTTGTTGTTGTTCTGTTTTGTTCTCTGCATGCGTACTATTTCTGGTTTCTTTGTGTGTGTGTGTGTGTCTTATTTTACTCTGCGCACCTGTAATTTTATACTTTTCATTTTTCATTAAAGAATATACCTTGGTTCTCGAACGCCTTGTGACTTGAACGTTTTGACTCCTGAACACCACAAACGCGGAAGTAAGTGTTCTGGTTTGTGAATGTTTTTGGAAGCTGAATGTCTGACGTGGTTGATGTGGATTCTGATTGAGTGCAGGAAACTGTGTTTTGTTTTTGTTTTTAAAAACCCTCAGCATCCTAGACATCTTTCAACCAAAGAATGCTATACTCAGACTCTGCCAAAGAGGCAAGCTTTCAGGCTGATCTGATCCACAAGGTTTTCCTTTTGTAAAATGCAAAATAGCAAAAGCTGCCAGGGTTTGTTTTTTAAAAAAATAAAGAATAACATTATCAGTAAAGTAGTTTTTAAAAAGCCATTTAAAACATAAAAAAAAAAAAAATTAAACCCACCATGAACTAAAACCCGAATTGTAGACAGTACTAAACTAGGTGGAGTGCTATTCTGACTCACTATAAATCAGTTTCCCAGGTTGCTAGAATGCTCATTCTTCCCAAAACTTTCCAATTGATTGATTTTTTTTTTCTGTTTCAAAAACAAACCACAAAGTCATCAAGCTGCTGCTCTGGTGAGATTATATTTCTGGAACCAAATGACAAACGTATTAACCGGTCCCCTGGCAGTCTTGATTTGCTGGATTGAGTTAAGGCTGTTTGTCGGTTTCTAAGAGACTGATACGTGTCTGGAAAAAGCAAGATTATAATTTGTGGAACCCTTGAAAGGTGGAGGAATGATTCCAAGAGGCAACCGTACCTTTGCTCCCCACTAGCTAACTCTGAACTCACACACTGATTAAAAAGCAGATCTGAAGTGGCGATGGAGTTTGTGCTTGAGTACCAATACCCTCCTGTGAGCCACTACTCTGAGGCTGATTGGCTGACTGGAGGGGATTAATTTGCTCTACACTGAGTTCCCCACAATTTGTCCTCTCCTCCACTGTTTGCACTGGAAGTGTTAGCATTCCTGATCTATGATTGCAGCCATGGGGTTTTTGTTTTTAGCATGACATGATATGTTTTGACTCCACAGAGTGGGAAGTGATGGAGACAGGATGTTTGTGTTACTGTGTTCCGTGAAGTGGGACTATTGTCCTTTGTTCTTTCTCTTTGCTGTCTGATGCTAGAGAGAGAAGGAGCCATGTTGCAGTGCTCTGTGTGTGTTTATATGTAAATAAAGTAGATTAGCCAAAATGCTGAGTTGCTGAGATCTGTCACACATGATGCACAAACTCTGCGGATCCCTAAGTGTGCCGATGTCGGTTGGCATCGGTCGCTGTGATGTTCAGGCAGAAGAAAGCTTCTGAAGCTCCCGAATGATCGACCAGGAGGGAGAGAACATGCCAGTCAGGCATGTGTCTCTGCCAGGGTCCTACTCGAGTGTAGGCTCAACTCCTGACAGGAAGATGGTCGAAGCCATTTTCAAGAGAGTATATTATTTTTAAAAATCCCTCTTTCTGCATTGGGTGGGTTGTACAGAGCCTTCCCCTTTTCATAGCAAAGTATTTAGCGTTCTCCATTTCACTTGCACATCCAGGCCCAGAACATTGTCACCGTTGACCAACAGACAAAGAAAAGACGTCGGAAATGAATGATGGATTGGCTGAGACAGAAAAAGGCAGAGGTTTTTTCCTGACTAATTCAGGTGGAATCAGAATGAAGTAATAGTGCCACTGTATTCTGCTCTGGTCAGACCTCACCTGGAGTACTGTGTCCAGTTCTGGGCATCACAGTTCAAGAAGGACACTGACAAACTGGAACGTGTCCAGAGGAGGGCAACCAAAATGGTCAAAGGCCTGGAAACGATGCCTTATGAGGAACGGCTAAGGGAGCTGGGCATGTTTAGCCTGGAGAAGAGGAGGTTAAGGGGTGATATGATAGCCATGTTCAAATATATAAAAGGATGGCACATAGAGGAGGGAGAAAGATTGTCAGGAGTGCTCTGATGGTGTTTCCTGCTTGGCAGGGGGTTGGATTCGATGGCGCTTGTGGTCTCTTCCAACACTATGATTCTATTCTGTGACTGGTGCTGTGTGTGCATCTGTTATCGCAATACTGCTTGTGTGTAGCCAGATGGGTGGGATATTATTATTATTATTATTATTATTATTATTATTAGATTTATCTTTAAAGCATCAAAAAACCACTTTAGACAAATTTGTTCTGGAAGGATGCAGTTAATCACCAAAGCCCCTTAATCGGGACACTGGCTAACAAAACTGATATGCTTCATTCTTATAACAAAATGTTGGCATGTGTGTGTGTGTGTGTTTCTGCAGCTATAATTTCCAGTCATGCCTTTGTCACTGTTGGAAAACAACTTTTTGCCATTGAAGGTGAGAGGCATAGTGAAGAAAAGTCCTTGAAAAGATTACATTCCTCTGCATCATTTCATTTTGCTTCTCAAAGGAATCGTGTTGTTTCCTCCCTACTATGAATAACATTTCCCCGTTGCCTGAGTCATCCTGAAATTCACACATTCTGGGGGGTGATTCATAGTGTGTTCAGTCGCAGCAAGGCAAAGAGGAATCGGAGCCTCACTGGGTGCAAAATCTGGAACCAGTTCAAGACAGCCAGTGCAGTAAGGAGCAGGGGTGCCGACTAGCCCCCTCCCCACATTGAGGGGTCCCAGTGTCACATGACCCATTCTGCCCCCACTGGAGGGGCCAGCTCTTGCCCATTGGTGGCAGGGAACCCCTTGCCTCCACCTGGTGGACCAGTGCTCGCCTGGGGGGTGGGGGACGGTGGACCCCTCAATATTGGGAGTCTCAGCCCCCTGCCCAGAAATATTCAGAGGGGGCTGAAACCCATTCTGCCCCCGATACTTGGCACCCCTGGTGAGGCGTTTAGAATGTTGGCTTAGGGCCTGGCAGACGGGGATTCGAATCCCCAATTGGCCATGAAGCTCCCTGGTAGAACCAGGAACACTCCCAAACTGTGGGAATGTTCAGGGATGCAGGAGAGGATATATTGTCTGATTATAGCCTTTCCAACTTGTGTTAACAAGTTCACAATTTAGCAGAGTAACATTCCCCTTTTTAAACTCGGCGGATGCATTTGCTCAGGCTCGCTAAAGCCTCTATAATAACTGTTCTGGTATTTCCCCCTTATTCCCTCATAAAAGATAAGACACGACACAGTCTTCTATAAAAGTATAAAAAGAGTTTATTCACATTCTGTTCCCAATCGGATCTCAGAAGGCAGACGTAGCTTAGAAAAGTAACAAACACCTAAAAACTGTCTTATAAGGAGACAGTCCCTTTGTCCTCTCTTGGCCAAGAGAGCATCTTTGGCTAAGCAGATGTTGCTTCTTCGATGCATGTTGTCGAAGAGAGAGAGATGGCTGCCCTGCCCTGTGCTTTTTTCCTTACCTGCACAGGTGAGGCCACGCCCACCTCTAGTCATATGCAGAGGAAGTCTGTCCCAGCCCAGAAGGAAACAGGAAGTTTACCTGCTGACTGGACAAACATCCCTCCCCATGTGTAAACATGTTCACTCTAGGAATGTTGTACTTGACTGCTCCTGTGTTTCACATCCCACACAAACTATGCACCAACTCCTTTAAAAAGAGATCAGCCCATGAACCACTTACTCACAGAACCTCTGTCTTGGCAGGAATAATAGGGATATGATCCTGCTGCATTTAGTTTTCTCAAACTTTGCAAAGGCTTGGATAAAACCTGAGCTCCCCCTGCCCCCATCCCCGGAATATTCTCAGATAGCCTGGAAAAATTGAGTGCTCTCTGAGGTAAACTCATTTAGTTTCCCCACAAAATATCTGGCGCCGCTTGAATTCTAACACTTGACATAGCTTCCTGAACGGACTGGCAGGTCTGTCAAATTCAGTTTCTCACCCCCCCCCCCCGTCTTCAGTTCATTTCATGTCTATTTGCTTTTTCTTTTTGTAGAGTTGCCATATGTCCTCCTTTTCCAGGACACTCCCTCTTTTTCATGGGTATGTAAGATGAGTCGTCATAGCGATCCAGAGTTAAAAGTAGAAGTCTTTTTTGATCTTCAAAATAAGGCAACCAGCATTTTGAAAAGCACATTTATTTTTTTTAAATGCACATTTTGTGCATTTTTGTGCATAGTTGTGGCTATGCACAGTTTTTGAAAGCAATGTTCCCTAACATTTCATTTTTGTATGTTATTTTCATGAAACATGCAGTGATATGCCCACTTTCCATAATTTTTGGAACCCTTAAAAAAACTGCATTGCAAAATTCAAATAAGTGTACATTTTAAAGCTGCTTCTTCTTCTTTTGCCTTTCATCTAAACATCTCAGGGCTGTTTGCAAGATAAAAATACAAAGCAAAAGCACAAATAAATAGTTAGAACAAAAACAAAACAATAACCACCCTTCCACAAACAATATAATGTTTCAGAAGTTTGAATTAGGTAGATAAAGATACAAACTGGACTGAATTTCTATCCCACACGAAACCGCACACTGGGTCCAGCTGGCCAGGTGGGTATTTGTCGATTCCTGTTTAAGGGAAGCTGACTTTTTGCAAAGTGTGAGTTTCCAGGACAGACATGCCCAAATCTCCTGTTCTTTTATTCTGTTGTCATTCTCTGTGTTTGTTCCACCATCGTGCTGATTTAACGTGGTGAATTTCTAATGTTGCTTGCAGATCTGGTGCACACAGAGTTTCTGGCGGTTTCCCGTGACAGCATGTGTTCACTGATGGTAACACAGCACAAAAAAAGGAACATTAATAAGGATTCATGTACACAATCATATTCTGTTTTGTGCTGTGTTTCAGCAAAAGGCATGCAAAAACAAAACACGAAGCAAGTGGAATTGGAAGCTGTGAGAAGCAACTAAATATGCACAATGGTCCACATAAAATTTCTGATTTTTATTTATTATTTATTTGCAAGTAAGAGTAGCTGAGTGGTGATGCTCTGCAAATAAAGCACAGCACAACCCTACAAGTGCCCTGTTCCAAAATTCCATTGAGTTCTGTGGGGCATAGGATTGAGGGCAGAGAGCCTCAAAATCAGGGAAGAAGTTGTTCAGGGGACAATTTCATAAACATTCTACCTCTCTTTTAAATCAGAACCTGTGAAGGCAGTGAAGGGCCTGTGTGAGTGCCTGGAGGCGGTTGGAGGATGGATGGTGGCTAACAGACTGAGGTTGAATCCTGACAAGACAGAAGTACTGTATTGGGGGGACAGGGGGTGGGCGGGTGTGGGGGACTCCCTGGTCCTGAATGGGGTAACTGTGCCCCTGAAGGACTAGGTGTGCAGCCTGGGGGTCATTTTGGACTCACAGCTGTCCATGGAGGCGCAGGTTAATTCTGTGTCCAGGGCGGCTGTTTATCAGCTGCATCTGGTACGCAGGCTGAGATCCTACCTGCCAACGGACTGTCTCGGCAGAGTGGTGCATGCTCTAGTTATCTCCCGCTTAGACTACTGCAACGTGCTCTACGTGGGGCTACCTTTGAAGGTGACCTGGAAACTGCAATTAATCCAGAATGCGGCAGCTAGACTGGTGACTGAGAGTGGCCTAGTGTTTGGGTCCTAGTGCTCCCATTGTGGGGAGCAAATGGATACACGTAGCAGAGGTGGATTTAGGGCATATTTAGGCCAGTTCCCCTGCACTGGGTGCTGAGCCAAGAGAGCATTGTTGCAGCTATGACGTAGTGCACACACAGAATGGAAGGTGAGAGTCATGGGGCAAATTGTGACATTGCACAGGGCATGGTTGAAATTTGAAGGACCAACGTGTACCACTGTGCACACACAGGCATGAATTCAGGAAAGGAAGAGCGGGGGAGGGGGGTGTAAATCATTTTAGGCCCTGAAAGGCTTAACATTTGCCACATTTCTATATATGCAAGATAAATTTAGAGCGACTCAGTAACCAACTAGTGGTGATAAATTAGCATAGCATAAATTACCCGGCAGTCTCCACTGTTTCTTTAAATTCTTGGCTGCGGTGATTTAATCTTGGCAGAGCGTGACTTCCTGGTTTGACGTCATTTGCTATGAACAATGCAGAAATTATAGCAGGCAGCTGTGTTGAACTCCACATCCCTGCCTCAGCCATTCTCTTCTAATGAATATGCAAATATGAGGACAGCCATCTTGGATTGGATTCTTGGCTCTGCGTTGGTCGTCTCCTGCTGGGCATGTTAAAAAACAAGACTATTTTCTACAAAGACTGTTTTCTACATAAGCATCGCCATCTTCGTGCTTGCTGTGCATTGTTGTAGAAGAATCCAAGATGGCAGCCCTAATGCCATCATAGAAACTTAGCAATGTCTAGGCAACATGATGACCATGTACACACACAATAGACAATCTTTATAGAATTCCTTCAAACCATAACAAGCACAAAATGAAATCTTTAGTCTCAAAGTCTCTGAAAATCTTTAAATGAAGTGAGGTACCAGACTTTGTACGATGAAAGCCAAGCTGTATTTTGTCTGTAACTTTGTACTGCTCTTTTAATCCCAATCTCCTTGTATTTGTATTGTTACTTTGCACCGTACCTTTAAACTCAACCTCCTTGTTATTAGCACCACCTGGAGTTGGCTTTATATGTTTTTCAAAAAATATTGTTAGTAGCAGTGACTACATTATTACATAAGCACTGTTCCACAGCATTTGATATTTTCATTTACATACATTCATTCAAAATAAGATGGGGTATGTACTCTTGTACATTACTGTTTGTATTATAGTTTATAATTTTTGTAAAGTGATATGTCACGCAGGTCATCATCTGTAAAATTTTATTTTCGGTTTATGAAGCAATTCTATATCCTCCCACCACGCTGACAAAGAATTCTACGAAACAGTAGTCTATATCCGGAATCACTGTTCAGTGTTGGACATCATACACAAAGCTTCACAGCCTGTCTTTCATCGTACAAAGTCTGGTACCTCGCTTCATTTAAAGATTTTCAGAGATGTTGAGACTAAAGATTTCATTTTGTACTTGTTATGGTTTGAAGGAATTCTATAAAGATTGTCTATTGCGTATGTACATGGTCATCGTGTTGCCTAGACATTGCTGACGTTCTCTTTGCAACACAGGGGTTTGTTTGGTTAATCATAGGAACTTAGGCAGCTGAGTCAATATGGTCTACACAGACTCATACGGCCCAAGTGCCCCATTTTTATCAGGACATCACAAATGTAAAGAAGGCCCCCTGGCTTCTGATTGAATCCCAGAATGTCCCGGGATCCATGCATCCTCTCTTGGGCAGCTGCTACTGAGACTTTCCCTCTTCCCAGTGTCTTGATAATTTTAGCAGGGGCTGTTGGCAGAAGCCTCACTCTCCTCTAATCAGCGTGGACATCGGGAGCAGAAAAAAACACTGACTTGATGGGCTGGTAGCAGAGCAATGGTGGTGAAGCACAGAGATGAGGAAACTAGGAGCCAGGTCCGCTCTGCATTGGCCAAGGAGCACCAAGAAGGCCTGCTCACATGGTGTGCGCCAAGGGAGAAGGTCTGACTGCACTGGTCAAGCTGCGCCAGAGGGGGAGGATGTGCTGGCAGATAAAGAGCAAGGGTGTCCCATCACCTCCTGGCAAATAGAAGGGGAAGAAATGGAGGCAGTGAGAGATTTTACTTTCTTGGGCTCCATGATCACTGCAGATGGTGACAGCAGTCACGAAATTAAAAGACGCCTGCTTCTTGGGAGAAAAGCGATGACAAACCTAGACAGCATCTTAAAAAGCAGAGACATCACCTTGCCAACAAAGGTCCGTATAGAAAAAGCTATGGTTTTCCCAGTAGTGATGTATGGAAGTGAGAGCTAGACCATAAAGAAGGCTGATCGCTGAAGAATTGATGCTTTTGAATTATGGTGCTGGAGGAGACTCTTGAGAGTCCCATGGACTGCAAGAAGATCAAACCTAGCCATTCTGAAGGAAATCAGCCCTGAGTGCTCACTGGAAGGACAGATCCTGAAGCTGAGGCTCCAAGACTTTGGCCACCTCATGAGAAGAGAAGACTCCCTGGAAAAGACCCTGATGCAGGGAAGGGTGGAGGGCACAAGAAGAAGGGGACGACAGAGGACGAGATGGTTGGATGGTGTTCGCGAAGCTACCAGCATGAGTTTGACCAAACTGCGGGAGGCAGTGGAAGACAGGAGTGCCTGGTGTGCTCTGGTCCATGGGGTCGGACACGACTAAACGAATAAACAACAACAACAAAGATGGCAGTGGTGGTGGGAGGCAGTGGTGGGTGCGCATGGTGGTGGGCAATGCCCTGAATTGTGATTATAATAATTTGGAGGGTATGCTAACTGGCAGTTGCTCTCCAGTGATTCACGCAAGGGACCTGGAGATGCTGGAAACTGAGTGTTGGGCCTTGTGTATGCAAAGCAGGTGCTCTGCATCCCTTCCATTTTGTTCACTCCATCTCTCAACCGCCACTTTGTTTTTCGTTCTGGCAATTCAGGCATCTTGCAAGACATGGACCACTGTGTGATTTAATAGCCTCCCGCAATCCAGTCAGACCACACCGGGGTGCAAAGATATCAGACTGGGTTTCTTGCCTAGACAAGAACTCAATTTATGTTCCAAGAGAATAACAGAGAGATAGAACAAGTTGATGCTTAACAGACCACAAAGTGCAAAGGCAAAGCTTTGCTCCACAACCTGATTTAGCGCTATGATGCAGCCTGAGATTACATGAAGCAATAGGGGAATGATCTTCTGATCATGTATATAGTGCTTCTCGCTCCCCACTGAGAAACCACGGCTATTCTGTGATACAGACTGTATAAATGAGCCAGCTTCTGTCACAGATAAGAGGGTGTACTCTGGGGAGAGACCTGATGCCTAACTTAGCATTGTTAGAATGGTGGTGTTAAATCACTGTCAAATGCTGCTGTTGTCACAGGTCACTAAGTTTAACTTCAGCTGTACGTAGAATTGCGGCTGTGCATGAAACGTATGTTTCCCTCCCGATTTGATTGCCATTTGATCCCAAGGTTTACAAACCTCCACCTCGCAAATATATATGCCCCCCCGCCAGCTGAGGATACTTTGAGCCTCTAAGGAACTTGATTCTATCCAGTTTATGAAAGCTTATGTCACTATCAATCTGTTATGATAGCCATTGCTGCTTTCACAGAAACATATGAAGACCCCTCTGGAAATTGCTATCAGATATCAACTGTCTAATATCCGACACTGGATCCAAATATCACTAAGAGCCAAAGAGTAGTATCAAACATTTTGTGAATAATCAACGGTAATGGTGCTGAATTTTGCATTTCCCAGATAAGAGATGTGAATCTCAGTGGCTTGCAATGTTGACTTCAAAGGAAAATCTGAGCTACAGTAGAACTTTTCCATCTCAACCTGCCCGCAACTTTGACCGAGGAATGAAACGAAATATTTGACATCAGAATCTATTGAGCAGGGGCAGCCAACATGTTGGCCTTGAGAGGTTTTATATGATGGTGGTTGTTTATTAAATAATTTGCCACTTAATTCCAAATTAAGTTTTGAAGCAGTTTTTAAAAAGAATAAAACAAAGATTAAAATACAAATACCCATTAATTAAAACATGCAGTAAAGCAATCCTATTAGAATAACACCAATTAAGGCAGCAGATTGAGAAGAGAGATCAAGGGAATGAGGGTGTAAACTGATGAGCTCTCAAAAGCTGGCAGAATGCTTTGATCTGAACAGCAATGTTTCTAAGGTGGGGTTCATGCATTTGGATCATAGGAACCTTCAAGGTGATCAGCTAGCGTAAGTGTTTGAAATATTTGAGATCTGCATGCTTACACAGTCAACTATTCTTCTCATAAGATAGTACAGGCATAGGCAAACTCCAGCTCTCCAGATGTTTGGGACTACAATTCCCATCATCCCTAGCTAACTGGACCAGTGGTAAGAGATGATGGGAATTGTAGTCCCAAAACATCTGGAGGGCTGGAGTGTGCCTATGCCTGAGATAGTACATCTAACATTCTAACCCTTGATTTTATGTTGGAGTGTGCGGCCATTCAGAAACACACAAAGAAATAAGTCCTCCATCCAGCAGAGGGCGCTGTGAAAAATGGAGCTGCAAGTCTTGTCATCCTTAGCCTTTGCTGACTGGGGGTGATGGGAATTGGAGTCAAGCAGTACCTAGAGGGCACTATGTTAACTACACCACCATAGAGGAGAACTGGGGAGAGCAATTTCATTCCATTTCTAGTAGTTTCTGAAGCTACTCTAGGTGCAGAATACAACATGGAAAATTGTGCATACCGATCTACTTACCACTAGGATTTTGAGTCATAGCAAAGTTGCTTCTCTCCCACCCCCACCCCCATATTTTTTCCAGTTTCAAGGGATAAGGGATAACGTAGCCGGGAAAAGAGGAGACTGAGAGGAAATATGATAGCCATCTTCAAAGATCTCAAAGGCTGTCACATGGAAGATGGAGCAAGCTTGTTTTCTCCTTCTCTGGAGGGTAGGACTCGAACCAGTGGCTTCAAGTTACAAGAGAGGAGATTCTGACTAAACATCAGGTAGTGCTGTTCGGCAGAGGAACGGACTTCCTTGGGAGGTTATGGACTCTCCTTCCTTGGAGGTTGGATAGCTGTCTGTCATGGATGCTTTAGTTGAGATGTTGGGAAACTGTGTACGTGCAGCTACTCACACAGAGTCAATTAAGGTTTGGCAGACAGCCAGAGGGCAATCTGAAGGAGTATGTCCGCCTGGAGATAACAGAGACATGGAGACCGCTCCCTGATTGGTCAAGCTCTCTCAAAGGAGTGATAATTAATGGTTGGAATGCGTTAGTTCAGAGTTCATGGTTCAGAGTTCTGTGTCAGGGTAGGAGCTGTGAGTCGTGTATGAGAGAGCTAGCTAAAGATGCATGTTCTGTTCTGTTCCTGTAAATAGTCCACTGTATATAATAAACACCTAACTACAAGTTCCTGTGTAGGGACGTGGGTGGCGCTGTGGGTTAAAGCCTCAGCGCCTAGGGCTTGCTGATCGCAAGGCCGGCGGTTCGAATCCCCGTGGTGGGGTGCGCTCCCACTGTTCGGTCCCAGCGCCTGCCAACCTAGCAGTTCAAAAGCACTCCCGGGTGCAAGTAGATAAATAGGGACCGCTTACTAGCGGGAAGGTAAACGGCGTTTCCGTGTGCGGCTCTGGCTCGCCAGAGCAGCGATGTCACGCTGGCCACGTGACCCGGAAGTGTCTCCGGACAGCGCTGGCCCCCGGCCTCTTGAGTGAGATGGGCGCACAACCCTAGAGTCTGTCAAGACTGGCCCGTACGGGCAGGGGTACCTTTACCTTACCTTACAAGTTCCTGGTTCCTGCTTTGTCTCTCCTGTCTGCAGCCAAGTCGCCAATTGCTTCCGTGGATTCTGCGTTTACTCTGCTAGGTCTGGCTAAGGTCCTGCAACTAGTCAGAAAGTTGCGAAACACCAATAGGTTTTGCCAACTCTGGACCCAACTCTGAGTCTATCATTCTGTAATTCTATCCTCTCTTGATTTAAGTGCAATAAGCCCTTTTTGCTGAAAACTCTTCCAGCTGTTGCAACTTTGATCACTCCCATCAGCCTGACACCACGGTATATGCCGTCCTGTCAAATACTGGTAGATGAACCTCAACCTGGTGCAACAACCCTCGGAGGGTAAACAGCCTTATTTACTAATGATCCCCTTGCCATTTACATGCCTGTAGGTCTGTTTACTATTTTAGCTGCAGCTGTCAGTCTCAAAACAAAGAAACAAACCCAATAGAGCTTTCAATTTTTAAGAGGCGCATATTACAAATTCAAAATGATACTCACGGATTAATGGAGCCTAGAACCGAGTTCAGCATTCCGGGTGGACTCGGGACACAGCTCATAGTTAAACTATACAATCGTCTCTCACAAGAAGCAGCGATAGTCACCAACTTGTTTGGTCTTAAAAGAGAAATTCGTGGAGGGTAAGGCTATTGATGGCTGCTAGTCATGATGACAAGTTCTACTTCCACTGTAAGAGTCAACCCTCTCTCCACTGCAAACTAGCCAGATTGTTCTGTCCTAACTTCTCTTACATCACTAATGTAATGTTCTCTTACATTACATTACATTCTCTTACATCACTAATGTTAGTGATGTATGGAAGTGAGAGCTGGACCATGAAGAAGGCGGATCGCCGAAGAATTGACGCTTTTGAATTATGGTGCTGGAGGAGACTCTTGAGAGTCCAATGGACTGCAAGAAGATCAAACGCATCCATTCTTAAGGAAATCAGCCCTGAGTGCTCACTGGAAGGACAGATCGTGAAGCTGAGGCTCCAATACTTTGGCCACCTCATGAGAAGAGAAGACTCACTGGAAAAGACCCTGATGTTGGGAAAGATGGAGGGCACAAGGAGAAGGGGACGACAGAGGACAAGATGGTTAGACAGTGTTCTCGAAGCTACAAACATCAATCTGACCAAATTGCGGGTGGCAGTGGAAGACAGGAGTGCCTGGCGTGCTCTGGTCCATGGGGTCACGAAGAGTCGGACACGACTGAACGACTAAACAACAACAACAACAAACTTCTCTTACTGATGTCCTCATGCTTAATAATTGGTGAAGGTTTCTTTCTTCTTTTAAACCTAGACAAGCATACGAAGAAGAAAGGCACATCCCCGTTTGTGGCACAGTCCAAGGAGGAAATAAATAATAATAATAAAAATAATTCTATTATTTATACCCCACCCATCTGGCTAGGTTTTCCTGGCTGCTTTGGGTGGCTTCCAGCACAAATAAAAACATCATAAACCATCAAACATTAAAAACCTCCCGCTACAGGGCTGCCTTCAGATGTCTTCAGATGTCTAAAAGTCAAATAGTTGTTTATCTCTTGGACATCTGATGGGAGGACATTCCACAGGGAGGGCACCACTGCCTAGAAGGCCTTTGGAGCTGGACCTCAGTAGGGGACGATGGGGTTGGAGACACTCCTTCAGGATACAGCTGAAAGTGCACATCAGGTTTCTTCACCAAAGACCTTGGAACGGCCAATGCAATTCTATCAGCAGATAGTGCTTTAGTGACTTCAGAATGCCAAAGAAGATGTCATCAGGGTTGGCTTGAGCTGTTGCAGAAATGTATTTGCAGTATATTTTATTCATATGCTGCCACATTGTAGACATCGGCAGAAATGATGCCATAACATCTGCCAGAGGGTTCAGCTTAGGTAGAGTTCCTTTAATAAAAACACCTCCGGGTTCCCAGCCCTGGGAGGCATCTAGAATCCTGAGGTCATTGTGGTAGTCAAGCCTCACAAGCAACCAGGGATGGTGGGCGTTGGAGTACATCAGCAACGCATGGCATTGCCTGTCCCTGGTCTAGTTCCTTGGTCTTCAGTAGGTGGCTTGCAGCTCCCTACTGGGTCACAGTCTGATCCAAGGTTCCATGCCATGGTTAGCATCCAAAGAAACTCTTCCGCTAGTGGGAAACTCCCACTGTTCAGCTGAAAGTCCTTTGGGCCATTTGGGCAAGTTCTTGCTGGAAATTGGCACCAAAGCTGACACTCCTTCTCCATCACTCGCAGAGGTAGCAAGGCAGATTTGGTGCCCATGGGTGGACCAGCCCAGCATGAAAGGCAATTCACTAACACCTTTTTGGCACGTTGCCTCATTTCCCGGGCATTTTATGGACTATAATAACGTTTGTTATTTGTCACCGACAATTTGTTGCCATCAAAGCTCTCGCTGCTGCTTTATTGTTTATGGATTTTTTTTTAAAAAAGGGGATCTGTTATATATTTTATGATAATATATTTTCTTATTTATGCTTATGCTCATGAAATAATTGTAAGCTGCTTGGAGACTACTTGCAACTAATAAGTTCAATTAATATTAATGTTGAGAACGATAAATACATTTGAGTGCATAGGAAGCCAGCTAGTCCATTTGGAAAGGAAAAAGCTGTATCTTGAGAAGAGATGGAACTGGAGAGGGGTCAAGAGGAGAAAGAGGTGGTGCTTAACCCTTTCCCCAACGAACTGCTATTTCTCCATGTCAAACTGTCTTCCAAGTGGCTTTGACTCTTGTGCAGGGCCGGGTTTAGGTTTGATGAGGCCCTCAGCTACTGAAGGTAATGGGGCCCTTTATATGTCCAGCTGTCCTTTGTCAACAACAAATTGTCGCTGTTTTTTGTGTTGAATATATGCTATATGGTAATTTATGGACCTAATAGGTATCTAAAGCCATTTGCACACAACAAACTATATATTTTATCAAAGTAATTGTTGAACTGAAATACATTTAAGAAGAATTACCATATTTTTCGCTCTATAAGACGCACCAGACCACAAGACGCACCTAGTTTTTGGAGGAGGAAAACAAGAAAAAAAATATTATGAATCTCAGAAGCCAGAACAGCAAGAGGGATCGCTGCGCAGTGAAATCAGCAATCCCTCTTGCTGTTCTGGCTTCCAGGATAGCTGTGCAGCCTGCATTCACTCCATAAGACGCACACACATTTTCCCTTACTTTTTAGGAGGGAAAAAGTGAGTCTTATAGAGCAAAAAATACGGTATATTAATAGTGAAATAATTACCAGTGATATTTTAGGGAACAGGCTAACAGGCGGGGCCCATTACTTATATCATAGGAGCCTACACAACACAAAACACTGTTGCTGTATGTAGGTTTATTTTATATGTTTATCTTCTATTTTGGAAATGTACATCCAGTTGTTTTTTCCTTTAATTTTTTTGGGGCCCCCCAAGAGAGTGGGGCCCTAAGCTACAGCTTGTTTAGCTTATACGTAAATCCAGCACTGCTCTTGTGTGGTTTTAACTGAGGAGAAACAGGCATCTAAAATCCTGACTGAGAAAATGGCATGTTTTTTGGAGAGGACAGTTTGAAGTAATGAAATGACCGGTGGGGAAAGGGTTAAGTGCCCCTCCCCTCCTGCTTCTCTACTCTCACATGTTCCCCTGGCCATGATGGCACTCTGACATGCTGCAACATGGGCTCTGGCCAATCCTTGTGCAAGAAAAGACCCTTTGCGGTGGACATCTCCATTCAAAGCACATTCATTCGTATGCAACTGCTGTTGGTTTCCAAAAAAGGGGCTCTTGGCAGGGTTGTAAATGAGGTAAATTTGCAAAATCCTGCTCCATGCATGAAACCATTGTGGTCCAGGGCATCATATATATTTAAATACACCCTTATGTAATCTATTTTTTTGGGGGGGGCAGTCCCAGATTTACGTATAAGGTAAACAAGCTGTAGCTTAGGGCCCCACTCTCTTGGGGGCCTCCCAAAAATTTAAAGGAAAACAAAACTGGATGCACATTTCCAAAATATAAGATAAAAAACAAATAAAATAAAACCTACATACAGCAACAGCATTTTGTGTTGTGTAGGCTCCTATTTGTTATATGCAATTGGCTTTAGATACCTATTAGGTCCGTAAATTACCATATAGCATATATTCAACACAAAAACCAGCGACAATTTGTTGTTGACAATGGACAGCTGGAAACATAAAGGGCCCCATTACCTTCAGTAGCTGAGGGCCTCATCGAACCTAAATCCGGGGCTGGGGGGTACACTGTTGAAAATATTTCACCAATTGCTTAAAGCCTAGTAGACAATGTGTCAGAATTCCACCCCCCCTTTTTTGGTAAGGATTGAAAAGCAAGTGCAAAGGCTGGTCTCAATAGGTTTGCATATGTTTGAAATACAGCCAGCCTTCAAAATTTACACATCTCTGAATTTCACAATAAAATTATTCAGCCAAAAAGTGTGCATGAAAATGAAATTTGGGGGGAAGGTGTTAACAGCAATGTGCGACCTATGTTATATTGGGGGGATTGCTTGTAGAAATGTATATATTTAAAGAAATAGGCACAAAACTGCTTGGTGACAATTTTGATTGGGGAATTAGCAAACTGATGAAGAAATGGGGCAATAGTAATTGTGGAAAAATTAGAAACTAGGAGAAACCAAAATGGACATGCTCATCTAGCGCCAATCATCCAAGCATCAGTTTGACTTTTAACAAAAGAAGCTGTCCAGTTTGCTTCCGTCTACAGGAAAGCCGAAGGAACTCACCCCCCCTTTCCGTTCTCCCTCCCCTCCCTTAAAGATGTGATCCATTAAACCTCCAATAATAAGAAAAGAAGGAGTTAAGGAGGTCAGGGTTTGCCAAGGCCCTGATGAAACAAAGACTTTTCATCCATGAGCCGGGAATTGGATTAAGATGTCGGGCAGCAAATTCCATCCACTCATTCGGCTAAAATGCCATTTTCGGAGCAAGTGGTTTGTGACAGCTGCAGAAGTGCATCACATCAACG